>NC_140483.1:149479195-150156695 GCF_964271855.1 Acomys minous | reverse complement strand
TGAGCATCCCCCCCACACACCCATGTTCAGGTAGGCTGGTAGTCAGCAAGTTCCCGGGAGCTTCCAGTCTCTGCGCCCCCTCCCCAAGCAGCATGCCTCATTTGGTGTGTTGGTGCTGGGACCCACACTGCGGCTCTCCCGCTTGCACAGCAAGCATTCTTAGCCACCAAGCTATCTCTCCAGCCCCCTGATTTTTGAAAATGTTCATTAAAGCTATTGGTCTATAGTGTTCTGTTTTGAAGCATCTTTGGTATTTGTAACACAGCATCGCTGGTCTCATGAGGTGAGTTTGGCCAGACACAGTGACACAGCCCTAATGTGTGGGGGGTAAAAAGCAGGAGGATCAGGCGTTTAAGGCCATCCTTGGCTGTGCAGTGAGTGCAGGGAAGCCAGGACTACATGAGACACTGTGGGGAAGGGAGAAAAGCAAAAAGGAAAAGAGTTTGAAGTAATCCTACTTGTAGTTTCTTGAAGACTTGCAAATTGACATGAAGTATAACATTCCATAACTGGTCACATACCGTATTCCTGCTTGGGTGGGTGGTGAGAAAATGTCAGAATCAGGACAACTCTCCTATCAATGACATAATAGCTGCAGGCCCTTTAGCAAACCCACTTACCCACTGAGAACTGAATGTTCATTTGCTATAAAACCGCATGTGATGGAAGTTGGAGAGACAAAAGGGAACAACTGGTGGGAAGTGCCTCTCCATACCTGACTGTTATGTTCACATTTGTGTGTGAGTCCTTGTTCGTGTGTATGTGTGTGTGTGTGTGTGTGTGTGTTTATGTGTGTACGTACAAGGTGATGGGGCTCAAACCAAAGGCCTTGCACATACTAAACAAATGCTATACCACTAAGCTCTACCCACAATTCATAGCCAGCTGTTAGGAATACGAGTTTATGGCATGTTTGAGAAGCCATACCGAACCTCTTCAGGTCTTCAAGTCACTGGTCCCCCGGGGCACAGGGTGCTGTGGTTAGAAAGAGTGTACTCATGGGCCCATAAATCTACTTTCTAAGGTGGAACTTCAGGTAGGTTCCTTAATCCAGCTAAGCCTCTGTTTCATTATCTGTAAAATGGAACACAATGGATCTTGTTAAAAGTGAGGTTGCCAATAAGAATGAAATGGGCTCGTGTATAGGTCATCTCAACAGTGTCTGCCTCTTGGCAAGCGGTTTATAAATACCATTTTATCATCATCATCATCATCATCACTATTAATTGGCTTAAATTCCCTGGCCATTTCGGGGAAATTGAGATCCCTCTGCCTCCACAGCCCAAGTGTTGGAATCACAAACCTATGTGCTGTGCCTGGCTTTATTTTGTCACCTTTTTCGAAGAAGTCGGGAGTTATTACCAAACAATGATGGGAAAACAGGGAGAAGAGGAGCTTGGAACTTCCTTTGTGACTCTTTCTTAGCTAACATGAACCTTATGACATGAGCAGCTGAGGGTCTGCAGTAGAAGTTTCCAGTATAAAGGGTCGAGGTTGAGGAGTGCGCAGACCCTACCCCAGCCAGTCAGCACACAGGCCTTACACGATGTCTTCTCTTCAGATCATGAAAAATCATACAGTTTGGTTTAATTTACCTCTAGACCACTCAACCTCCTCAGATAGTGTATGTTGGAACCTAGGTTCAGTCTAGGACACCTGTCTTCAAACTTTAGGCACTTCTAGCCCACCTCCCACCACCCATGTGACGTCATGGGTGCCTCCCCTGTGGGAATTCACAGTTCCCAGGACATAGTACATATCTCCATAAAAGAGAGAGGGGAGTTCAGACCTCGCATATAAATCATGTTTGGAGTTGTAGAAACAGCTGTAAAAATAATAACATCATTGTAGAAGGATTAAGATGGAGTCTGTTTCAGCCACAGAACTGGCTCTGTGAGCTTTCGTCGTAACTGCAAAGTTAAAAGGAAATGCCCAGATCTTTTATTAGCAATGTGTGATCTTAAAATCACACTGAACACTGGTGTTTATTAAATGTGCCCCTTTGTATCTCATCTCTGCACTCCGGATTCCATGGTTTTATAACCCATGTTCTTCGGTCGCCTAGGTTCTCCAGGTGGCTAAGGAAAGACCATTTCATGGGTTAGAGAGATGCCTTGGCAGGTGAAGTGCTTGTCATGAAAACCTGAGGACCTGAGTTTGGATCTCCACAAGCCTCATAAAAGCCACGTGGTAACAAGAGCCTGTGATTCCTTTCCTCTGACCACAATGTGGGAGATGGAGACAAAAGAACGCCTGAGCCCCGGCAAGCGTCTGGTTAGTCGGGCATACACACTAGAGACCTTGCCTCAAACAAGATGGAGGAAGAGGGCTGACATCTCTGCTGTGCTTGGACTACAGATGTGTGCTGCCACACCTGGCTCTCTGCGTGGCTTCTGGGTACCAAGCTCCGGTCATCGGGCGTGTGCATCAAGTGTCTCTTGTCTGAGATGAGAGTTCTTCTACAGGCTCCAGCACTGCCCAGGACCTCATCAAGGAAGCAGGCTGAACAAAAAATAGCCTGACAACAGCGCCCACACTGGGATGACTGCAGCTCAAAGCGGATGTCTCCTTTTACTCATCGCTCCCCAGCCAGGAACAAAAAATGTTAGCACCTAATCATTAAATGCCCACATTTGCATTCATACTGTGTGCTGTACACGCGTTTGTAAACAGCGAGGTATGTGTACGCAAGGCATATATTAGATGCCCATGGGGATGTTTATTAATTATATACATGAACTATTATACCCATATCCCACACCAATTACAAATGGGTGTCACGAAAACAAGGAGAGAGTGAAGTTCAAATTCGGTCTTCGAGGCTCACAGTGAGCAGCAGATCCTTTTGTTTCTTTCTTTTTCTTTTTCTTTCCTTTCCTTTTTTTTTTTTTTTTATTTTTTATTTTATTTTATTTTTTATTAATTAGTTCCCCAGAGCTAGGACTGTAAGTGCATATCACTGCATCCAGCTGGGGATTGAACTCAGGCCCTTGTGTTTGTAAGACAAGCACTTGGATAAGTGAGTTATCCTCCTAATCCTGGAAACACTTTAAATATATGTATACATATATTTAATTACATTTATTTATTTAATGGCAAAGGTGCATGTAGAGGTCAGAATGTACATAATTTTTTTTTTGTTTTCTTGTTGTTTGTTTGGTTTGAAACCAGGTTTCAATCTGTACCCCTGGCTGGTTGGACCTTGTTATGTAGACCAGGCTGGACTTGGACTCACAGAGATCCACCTGCCTCTGCCTACCAATTCCTGAGATAAAAGGCACGTGCGTCATGCCTGGCAAATCTTTTTGTTAAAAAAAAGAGTTGAGCAAATTTTCAAAGACTTGTGCCTGAAGGGTACACATACATTCTTGGCCATTCTCTGAGGCTCTGTATCTTCAGTGCGGATGACAATAGCCATCTTCAATGGAAAGCTATAGGAGTCTATTATCAAGCAATGTTTTTCCAACTTTAAGCCACGAACCCTATAACAAGAAGAATAGTTTGTGTAAAAGACCTTCTTGGAGACAGCTACTTGCTTTCTGTTACTATACAATCTACTTGGAATCAATCACTTTTTAAAAGACCAATAATGTGCGATATATTTACATTTATGTGTAGCTCATGTAGTTTTGGTCCTCAACGTCCAAAGCTGCAACCGGAAGCCAGGGAAGAAGAGAGAGGGAATGGAGCAAGTGAGCGTAAAAACTGCTTTCCCGGAGCAGACTCTGAAATGGAAATAAGATCCAGACAATGGAGGAATCGGGTGATGGGAAAGACTGAGCACAGAGGACAGGATGAAGCCATCAGGGACAGCTGATGCTGAGGCACAGTGGAAGAACTGAGGAGGAGGCAAGCCGGGAAATCTGAAAGCATCCACTCAGAAACTGATCTCTTGAATTGAACAGCTTCTTCTTCCTCCCCAAATCCAGATGTGGGAAAGCACTGCACAACTGGACAGCCAACTGACAGGTGAGGACGGGTCTGCAGAAGTCAAAAGCATAAAAGTGTGTGTGGATGAGGCCTCCAGGTGCATTCCCACCACCACAGATGGCAGGGCCTTAACATGGATTGGTTTTTCTGTCACCTATTTATTTATTTATCTTTTTCTTTTGTTTGTTTTTGATTGTTTGTGTTTTAGAATATCAACAGATAACTAGGCTGAGAGGCCAGACAGCTCCAGTGACCCATCTTTCTCCACTTCCTCAGCTCCTGGATTAGAAGCACATACAACAGCCAACTGGGGATCGAACTTAGAACCTTGTGCTTGCATGCCAAGCACTTGTCCAACTTGCCCAAGCTATCTTCCTAATCCTGGAAATAATTTATTTATATATGTTTAATTACACTTACTTATTTAATGGTAGATGGGTGCATGCCAAGTGTTTATGTGGGGTTAGAGCTGTATGTCTTTCTTTCTTTCTTTCTTCCTTTCTTTCTTCTTGTTTTTTTTGTGTGTGTGTGTGTGTGTGTGTGTTTTTAAACAGGGCCTCTCCATGTTTCCCTGACCAGCCTGGAACTCTCTATGTAGACCAGGCTGGCCTCACATTCAGAGAGATCCACTTGCCTCTGCCTTCTGAATACTGGGAGTAAAGGTTTATCCCACCACACCCAACAGTATATAAATTCTTTATCCATTGATCCACTACCACACACGTAGGTTGTTTCCAGATCTCGTGCATGAGGAAGAATGCACAATGAATTCAGAAGCTCAGACATCTCCTTGAGGAGCTGAATTCATGTTCTTTGGGGATATGCCCTGAGGGGAGTCGCCACATTGCTGAGCCTTGAGGCAACCCAAGTGAAATAAGCCAAGTACCAAAAGGCAAAGATCACATGATCTCACACAGAGACTCTTTTCTGGAAAAGTCAAATACGTAGAAACAGAAAGTAAAAACCGTACTTATGGGAAAGGTGAAATTAGAGTACATCAAAACTCACCAATTTGAAGTTAAAAAGAATTCTAGTACAGTATGAAGTCAGAGTTAATGGCATTTGTATGAAATACTGAAAATCCTCCAAGAGAGTACATTTTAACTTCTCTTGCCATATATGAAAAAAAAAAAAAAGAAAGGATAACTAGGGAAGATGACCTTGGACTATCCTACCTGATGGTAGGATCATTTCACTGTGTAAATGCACATCAAAACATCATGTGATCTGCATTTGAATATACAACTAAAACTAAATAAGAAATATATGGAAATGATAAGAGAAAAGGGAAAAGTTACAGACAAAACAGACTAAGGGGCTTTATCAAGTTTCTAAAATAAAATTACTAAGTTTAGGTGAACCTATCTGGATGACAAATGCAAAGAACGAATACTTGGGGCTGGAACCATAGCTGAATAGAGAGAGTGCTTGCTTAGTGTGCACAAAGCCCTGGGTTTGGTGACCAGCACGGCATAAAGCCAGTGTGGGCAGCACATGCTAGTCATCTCGGCACTGGGGAGGTGGAGGCAGGAGAATCAGAAGTTCAGTGTCATTGTTTGCTACATATGAAGTTTGACTCCAGCTTAGAGTACATGAGACTCTGTCTCCAAAAGGAAGAAAGAGAGAGAGGAGGAGCCTGGAGCTGTGACTTACTTGGTAGAGCTCTTGCCTTATATGCAGGAGGTATTGGGTTTAAACTCAGTGTTATGGGACACAACAAAGATCTCAGCACAGGAGCAGGGAGGTCAGAAGTTCAAGGTCATCCTTGAACCTGGGCTGAAGACCCTGTCAACAAAAGAAAGAAAGAATGGATGGATAAAGAATGGATATATGTGAGCACAGTGGTTACTTTTTCCTGGGGCACTGGGCCTGTGACTAGGATGGGGCTTCTAGCATGTCTGACAGCTCTTGGTGGAACTAACCTCACAATAATCAAGTAAGCTATGCGGTGTGGAGGTTTTCTGTATCTGAGGCTTTATTTTACAAGGTTGAGACCATCAAAGGTAGCATTCTTCAGCTTTTATGTGCATGCGGCTTACGTTCCCACACTCAACAGTTAAAGGAGTCAGTGACTGTGGTTCTTCAAGATGCTAGCTCTGTGTCAGCTTAGCCTTTCTCACAGCGCCACCAGGAAGGTGCATCCATAGTCAGACCCAAGAAAAATAACAGGGGACGTGGAGTCCGGTAGACCTGAACTCATGTCTGCCGTCTACACTTTTGACTTAATGGCTGTAGAGCGTTGTGAAAGTCGCCCCATCTCGCAGCGCTTCAAGTTCCTTGTATAATAAAAGG
Source organism: Acomys minous (assembly GCF_964271855.1). Classification (NCBI taxonomy): domain Eukaryota; kingdom Metazoa; phylum Chordata; class Mammalia; order Rodentia; family Muridae; genus Acomys; species Acomys minous. Next base: position 150,150,473 of record NC_140483.1, on the reverse strand, counting down.
GATAATGGATTGTTGTGAGGATTAGGTAAGTGTGCGCAATGGTACACAGTAGGTGCTTAGTAGTGCTTTACTATAATTATTTTTATGAGTCAGGGAACAGGTTGGCCAGGTTCTAGGATGGAAACTGTGTGTGAATCTGCCGCCATGCTGGGCAGTCGTCCTGAATTTTCCCATAGTTTTTCCATGACTAAAACAAAGGTCTTTTCTCCTCCTCTTGGCTGCCTTCTTGTGGAAGACAGGCCCAAGCAAGGAAGCATTAAGTCATGCCTGTGAGGGCTGTGAGCATGTGACCTTCTGTGGGGTATTTGTCCCTGGATACAGTTAAGCGAATCAATAGTCAATGAGTATTGGAGAACCAATGAGTGACCCTGACAGTGCCAATGCCAAGGACAATGACAAAGCTCCTTCATCAGCTGCTCCTTTTCCTCCGAGGCTCTGAAATGGGGAAACCATTGGGCTTTGTGCAGGCTGTGATCGGTTCCTACACATCCAGCCTAAACTGTGGCGGCCACCAGAACTTACTCCCCCTCTCCAAAGACAAGTCTGTGTCACCTTCTCTTCCTCCTGGGGACAATTATTTGGCAACGCCTGAGATACTTGTGCTTGTCATAACTGAGGGGTACTAGTTGGGTCACTGATTCTCTTCATCTGACAGAATATCAACAGAACCAGCTTAAGAGAGGCAACGACACTTGTGTGGCTTGTGGTCTGAGAAGGTATACTGCATGACAGGGATGGCGCAGCAAGTACGTTAATTACTTTTCTCATTGAATGACAAAATATCCAACCAAAGCAATTTAAGGAAAGAAGGGTTGATTTGGCTCCCAGTTTGACGGTACAAATCATCATGGTAGGAGGAGGGAGTAGCTGGTCACTTGGATTGAGGTCAGAGAGCAGAGAATGATGAATGTTGAAACTATGCTGTTTCCTTTGTTGTTGTTGTTGTTGCTTTAAAAGATTGTTTCAATTATATGTGTGCATGTGTGTCTGTGTAGGGGTAAGTGCAGTGCCCAGGGAGGCCAGAAAGGGATATCAGCTCCCTTGTGGCATGAGTCACAGGTGATTGTGAGCTCCTCCTCTGTATGCCCTCAACTGCTAAGCCATCAACTCCATCCCCCTCATTTATCTTTTCCCCTTGGTCTACGACTCCAGTGCATGGAACGGTACCACACACAGTTAGGAAAGAGCCACTTCAGTGAACCTAATTTTGACACTCCCTGACAGACTTGCCCAGAGGTTTGTATCCCAGATCACTCTGGATCTTGTTAGGCTGACAATAACAACCGTCAAACAGAGTTCCTGGAGATGATTACGTGTGGTTAGGACTCTTCACAGTTCAGTAGCCTGGGATGCAAAGAGCTCAGGCAGAAGCAGGTAAGTCTATAAGCCTTTAAGGTCCAGCCCTTAGTGACCTACTCTATCCAGCTAGGCATCATCTCCTAAAGGCTCCACAACCTCCCCCCCCAAAACAGTATCGGCACCTGGGGACCAAGTGCTAAACACACTAGGCTGTGGGAAATGTTTCACAATCAAATAATAGCATCACTGAGCATCACACAGGACATCTTACCACAGCAAAGAGCTAGGCAGCCGTAAACATCAATAATCGAGGCCCAAATGTAGAGGGAAGTAGACAAGGACACTTGTGGCTGTGACCTTCCAGCCCTGCCCCACATGACTCAGCAAGCCCATCAGCTTACAGACAGCACGCTAGAGATGACAGACAAATGATACTCAACTTGCCCGAAGATATTTAGGTATTAAAAGGATGGTTTTTCTAAGTTCTTTTCTTTGCTGGAGAGCTGCCTATCCAAGGTTTCTCAAGAATCAAGATTTGCAGTTACTTTTACTTTTTAATTTTAAACTTCTTCCTTTTTTTTTTTTTTAATTTTAAAACAGGGTCCCACAATATAGCCAAGGCTGGACTCCAACTTTGAACACAGCCTAAGATGAATTTGAACTTTTTGATCTTTCTGCCTCTGTCTCCTGAGTGCTGGAGCTATAGGCACGAGCCACCTGATTTTATGTGACACTGGGATTGAGTCCAGGGCTTTGCTGCTAGTAGGAAAGTCCTCTATCAACTGGGCTACACCCCAGTCTTACTTTTTAAATTTAACATTAACTTTTAATTGTCTTTTGCAGTATTAGAGGCTGATCTAGTGGATGCTAGGCAGGCACTCCAGCACTGAGGCCCACCCCACTGTCCTCGTAGTTACCTCTCAAATGAGACCCCCCAAAAAGACAGTCTGAGCCGCAGGAGATTTTGAATCTCTCTTGCCTTGCAAGTGGCTCATAGCACAGCCTCTCAGTGCTTTTCTGTTCCCATCTCCACAATGATCCCAGCCTATCTGAGCCAGCATGCAAGCCCTTTCAAGTTCAGGGCCTGTCCATCCTCCAATGCAGACATGGCAGCACTATGTCTCACACTGGCTGTGAGCAGCTCACCCTCCCCCCCCCCACCCCGCCCCCTCCTTCTCCTCATAGTCAAGCCTTTGTTCCCCAGCTCCCATTTGAGGTGCCCTGCTCCCTGGATACACCAGATGAACTTACAGGGAGAAGAGAGGACTGTTTCTCATTTGAATTCCTATGTCCTTATTTAAATTGTGTGAGGGAGAAAAGGCAAGGAGCCAGCAAACCCAGGATATAGCGTGTCCCTTTAAAAGACCGCATTTGTATGACAGAAGGAAGTCTGAGGGCTTTTAAACTCATGCTGCGTTAGACGTGAGAAGGAGGATTTTGCTGACCATCAGAGGTGGTTTCAGACATAACCTGAGCTGATGATAGCCTCTCTTGTCCCCAGTGGGCCTGCCCAGGAAGTGTAGTATCTTCCCTAGATGACGACCCTAAAGTTTGGAGTTCCTAGAGCCCTGCCAAAGATCATGCTGCTCCTACAACGGCATCATCAACCGCTTCACTTTGGTACCTTCAGTTTTGAAATCAAAGTACAGCGAAATGGCCTACTTTCCAATTTGGGGCAGGCAGGTGCGGGGAGGGATGTATTTGCCTTTAAAAAAAAAAGTTGAATAAATTGTACAATATCCTGTAGGTGGTAGACATATGTAATAAAAATCATGGAGGTGGCATACGTGCACCTAAAATGTGTCTTTGCTTACTCTCCATCCCTGGCTTCCGGCCATCCTCCCAGCTGGCCTCTGTCTCCTCATTCACTGGACCTCTTGCCCAGCTAATGTCTGCTTGATGATCTACCTCAGGCATTCCTTGCTGCCAAAGCTGCTTTCACCCCTCCCTCCCCCACCTCCTCTCCCACTTCTAGTCCAGGCTAGACCAAATGTCTTCTCCATGAGTTTCTGGAGGCAGGACACACAACTAGTTAACCTCTGAAGTGAAACTGCCCAGCAGGTTCGCCAGACTAGGGGTCTGAAAGAGACAGTGCAGGACTTTTCACAATCAAGTCTGGTTCCCAGGTCTAGTTTCCGGCTCAGCCCATCCTGAGGCACGAGCTTCTGACCAGCGTCAAGTCTCCAGAGCAGGCCAGGGCATGAGAGCCATTCGGCTTTGTCTCTCCCCCTCCTCCTGGACAGGCCCCAAGCCCCGCTCAGTCCTGTTCACCGACCTACTGCTGGGTGCCAGCAAGTCTCTGTCTTTCAGCCTGAGAGACCTGAGTCTAGCTTGCACTTGGCCAGATCAGTGTGGCCATCAGGTGTCCGCTTCCCCACCTATAAGAGCGAGAAGGGGGAGTGATGCTGAGTTCCCAAGGCAGCCAGGAGTTTCACCCACGTGACAGACTGTGGAAGCCTTTGGGAAGGCATCAGGTGCTTCTGAAGGAGTGGAGGAGACTGTTGTTTTTAAACTAAATGAGGACGGCCTGGTGCTCTGGGGTTTCCAGTGAGATGCAGTGTAACCAGAAGAACCAGATTGCATGTTATGCCTCTACACATACGTGCACACGCGCACGCCCTGACTAGAGAATGTGTCTTTGGGGCCTTCCCGAGATGCTCTGAGAGATGACACACAAAAGCAGCCCAGAGAAGGTGTTGGGACTCTGCAGGATTGTGAGGGCAAAGCCTGAGAGGAGAGAGATATGGGGTCCAAATCCAGGAAGGGTTTCCTGTTTGGGGGGACATGGGGCAGCAGTTTCTCACATAGCTCCCTTGGGCTAGGGCCTAGCAACACCAGATGTCATAGGCATCCATTTGAACAGGGACACTACACTTGTGGATAATCTAGTATATACAAACCACTGAGCCAGTGTTCCGTGACACATTGGATGATGTAGAAGCCTGAGGCAGCCACCGAGGCCTGGGGAGACAAGCTCACACAAGACATATGAGATGTGGGCTGCTTAGAGACAAAACTCTTGAAACAGGACTACATTAATCACCCTATGCATAATCTACATGAAAAATATGATGTCTTTATTCCAGAGGGTTTTATTTTTTAATGGCTCAGAAGTTTAAGGAGCCATTGGCTCGGCTACAGTGCGAGCTCCGTTTGCAGTAGGTGGACCTATCTCAATCTTCCCAGCCTCGTTTCCCAGTGTGGAGCACCACGCACTGCGCAGCAGTCAAACCTGCTGACACATACAAAGAAAGAGCTGGAGAGGACAGCTGCAAGTAACGTCAGGACAGAAGTGCACTCGCCAGCTCCCATGTGCAAAAGCTGGGTGTGGAGGCATGCGCTTGTAATCCCAGTATTGGACAGGCAGAAACACAAGTGTCCCTGGAGCTCATTGGCTAGGCAGCCTCGCTCAATTGTCAAGCTTCAGGTCCCAGATAAGGAGCACAACTTCCTGAATGTTTGCTGAGGCCATGCTTGCATTTATACCACATTCCAAAACTGATATGGACTGTACATAGTGGCAGCCACCTTGGTCAGCCTTTCCTAACTCATCCCGTAGCAACCCTAGAGACCCTACCCCGGCTACCGTCCTGAATCTTCTGATCAATATTTCTGTCATTTTTCATGGTCTCATGTATATTTTTACATATACATATATATATCACATTATATATGTATATATAATGATATTTCTTATTTTGATCTCTACAAAATGTCATCATGTCATATGTTAAACGTTATACATATTTAGTGTATCCATCTTGATGAGTCTGGACATAGGCAAATACCCCGTGGTATCGATGCCACAGAGATGGTACCAATTAGCCAAATCTTTCCTTGTGTCTTTTTCCTTCTTTGCTGTGGCAACTTATTTAACCCTTGTGTCTGTGTGTGATTAACCAGGATCTTGCTGTGTAGCCTAGGCTGGTCTCAAATTGATGATCCTCCTGCCACAGCCTCCTAGGTGCTAGAATTACAGTGGTGTTCTCCATTATACCTGGCCTTCACACATTTTTTTTTAGGAAGTGAACTCAAGTTATCAAGCTTGATCAACAAGTAATTTTTAGCCCTGAACCATCCCTCCAGCACTTTAAAGAGCACAGGACTCTACTGCTCGCTATAGGCATCACAGTGCACAGTAGCTCTTTGACAATTATTTCTCTCATGTAAGTGAAACGTGATACATACCAAGTGACAAATCCTCTCTCTTCCATCCTCCAGAAGCCACAATTCTTGTCTCTGCTTTTATGTTGACTATTTTAGGTGCCGTGAGTAAGTGGATTTGCTTTTTTTGAATCTGGTTTATTTCACTAAATCTAATGTCTTCCAGGTTTATCTACATTATTGCAAATAGCAGTGTCTCTTTTTCCCTTGTCCTTGTCCCTTTCTTGTCAGGGACTCACTGTGTAGCCCAGGCTGCCCTTGACTTCACAATCTTCCTGATGCATCCTCTTTTTGTTGTTGTTGTTATTTTGGGTTTGGGTTGTTTGTTTGTTTGTTTTTTGAGACAGGTTTTCTCTGTGTATCCCTGGCTGTCCTTGACTCTCTTTGTAGACCAAGCTGGCCTCGAACTCACAGTGATCCATCTGCCTCTGCCTCCCGAGTGCTGGGATTAAAGGCGTGTGCCACCATGCCTCTGACACATCCTCTTGAATGCTAGGATTATACCACAATTGACTTGGGTAGCTTCTTTTTTTAAGGCTGAAAAAGTAGCATTTTTGCTACTTTTTTTTTGGCCCCAACTTGGCCCCAAAACTGATAAAATGTAATGTCACGATGTCAAGGTTGGGATGGTGACCTTTGGAATGACGTCATCCCCTAGTCAAGGATTACATGAGGCAATGGATATTCAAGACCCCACAAGGCTGTACACAGAAGACCTGCAGAAGACCTGAAATGATTTCTGGCTGTTAGGATATGCATGCCTGTCAGCAGGAATCAACTACTCTGTGTGTGTGTGTGTGTGTGTGTGTGTGTGTGTGTGTGTGCACTGAGAGGTGCTTGTATACACATATATACATGGTGGAGCCCAGAGACGAACCTTGAGTGTCACTCTTCAGGAGTCATATACCTTGTCTTGTGAAGGTCACAAGGGACCTGGGGATTAGGCTAGAATGGTGTCCCAGCAAGCCCCAGAGAGCTACCTGACTCTGCCTCCCCAGTGCTGACATTATAATCACATGCCACCAAACATGTCTTGTTTTCCTTTGTTTTCTGTTTTAATTATTACTGGGTCCAGATAGATAGCTCTGTGGCTAAGAGCGTTGGTTATTCTTCCAGAGGTCCTGGGTTTAAATCTTTGCACCCACATGGTGTTTAACAACTGTTGGTAGCTCCAGTTCTGGGCAGATCCAACTGCCTCTGCTGGGCTCTGTGGGCACTGCATGACTGTGGTGCACAGCCACAATGCAGGTATAACACCTGTATTCATAAACCAAAAGTTAATAAGTCTTTCAGTGGGTCTGAACTCAGGGAGGCCTGCACAAACTGTTGCACCAACCAAACGACAATGCATGCAGTAAACCTAGACCCCTTGTTCAGATTTAGGCAACCGATAGTTCATTCTTCATGGCTGTGGGGAGAGCAAGGACTGCCTCTGACATGAACTCTGCAGCCTCCCCGATTTGATCACTTCCCTTTGGTGGGGAGGCCTGGCAGCACACAGAGGAAAGGGAAGCAGGCTATCTGTATGAGTCCTGATAGGCTGTGGTCATATGGGGGGGGAGGAGGTCCCCTTCTGTCAGAAGTCTAGGGGAGGGGAATAGGGTGGACAAGGGAGGAAGGGTGGGAATGGGAAGATACAAGAGAGGGGATAATAATCAGGATATAATCTGAATAGGTTATAATAAATTTAAAATTTTTTAAGTATATTTTTTAATCTTGAGAGTTTGTATATGTATACAAGGAAATATGATGATATTATACAAGGATTATTTTCCTTCTCCAACTCCCACCTGTTTCTCCCCTAACGTCACGTAAGTTCGTATCTTATTTTTCTCTCTTTCTTGATAACCCACTAAGTCTGATCAGTGCTGCTTGTGTGTGCATGGGTATGGGTGTTGTTGTTATTGTGGTTGTTGTTGTTGTTGTTGTTTCAGGGGAAGAGTTGGGTTGGGTTTGGTTTGGTTTTTTTCAAGACAGGGTTTCTCAGTGTCATCCTGGCTGTCCTGAACTTCCTTTCTAGATCAGGCTGGCCTCGAGTTCAGAGATCCACCTGCCTCTGCCTTTCTGATTGTTGGGATTACGGATGTACACCACCACACCCTGCTGGGGTGAGAATTTTGTACTGAGAATTTGGTTTCTTAAAAAACCCAGTTTTGTTATGTGAATGTGGTTTTGTTTTAATCCAAGGTGGGGGATATGAGACTGCTTCAGATTGACCACAGCCATTAACTAGCAAGGCTGTGATTTTTCCCAGCTGCAGATAGTTTAAATCTAGGAACTCTGGAGAGAGTCTAAATGGGAGAGCCCTAAAAGACCCTGTGACAGCTGCTGCCCTTGCTGCTGCTGGTCCCTGCTGCTGCTGGTCCCCACTGCTGGTCCCTGCTGCAGCTGGTCCCCACTGCTGGTCCCTGCTGCTGCTGGTCCCCACTGCTGGTCCCTGCTGCTGGTTGCCGCTGCTGGTTCCTGCTGCTGCCCCTTGCTGCTGCTGGTCCCTGCTGCTGATCCCTGCTATTGCCTTTAATTGATGGCTGGTTTACTGGTTTGCTGGATTGCTGGATATTCTGATGACAGTGATTGGACTTGCCCCTAGGAACCTGATGTCCCTAATCAGCAGGAAGTAGTCCAAGAGGTTTATGCCCCCTTTCCCCTCCAACCTTCTTTCTCGCATGCCTGGTATTGGGGAGCTGGAAGGGCCCGTGGTGGAGAAGGGTGGTAGTTCTAAAACCCAATAGCTTAAAAAAAAATGCACACCTACAGTAACCCACTGAAGCATGGGGATTTACCGACAGGGACATGCTCAAAAAAGACTAGTTCTCCCTCCAGCAGCAGCTGTCAGCCGCCAGCAGCCTCTCCATAAAGGTGGGAGCTAGGAAGCGGTCGTCCCCCATCTATGCAGCCCCCCCATTTTTCTGTCTTGATCTTGTGCAGGTCACCATAGCTTCTGTGAATTCTTAAGTACAGTGGCCTTGTCATGTCCAGAAAATGGCAGCCCTCCCCACCCTCCTGCCCTTACATTCTTTCTGCCTCCTCTTCCACAATAGTCCCCAAGCCTTGGCAGGGGGAGGGGAGCTGTTGATTTTCAAAGGTCCCACTTAGGCCTGAGGACTCATCCCTTCCTTACTCCTGCCACTTTTGACCAGTTACAAGTCTCTGCATTGACTGATGTCCATAGCGAAAAGAAGCTTCTCTGACCAAGGTTGAGAGCAGTCCAGGTCTATGGGTTTAAAAATAAATATTTACAATTCAATTTGACAGCATGGCTATTCCGCAAGATAATAACCACTTCTACCCCAGGGTCTATGACCTCCCCAGGCATGAGCTTTTGACCAAGACTGTACTAACCAGGCATGAGATTCCGCCCTGTGGAGCAGGCCTCACATCCAATCAGAAAGTGCTCAGGTACCCTGTGACAGCCATGCCATGCACAGCTTCCCATGCCTGTTGTTGTTAACATTGGTTCTGGAGGATCAGACTCAGGGACTCATGTGTCCTTATGTGGCAAGTACTTTCCCAACTGAGCTATCTACCTCCTCATCACAGTGGCTTCTTAAAACACCAGTTTATAGACAGAGAAACTAAGGCCCCAACAAATTATATACCTTGCCAAAGGTATATGGTCACCTTGGGATTTGAACCTGGTTCCTGACAAACTCAAGCCGCTGTTTGTTTGTGGTTTTTTGTTTTTTGTTTTTAACTTAAGTTTGAAAATAAGAGGCACTTTAATCTCAGCACTTGGGAGGCAGAGGCAGGTGGATCTCTGTGAGTTCAAGGCCAGCCTGGTCTACAAAGTGAGTCTAGGACAGCTAAGGCCACACAGAGAAACCCTGTCTCAAAAATAAATAAATAAATAAATAAATAAATAAATAAATAAGAGACACAAAAAAAGTGCTAAAATCAGAAAGCCCCCCACCTTTTTTTTTTCCATGTTGATTGTCTAGTTGAGCCAGATAACTATGACTTGACTTGTGCCTAAGTATGTATTTTGTTTCTGCAAACAGAAATTCCCAGTTGGCAAGAGTAAGTGTCTATGGCATTGGGGCCTTGGTGATATTGTGTGGGCAAAGGATGCATTTATTTGGTGAAAAACAGTTTGTTTAAGGTGAATCTTGTTTCGAGGAGCTGATCCTTCTGTCTGAATAAGCCAAGCCTGAGCATGGGTTGAAGGCTACTCCCAGCTGTCTGGTAAATTGTGAAACTCCTTGGCATGAGGTGTTGCAAGCGTCTTGATAGTAGAAATATCAGGTTTTAACATGGCCAAATGGGAAACAGAAGCCTTTAAACCAGTGGTTCTCAACCTGTGGGGAGCAAGGGTCACATATCGGATATCCTGCATGTCAAATATTTACATTACAATTCATAATTACAGTTAGCAACAATTACATAATTATAGTAGCAATGAAATAATTTTATGGGTGGGGGCCACCATACCGTGAGGACTTGTATTAAAGAGCTGCAGCATTAGGAAGGTTAGGAACCACTGCTTTAGACCATTTGAGTGTTTTGAAGCATAAACTCCCATGCTGTGTCTTTCTGGCATTTTTTACCTCAACACACCCCACACACTTTTTCCCTCAAGCATTGTTCAATAAGAACATCCTCTGGGGTGTGTCTGCTCAGAGGCAGGTGTCAAGAGCATTGTAAAAGCGACCCCTATGTGGGATTCAAATAGTGTCCTTTTAGCACAAGCTAAGCAAGGGTGTGGCTGCATGCCCGTGGAAGGGTAGGGGAACAGAGCCCAAAGAAGAAGAGCAAGGACTGGGACATAAGTTTGAGGAGTATAGCAAGAAGAGCCAAGGAGACTGCTCCATTAGATGGCTGAGGAGGAGGAGGGAGCTCCTTCTTCCTAAAGGGATGTAGGCAACAATTAGATAAGCATGACAAAGTGGGGGAGGGTCTTCCTTCGCCTGGAGAATCTGCAATTATGTCACTCTACTCCATGTCCAAGGATGTCTAGACTGCCATGCTGACTATAAATTTTTCAGCTTCACCACATTCCAGTAGGGAAGAGTTTTATTGCTACATATGTGTGCTTTTTTTTTTTTTTTTTTTTTTTTAAGACAGACCCTCACTAGGTTGCCCAAACTGGTCTCAGACACTTGGACTCAAGTGTCCTTCTTGCCTTGGGCTCCTGTGTAGCTGAGACAGCAGGCACACCTCCATCTGGCTTCCATCATAGTTTGGAAGCACTAAGTCTTGGTGACCTCTTGTATCAGCCCAGCTCCCCCTGCCAAGCAGATGCTAACACAGAACTAACCACACAGGGTGTTACAAGCAAAACCACTTATAAAAGCAAACCAGAAAGAGCTGGCGGAATGCTGGGGATGAGAAAAGAGTTGGACTTATCTATAAAGTGTCCAAAGAGGCCATAGAGGTGGCTCAGCAGATCAAAGCACTTGCCACACACACGCCTGATAATCCAAGTTCAATCCCCAGAACCCACACAAAACAGCCAGATGTAAAGTGGCACAAATCTGTCTGTCATCCTTGCACTCCCCACCCCACCCCCACCCCCACCACCCTGCAGAGAGGTTTTCTCTGTGTAGCCCTGGTTGTCCAGGAACTCTCTCTGTAGGCTAGGCTGGCCTCTAACTTGATCTGTAGACCCGCCTACCTCTGCCTCCTGAGTGCTGGGATCAAAGGCATTCACCACCATGCTGGATAATCTTTGCATTCCTAAGGAGAGACTGAAGTAACTCCTGGGAGCTTTCCAGTCAGCTAGCCTGGAGTACAAAGCTTGGCAGAAATAATAAGAAAACTCCTGCTTCAAAAAGGTGAAAAGAAGCCAGGTGGTGGTGGTGCATACCTTTAATCCCAGCACTTGGGAGGCAGAGGCAAGTGGATCTCTGTGAGTTCAAGGCCAACCTGGTCTACAAAGTGAGTCCAGGACAGTCAAGGCTACACACAGAAACCCTGTGTCAAAAAAAAAAAAAAAAAAGTGCCCAAGGAGACATCTCAGGAGTATGCAAGTCTTGCATAAGGGAAGGCGATAAGGAAGGGAGCCTGGGCAAAGGCATCCTCAACTAGCCTGCCATCCTGTCTAAGGAAGTTTCAAATAGTGTGGAGAGTGTGGTCCCTAAGCCAACATAGCTTATTACAGAGGCTCTGGGTGTCGTGGTAAAACAGCTGCCTTGGCGTGTTCACTGTCCTCAGCCAATGGGAAGTCTGGGGGAAGCTTAACGATGAGAACATGGGATGGGTTTCAGATCAGTCACCTGGTACATTATAGTCACTGTCCTCATAGTTGAAAGCAAATCTGTGATTTGGCCTCACGCTGCTCCTGTGTCCCTATACTACTTAAGATATGACCTTTCTCTCTCCCTCTCCTCTCCTCTTCTTTTCTCTTCTCTTCTCTTTTCTTTTCTTCTTCTTCTTCTTCTTCTTCTCCACTCTCTCTCCCTCCCTCCCTCTCTCCCTCCCTCCCTCCCTTCCTCCCTCCCCTCCTCCAGCCCCCAAGGTCTCTGAGGCTGCCCTTGAACTCCTGAACCTCCTTCCACCCCCCAAATGCAACAGGTATGAGGCACCACCCCTGTCTTTCATGGGCTCATTTCTTTAGTAGTCAAAATACATTTCACCTAGTGGGTACCCAATAATGAATTATGAAACAAATGAAATTTCAGGTTCTAGGTGTCCCTTGAATGTCTTCACACAAGGAAAGAAAGGTAAACTGCCTAGCCCTAGAAGCACACCATGTGACCCCCAGCCAATCCTCTGATCATTTGCTGCCTGCCATCTGGATCAGAAGGCATGTGCCTTTATAGGCTTGCTCAGTAAGGCACTTGACCGTCAGTTTAGCTCTACCTCACTAGCTGTCTTCTCTGCTCAGAAACCTGGAGAGGCCTCAGCCTTATGTGAGTTTGACTGCTAAGGGTTATCACTCACATCACGTTGTCTGTCTTCAGGATCAATCCAGGCCTCCTAGACACCCTTGTTCAGTCATTCTGCCATTCTCTCCCCCCAGCTGTGCCACCTCAAAGTAAAAATTGTTGTTCATCACCTGGCAAGAAGCATGTGTAGATTAAGAGTAAATTCCATAAAGGACCATAGCCAACCCACAGCTCTACTCTGAGGATGTCCTGGGGCATAGGGACAACACTGTACAGAAAACTTGATAAAGGAAGTTATTATGTCATATGCTCTCCCCCAAAAAATTCATCTTGAATTTGTCCTAATAGTAGTACTTAAGGTGTTATGGTCTTATGTGGCAGCAAAGTTGAAGATGGGATCAGTTAAGTCAAATGAGGTAATGCTGGAGTAGAGTGACACCTCACCTACATACCTGTTTGTTTATCATCTATCATGTATATATTCAATTCTGTCTATCTATCTATCTATCTATCATGTATATATTCTATCTGTCTATCCATCTATCTATGCACCCATCTATCTATCTCGCTTTGGTTTTTGAGACAGAGTTTCATGTAGCTTAGGCTAGCTTCAAGCTCTTTGTGTAACCAAGAATGCTCCTGTCTACCTACCAAGTGCTGGCTGGCATTAAGGGGGTGAGCCATTGAGGCCAGCTTGACTGATCTCTTGTATGTGTGTATTTGTGTGTGCACATGTCTGTGCAGGTGCGCTCATCCATGCATTCATGTGTGGGGAGCAGAAGTCAATATTAGATGTCTTGTTTTATCACTCTCCATCTTTTTTTTTTAAGATTATAGCATTGAACCTGGAACTCAATTTGAGTTAGACTGGCTGGCCAGCAAGCTCCCAGGAGCCTCTCGCTTCCATCTCCCAGTGTTGGAGTTATAGACAAATGCCACTGTGACCAGCTTTTGTCTGAGTCCTGGGGATCCAACCCTTGGTCCTCATGACTGCATAACAAGTCCTTTACCCACTGATTCATCTCCCTAGCTCCTTGACTGGTATCTGTCTAATAAAGAAATGTTAGTACAGATAGCCACTTAGGGAGAATACCTTGCAAAGATGAAGGCAGACAGTGGGATGTCTTCTACAAGCCAAGGAAGACCAGTAAAAATGCATATGGAGGAAGGCATGCAACAGGCTTCCTTGGGCTTTATGGGGAACTAACTTGACTGGCACCTTGCCCTTAATACTTTAGCCTCCAGATAAATGCATCTGTTCTGTTTAAGGCATCCTGCAAATGTTTTGTCATATCAGCCCTGGAAAACTAACACAGGAGAGGAAGAAACAAGCCAACATGATAATCACCTTCAATATTTACTTTCCAAAGAGCCCTATATGATTACCTTCAAGAAAATAATATCTCTAAGAGGGAGGGGAAAACAGCTGCTTATCAGAAGACCCATGCTGATGGGGCAATACACAAATGTTTTCAAACAGCTGGTAGCTTGTGAAAAGAGGCTCCTGTCAACAGGATATTCCTGTTGGCATGAGACTCCTTATTTGCCTAAAATAACAGAGCCCTATTTCTACAACAGTCAACCTATATAAACAAGGAAAGCTGGAGAAATTAGAATATACAGACATCATAGAAAGATCCCCTGAACATGAACATAGACAATCCTGGCTATAGCAAGACAAATAATGATCTTGGCCCTGCAAAAGTTTGTCCTTTGAAAGCTTGGACATCTTCCTGCGATGGTGGCACCTGAGGACCTCTTAAAGGAATAGCATAGAACATCAAGACTGGAAGAGAGCTTAGGGATTATCCATCCTGTCTTACTGGCTGAGAAAACTGTCTGCCAAAGACAAGTCATTTGTCCAAGTCACAGGGCAGCAAATGGTTGAAACTTTTTAAAAATGTATATATTCACTTTACATCCTGACTGTAGCCCCCTACCTCCTCTCCTCCTGGTCCCACCCTCCCACTCTCAGGGAGTCCTGTGGAAGAGTGGGGGGGGGGCAGGGGGGGAGGGAAGGATAGAAAGACCTGAAGGGGACAAGAATGCCACAAAAAGACCAACAGAGTCAACTAACCTAGGCCCGTGGGGGCTTACAGAGATGAAAGCACCAGCCAAAGAGCGTGCATGGACTGGACCTCGGCCCCCTACACAGATGTAACCAGTGGGCAGTCTGATCTCCATGAGGGTCCCCTAGTAAGTTGAGCAGGTGCTGTCTATGGCATGGTTCCTGCTTTTTGATCACTTCTTCGCTAATGAGGCTGCCTTGCCTGGCCTCAGAGCATGAGGATGAGCTAGTCCTTGTGTGACTTGATGTACTGGGGTAGGTTGGGGGGAGGCTCCCATTTTCTGGTGAAACTCCTGACCCCACTTTTTCTGACTCCATGTCTATGGTCCTTCCCTCCGTCACCCTTCTCTCTCTCATTTCTGGACAGCTCAGCCCACTCCTAGGCTTTTCAAATGAGACTCTACCTCTGCTTCTGTTGTTTTTGGCTTTCCCGCAATGCTTCTTTCACACTCTCTCACCATGCCCTGTAAGCATGTGAGAAGTACTCAGATTTCTGCCAAGGATCTGGTACCCAGAGTGACATCTGTTTCCCTGAGACACAATGAGTGGCCTGGCAAAGTCTTCCCTCTGTGACTCTTTTTGTCACTAGGACTGTTTCCAAGGGGGATCTTTATATTTTTCAGCAGCATTATGGGACAGAGGACTGGGGACAGCTTTCACAGTGTCCTGTAACACTGTTCATAGGCACACCAAGCACACACACACACACACACACACACACACACACACACACACTGTACTGCCACCACATTATCACATAGACCCTGAAGAAAGTAGGTGAGTTCCTACCTACAGAATCTAGGCTGTGGAATGTGGAGAGGCATGAAGATTAGGGGGCCCCCACCCCTACCCCTATTCTCTGATCAGCCTGTATCCTAACCTTAGCCTGCTTACTGTCCTTCGCTCGGGTTTCTCATTGGCAATGCTTGCTTTCAGGCTGTCCGTGTGCACATTGGGTACCTCAGCCAGGGTTTGCTTATCTTACCACCTCCTGAGAGCCTGCCCATAGTCTTTCTTATAAACCGCCACTTGCCTGGGATGCTGCTTGCTTCTTACCTCTGGGCCTCTGTGTAGCCTTAACAGCAAGGCAGGGGGATCTGACAGGCTGGTTGGACCAGCTTCATTTTCCCCTTCCCACTCCACCTGACTTCCAAGAGGCTCACGCTGAACTGCCAATCTGTGGGCCTTCCTTCTTCCGCAAGAAGCTCCTTTGGCTGCCGTGCTTCTGGTGCAGGGTCAAGTCCAAACTTTTCAGCTTGACCTCGCAGCCCTCCATTACCCGGCAACCCAGGAGCCTGCGTGCTCTCTACTCTCTGAGCCCTTAGCGCACAGGCCTCTCCTTTATGTCCTTGGGCAATACTCCCCACTCCTTGGGACACCTGTCTGCCCTTTCTGATTCACATCAATGCTTCCCTATCTGGCCCCTGGGTCTCAGCAGCACTGGCACCAGGGGACTTAGAAATCTAAATCCTAGCCCAGTGCTGCTGGGGAACACTGGGCACTGGGACCAGCAGTCTGGCTTTTTGCAGGCTGTGCAGGTGACTCTGGTGTGAGCTGAAGCGGGGAGAGCCTCCTACTCCTGATGGTGCTCTTAACCACGTTCAGGTGGTACGTGTCTGTGATGACCTTCCCAACTCCCCAGCTCCTGGAAGAGCGCCTATAACTCTGAGCATCACTCAGAGACCCCGTGCACTCTGTTAGTAAGTACCACTGTTCCTTGACGTATACATTCCCACCCTTGGCTGTGCCAGAGGACCCTTGGCGCAGTTAAGTCTGTGTCTGCCCCAGCGCCCGGATCAAGGCCTGAAAGTGAGTGAATATGCCAATAAGTAGTACTCTGGAGATTTGTTAAGCTATGATTTGCAAAGTCCTTCAAGCTCCTAACCATAGACCAAGCTCGGGATCCTAGCTGTTGACTTCTGCACAGCGCTTCACCACCTTCACAGAGTCCCTGTGTTCCATCCTCCCGCTAACACCCAAATGACCAGATAGTCTATAAAGTCTCAAGCATTTCACCCATCAGATTTTGCATTCCATTTCCTAATATGCCATTTCTCCTCATGCCCTCTCTCACGGGGTCCCATGTAGTCCAGACTGGCCTTAAACTCCATGTGGAGCTGATAATGACCTTGAACTCCTGACCCTCCAGCATCCTCCTCCTGAATGCTGGCACTGTTGGCATGTCATCCATCTTGGATAGTAAACCCAGGGCTTTGTCCATGCCAGGCAAGCAACACTCTACTAACTGAGCTATGTCTCCAACACCATTTTAACTTTTAATTACAGCCAAGTCTCTATAAAAACGCAATGCATATCATCCTAAGTCTACTTATGGGCAGCGTAGGGAGTAGGTTTATTCTATGCCAGTTTTATGTTTTGGGGTTTTTTTTTGGTGTTTTAGGGAAGGAAGGGTTTGTTTTGGCTCCCAGTTCAGAAGAAAACTGTCTATTGTGAGGAGAGGGCATGGCAGACCACTCATCACCTTGTATCCGTGGTCAGGAAGCAGAGATGGGTGCCCGTTTTAATAGTCAGAAAGGATGACTTAAATTACCTGAAAGTAATTCAAATGTACTTGAAAGTAAATTCAGCAATTCGAGTATAGTCATTGTATTCCTACTGAGAAATGGGCCAGTCCAAGGGATGTGCATGGCACCTTTAAGAGTTCTGTCCTGTGGTGATGAGGAGACTGCACTGTGTCTCCCACGGATGGAAAAAGGGCTAGTGTGAGCATCGTGTCTCCCGTGGATGGAGGGACAAGTGTGATAGTGGCAGCAAACACTGATTTCACGCTTGCTAGGACCATGCACTACAATAACTGCTTTCAGACACACCGTTTCTAGAAAATGATATTATCTCCACATTGCCGAAGAAACAAGCAAAGAATCAAAGCAAATTGCTAATGAGCTGTGGGACTTGGGTTTCAGACCTCAGAGTCAGTGTGTTGAAATGTCTGTTACTGCCTAGAGCCCAGATGCCAGCGGGAGGTGCCCACATCTTGTGGGAACACAGAAGTCCCTTTGCCTTGCGGCTCTGTGCATATTTATCTTCCCTTCGTGTCTATGGATTAGAAGCAACCCATGCAGCCTTCTCTCCATCAGGTTAGTATTCATGCTCAGCCCGTGTTGTACCTTGTGGAATCACCATTCCTTGTTTGGAACAAGATCAGGGCCCAAGTCTTTGTTCTGCCACCTGGCCTCTCTGTGGCACAGTATGCCTTGTTTCTCTTCTCAGATACTACCTTCCTCCTTGAAAGCAGGAATAATGTAGCTGGGCGTGGCGGCACAGTGCTTTAATCTCAGCACTCAAGAGGCAGAGGCAAGCAGATATCTGTGAAGTTCGAAGCCAGCTTGGTCTACATATGGAGTCTCAAGACAGCTAGGGCTGTTATATGGAGAAACCCTGTCCCAGAAAGCCATAATAATAATTATAATAATAATGATGATGATGATGATGTCTACAGTCTCTTCCTTAAATATCAAATACCTTATTGTTCTTTTTTTCCCTGAGCATGAATATTTATACTGGCTGAGATAAAAACAGATTGCTGTTCCTCCAGAACAACCCTTATCACCAAGCAAGTTTCCAGAGCTTTAAGGAATGTGAGCTACAGAGGCTGTGGATGTAGAGCTACCTCTGCCTTCCAGGGGTATTACCGGAGCCAAACACTCTCACAGGACAGGAGTGTGCGTACTGCAGAGTCTGTGAACCACAGGAGGTGCGAAACACTTGGCAAGAGGGGCGTCTTCTCTCTCCCCCTCCACTTTCCCAGTCTCATCTGTTTCTCAAGCTCCTCCAAGACCACCTCCTTTGATTTTTATATATTTGGAATCTACCTTCTGCTGTTCTGTTTCTAATTCTTCCCTTCCCCTCTTCCTTCCTTCCTTTCCTCCCTCCCTTCCTTCCTTCCTTTCCTTCCTTCCTTCCTTTCCTTCCCCCTTCCTTTCTTCCTTCTTTTCCTTCCTTCCTTCCTTCCTTCCTTCCTTCCTTCCTCCCTCCCTTCCTTCCTTCCTCCCTCCCTTCCTTCCTCCCTCCCTTCCTTCCTTCCTTCCTCCCTTCCTCCCTCCCTTCCTTCCTCCCTCCCTTCCTCCCTTACCTTCCTTCCTTCCATGCTGGGAGTTGACCTAGAGCCTCAAGCATGCTAGATATGTGCTCTATCCCTGAACTATATGCCTAGCCCTGTTTCATGAGAGTGGCTCCTGTAGCCAAGGCTAGCCTTGGACCAGATACAGATGAGGATGGCCTTGAAATGCTGACCTCCTGGCTCCACCTTGCCTGTGCTGAGAAGACAGATAAGCCACACTCAGCCTTGACTTCACTTCCTCACGTCCTCCTATGTAACTGAAGTCTGCACAGGTTCCTCTCTATCATATCCCGTGTTCCTTGCTTAGCTGGCCTGTGCCGCTTTGTTAGGGCTGTTTAAGGTAAGCTTTCTGCCTTCTTGCAAAAGTGTGCTCACCACTTAGGGACGTTATGGAAAGGTGAGTATGATTACTTCTCTACGAGACAGCCCACCCACATAGGCCTCTGTTGCTGAAGGCTGGCTCAGGGAGAGTGAACCAGCCGGGCCCATCAGTCCCTCTAGAGTCTGGCACTTCCCTGTAAGTCCTGCAACTCCACACATGTTTAGGGAATGCTACTGGAAGGCACAGAGGTGTGGGCAGGGCAGAGGCAAGGCGCCATTGTGTACCTACCTCAGCTGGCAGAGCCTTGTTTTTGCTGTCATGACAATATTGCGTCATGGAATGGGAAAGGCCCTTCCCTGATCTAAGCCATTATTATGTGGGTCCTATTCTGGCCACAGACACCACGTGGGTAGTCAGGCCTCCGCTGTTATTTCAGCCTCAGGGGTGAAAACATCCGAACAGTGGAATCTTTTTTGTTCCTGGCTCCAGTCTCGGAATGTACAGACTTGGATTCACGGTCGTCTCCACCGATCATCACCCCAAGCAGAAGGGCTCTCCAAAGCACCCCTCTTCTTCCTGCGTCTGGCTCACAACTGGGATCCTCCCCTTCATCTTATCAGGTGTTCAAGAAAACTATGGGAATCCAGACGACCTGTGACAGCAGAGCTGGATTGAGTGAAGGCCGAAGGAATTTAGTGATGGGAGCAGAACCCCCAAGAACTCAGCAAAGGCCCCTGAGCCAGCATAGCCTCTCCTGCCTGCGCCCCTCGTGGCGATCGCTGGAACTGCATGCTGGCATCGTGGGTGACTGTTGTGGCTCTGTCGCTGTCTTTGATGGGGCCCAGAGCGGGCCTCTTCAGAAGAATGCGGACCTGTCTGCACCCGAAAACCAAAACCGTGTCCAAGGGGCGGGGCTGAACGACTGGAAGAGAGGCCTCACCTCACCTGGGCGGACGCGGCTTCTGGAATGAGACCTGGCCGAGTGGGCGCGGGAGGTGGCTCCAGGCCCCGGGCCAGCACGCAGCTTTCCCACGTGTACACCTCTTCAGAAAAGGTCCTTGGAAGCGATCTGAAGGCCTTTGAGGAAGGCAGAGTGTGGCTTTCCCCTCAGTGTGCCTCGACCCCTCAGATCAAGAGCCCAAATGGGATTTGAAGATCCAGCCCTGAGAGGTTCCGAATCTAGAACCCCTCCCCGCCCCCCACTTTTTGCAGTCCCTGGCAATCGCACCTACTCTGGTCTCCTATTACTAGCCAATAGGCATCCGTGTACATGACATGTACTTGCAATCCGAACCATATGTTGAAGATATAGTATGGGTGAGAGGAAATTTGAGTGTGTGTGTGCGTGTGTGCGTGCGCGTGTGTGTGTGTTTATGGAATATGGAAATCAGGACTCACACACGGTAGGCAAGCTCTCTGCCACTAGGCTACCTACCCCGCTTTTTCTTATTAGATATATTAAGAGATGGTCTCTCATTCTGTTGCCCAGGTTAGCTTTGAACTCACCAGCCTCAGCTTCCCTAACGCAAAGGAAGGGGCACAGACATATTTAGTGACGCTCAGTTGTATTTGTATTTTTTGTTTTCTGTGTTAATAAAGCATAAGTTAATTTTACTCATTGCTTCCCCCCATCCCTTCCTTTTTACAGCATACACTCTGAACTTTTAAAATGACACCTGTGCTTGTATAGAAAGCCTTAGAGTACTACTAGTTCTGCCAAAAAGCTTGTTACCTCCCCAGGGCCTTGAAGTTGCTCTTCTGTTGAGAATGCTTTTATTTCAGCAGAAGTTCCCTTTTCCTTGCTATTCAAATCACAAATTTTGCATACAACTCTTTCCCCTCTTTCCTCATACCATCCAGCTAAGGTCCTCATAGCCGGTGGCTCTCTCTATGTGGTCCATTTCCTGTCTGTCTGTCCCTCCCCCATCAGTAGGCCATACCTTCCCGAGAGTAAGACCTTAAATCTCCTGTTAGCTGAGCTCCCCTTGGTCCCCACAGTAAACATTTGTTGAGTGACTATTAAAAGGCTTCTCCTAAGAGCAACTGCTTCCGGAGCCGTTGTCCACAACAAAGCAAAAATTTATGGCCTAGACACTGTGCTTCCGGGCTGTGGAGAGGGAGAGGACAAAAGCTTCATGCGACATTTTGCCAATTTCCAACTGAACTTCGGAGTGAAGTACTATGACTAGAAGTGCATTTTCTTTGAGTTCCGTCTGTTCTGTGAGCTTGGAGAGGTGACTGTCTCTCTCAGAGGCCCAGGGTCCCCTAAATGTTGATCTCTAAGGGCCCTTCCTGCCCAAATGTGAGGATTAGGGATTGTGTTTGAAGATTTAGGTTCCTCCTAAGGGCAATTTACTCTGCGATGTGCTCCTAAATCGCATAGCTGGCATTGTGAAGTCTCCATTAACCACCCAGCCAGAGCGCTCGGGGCTAGCCGTGTCCTGGTTAATTTAATTTCCTGGCTGGGGATCAACTACCGAGAGCATCCCTATTGAAAACACAAATAGGATGTGGATCCATTCACCAGCCCTAAAGAGCTACTTCACTGGACAAAAATTACGTATTCTTAGAAAATAATTTGGCATTGTTATCTCCTCTTGAGAATTAAAATCGAGCCCTGGGGCTGGGTCAGGGAGACCCTTTTGAGAGTTGCCTGGCTTTTAAGCACAGCTGTGCGACTTTCAGCCAAGCACAGCTTCAGCCTGCAGTGATCTGTTTTCCCGTGGCGGAAACTGGGGTAATATCATACAGCCTGCAGGGAAGTCACGTGGGAGAATGTCAATAAGAATAAAATGTTTAGCAGGGAGCCTGGTGTGCGGTAGGTGGCTAGCGCTTGCTCTTATCTGCTGCAGTGTCTCTGAGCACCACAACGTGACAGAGCCACACATCTCATTAAAGGAGGGTGAGTCTCAGGACAGAGCTAGCCTCTGGTCCTGGCCTGCCTCCAACATACTTGGAAAAGCCCACACACAAGCTCCCCTTACTCCTTAGTCTCAGTTTCCTCTTGCTTAAGAAGAGGGGGTCTGGCTGGTCCCCCATTTGCACACAAAGGTTGGAAGCCCCTGAGTCTTTCCAGGCTCCTTGAAGGTGTTTTGTTTTGTTGTTTCTTCTTCTTCTATGGACCTTGGCCTCAGCTAGTCTGGAAGGTCAGGCTTCTTTCTCCTCCTAACCAGGCTGTCTGTCTCTTTCCACGGAGCCCCATAGGTGCCAACTTCCTGTCCGGCCCAGTAATTGTTCTCAGCCAGCCAAAGCCTGCCTTCGCAGCAGCCGCCTGTGCTGCCTTCCTTCAGGAAAAGCTGTCCTGTGACGCCCTCTAGAGGAAGGAGGCTTCTTTTCTTGTGCCACTAACTGCTGGGGCTCACCCTGGATTCTGGGAACTGACTCAGGCCAGGCCTGGAGGAGCAGTGGCAGTAAGTCTGAAAATGTCCCTTCCTGGACCCCCAAGGTAGACTAGCCTTCCCGGCTTTGCAGCTGGAGTCCCAGGCAAACCCTCTCCCCACTTCCTGTTCCTAGACTTCTCCTACCTGCACCTTCCAGAGTGGTCCACCCCATTCTCCGTTTAAAACCTTTAAAGGTTTCTCATGCTAGGCACCTCTGCGAAGGCACATAGATACCCCTGTGTGGGGACTCTTCCTACTGTGACCCACTCTCCATTACTGTCAGCTAAGTGTCGCAAGCAGAGCCACCAGATTTGATCCTCTGCTGCTCTGTTCCCACTCATGTTTCCCGAAAACAAGGTTGCCAAGTTAAAATTGATGAATGTATAATTAAGTGTCTACAAAAGGTAACATTATGTCGACTGTCTTTGCAACTGGTCTCCCCTGTTCGATAGCTATTTATAACTCATTTAAGATGCAAAGCAATGGAACTGTGATGTGTATGCTACATGTGGGAGTGGAGCCTTGGAAAATAGCAGTGCCCAGGGGCCTCCAAGGTCAAAAGCCATGAGGCCCTTCACACTCTCTGCCTTGGCCATCCAGAAACACTCACTGCTCCCCCCACAGGCCTTGTATCTGCAGTTCCTCTACTCCCGGTGCCTTCTGTTCTACGCCCACCTCTCACCTTCTCCATCCTGCTCGGCTGATTCCTATGGATTTGCAATCGACATTTCAGGAGGATTTGCAATCAACATTTCAGGAGTCGCCTCCTCTGGATGACCCAGTCAGGACTAACACAGGGAGTTCCTTTTGCTCTCACATCTGTGAATAATGCACTAAGGCAAGAAGCCATGCTTTAGCATCTTTTACCTCCCTGCTCATCTCCGCATTGGCCCTAGTCACCCTTATGACTAAGACTGCATCTCATTTCAGCGTTAATGTTCCCAGTCGTTGACTCAGTTCCTGGGTCATAATATCTTAAGTAATGTCTGGTACATGTCCATGGATAAAGAATGATAGACAGATGATCGGTGGATCAATGGATAGGTAGATGGGTAGGTAGATGAAATAAGTGAGTCTTGATAGATTCATGAATGGAGGGAAGGGAAGGAGAGAGGGAGGGAGGGAGGGACAGATGAATGTGTGGATGGATGGGGGGATGATGGATAAGTGAGTGGGTGGATAGATGATGGATGGATCATGATGGATGGGTAGATGAGTGGGTAGATGGGTGGGTGGTAGATGAATATGTGAGTAGGTGAACCTAGATGAACTGATGAGTGGGTAGAAGTCAAAGGTAGGAACGAGGATGAGACGGATGGATGATGGATGGGTGGGTGGGTGGATGGATGGATGGATGGATGGATGGGTGAATGAATGAGTTGGCAGAGGAATGGATAGCTGGATGTATGCATATGTGTGCATGAGAGTGGGCGGGTTGGTGAATGTGCAGAGAGTGGAAAGTTCCAGCATTGACTGTAGGCCAGGGGATTCACTGCCTCCTGGTATCTGAGTTTTCTCCCTTATGTACTGTCAACTGGGAGGCTGGGCTCTTCTGAACATGGACGCCTTCAGGGAGCCAGGAATTCCTGCTCTCACAGCTTAGTTCATGGTCTTGGCCGTGTTCCTTTTTTATACTGTGTCTTTACCCTTATAGAAGGAGCTAAAAATTCACAAACCATAGAATTTTAAGGAATTGAGCAGGGCAGTGTGTGGAATTTGATTTAAAATGACCCAGTATGTGTAAAGACCAGGGCACAGGGCTTAGGGGCCATCAGGGCCATCAGGGGCTGGAGAAGATAAACTTGTCTGTGTGTTGATGCATGTGGTCCAGCTTTCTTTCTAGTTTTGAATGTCTTTGAAATTTTACACAACAAATACCTTTCCTCCCAGATTTTGCTAACTTTTTTTTTTTTGAGACAGTTTCACTGTACCTGGAATAAGGGGTTCAGGAACAAACTTCCGTCTTTGGAAATTCATAGTATTATGTTTCAGTGAGAGCCAGTAAGGTGGCTGGGACCCTCACTTTCTAGGCACTAAGTGTCATGGCCCAGGCCCAGGAAATGGGCTTCTGGTTCCAGCTCTGCTACTACATCACTGCAAACTCAGATGAATTCCTTCCTGTCTGAAGTTTCATCTTCTACTCTGACCTATGGTGGTGGCTCACATAAGACTTGGGTGAGTGTTTCGAGATGTCTACACTCTCCGCTCCCCCAACACACACACACACACACACACACACACACACACACGTGCATTGTAGCTTAGCAACCTGGAACCCTGCTTGGCTTGAACTACACATACATCCCTCTTTCCCAACAAAGTATTCAATAAACCGCAATTTCCACCTGCCTGGACCTGCATGCACAGGACTTTCTAAACAAGCCACTGGCCACTCTGCCCTAAAAGCTCCCTAGAAACCTCTTATGCTCCCATTTCATGGACAAACACATCTTAGTGCATAGCCTGGTGCTAGAGGTAGTATCAATCCAGTCTGGACTGGTTTGGGGTATCTGCGTTGTAGATAAAAAGGCCTTGTCTAGGATCTTACGCCTGTGCATGATTAGGCATTCATATGATTCAAGTCAGATGCATCATGGGAAGGGGCAAAGGCTTACATGATAAAAGCCTGTCAAAACAAAACAAACAAGGAGACAAACAAAACAAACCCACCTGAGCCCCACCCCTAGAACCAACTCTTCCTCTTCAGCACTCAAAAAAAAGAAGCCCCAGAGGTATCCTGGGACCCAAGTAAACTTCACTCAGGGCGTGCTCATCCTCTCCAGTACATCTGACCTGGACTTTGGCCTTTGAATAAAACTTCCTGCTATTTGGCTATCACTGTGCACATCTTCAACTCCATGAACAAGATGCCAAGAACCTGGAAACTCCCAGTCCAGACAGAGACACCAATAACTATTTGATATCCACTCCCACACTACAACAAGCTTCTTCAACCACCTTCCACCCAGCGGTCTTCAGGCTTTGGCTCAGCTCCTCTCACTAACCAGTCTTTGGGTCCCTCTCTGTAGAGGACTTGGCCGCCATATGTAATTTTATCTTTGCATTACCATAGCTACATGGATTTAACATATGGTGCCCCTAAGAGAGGAGGGGAACTGAAAACAGAACAGAGAAGGTGGTGTTAAAGGAGAAAAGAGCACAATCCACATGCTGTGATTTGGAAGGTGTCTCTTTATCCTTCTGACAATCATCAAATCAGGAAGGAAAAGCCATCCTTGACACATCCAAAGGTATCCTTGGTTTTTCCTTCCTCTCAGATTTATGATGGTGTTTAGTCCAAGAAGCATCAGACCCAGCCTTAATGCTCACTTTAAAACTTTGTGTTCCTCCTTTAGAGAGGGGGGAAGCCTGGACCACAGCAAGTGAAATTCTATAGCCACATGGGGTGATTCTCCTTTGCGTTCGGCACTTCTATTTGGTACCCCAGGGGTCTTCTCTGAACTGGGTTCTGCCCTTTCTTCTACTTTCTTTTCTGTTTTGTTTTATTTTGTTTTTTTGAGACAGGGTTTCTCTGTGTAGCTTTGGCTGTCCTGGACTCGCTTTGTAGACCAGGCTGGCCTCGAATTCACAGCGATCCGCCTGCCTCTGCCTCCTGAGTGCTAGGATTACAGGGGTGTGTCACCATGCCCAGCTCTACTTTCTTTTCTATTCTAGTAAAATACATATAAAATGTATCAGTTTAAGCATTTTTCACTATATTTGTATCATTGAACAGCCATCAATATTATCAATATTTTCCTAACTTTGTTCCCCTTTGTGAATGCTTGTTTGTCTCCATACAGTCCCTGTACAGGTCACCCCTGCTTTCTTTCACTGTGGCATCTCCCTCCCTTCTGTGTGTGTTGTGGGGATGAGTCATGTAGCCTCAGCTGGTCTGCTCCTCACACTATGTTATCTTGACTTCTTCCTGATCCTTCTGCCTCCACTTCTCAAGCGTGGAGATCACAGGCATGTGCTGCCTCCTCTTATCATCATCATTACTTTCTTGAGTATCATACAACACAGTTTATTGGGTTTCCATCCATATTCTCTCTATGAATTAAAGACCCTGCTCTTCATATAATCAGAGTGATAAGTGCATTACCTTTCATGCTTGGCTGCTTTAATAATGTGTTCAAGTTTTTCCATGTTATCCACGTTATAGGTCATGCTATGCTGGGGGGGAGGGGGCAGGTGCTGCTAAGGATTGAACGCAGAACTCTACACTTGCCTGGCAAGAAGAACTCCATTGCTTTTGACTTCTATTAGGGGTACATGCCACATTATCTTGGTCCGTCCAGCTGCCAATGCACACTTGCACAGCCTTGCCTCCTCTCTGTTGCTGTGAATACAAGTACAGTTATCTGTTCTGAGTCTCTGCTTTTAAAACTTTTGGAGATCTCACAAGAAGTAGAATTGTTGGGTCATATGTAATCCTATGTTTAATTTTTTGTCTTTAAAAAAAAACTGACATGCTATTTCCATAGCAGCAGTATCATTTTATATTCCCACCAGTCTATGCTAGGGTCTTCACATCCTTGCCAATGTGTGTTATTTTCTGTTTTTATTTATGTAGTTTCTGGGGTGCTTCCTTCCTTCCTTCCTTCCTTCCTTCCTTCCATTGTGTTGCTCTTGTTTATTTGTTGTCAGTTTTTGTTTGTTAGATTTTTGTTGTTGTTGTTGCTTTTAGAGAGACCTAGACCTAGAACTATCTATGTGGATATCTGGCCTTGAATTTGACGCAACCCTCCTGTTTCACCTGTGTCACCAATCTAGCTACTGTGGTTTTTGAAATTACTATTTTAAAGTATGTCCAGGAGCATCTCATTTGTATTACTTCTCTCAACATGATAAAAAAAATTCAAGCCCCCATAGTTTATCGAGCTCCTCCTCTGGGACCAGCTTTGTCCTCACTAGGCAGGGTGAAGCTGTGAACAGTCCTTTCCCTGCATATCCAGAGCTCATGTCTGGTGGCTCAGATGTCCAAGTCATGCTGCCCGCCCCTCCCTGGCCTGCTCCACACAGAGCCAGGCGTGTGTCTGCAGGACAAGGGTGCTGGCAGTGGCCAAAGCTCTACGTGCAGCCTCTGGAGTAATTTGATGTGAGGCCCTGCAGGCAGCATGGCTCCTTGGTGAAACACCCTTGGAGTGTTATTTTCAACAGTGCTGTCGTTATGCCATTTGGAAGTGAAATGGAATTCTTGAATGAATTTTCCTCATGCTCTGAGCCACAAGAATTTATTTTAGTCACTGGTGTTGCATTATAGAGCTCTGTTTGGGACGCAGAAACTTCCGGGGTATCTTTTTGTTGAATTTGATATATCCTTGATATGCAGTTGCTTAGAAACAGACATTTCTGTGGGTCTGCAGTGTCTGCCTTTTCCACGCTTAAAATCAGAACGCTGTGCCTGACTGGGAGTGTTTGTGGGAACGCAGAGGAGATGAGGTTGGGACCATTCCAGAAAATCTCAGAGGCATGGATTCTGAAGAGGCATGGTAGTTTAAGGAGCCTCACAAACGCGATGTAATCTGGTGGTTCTTTGGTCTACGGTCACCATCTTCATCCCCAAGACAAGAGGATCACACTGCAGGGTTCCTTAGTCTGGTTAGCTAGCTTGATTTCAACAGCACAAATAATAAACACAAATATGCTAATTGGCCTTGGGAAGGATACCAACAAAAACAGTCTTTCTCGTGTGCTGTCCCTTATTCCTGGCCCATACCGCGGGGCCGGCCTGAGCCTTTTTTTCTAGCCATTCACATGCCTGTGCCTATACATAGACATGACGTTCTGTTTTCTAAACACAAATGACAATACCTCATTGTACACTATCTGTCAACTGACTGTTCTCTTTTAACCTCCATGGGAGATTTTTCTTTTCTTTCTTTCTTTCTTTACTTATGTATTTATTCACTTAACATCCCAGTTGTAGCCTCTTCCCTCCTCTCCTCCCCGTCCCACTCTCCCTCCCTCTTCCCCTACCCCCCCATCCCCTATTCCTCAGAAAAGGGGAGTTCCCTTCCCCCACCCCTCCCCCAGCTCATCAGGTCATGTCCGGACTGAGCAGGCTCTCCTCCCCTGTGGTCAAGCAAGGCAGCCCCGCCAGTGTGTAGCGATCAAAAGGCAAGCAACAGAGTCCATGTCAGAGATAGACCCGCTCCCCTTACTAGGGAACTCACATGAAGACTAAGCTGCTCATCTATGTAGGGGATCTAGGTCCAGCCTATGCACGGTCCTTGGTTAGTGCTTCCGTCTCTATAAGCCACCTCCACCCCAGGCCCTGGTTAGTTGGCGCTGTTGGTCTTCTTGTGGAGCTCCCGTCCCCTCCCTTCTATCCTCCTGACTCTTCCACAAGTCTCCCTGTGCTCTGCCCAATGTTTGGCTGTGAGTCTCAGCATCTGTTTCAATCTGCTGCTGGGTGGAGCCTCTCAGAGGACAGCTATGCTAGGCTCCTGTCTGCAAGCATAGCAGAGTGTCATTAATAGTGTCAGCGGTTGGCTCTCTCCTATGGGTGAATCTCAGGTTAGGCCAGGCATAGGTTGGGCATTCCCTTAATCTCTGCTCTATTTTTATCCCTGCGCATCTCGTAGGTAGGGTAAATTTTGAGTAGGAGTTTTTGTGTGTGGGTTGGTGCTCCCCTCCTTCCACTAGGGGATTTAGTTAAAGGGTGACCTCTCCAGTCTCCATGACCCTGCTACTAGGATTCTCAGCTGGAGTCACCCCCGGATCCTCCCAGGAGACTACCCTGCCGTAGGTTTCCAGATTGTCACAAAGATGCCCCACCCATGGTTTCTCTTTTCTCTCCAAGCGTCTGCCCTCCTACCATCACTCTCCCCAGGTCTAATCTCCACCATCATTTCTCTCTGCGCTCCCTCTCCTACCCTGCTTCCTGTCTTCAAACACTTCCGCTGTCTATTCTATTCCCCATTCTGAGTGAGGTTTAAGCATCCTCCCTTAGATCCTCCTTGTTACTTATCTCCTTTGGATCTGCGAGTTGTAGTATATGGCTAAAATCCGATTATAACTGAGTACACACCATGTGTGTCTTTCTGGGTGTGCGTTACCTCAGGATGATCTTTTCTACTTCTATCCATTTGTCTGCAGATTTCAAGACGTCTTTGTTTTTTGTTTGTTTTGTTGGGTTTTGGTTTTGGTTTTGAGGCAGGGTTTCTCTGTGTATAGCTCTGGCTGTACGTGAACTTGCTCTCTAGTCCAGGCTGGCCTTGAACTCATGGAGATCCACCTGCCTCTGCCTCCCAAGTGCTGGGATTAAAGGTATGTGCCACCATCGCCTGGCGATGTCTTTGTTTTTAATAGCTATGTAGTATTCCATAGTGTAAATGTACCAGTTTCTTTATTCATTCTTCGGTTGAGGAACATCTGGGTTGTTTCCAGTTTCTGGCTATTATGAATAAAGCTTCTATGAACATAGTTGAGCAAATGCCCTTGTTGTATGCTGGAGCATCTTTTGGATATATGTCCAGGAATACTCAAGTCTCTCCCTCTCCCTCTCCCTCCTCCCTCTCTGTTACATGTATGTGGATATTTATATGCATGCATGGGTATGCATTCATGATGCATGCATGTGTAGGCCAGAGATAGATATACAGTGTTTTCCTCAATCACTCTCCTTTTATTTTAAAAGACAGGGCATATCATTTAACTCAGAACTAATTTATCTAGACTAGCTGACCAGCTAGCCTCAGATAATCCCCCACCCCACCCCCAACACCCCATCCCCCCACCCCCATCTCTGGTTTCCAGTGCTGGGAATGCAGGGATACCTTGTTAAAATCAGCTTTTTATGTGAGCCCTGGGCTCTGAATTCAGGTGCTCTGCTTGCACGGCAAGCTCTTTACCCACCGAACCATCATCCAAGCTGCTAGACAGACAGTGTTGTTCTAACTAACATGGTCATTTTATGGCTGCGTGGTGCTCTGTTGTAGAGACCTTGTAGCTGACTTAGCCACAGCTCCGACAGACAGACACCCAAGGTGTGTATTAGCTATGTCTGTGCCGCTATGATAGAAAGTCCTGACAAGGAGACCTTAAAAGGGAGTTAACTGGTTTGTAATTGCAGAAGAGTAAAGTTCCTCATGACAGGAAGACCCCGCAACAGTCAGGAAAGGCATGGAAGCAGAAGCAGGAAGCTGGCTGATCATATTTCCTCTGCACTCAGGAAACAGGGAGGAAACAGGAAGTGCAATAGGATATAAAACCTCCAAACTCTTTCCCCAGTGACAGTGTCCCAGACAGCAGTGCCAGCTGGGGGCCAAATGTTCAAACACATGAACTTATGAAGCATAATTCATCTTCAAGCTTCAAAAGATCACTGTCCATCAGTCACTATTGTAGCAATGCTGGTGTGAAATATTTAACCATTCTGCTTTAAAGCAATATGGAACTGTTTCTTTAAGATGAATATATAAAAGTGCTAACGAAATGATGAAGAAAGTTTTGAGAAACTCAAAGTTGCCTTTAGGGATGTAGTTTAGCTTGGTCCTGGCTTAAAACTCAATTATTTGCCTACAAATCAAACATTGCTGGGTAGTGCACTGGTTGTGATGCCTGTAGGAATTGGGTACTGATGAAAATGGGCTGAGATGTGGGTGTCAGTCAGGTGGGGGAAGCCAGGGACAGGGTGAGCAGCTGGCCACTCTGCTCCTTGGTCTGAATGGCCTCTACTCCATCCCTGTCAACTCTCAGAACACGGGAAACGGTCATGGCTCTGACACATACTCTGTGATGACCTGAACCTTTTAAAATGTGAACTCTTTAGGGTACCCGGTGGTGGTTGGTACTTGCTACAGTGTGAAGCTGAAATGGTCCCCAAAGGCCCATGTGTTTAACTTACTTAGCCCCCAGAGTAGTGTTCTTGGTGCTGCTGGGTCTAGTGGGAAGTCTGAAAATCGTTAGGGGGATGTCCATCAAGGGGTTGGTTAATGATATCCCCGCCCTCTTTTCTCTCTGTCTCTGTCTGTCTCTGTCTCTCTTTATCCCTTTCTCCCTCCTTGCCTCCTCTTTGCTCCACTCTCTTTCACTTCCTAATTACATGATAAGTGGATTTTGCTGTGCCACATGGACCCCATTATAACATTTCCAACAGGCTGAAAAGCAGGGAAATCAGTGGTTTGTGGATCACAGCTCTCCAAAGCCAAAATAAAGTTTTCTTCTCTTCCTCTTCTTCTTCTCCTCCTCTTCCTCCTCCTCCTCCTCCTCCTCCTCCTTCTTCTTCTTCTTCTTCTTCTTCTTCTTCCTCTCTCTCTCTCTCTCTCTCTCTCTCTCTCTCTCTCTCTCCCCTACATGCTTGTGTGAATATGTGTCCTTGTGGCAGCCAGAGTACAAGTTCCTTACAAGACATCCACCTTGTATCTTGAGACCGTCTCTCAAAGGCCTCTAGTTCTCCAAGTAGGTTACACTGTGTGGCCTATGAGCCCCAGCTTTTCTCTTGCCTTTGCCTCCCCAGCAGCACTGACATCACTAGCATGTGTCAATGGGTGGGACTTTTGACATGGGAGCTGGAGTTCACGCAAGCAGTCACCCACCCGAGTAATCTCCTGGCCCCTGGAACATCTGCGTTCACTTTCCCATTGTTCGGACTGTCATTTCTGCCCCCAAGGCTTCCTCACAATTGGTTCTCAGCTGCCTGGACAAAGGAAAGCCACAAGTTACAAACTGACTTTTCAGTCTTCATAGAAGTCTATGCTTCCAGTTGTTTGCTGTTTCTCAGCCAGAAGCACTCAGTCTTCTCAGAGGGCATTGAGCTACAGGTAACAGAGACCCATCCACGCAAGCTTTGCAGCCAAGAGCTGTCCTGTCCCTGTGCACATCAGGAAGTGTAGAAGCTGCATCCCAGAGCAAGCACTGTGCCGCAGGCATCTGCCTCCTCTGCCCTACTACCCTTAGCATGTGACCCCTCTTTCTCAGGCTCAAAGGACAGCTGTAGGGCCTCCAGGCAGGAAGTGGAGGAAGAACAAAAGATAAAATCATAATCCAGTTGAGCCTGTTATTTTCTTATCAGGAAAACAAACAAGAGATTCCCTGGAAGCCCCACCCACTGTCCTTAGTGGTCACCTGCAGCTCTAGAACACATGAGACCCATGGGATTTCTTTGGGTTAGGCATATTGTTGCCCTCAGGCATTTGGGTCTTATTAGCACCGAATCAGGAGATCGAGTGGAGCCTGAGTGGGCTTGAGGAAGTGTCCTTCGTCCCGAAGATAGCCTTTTCCTTTCTCCCAGTGACAGCGTATTTGTTTTAAAATGTTATTTTTATCTTTGTCAACAGTCCAGAGTCATGTCAGCTTGAAAACTGAAGCCGCTCAAGTGCTGACTCTGCCAACTGCCCTAACCACAGAGTCTGTGCAAGGGACATGAGGAGCAAGACTC
This sequence comes from Acomys minous, assembly GCF_964271855.1. Taxonomy (NCBI): domain Eukaryota; kingdom Metazoa; phylum Chordata; class Mammalia; order Rodentia; family Muridae; genus Acomys; species Acomys minous. Next base: position 150,117,948 of record NC_140483.1, on the reverse strand, counting down.
TCCAGGTTCCATACACTGGTCCTTTGTTCCAGAGCTGAGGGCCTCTGAGGCTCTCAGTGGCTGTAAGGGAGATAGTGGCAGATGCTATCAAGGCACACTCCTTAGGAGGCCCAGTATCCAGCATCCTTCTTTTTGCTGTTGTCCTCTTCTCTGAGACATGCTATGGTGTGTGTGTGTGTGTGTGTGTGTGTGTGTGTGTGTGTGTGTGTGTGTGTGTGTGTGTGTCTTGGTCTGTCTGTGTGTCAATCATGGGTCCATCTGCCCTGGTGTGCACATGAGGGTCAGGGGACAATTTGCCGGAGTCAGTTCCTTCCACTATGTAGGTCCTGAGAACTGAACTCAAGTCTTGGTGCTAAGCCCCTTTCCTCACTGTGTTAGCCCACTGGCTCCATTCCAGTCTTTTTTGATGCTACTGTTAGAAGTCTTTCATCTTTCTTCTCTGTGTTTCTCTCTCTGTCTGTCTCTGTGTCTCTATCTGTCTGTCTTTGTCTCTGTCTGTCTCTGTCTGTCTCTGTCTCTGTCTCTCTCTCCCTCTCTCTCTCTCTGTCTCTGCCTTTCAGTTCCATTTTCTCTCCTTGTGGAGCTGGAGATTGAATACAGTGCCTCTTACATGGATGCCCTGCCCCTGCCAGTCACATCTCTAATCCTGCTTTCTTACTTTTGACTTTAAAAATGGTTTATTGTAACATAAAACCCAAACACAGGAAAACCACAAAAGCCAAATGTTGGTTTGATGAATGATAATATTCCTCCTGGAAGCCAAAGAAGGAACTTTAATTAAACCTCTTTCACTCCCTTAGACAGTTCCCAGAATTTCTCATGTCACAGCTGCGTATTTTTACAGTTGGCATACACCTACACAGTATAGACCACTTAAAAAAACTAGGCAGGGTGGCTCACACCTGTAATCCCAACACCGTAGGGTGGCTCACTCCTGCAGTCCAGACAAGGCAAGGTGGCTCACTCTTGCAATCCCAACACAGTAGGGTGGCTCACTCCTGTAATCCCAACACAGTAGGGTGGCTCACTCCTGTAATCCCAACACAGTAGGGTGGCTCACACCTGTAATCCCAATACAGTAGGGTGGCTCACTCCTGCACTCCCAACACTTGGGAGGCTGAGGAAGGAAGACCGACCATCATGAGTTTTCACCAAGCCTAGCTACACAGTGAGTTTCAGGGCAGTCTGAGCTAGAGAGTAAGACACAGCCCCCTGCCCCCAAAAGGGGGAAGCAGAGAATATGGTTTGTGGTAAGGGCGCTTGCTATATAAGCATGAGGACCTGAGTTCAAATCCCCCAGCACCCATGTGAAAAAGCCCAGCATGGCTACCCAAGCCTATAAGCCCAGCTCTGTGGGGCCTCAGACAAGAGGATTCCCTGTAGCCTGCTAGCCTTCATCCTAGCTCCAGGTTCAACAACAGATCCTGTCTCAAAATATAAGGTAGCAAGTGACAGAGCAGAGCACCTAACACACACACACACACACACACACACACACACACACACACACACCACCCAACATACACACAGTAAAACTCTCCCACAGTGGACTGAGCCAGATGAAGGTCACGTGTGTGCCCTAAGGGTAGCTGCACCCCATTGATGGAGCCCTAAAGCAGCATCCCTTGGGTTATGATGATGACAATAGCAATGAAGGACATGGACAGGCTAGCTGGATCTTGTCTCCTCCCCTAGACCATCACTTATGGCAGGACTCTTTGCTTCCCTGTGTCCCACTTCTGGGAAGAAGGTGCCAGCTGGGCATTCTGGGCCACAGAACCAGATGGGAAGTGCAGAAAAGGAGTTTGGAGAGTTACAGGAAGATATCCATATTCAAAATAGAGCCAGGGCCTGAGGAGTTGTTCTTAAGTGTGACTGGCTGTGATACAGAAAGGCCCCTGGAGTCCAAAGCTGTGACATGTTAGGTGCCATCTCCAGAGATGGCAGAGCTTGCCTTACGATCCTGGTCTTCATTGTTGATTCTATTTTTTTTTAAGATTTATTTTTTATTATGTATACAGTACACATTAGGTCACATTATAGATGGTTGTGAACCACCATGTGGTTGCTGGGAATTGAACTCAGGACCTCTGGAAAAGCAGACAGTGCTCTTAACCGCTGAGCCATCTCTCCAGCCCCTCATTATTGATTCTTCAACTTTGTTTCACTCTGAATCCCAGGCTAGTCATGAATTCACTGTGTAGTCCAGGCTAGCCTCAAACTCACATACATCCTGCATTGGTCTTGCAAATACTGGGATTAAAAATGAACATCAGGCCTGCCCCTAGAGGTGGTGCAAGTGTGACTGCTGTGTCACATGCGCATCAGTAGGTGGCAGTGTTCTGACCTATCTACATGCGAATGATGTTCATCCTTGAAAGGAGAAAAAAACAAAAAACAAACAAACAAACAAACCTGAGACAATCACCAATCTGATGGCAAGCAGGCCAGGCCAGGATCCCAGGATAGGGAGCAAGGCAGAGAAACTAGAAGAGTCCCAGGCCCAAAGCAGGAGTGGGCCCAAAACAGATGACCCCAGCTCGCAAGGGCTCACTCTGGGGGGCTGGGAGAGGAAGGGGCCTGAGAGGCCCACCAGACCAGAGCCAGTGATGTCTCCAGGATCAACAGTGGGTCCATGGCCCTGCAGGGTCTGTTACCACCGAAAACCAAGCAGTCTTTCCTGGTCTGGGTTGCTTCCTGGGGACATGTTGGTATCTGAGGGCAATGCAGAACTCGCTCTACCCCTCACCTGGGCATCTGGAGAGAGCTGGCCCTGGGACAGGAAAGCAGCCCAGATGCATTGTTGGAGTTGTGAGTGAGCCAACCCTGAGGCTAGGAGCACAGGAGAGCTGTCCCTACCATTTGTTTCCTGTGCTGTGCTGTGGACAAGGGAGAGATACCCTCCCCCTCCCCCACTTGTCCCTCACAACCTGCAGCAGGCCAGAGACCTGACTCTGGGGTCATGAGAGCAGGAGAGTTGGTCCTGCTTCTCACCAGCTGCAGCGCTCAGGGTAGCACAAGAGCTGACCCTGGTGACAGGGGTATGGGTGAGCCAGGCCTGAGGGCATGAGTGGCCCTGTCACTTGTCTGCCATGTAGTGGCATGGCTGAAGAAGAGATATCACCTCCCTCTCACCCCTGGTCACCTGCAGTAGGCAGGAGAGCTGTCCCTACCCCTCACCTGGGCAGCACAGTAGAGCTGGCCCTGGATTTGGAGGTTGTAGGTGAGCTGGTCTCAAGGGCATGACAGCAGGAAAGCCAATAGTGACCAGCTCATATACTTCTTAGGCCCAGATCCAGAGCTTTGAATTGGCAGGCCCTAACATTTACCCCATCAGTGAACTGCTGGAGTGCATGAAGGGGCCAGTCCTACAGATCCAAAACTACAGCATTTCCATGACACAGGGCAACAACAGGATGTCCAAGGGGAGTCCCAGTATTGATAGAGTAGTAGAAACCAGAGGCCTTGATCCAGTCATTGCAATGAGTACTTACAAGCAAAGAAGTGTGGACAAAAGGGTGTATTGTGAGACACACTGGGAAACACCACAGCTCCCACAATGAGGTATTTTTTTCTTTGTTGGAGGGAAGGTTGCAAGGATGGAGAGTGGGTATAAGAGGAGGGGGAGATGAGTGGGATTGGGGTGCATGATGTGAATTTCACAAAAAGCCAATAAAAAGTTTTTTTTTCTTTTTAAGTGCATACCATCACATCTACCTCTATCAATTATTTTGTATTGTCTGGTTTGGTTTTTGTTTTGTTTTGTTTTAGGAGGGTTGTTGGTTTGGGTTGGTTTGGTTTTGGTTTTTCAAGATAGGGTTTCTCTGTGTAGCCTGGCTGTTCTGGAACTCACTCTGTAGACCAGGCTGGCCTTGAACTCATGATCTGTCTGCCTCTGCCTCCCCAGTGCTGGGATTAAAGGTGTGTACTGCCACCACTCCTGTTGTTTTTGGATTTTGGTTGGTTGGTTTTGAGTTTTGGGGGTTTTATGTTTGTTTGTTTGTAGTTTTTGTTTTTGTTTTGTTTTGTTTTGTTTTGTTTTCAAGACAGGGTTTCTCTGTGTAGTCTTGGATGTCCTGTGCTCACTTTGTAGACCAGGCTGGCCTCAAGCTCACAGAGCTCCACCTGCCTCTGCCTCCAGAGTCCTGGGATTAAAGGCTGTTGCCGCCGCCGCCGCTACCACCACCGCCCCACCACTCTCACCCCACCACCCCACCCCTGCTGTTTGTTTTGAGGCACAATCTCAGGGTGTTCTGGGTGACCTTGGACTTGCTATGTAGCTGAGCCTTGAACTTCTGTTCCTCCTGTCTCCACATCTTGAACACTGAGATTATAGCTGTAAACTGTCACGTCTGGTTTACGTGGCACTCTCAAGGGATTAAATCCCAGGAGGGCTATGCATATGCTGGGCAAGCACCTTACCAACTGAGCCACATCCTCAGCCCCTCAACAGTTATTTTTAAAGTATTAAATTCTCTGTTTCATATTGCTTTCTGCTTAAAGTAACTGGAGTGTTTTAATGGAAACTGTATGGATGCTGCTGGATTAGAGAAGAGCTGCTGTGAGGACTTTATCAACCAAAATTACGTGTAATTTCCACACTAAAACTAAGAGTATGTACGAGCTAAGCCTGGTCTTACAGACCTGAAACCTCAGCTACTCAAGAGCTTGAGGCAAAAGGATTGCAAGCTCAATACTACCTTGGCTATGGAGTGAATTCAAAATCAGCCTGGGGAACTTAGCAATGCTGTATCCCAAAATAAAATAAAATAAAATAAAATAAAATAAATAATAAATAGTTTCAGCTATAACTCAGGGGTAGAGCATGTGAGTAGCATACTTAATCTCCAGTGCTTCAAAAATAAGAGCACAAACTCACAGAATACCAAAGAAGACACATTCCCTAATCCTGGTGTTCTGTTGTGAAGTCATGTGCCTTCTCACCCTAGCACCCGGAACAGAAATGTCAAGCTATCTGGGGCTTGCTGCCATTTTTAACCCTACACTGATGGCAGACATTACTAATCAATCATACAATCCTTTGCCTTGAGACTAGGTTGTTGGCCTTCTCTATCTTTGCTCTGCCCCTCAAGTGGCCACTTCCAGTTGATTGGATTGGGAGACGAGACTAAAGCAGTTTGGCCATATCTGAATAAAACAAAAATGAGTCTGAAAGTGTCAACACATTTTTTAAAAAGTCTTCTTTATTGATTCGCCTTATGAATATTTACAAGCAAGGCTCTCTGCTGAATGCTTTAGAGGAATACAGAGACTTTTTCAGTGTCTAGTCAATCTCAAGAAGCTTCTCCATCACTAAGAGATGGAGTCATGTGAATGATGCTACCACAAGATCTAAAGGCGCAACATGGAGATGAAGTGGAAGTGTCATGAGCAATGAGTGTGTCCTGATGATGGGAGCTGCCAGGACAGAGCCAGGAATCAGTGTGTCCTGATGATGGGAGCTGCCAGGACAGAGCCAGGAATCAGTGTGTCCTGATGGAAGCTGCCAGTACAGAGTCCTGGAGGATGTTTGGGCTTTAAAACTATGGCGATGTGGGGATTAAAGAAGTGGAAGAATGGATTCTAGATGGGGAAAGGGAACTGACTGAACAAAAAATACCCAGAGGGCAAAGCAAAGGCCAGGTGAACAGAGAGAACAGGAGGTGGTACCATATGGCTAGGGAAAAAGACACACCTGCAATTGAAATTTGGGGAGGATTTTTTTTTTTTCAGGAACAGGTTCCTCTGGGTAGCCTTGGCTGTCCTGAACTTACTTTGTAGATCAGGCTGGCCTCAAAACCTGCCTGCTTCTACCTCCCCATGTGCTGGGATTCTAGATGGGCGCCACTGTGCCAGGCTGCAATTGAAATTTTAATAGTTTTAATTTTTTGTTTGTTTGTTTCCTGAAATCTAAAATTTACCATCTTGACTTTTTTAAGATGGGGTTTGTGAAGCCGGGCGTGGTGGCACACGCCTTTAATCCCAGCACTCGGGAGGCAGAGGCAGGAGGATCGATGTGAGTTCGAGGCCAGCCTGGTCTACAAAGTGAGTCCAGGACAGCCAAGGCTACACAGAGAAACTCTGTCTCAAAAAACCAAAAAAAAAAAAAAAAAAAAAGAGGTTTGTGTATTCCAGGCTGATTTTTAAACTGGCAGAGTTAGCCAAGGATGGCCTTGAACTCCAAATCCTCAGCATTTTACCCCTGAGAGGCTGAGGTTATAGGCATGCACCACCAAGCCCTCTTTATGAGATACTAAAGACTGAACCTAAGGCTTCATGCATGCCAGGCCAACATTCTACACACTGACATCCAGAGTCCTGTTCCAGCATTTGCAAAATGCAGTTAGCTGTCGGTGCTAATTTTTTTTTTTTAATTCTGTTTTATTTGAGGTTCCTTAATGTCTCTACTGTAGAGACCAAACCAGGGCCATTGTGGTTTCAGGACCTGAGAACTTGACCCCGCCTCCCCGCCCCTCCTTCCACTAGCCCTTCCCCCTCCCCCCTCCCCAGTCCCCCAGAGTCTCCAGGGAGAGCCACAAACCTACAGCTAGCAACCAATCAGAGCTACATGTTACTGCGAAGAGAACAAACGGAAAAACTTGCCCCTGCGATCAGGCCCCGGTCTCCTCTCTTGACCCTGTATCCTTCTAACCTATCATGTAACAGCAAGGCTTTAAAAACCCTGCTGCCCTAGCACTCAGGGCTGCCATCTTCCCTCCTGATGATGGGGCTGGCAGCCCAGGCTGAGCCTGACTAATAAATGAGACCCTGTGTAATTTGTGCCTGGCTGATTCCTAGTGGTCTTTGGGGGGTTTTGCAACTTGGCCATTACACTACTTCCCTTCCAGTTTCCCAACCCTAGGTAGGAGAGAAACGTTAGCAGGGAAAGGGGACGTAGACCTCTCTAGACTTAGTTCCAGCTTAGTTCCAGCTAGTTCCAGTAGGGTTCTTTAGGAAAATAGCAATCTCAGTCGTCAGGACATCTAGCAGTCCAGCAATAGCAAACTCAGCAGGACAAACAAGCAGCCTTCTTCCTCCTCCATCTGTCTCTCCTCTCTCTGGCTCTGGTATTTATATCCTCTCTGAGTCCTCAGAATTTCACTAACTGCAGCTGGCAAAGACCACGCCCCTCCCCGAACTGCACGAGGCAATTATCGCTGTAGACAAACTAAAAACAACTCCATATCCCACACTTGGGATTAAAATAGAAACCTGTTTACACAACATAACTGCAACCACAACTCCCACGCCAGTTAGTGCCCTCAGGTACGTTCATATTGTTACACATAACTGCCGGCATCGGCTCCAGATTGCAGTCTTTTCAAGCTGAAGTTGGGGGGTCCCCTATCCCCCCAAGCCCCACCCCCACCCCGTGAAGCACTAGCTTCCTATTTCCTTCCACCACCACCACCCCCACCACCACCCCCAACCCCCGTCCCTGGAGATCACTGTCCCCCTTGTTGTTTTTTATGCAGCTGACAATTCTAGAGAGCTCATAAAATTTCAAAGGACTTTGTACTAGCGTGACATGGTTAACACTCAATAGCTGGGATGACTTTAAAGGACATAGAAACATAGGGAACAGAAGAGAGAGAGAGAGAGAGAGAGAGAGAGAGAGAGAGAGAGAGAGAGAGAAGTAAGGAGAAAAAAAGTACTCAGTTCTTTACTTCCCTTCTCCCTCCCACCAAGGCCAAGAACTAAGGCCACAGGTGGCTTCTGGTGGCTAAGAAGCTTGCCACAGGGCCTAGGAGGGATTATAAAAGACTGGCCCTGGGCCTTGGGGAGGGACAGAAAAGGTCACCAGAAAGTGCAGCCAGACTGGGGTCAGTCAAACAGCAGAGAAAGGTTTTACTGGCAGCGAGAGGAGAATTTGCTGGAAGTCACAGGTGAAAGCCACTTAGTGAAATGCTAAGGACAGTGCTGGCTGCCCAGGATGTGCTAATGGTCTGTTAACAAAGCTATAGGAGGAGGAAGGAAATAAGCTTAATGCTGAGTTTATTGCCAATGGAGAAGTGTCTTGAGGGTTTAGTTATCACCAAGCAAGGTGAAGACCCCTGGATTGCCCCTAAGAGGCAACGCATTGGTAAGTAGTGCACTAGCTGAGAGTAACTGGACTGTGGCTGTGTTGAATGCTGTGTGGATGAATGGGGAAAGCCCATAGTTACCTAGGCAGGTAGTGGACCACATTACCAATACTGTCTTGAGTTTCGTAAGTTTTGCAGTGTTGTATTGTTTGTGTCCCTGTTCACGTGGATATGGACACACTTGTTATTGTGTGTGTAGAAGCCAGGGAGTCATTCCTCAAGAACCAGTCATCTTGCTTTTGGGTTTTTTGGTGTTGTTTTGTTTTGTTTGTTTGTTTTTTTGTTTGAGGCAAGCTCTCTCACTTTTACCAGAAGTTGCCAATCAGGCTCCAGGGCACCTGTGTCTATTTCCCCAGCACTGGAATTGTCAGCACCAGTGCATTTTTTTTTTTGAGACAAGGTTTCTCTGTGTGGCCCTGGCTGTGCTGGACTTGCTTTGAGACCAGACTGACCTCGAACTCACAGAGATCCACCTGCCTCTGCCTCACAAGTGCTGGGATTAAAGGCACAAGCTACCACTGCCCAGCCTGCATTCTGCATTTTTCTGCTCTGAGTTCTGGAGATGGAGCTTGAGTCTTCATGATGTTGGTCAAGCATTTTCCCGGCTGAGCCCTCCCCGCATCCCCAGACTGTGGGTTTTATGCTGGATGAATAGTCCTCATCATCTAGAATAGTGGTTCTCAACCTGTTCTCAACATTGGAAAACAGGAGATATTTATATTACAATTTATAACAGTAGCAAAATTACAGCCGAGAAGTAGCGATGAAAATAATTTTATGGTTCGAAGTCACCACAACATGAGAGACTATATTAAAGAGTTGCCACGTTAGGAAGGTCGAGAACCACTGCTCTCGAACCGCTGAGCAACACACAGTCTCATTTAAACATGGAAACTTCATATAGGTATGCATACAAATGCATACATCTTCAATTTCTCCTTAAAAATCCTAAATCAAGCATGTCTTTAATCCCAGCACTTGGGAGGCAGTGGCAGGGGGATCTCTGTGAGTTTGAGGCTAGCCTGGTCTACAGAGAGAGTTCCAGGACAGCCAAGGCTACACAGAGAACCCCTGTCTCAAAAAACCAAAAACCAAAAATCCTAAATGAAGCGCCCACAGCCCCAGTACCTACATGGCTACCACGAGCCAGTATGATGTAGCTGCTGCCGTCAGAAGCCCTGCTCACCTGATTGCCCGCCAGTGTCTTACCAGGGCTGTTGCCCCAGTACGCACTTTGTGTTCCCACCTTGATTGGACTCTGGAAACAGGCGCTGCACCATTTCCATTGGAGTCTGCCTTTCTTTGGCTAGAAGACAGACAGTTCTTTCCAAAATCGGGTTTGAGATTATTTTTTAAATTACAAAACAGCCAGTATGTTGTAAATCTGGGTATCTTGCCCATAGGCCTTTATCTTAGATTTGTTACAACTTGCACAGCATTGTTTTACAAAATACTCTTGCATGTCCAAAGATAACTTATAATCCCTTCTTGGAAAACCATGCATACTATGTGGTGAACCAATGGCCAGCCAGCTTTGGCATTTCAAGGGAATGCGTCAACCCGTACGGTTCACTTCCAGACATCAATTATTTGCATTTACACTTAGAATTGTAAAGCATTCTGGACCCAGAGGTCCTCACAGTTTACAAAGCTCTTTTCCATGTGTTCTTTCACTGATTATTTGCAGTGAACTAAAACAAAACAATAGATTACCTTTGGTGTTAATGAAAAAAATAAAATAAAAACCTCCAAGAAACAAGTGAGTTTCTCAGACTGACGTGGGCTGCTTGTCAGCATTTTTTCAGACTTCGTGTCTGCATTGCCCCTAAAGCACCATCCTTGGGGGGAGGGGGGAGATTGTTGGAGAGATCTCAAGAGAACTGTGGCCCACGATCACCACAGGACATCAATCTGGAAGCCAAAAGGTTCTGGAAATGCTCACTTCTGCACATCTGCTTTCTGACCTCATGCTGCTCATACCAGATGGTTCTTGGAAAAGTCTTAGTTGATCAGAACAACAGAAGTCCCTAAGGGATGCTTGACCCAATAGAAAGAGTATGGATGGGAGAGTTCTTCATACCTGTCCAAGAATGCCACAGCCTCACTCTTGCCATCTTAACCAAGGCCAGCCAGATGCATCCAACGGATTGAGTATTAGTCCCAACCAAAAGAAAGGGATGGAGAGACAGTGAACAGACAAATAAGAGGATGATGGGGTGTAACGAAGGCAGGCTCAGCCTCAGTGGGTAAGATTGATGAGCTCAGTGGATGGCCTGCTGTTCCGAGGAAGGGGAACCAATGGCCTTGTGGTAAAAGCCCCTTTGGAGCTAGCATGCAGGAGCCATAGTTTATTGGGAGTGTGTGTGGTACCAGACTATCCTTCCCCACTCTTCCTGTTCCTACAGAGATTGTTAAGACATTGTGCTGGTCTATGCAAACTTACTCCTTTGCTGAAAGGAGTAAGATGGTCCCTAAGTATTTTGCATCCATGAACATTCTTATTAGTTGAGCCTCTGGACTTGAAAGCAGGCGGAACAGTCAGTGGAATTCTGTTTCTATCACTTGTGCCCTGGTTCTTGTTTCATCATGTCTTTGCTGACACTGTGTCAGACTCCCAAATGGTCTCCCTGCTTCTTCTCCTCCTTCAGGCTGAACCATCTTCCACACATTAACTGCAGACAGCCATCATCTCCTTGCCTTTATGCAGGAATCACTTGGAAAACTAAATAGATGGGAGATGCTATGGCCTGCCTGGGAATAGTTCAGTGATGCTAATAGAGCATTTAGACTCTGTCCTTCAAGTTTCAGAAAGACTATCTTAATTCTACCCCACCCCCAAAGAGGCATTCAAGACTCTTTATATGGGGACACACCCAAATCATTAGCATTTGTGGGAGCAGGACCCAGGCACTTAGCTAAAGCTCTCTAGGTGACTCTTATATGTCATTAAGAATGAGACCCTGGCCAGACGTAGTGGCACACCCTTTTAATCCCAGCACTCCAGGGGCAGAGGCAGGTGGATCTCTCTTTTGTTTTGTTTTGTTTTTCAGGACAGAGTCTCTCTGTGTTAGCCTGGGGCAGGTGGATCTCTTTAAGTTCAAGGCCAACTTGGTCTACAAAGAGAGTTCCAGGACAGCCAGATCTATTACACAGAGAAACCCTGACTCCAAAAAACAAAGCCAACCAAACATACACTCCCTGGCTGAGTGTAGTGACAAAAGCTTATAATGCCAGCATTTGGGATGCCCAGGTAGGAAGATGAGTTTGAAATCGGCAGGATTCATAATAAGATTCTCTCTCTCCCTCTCTCTCTCTCTCTCTCTCTCTCTCTCTCTCAGAGGAAAAAAAATTTTTTTGGTTTTTCGATGCAGGGTTTCACTGCGTAGCCTTAGTTGTCCTAGACTCACTTTGTAGACCAGGCTGGCCTCAAAGTCACAGAGATCCTCCTGCCTCTGCCTCCTGAGTGCTGGGAGTGCACCACCATGCTTGGCCCAGGAAGATTTTTTTTAATTAATTAGTTTAATTATTTACTTTACATCCCAACCCGTTTCCCCTCCCTCCTCTGCTCCCAGTCCTCCCATCCCTCCCCTCTCCCCCCAAACACCCCTCTTCCTTTCTCTTTATCAACCAGCCTTGGCATATATAGTTGCAGTAAGACTAGGTGCATCTTCCTCTTTTGAGGCTAGAAGAGGCAGCACAGTAGAGGGGAAGAGGTCCCAAAGGCAGGCAAGAGCGTCAGAGACAGGCCCTGTTTCGGCGGTTAGGAGTCCCACATGAAGACCAAGCTACACAACTGTTACATATGAGCAGAAGGGGCCTACTTCATTCCCACACATGCTCTCTGGTTGGCAGTTCAGTCTCTGTGAGCCTCTATGGGGCTAGGTTAGTTGATTCTGTAGGTGTTCTTATGGTGTCCTTGACCCCTCTGGCTCCTCTACTCCTTCCTCCTCCTCTTTGCCTAATGTTTGGCTGTAGGGCTCTGCATCTGTTCCCATCAGTTGCTAGGTGAAGCCCCTCTGATGACAGTTACGCTGGGCTCCTGTCTGCAAGTATAGCAGAATATCATTAACAGTAAGACTCTGTCTCAAGAAAGTGGATGTAAGAGGTCAAGGATTTAAGGCCAGCATAGTCTCTATGAGACTTTATCTCTACCACCAAATTAAAAAAAAAATCAATCAACCAGAAAACAAACAAATAATGATATTGCTCTTCACTCCCCTGTGAAGGACAGACTGGAAGAACAGTTACCAAGAAAGGAAAGGGGCAGCTTAAGAGACTGGTACTGCTGTCCACATGAGAAATGCTAAGACAGGAAGTAGGGTAAACTACTGACACAGCTAGCAGTGAAATCTGGAAATACAATCAAGAATAGCAACTAGGGACTGGAGAGATGGTTCAGTCAGTAAGGTGCCTGCCAAGCAAGCAAGAGTACCTGAGTTCAAATCCCCAGCCAGCCACACAGACAAATTAGTAACAGCAGTGCACATCAGTTGTCACAGCTCTAGGAAGGCAGAGACAGTCACTTTACTTAAATTGACGTTTCAGTTTCACAGAGAGACATTGTCTTCAAAACTAAGTGGAGAAGCCGGGCGTGGTGGCACACACCTTTGATCTCAGCACTCAAGAGGAAGAGGCAGGCGGATCTCTGTGAGTTCAAGTCCAGCCTGGTCTACAAGGCAAGGCCAGGACAGCCAAGGCTATTACACAGAGAAACCCTGTCTCAAAAACAAAATAAAACAAAACAAACGAATAACAAACTAAATGAGAGCAATTAAGAAGACATCATCAACTTCACTACAGTGAAGGGTGTAGTGGAATGTTCCCAGGGGCTGGGATGCTACCTCCTTGATCCCAATACCAAACCCCTGGAGGTCTTTGATGAGGCACTGCATCCTCTGACTTTTTTGTTTGGTTGATTGCTTCTTCTTGTTGTTGTTTTTGGTTTTGTGAGACAGGGTTTCTCTGTGTAGCCTTGACTATCCTGGGCTCCTTTTGTAGACCAGGCTGGCCTCAAATTCACAATGATCTGCCTGCTTTGACTGCCAAGTGCTGGGATTTAAGGCATGCATCACCATGCCCAGCTTCTCTGATGTTTTTAAGCCTTTAGAACCAAGATAAACCCTTAATCACAGGCCCAAGAAATTGGCTGTGATTCTTAGTGTCTATTGGACAATGTGGCATTTCTTTCTTTCTTTATTTATGTTGTTGTTGTTGTTGTTGTTGTTTGGTTTTTCGAGACAGGGTTTCTCTGTGTAGCCTTGACTATCTTGGACACACTTTGTAGACCAGGCTGGCCTGCCTCTGCCTCCTGAGTGCTGGGATTACAGGCTTGTGCCACCACCGCCTGGCTATTTCTTTTTTAAATTCAGGAGTCTTCTAAGCCAGGGGAGAAGAGGAAGGGTAGGGTTGGTGTAGGGACTATGAGAAAGCCTGTAAACTATTTAAGCAACAAGGCAGACATAATAGCAGTCTCAGATGGGAGCCAAATAACGAGTCAGAGGTTTTGTTCCCTTCCCCTTTCCTTGTGAGCTGTCCTTTCATTCCAGTCCTGTCCCCTAAGAGACTAAGGGACATGAGTGGTTGACATTAGTTCTGGGTTGGGTGCCCAAAATCACATAAAGCCAGGTGTGGTGGCACATTACCAAATCCCAGCACTCAAGAGAGACAGGTGACATCGTCAGAAGTTCAAGGTCAATTCTCTGCTACTCAGAGAGTCCAAGGCCAGTCTGGGAGATTAGTCCACAGGAAAGGGTTTAAGGCAGACCAGGAAGCACACTCAGTTCCACCATGCATGTTTCTTAGGTTAATTGCGTCCCCTTTTTTCAGGTCCCCTTCCAGTCACAAGACCCAACTGGTGACCTTGGAGCCCTTCAAACCAATGACCTGGCTGCCATTCTGCAGACCTACAGGCGACAGCTACTGTACATTCTCTCTCCAAACTTGGAGTGAGAATGCTTGCTTGCCTGATGCCTGACTTCCTTCCTCCAGGTGGAAGTAATTAGCTACAGAGGCTGGATGCAGGGGGTTTTGAAAGGATTCCATTCTCGTGTTATGTTGGTCCAAAACACATTTCCATATAAGCACATACATCTGTCTCTGTGCTCTCTCTCTGAAAGATTTCTCTGCTGATAGCTTCTTGGCAAGTTCATGGAGCAGGAGGCCTCCCCTCCAACCCTTCTCTCGCATGGGAGTGAGATTTGGAACGCAATCAACCCAGTAGACTGCATGCTGTTGGGCCATGTGCTCTGCCCTGTTCCACTTTCAAGATGTTTCCCCACAAATTATGTCATTGAGTCTTCATTGAGGTGCCACAGGGAAGGTGTGTGGGTGCTACTAACACCACAGAGGAGAGACATCTGAGATTAGAGCAGGCTTTGTGATGTGGCCCAAATCCCACAGTAGTCACTACATCTCCAAATCAAAGTGTCTTGACCCCGCCCCCCCCATAGCAAATCTCCTTACCATTGTTCATTCATTCATTCACTCATCTGTTTGACAGGCATTTACTAAGAATGTCATACCAAAGCGCAGTGCCAAGTTCTGAAGATTCAGCAATGAGTGAGACATGGCTCAGCCTTTGATAGTTCAATCTGATGAGCTGAGAGGCGGCTATACAGTATATGGGGATACACGTAATGTGCTTTGGAAGAAGAGGGAGGAAAGCAGAGAACTATGCCGGGGGTGTTAGGGACACCTCAGAATGGCAGGATAGAGAGAGAGGGAGAAACAATAAACAGAGCTAGGGAGATGGTTGGTCGTGTGTGGCATACAAGCATGAGACCATGAGTTCAGATCCCCAACACCCACATAAAAAGAAGGATGTGGCAGCTAGCACCTATAATCCCTGCACTAGACAGGTGGAAATACCAGGATCCTCACAGCTTGGCGCCAACCAACCTAAATGAACTGGCACGTTGATATGCTCCAAGCTCAATGAGAGATTCTGTTTTTAGGTGGGTCACTGGCAAGGTGTCTCAGCAGGCAGAGGTGACACCAAGCCTGACAACCTGAGCTCAGAGCTCCAGGAAGGAAAGCATCTGCTTCCAAAAGTGGGCTTCCAAGCTGCAAATGTACACTGTGCCATGCATGCCGCATTCCCACACAAAATAATAATAATAATAATAATAATAATAATAATAATAATAATAATAATACATGCATACATAAATGTAAATCTAAAATTTTTAAAAGATGGAAAGTAATGCGAGGAAGACACCTAGTCCCTAGCCTCCACATGCACAGATGTAGATGCATGTACCAGGGCACTGCAAGGAGAAAGAACCGGGGACCAGAGGCATAGATCTTTGGCACACTTCAGGTGACATCAGAAACCCCAGCGAGGCTGAAGCTTAGCATGTGTAGTTGCGGGTAGGGGAACAGAGGATGGAGGAGCTAGTCAGCTCCTGGTGATTCGAATCTGCATTCTTAGTGCAGCTGGGCTTGATCCAGTAGGTGCTGGGCCACTGAGTCACCTGCGTGGGTTTTCCTGACTTTCCTGTTCAGTTCACAGCACGTTTGCCGCTCCTTGATATAAGTCACCTCCACAGCCTGATTGTCTCCTCCTCGAGGCGCACATTGGATCTGACCCAGTTATTCCAGAGCGTTGCTCAATCTGAGCCAGCTTCCACCGAGGCAGCAAAAGATGAAGAGCAGGGAGGGCGAAGAGGGACGGTTGAGCAATCGAGGAGGGCCCCTTAGGCCGTGGCCAACAGGAGTGAGTGTAAAGTTCACATTCTTGGGATGATGTCTGTTGTCCTCTTTGGTGAGAGTAGAAGAGCTTCCCCCGCACTGACTGAGCACAGGAAAGTGTGCCAGCAGCCACAGGTTAAAGGGAAGCCAAGTGCCCAGTACATGTGAGTGGAGGCTGTCCCAAGAAGGAACTCCACTTCTGGTCAGCAGCATTTTCTTGTCCCTAAAGCTTTCCACAGTCATCAAAAAAATCCTTGGGTTTCCTCTTGTCCCTCCTATTACTATAGGAGCTGAGGGCAAAGCTGTTCAGGTAGGAGGTGTAAACAGAAAACAGGTTTGGCATCCTTCTTTCTCTGCCTTTGTTTATAGTGAACACCAACAACTTCCAGTCTCAAGTATAACAGACACTGGCCAGCGACTTGCTCGGTCCTTTAAAGTTGTTGATATCTTACATCCCAACCAGGACCCTTGAGAGCATCCTATTGCTAAATGAAACAGGACATTGGCAACTAACCGTGGCTGTTCTGAATGCACCACGACATCCAGCCAAGTCCGGGACCTCATGAGACCCACCCGAGAGCCTGAGGGTGGACCTTGCCCCCTCTATCTACAGTTTTGGGGGCACGTGGGTTTCCTCTTAGCTGCCTCCAGATGGGTGCTATGCTTACCAGGGAGCTGAAAGAGAAAGGTGGCCTCACAGAGATTGGGTGAAGTGTAGTAGCTGAGCATGGTGTTTCTAGTAAAGCGCACTGGGAAGCCTGGGAGGGAGCCACCACACACGAATGCCAGAGACAATATGAACTTGGCCTTTAATCCTGTGCCAGGTCTGATAACATCATGGGGATATTTTGCAGAGGAGGAAAACAAGCTCTAGAGAAACCCAGTAGCTTGTCCAAGGACACAGTAGTAAGTGAGCCCAGCACTGTGCCTTTTCCCTACACCTACGCAGCTTCTGCAGTGACATAACCCCATATGAAGGACCTTCTGAAAGCTGTACTTGGATAGTGAGAGCTGTTCTCCAACAGGATTCTCTCTCCACTTTAGTAGCTAATTGTAATATTAACCTTCAGGCAGTTATTCCTCGAGACCAGCCACAGCCTTCCCTGTATGAAATATGTGCATGAAAGAAGAAAAGAATGAGCTTTCATTATGCCTATGTTCCATGTAGATGTAGTTGTTGTTTCTTTGTTTGTTTATTTGTTTGTTTGTTTGTTGAGACAGGGTTTCTCTGTGTAGCCCTGGCTGTCCTGGACTCACTCTGTAGACCAGGCTGGCCTCAAACTCACAGAGATCCACCTGCCTCTGCCTCCAAGAATGCTGGGATTACAGATGTGCACCACTGCACCCAGATCTTTTATGTGTGTGTGTGTGTGTTTTAAAGATTTATTGGTTAGCTGTGTATGAGTGGTTTGCCTGAATGTATATGTAGGCACCACACATGTGCCTGGTGCCTGTGGAGGTCAGAAGAGGGCAGCAGATCCTCTGCACCTAGAGCTAAAGACAGCTGTGAGCTGCCATGTGTGTGGTAGAAACTGAATCTGAGTCCTCTGCAAGAACAGCAAGTGCTGTTACCCGCTGTGTCTTTTCTCTAGTCCTACACCTAGTTTTCCTAACCTGTAAGGGGCTTGTTTTGCTTGTTTGTTTGTTTGTTTGTTTGTTCTTCAAGATAGGGTTTCTCCATGTAGCTCTGGCTGTCTTGGAACTCACTCTGTAGACTAGGCTGGCCTCGAACTCACTTGCCTCTGCCTCCCACGTGCTGAGATTAAAGGCGTGCCCCCCCACCACCCAGCCAGTAAAGGGACTTCTTCTTTTTTATTAAATATTTAATTTTAACTTATGTGCATTGGTGTGAGGGTATCAGATCTTTTGGAACCCAAGTAATAGACAGCTGTGAGCTGCCATGTGGGTGCTGGGAATTGAACCCAGGTCCTTTGGAAGAGTAGACAGTGCTCTTAACCACTGAGCCATCTCTCCAGCCCCTAGGGGGACTTCTTAAAAGCCAGTGGCACAAGCAATCTCTCACAGGATGATTGCAGATCCAGGGTCACCCCGGTGCCTAGAAAACCCGGAGCTGCCTGTGCTCGGGGTGCAGTCCCTTGCCTGTTAATCCCACCCCATGGTTCTATACATTCTTCCTTTTCTTGTTTCCATCCCAGGTCATTTAACAATGTCCCCAGGGATCCCACTTGCTGCCACCCTTTCCAAATGACCAAGCCCACCGTTTTCAGCTCATCCTTCCCATGAGCAACTTGCACCTGAGGCCATGGGAATTCCAAATGTGTATCTTCCTCAAAGATACTACTTGTGAGTTTCATCACGTGGAAAATGACCTCATCCCAGCCTGCTTGTTCAGGTGGCTGCAGAATCTTCTTGCCAAGTTTCCTCTAGAGCCCTGTGGGTTCTATCGCACTCCTGTTGGTCTGACATTTGCCAGTGTTCTCCAGGGAATCCAACTGATGTGCGCTACCCTCTTGCTTCTCAGTGATGACAACAGATAGCATAGCATTGCCTGTGGATCGACTGGTCAAGCATAGGTTCAGGCCCCACTGGGTTGAGGGAGGCTGCTCCAGATGCCCTTGGTAGGTGAGGTCCAAAAGCCAAAATAGCCTGAATCCAACAAAGGGTTGAAGATGATGGTCAGGTGTTGTGAGAGGCTGTCACAGCACCACGGAGTACAATTCTCCTTCCCCGTAAGAGTTCACTGAATGTCAGAGAGATTAGAAAGAGTCTATCAGGTCCCCAATACTAAGTCTGTCCTTCGGGCCAAAGCCAAATGAGGCAGCTCTGTGGAGCTCTGCACTGGGCTGTGTTCAGGTTGGCAGGAGGGTCAGGGTTTGAGGCTGGGCTTAGATTTGATGGGGCTGAATTGTGATGGAGTTAGATGTGTCTCTCTTGGATTTAGGAAGACGGAGCAGCCATGTAGGCGCCATTGTGTGCCCTCCCTGTCCATTTGAGATGAAATTAAGCCCAACAAGTGCTCACCATGCTATGGAGAGTTCCCTTGTGTAAGCCCTCTGTTGTCCAGTAGTCTCAGCTACATTTCTATAAGAAACGATGATAAACACTGTCCTGATGTGGCCCCTCCCTGCTGGATTTCTTCTCTTCATGTCAGACAAGCGACCAAGTCGCCAGGCCTAGATGTCAGAGCAGGGATAGAGCTACAGAGGGCCCTGAGAGACCAGAATGTGGGCTCCGGCAACTTCAAAGGTGTGGGGCTAGAGTTGTAACTTCTGAGGTCCCAGCAGTCACTGCAGGACCAGGAGTCTATACTCTCATGATGTCAGAACAGACACTAGGTCTTAAGGCTTTAACCACCATACACAGCTCTCAGTGGGGCTGGCCTTTGAAATCTTGTCTCAACAAGGTTCAGAGAATCCAAAGATTGACAAGGATTTGTCTCCATCTGGTCTTCTTGGTGCTCAGCTTGCAACACCTCCCTTGATCCAGTTGGCATACAGCCAAGACAGGATCACCTCGGTAACTCCATTTGACAATCCAAACCAAGTTTGACCAGCTGAGCTTCTGGCAAACAGCCCTCTGAGGAGAGTCATGGAAAACAGAACATCAAAAGGATTTGGAAGGAAGGGAAGTCAACACTAGGAGAGAAACCCACTCAGGTAGATGTGCAGAACACTACAAAGAGTCACGAGGGATAAGACACAATCGCATCCATGACCTCCACAACTGACTCACTCTGCTGTAAGAGAATCCAAAACCACAGAGAGAACTGGCATGCCTGAGATAGAATTCAGAGTCTTACTTTAAAAAAAAAAATCAAGGGTCACGTAGAATATTCAAACACAAAGATGCACAAATTAAGGAAATCTATCCAAGACCTCAACAAGACAGTTTCCACAGTGACTTCAGCTGTTAGTAAATTGGAGGAAAAGTCAAAATATGGATGAAAAATTCAACAAGAAGATTGAAACATTAAAAACTAACCAAACAGAAATACTTGAAAGAGATGCTCAATAAAATACAAACCACACCAGATAGCAGTATTAACAGACAAGACCATGCAGAATAACGAATTCAGGCATGAAGGACAAAGCGGAGACAAATAGACATATATAAGGAAAAATATTAAGGAGCACATAATGATATTCTGGGGCACATTCAATGGGTAAAACCTAAGAGTCCGTGGTGGAGAAGAAGGAACAGAAATAAAACTAAGCCCATTGTGGTGGTGCAGGCCTGTAATCCCAGCACTTTAGGGAGACAGAAATAGGCAGATCTGTGAGTTCAAGGCCAGATTGCCCTACAAAGTGAGTCCAGGAACGCCAAGGCTACACAGATAGACCGTGTCTTAAAAAACCAAAACCCAAAAAACAACAAACAAACACAATACAGAAATAAAGCTAAACAGAATAGACAAGATACTAGTCCATGATATGCAAACAAACACACGGGCAAAACACTCATACACATTTTAAGTTTTGGGAGGAGATTGTATGGGGGGGGAAAGATAATGTAACAATTTCAAACATTTGTGAACCAAATAACAGTGTCCCTAATTTCATACAAACATTAAAAGGCATAATTGGTCATATAGGTCCTGGCACAATAATAGTAAGGATTTCAACACCCCAATTTAATATTTAGATAGATTTTTAAAAATAAAAACAAGCAAAAAAATTTAGAGTGAAAATACACTATGAATCAACTGGATTTATAAGATATATACAAGCCAGGTATGGTGGTGCACACCTTTAATGCCAGCCCTTGGGAAGCAGGTGGATTGCTGTGAGTTTAAGGTTAGCCTGGTCTACAAAGTAAGTCCAGGACAGCCAGGATTACAGTAGAAACTCTGTCTTTTTAAAAATATTTATTTATTTATTATGTATACAGTGCTCTGCCTGAATGTACACCTGTACAACAGAAGAATGTTCCAGATCTCATTATAGATGGTTGTGAGCCACCATGTGGTTGCTGGGAATTGAACTCAGGACCTTTGGAAGAGCAGCCAGTGCTCTTAACCTCTGATCCATCTCTCCAGCTTCCCTCATACAAAGTCTTAACTTGTTCCACAAAATAGAAAGTGAAGAAACACTACCAAATGTACTCTAGAAAATCAGTATTACCCTAATAACAAAGTAGACACAGACAAAAAGAAAAACAAAAAAACAAAAAAACCTACAGACCAATCTCTTGATAAACATAGATGCAAAAATCCACAACAAAACCTTTCCAAACTAAATTCATGAGCACATTAAGAAGACTACCTACAACCAGGTTGTGGTGGCGCACGCCTTTAATCCCAGTTCTTGCAGAAGGCAGAGGCAGGCAGATCGCTGTGAGTTTGAGGCCATCCTGGTCTACAGAGCAAGATCCAGGACAGCCATGGCTACACAGAGAAACCTTGTCTTGAAAAACCACAGAAGAATAAGGATTATGATAACTGTACGGGGCCTAGAGGGATGGCTCTGAAGTCAAGAGCACTGGTTGCTCTTTTCAGAGGACCTGGGTTCAATTTCTAGCACCCACATGGTAGCTCACAACCATCTGGGACTCCAGTTCCAGGGCATCTGATACCCTCTTCAGGCCTCCCCAGGTACCAGGCACACACATGGCACACTGACATACACGAAGAAAAAGAAAACACAACGATTCTGTAGCTGAATAAATTCCTTGACATAGACAGAAGAAATAATTGTATGAGAATCCATTCCTAACCCAGATTCATTATATAAAATAAAGAGGAAAAATATTTGGGGGGGGCAGGGTCTCACTGTCTCAAGCAGAGAAGGAGGAAATACACACGTAACTGTTGATAACAGTTGAGAAGAGGTCTAAGTATGAGACGTGCCAGCATGCCAGACACCTGTAATCTTAGAATTCAGTAGACTGAAGCAGGGGGGAGTGCTGAATTTAAGGCCAGCTTGGGCTATAAAGACCCTGTTTCCATAAATAAATGAACACGTTAATATGTTCATAAATGTATGGGAAGTGTTTTTTTTTCCTCACAGAGATCTGCCTGCCTCTGCTAGAATTAAAGGCATGTGCCACCATGCCCAGCCATTCGTTTTACTCTTTATTTTTCTTCTTTCTATGTCAAGGAATTGATGTTCTCTCTCTCTCTCTCTCTCTCTCTCTCTCTCTCTCTCTCTCTCTCTCTCTCTCTCTCTCTCTCTCTCTCTGTGTGTGTGTGTGTGTGTCTGTGTGTGTCTGTGTGTGTCTGTGGGTGTCTGTGGGTGTCTGTGGGTGTCTGTGGGTGTCTCTGTGTGTATGTCTGTGCATCTGTGGGTGTCTCTGTGTGTGTGTGTGTGTGTGTGTGTGTGTGTGTGTGTATGTGTGTGTGTGTGTTGAGACATAGTCTTTTTATGTTGCTTAGTCTGGCCCCAAACTCACAATCCTCCTGCTTTAGCACACTGAGTAGCTGAGACAACAGGCATGCACTGTTGTGCGGAGCATCTTTTAGAGTGTTATAAACCTCACAAAATCAACCACATTGTTTGTGGGGCCCAGTGTGAAATGGGAGGGTAAAGCCATCTGCTCAAAAATAATTGTTAACATTTAAACAGCTACATCAGAAGATCTGGGCCAGCACAAGAGCTGTTTGACACAGGCCAGAGCCAGGCATAGTAGCAAACTCTAATCCCAACAGTGGGGAGGATCAGGAGAATCATGAGTTCAAGGCCATCCTTGGCTATGTAGTGAGTTCAAGGCCAACCTGGGCTATATGAGCCACTGTATGGTGTTAATCAATTAACTCACTTAAAAATATAAAAGCAGCCAGGTGTGGTGGTGCACACCTTTAATCCCAGGACTAGGGAGGCAGAGGCAGGCAGATCACTGTGAGTTTGAGGCCAGCCTGGTCTACAAAGCAAGTCTAGGACAGGCAAGGCTACACAGAGAAACCCTGTCTCAAAACACAAAACAAAGTGCAAGCTGCCCATGCTTTGGGTGCATGATACCTGCACTGCAGTCTACATCCATCTTTTTCTAATGCTCCAGTCCCTCACTGCTCATATTGTCTCAGATTTGCTCTTCCTGTCACCCCTCGGTCACATCCCCTCTCTGCACCTTGGGACACCCCGTGCACTTCATGTTGCAAAGATGCCCTGACTCTCCATTCCTCTGTCTTCCAGACATGGAAAACCCACTGTCCCCAATGTTATTCTTCAACACCTGATTTCTGAGTCATCCCTGTGAACCGGTGTGGGCGTGGTCAGGTGTTCCTATTGTGGTTTTCTCCACAATTGTCTGAGGGTGGCCAAAGGTGGTGGCGCACACCTGGAATCCCCAGCACTCGTAAACACAAACATGACTTTGAAGTCAGCTTAGGCTACCTAGTGAATCCTATGCTAGCCTATATTGCATAGCAGGAGCTTGTTTCAAGAAACTGAAATAAATATTGTAAAATAAACCAAAGGAATGATGTAGGACATTACCCTTCCCCACAGCAGACGTTGACTTTCTCCAAAAGGAACACACTGGTCTCTGAGGTGGCATATGTATCTTTCTTATTAAGACAGTAGTTCTCAACCTGTGGGTCGTGACCCCTTTTGGAGGTTGAATGACCCTTTCATAGGGGTTGCTTAAGATGATTGAAAAACACATATAGTTATGTTACAATTTGTAACAGTAGGAAAATTCCATTGTGGTTATGAAGTAGAAACAGAAATAACTCTATAGTGGGGGTGTCACCACAACATGAGGAGCAGTATTAAAGGGTCACAGCATTAGGAAGGTTGAGAGCCACTGTATTAAGGAAACATCAGAGCTTCCTTGCACTGGCCTGAAGTTTCTTCTGCTTTGTCCACTTTGATTCCAAAATACTCCTCACTAGCTCAGGGTTTTTTGTTGTTGTTGTTGTTTGGTTGGTTGGTTGTTTTTTGTTTTTTGTTTTGTTTTTTAGTTTTCTTTGGGGTTTTTGAAATAGGGTCTCATGTAACCCAGGTTGGCCTCAAGCTCAATATTTAGTTGGAGCTAGCCTTGAACGCCTGACCCTCCTCCACCCCCAGCGGTGCTGGGTTTGTAAATGTGCATGCCACGTGTAGCTCCTGAGTTTTTTCTGACTGAGGCACGTAGAACCATCTAAACAAGGTCATGAGTCCCTCGTTTCTTTCTTGGACAGATGGCCAACTGCGTTTCTGCCATCTCAACATATTTTGATAGGTCAAAGAGCAAGGCGGCAGGCTGGCTGGTGGAGCATGCCTATGGTTCCAGCACTAGGGAAGCTGAGGCATAAGGGAGGGTGGCCGTAAGTTCAAAGCCAGCCAGGGCTTTATAACAAGACTCTAAAACAGAAGGTAACAAGCAAGCATGAAAACCAACTTCTTAGGGGCTAGGTGGTGAGAAAGGCAGTGTGGCACCTGGCCAGATCTTTATGTTTTGATCTGGGTACTCACTTTATGTTTGGCTTTGGGTACTCACTTCCTTCCAGGGTGAACAGGGCACATCAATAGCCTCTAAGCTATTGCCCAGCCACAGGCATCCAGCCTTTACACTTTTCTTGCTATAACGTCTTCTCTCATACCCCTGGCATCCTGACATTCTTCAGTCCACTTTGTCCCCACAGTGCTCTCCTCTCTCCACTTTAGAATGCCCCCATTTGTCTGCACAGCCCACTTTCCGTCTCCTCATCCCTCAGTCTCGTCCATTTCCTTCAACGCTCTATTGCGATGGCTCTCCTCATTCTCTGTCGCTCCACCTTCCTCTTCAGTTCTCTCCTCCCTACACAGAAACATCTCACCTCCCATCCTGACAGAACGCTCTCTTCCCCTCACTCTGACCTTGTCATTGCCGCTTTCCCTCGCTTAACAGCCGAATGAATTGAATAAATACTCCTCTCACTCCGTCTGCACTGCCTCACCTCCCACGCGTGCTCAGCCCACGGCGATCTGGTTTCCTCCTGACCTCGCCACTGAAACAAAGCCTCCTTTGGCTGAGGCCAGTGGGCGCGCTTCGTCCTCTATCTCACAGTACGTCTCTAGGAGAGTTTCGGGTTAAGCACCCCTTTCTTCACGCGGTTTGCTTCCCCCGACGTGTCCACATCTTCCTCTCCTCATCCTACTCCATTTTCGGCATGGGAACACTTCAGTTTGGACCTTCCTTCTCCCTGTGTGCTCAGCACCGGTCACGGAGAGGGCAGAGGGAGCACCTTACAATGTAGGATGTGAACACAGGGTTCCACTAATGCTATTGTTCACTGGGAGGTAAGCTGACCTCGCCCCAGTGTTGTGTTGAACCAGGACCCTGCTGGACCTGGACTCGGAGGCGCCTCGGCACTTAGATGTCACCTGCTCAGCAGCATCAAATACATGAGAACAACTCCAACCTGTGACTCTAGATCGAGGCTTGGCAACCATTGGTTTATGATCCCTCTCTTCACAGCCCCTCTTGCTTCTGAGAACATGGCTCCACCAATTCTCGCACTGCTCTCTCACCTGGGACCACAGCCATCGGTCAGCAAGCAGCACGCTATTTTCAAGTCTTTGAAAAAGAAATTCCAGTCCTAGTCTCCGTGCCCTTGCAGATGAAGCCCCTTCACGTGTCTTTTGTTTTGTCTTGTTTTTGTTTTTTTTTTTTTTTTTTTCGAGACAGGGTTTCTCTGTGGAGCCTTGGCCATCCTGGACTCACTTTGTAGACCAGGCTGGCCTCGAACTCACAGCGATCCGCCTGCCTCTGCCTCCCGAGTGCTGGGATTAAAGGCGTGCGCCACCACGCCCGGCTCTCCTTCATGTGTCTTAACTGTATGCTCTGTTTCTAATTTCTAGAAGGGCCCTCTCTTACACTACCCACAGCCGTGATATCCCTAGACCCGCCACGAAGTCCTTACCATTCATTAGTGACTTCTGTGCCACAAAACCCACTGGCCAGGTCTCAGGCTTCCCAGTCTGTTCCCTGTGAGCAGTGTAGACTAACTCAATTCTTCCTTTCCCAGTCACGTTCTCTCCTTATTTGCCTTCGGGTCATCTGTCTCCCTTTTTTTGTACCCCGCCTCCTTCCTGGTCTTCCTTCTCTCCTTCTCTCTGCTGGCAGTCAATCCTTAGTAACCTTGGTTTCCTTATAATCTTGAAATCACTGGTTCCTGGATATTAGATCCCTCTATGGCTGTGGTTCTCAACCTTCCCAATGCTGCAGCCTTTTAATACAGTTCCAAGTGTTGTGGTGACGTCCCCACCCCACTACTTACCTACTTTTTTGTTTTGTTTTGTTTTTGTTACCTATACAGTATTTTGACTTCTAAGGTCCCTTCACAGTGAAAGCTTAAGACCAGGTGTTGAAAATGCAGTCAAATCACCTAAACAGCCATGTTACTGATTACACACCAACAGCAGGGAAAATGCCTTAAGAAGAGAGAGAAAGGGGCTGGAGAGATGGCTCATAGGGTTAAGAGCATTGTCTGTTCTTCAATCCCTAGCACCCACAAGGTGGCTCACAACCATTTGTAATGTGATCTGATGCCCTCTGCTGGCACGCAGGTGTACATGCAAATAGAGCACTTACATACATAAAATAAGTAAGTAAATCCTTTTCAAAATAAGATCACAGAAACCTGGTGACATGAGTTAAATCCTTGGCACCCACATAAATGTAGAAGGAGAGAACTGACTCCACAACCTTGTCTTCTTACACACACACACACACACACACACACACACACACACACACACACACGGTACGGGGAGTATGATAGGAGGGGGACAAGTTATGAAAAAGAAAATCAATGAGAGTAGGAGATGGATAAGAGAGTAGATGGGGTTATTACAATTCTGATATATTTCATGCATGTGTGCAATCGCATCTTAATTAGGCTTTCTATTGCTATGATGAAACACCATGACCAAGAAGCAAGTTATGGAGGAAAGGATTTATTTGGCCTACACTTCCATATTGCTGTTTATAATTGAAGGAAGTCAGGACAGGAACTCAAACAGAACAGGAACCTAGAGGCAGGAGCTGATGCAGAGGCCATGGAAGGGTGCTGTTAACTGGCTCCTCATGGTTTGCTCAGCTTTCTTAAGGAGCCCAGGATCATCAGCCTAAGGGATGGCACCAGCCACAATGGGGTAGGGATGGTCTCTCCCCCATTAATCACTAATTAAGAAAATGCCTTACAAGTTTGCCTACAAACCTCTTACAGAGGCATTTTCTTTATTTAATTTGGGGGGGGGTGTTTTGTTTTGTTTTGTTTTTTGAGTTTTTTGGTTTTGGTTTTTCAAGACAGGTTCTCTATGTAGCCTTGGTTGTCCTCGAATCACTTTGTAGACCAGGGTGGCCTCAAACTCAGAGATCCAACTGCCTCTGCCTCCCTAGTGCTGGGATTACAGGCATGAGCCACCAGGCCCAGCTTGGAAGCATTTTTTTAAATTTATGTTTCCCACCCTCAAATGACCTTAGTTTGTGTCAAGTTGACATAAAGCTATCCAGCATAATGAGTATACAGAATATCATTATGAGTCACTTTTTATTCCCCCCCCCCAACAAGTATTATTTGGTTTTTCCCTAGGTTTCAGGCATATCTAGTCTCTGGTTCTTGGTGACCCAAGAAGTGTCAAGTTTGTGTTCAATCTCATGGACATTAAGCCAAGTTAGACTGTAGTTGGTTACTCCAAAAGTTCAGTGCCTTCATTGCCTTGTATCTTTTGCAAGTAGGGCAAATTGTAGATCAAAGGTTTTATGCCTGGGTTGGTGTTTACATTTCTCTTTTGGGAGCCTACCGAGTACCTTTCTGTACCAAAGAGACTAGAACATGGGGTGAAGGTTCTAGGTAAGACCTAGCTTAATCTCTCAATGTTCAGTGAGTTGCATAGGTGTTATCTCTGGCAATGAGACCTTGCTATCAGTTTGTGGAGAGCTAACTATTGTCTTGACAATGTGCTAAGTGTTTGTGGGATTTCCGTGGAACCTCCTTGGCCAACAACTCAATTGGATGTAACCCAATCCTGGTACTGGAAGCTTTGTTTTCTGACAAGAGATGGCCAGTTGAGAGTCTATCTCCCTCGTTATCTGGAAACTTCATTAAGATGGCCTTCATATATTTTAGGAAGTTTCCATCCCTTGATTGCCCCTCATTTCTAGCTGTCTCTCCCTGAATCTCCCCACTCAACCTTCTCTCTCCTCCCCTGCTACCTGATCTTCCCATTCCCACCCACACCAAGTTCACCCATAAAATCTATTCTATTTCCTCCTCCCAAGGAGATCCATGCACCCCTCCACCATCCCTTATTGTAAAAGTAACCTTTATTAGCCTGAGGCTTCCTGCTGAATAAGCTCACTCTTTCTCGATCTTTCTGAACTCTGGCTTTAACTACTTCTTCATAAACTCATGAACAAACTCAACTCCACTGCACTGCACTCACTCAACAGCATTCAACTTAACTGCCCTAAATGGCCTGTACTGCACTGAACTTAACTCTACTGTCTTCTCTACTGAACTCTCTACTGTATTCAATTCCATTTGTTTTTCTACTGTACCCTACTCTACTGTACTGTTCTCAACTGACCCCTAACTCACTGACTGACTCTCCCAGCTCTCTCTCAAATCACCTCTCTTTCCTGTGCTGTTGTCATGAGAGTTGGGAGTATCTTATTCTGTCAAATCTTTCTCTTAGTCATCACTTTGTCTGTCCCTCCATTAGATAGCACTTTCAAACAAGTGTGCTTCCTTACACAAACTAACTTTACTTTCGTTGTTTAGGATTAAAAGTGTGTACTAAGGTGTCTGTGTTCTAGCCAGAGGATTAAAGGTGAGAGGTGTTCCTCCATTCCAGTTGGATCACACAGACCTGGAAGGTCTTTGGATGTGGTTAGTCCAGCCATGTTTCTGTATTAAAATTTCTCTACACCTAAGTTCTCTGGGTCTACAGGTTGTGGCTTGGTTATCATTTATTAATGGCTAATATCCACACATAAGTGAATACATACCATATTTATCTTTTCAGGTCTAGATACATCACTCAGGATGGTTTTTCTAGTTGCTCCATTTACCTGTAACTTTCATGATGTCATTTTTTAAAAACAGCTGAGTAATGCTCTATTATATAAAGGTAGACATTATCCATTCTTCTGTTGAGAGACATCTAGATTATTTCCAATTTCTGGCTATTTTGAATAGAGCAGCAATGAACATATTTGAGCAAGTGTCCTTGTGGTAGGATGAAGCATCCTTTAGGTATATGCCCAAGAGTGGTATAGCTGAATCTTGAGGTAGATTGATTCCCATCTTTCTGAGAAATCACCATACTGATTTCCATAGTAGCTGTACAAGTTTGCACTCCTACCAGCAGTGGATGAGTGTTTCCCTTGTTTAACATCCTCACCAGCATGTCCTGTAACGTGTGCTATTGATCTTAGTCATTCTGACAGATGCAATATGAAATCAGTTTTGATTTACATTTCCCTGATGGCTGAGGACGTTGAACATTTCTTTAAGTGTTTCTCAGCCATTTGAGATTCCTCTGTTGAGAATTCGCTGTTTAGATCTGGATCCATTTATTCATTATTTGTTTTCTTGCTATCTAGTTTCTGGAGTCCTTTATGTACTCTGGATTCTAGTCCTCTATCAGATGTGTAGTTGGTAAAAAAAAAAAAAAAATTTCCTAAGATGGGTGGTGGCATATTCTTTTAATCCCAGTACTTGGAAGGCAGAGCCAGGTAGATTTTTGAGTTTGAGGTCACCCTAGTCTATATAGATTGAGGTCCAGGACACCAAAGGCTACACAGAAAAACCCTCTATCAAAAACACAAACATTAACAAAAATATTTTCCTATTCTGTAGGCTGCTGCTTTGTTCAGATGATGGTATCCTTTGTCTTACAGAAGCTTTTCAGTTTCATGAGGTTCCATTTATTAATTGTTGATCTTAGAGCCTGAACTATCAGTGTTTTGTTCAGAAAGTCTTATCCCATACCATTGAGTTCAAGACCATTTCCTCCACCTCCTCCTCCTCCTCCTCCTTCTTCTTCTACTTTGTCGTCGTCTTCTTCTGGTTTTTATTTTTTCAAGACATGGTTTCTTTGTGGAGCCTTGGGTGTCCTGGACTCACTTTTGTAGACCAGGCTATCCTTGAACTCACAGAGATTCACCTGCCTCTGCCTCTGCCTCTGCCTCCCAAGTGCTGAGATTACAGGTGTGTGCCACTGCACCTGGCTCCCAATTTGTATTCTATTAGGTTCAATGTATCTCATTTTTTTTATTGAAGTCTTTGATTGAACTGGAGTTGAGTTTTATGCAGTGTAGTAAGTATGGATTGATCTATTTGCATTCTCCCACATGCAGACATCCAATCATCCAATTTGACCAGAACAATTTGTTGAAGATGCTCCCTGGCTGCCTGTGTGAGTGTGAGTGTGAGTGTGAGTGTGTGTGTGTGTGTGTGTGTGTGTGTGTGTGTGTGTGTGTGTGTGTTTCTTGCTGCTTTATCAAAACCAGGTGTCCATAGGTATGTAGATTTATGTCTGGGTCTTCAACTTTATTCCATTTGGTTTATGTCCATACCATACTGTTTTTATTACTATAGCTTTGTAGTACAGCTTAAAATCAGGTATGGTGAGACTTACAGCGGTTTTGTTTTTTTTTTTTACTGTTCATGATAATTTTAGCTATCCTAGGGCTAAATGGTTCTTGTTTCTCCTTATGAAGCTAAAATTTGACCTTCCAAGATCTATGAAGAACTGTCATACTAAGGCTTTACATGGGTTCCAGGATCCAAACTCAGGTTCTCATGCCTGCCTAGTAAGTTTCCTTGCCCAGTGTGTCATATCCCTGGCTCCTGCTCAACACTTTAAACAAGTGAGTTGTCTGGGGTTTTTTGTTTGTTGTGGGTTGGGCTAGTTTGGTTGTGGGTTTTTTGTTTGTTTGTTTGTTTGTTTTTTGCTTTTTGAGACAGGTTTTCTCTGTATAGCTCTAGCTGTCCTGGAACTCTCTCTGTAGACCAGGCTGGCCTTGAACTTATGACGATCCTCCTGCCTCTGCCTCCAAGTGCTGGGATTCAAGGTGTGTGCCACCACGTTCAACTTGGTTTGGTTTTTCAAAACAGGGTTTGTGTAGCCCTGGCTGTCCTGAAACTCGCTTTGTAGACCAGGCTGGCTTCAATTTCATCGAGATCCACCTGCATCTGCTGGATTCAAAGGTGTGCGCATCCACGGCCCAGCCTAAGTCACTAAGTTTTTCTCCTTTTGTCCCTCACAGGCAAATCCTAGACTTGCTCATCTTTTAGTGTGGTCCATGGCTGTGCACAAAACAGTTACCATCAGAGCTGAAGGTCAAAGGATGAACAGTAAAAGGAACAAGGAGGAGGCAGACCTGGAACAAAGGCTAGCCAATGTGAATGTACCTGGGATTTCCCCCAGATGATGACTTTCCTCCAGTGACTGGATGTAGTAGGTGTCCCCAAGCAGGTGTGCCCACGCAGGTGTGCCCACGCAGGTGTGGGGAGAGATAAGCTAACAGAGATAAGAAGGACTGAGACTTCGCCAGCAGGGTTAAACTAGGAACAAGACTGGGGTGGGGCTTAAGGGGGCGGCGTTCAATGACGGGAAGCAGAACCAACTCAGTCAGAGCCTCTGGTAGGCAAAAACTTAAAGAAAGAGAATCCTCTCAGTGCCTCACAGATGATTGGCAAGAGCACAATCTTTGTTGTCAAGTTGACCTTGTCCACTTGTCGGTTCCTCGTTGCAAGTTTTCCTTACAGACAGCTCAATGTTCCCTGAATTTACCCCTACTCTTCCTGTGGCTACAATAATTTCAGATAAGCCGGGATCTCGTGAAATTAAAAGTGGAAATGCTTAGGGATGTTGAACTATAAAACCAGAAAAGTTTGGACTTTGGGTACAAAGGATCAGAAAAAAAAAGAAGAAGAAGAAGAAAGAAAAAAGGAAAAGGAAAGAAAAGGAGAGATTTTTTTTTTGGTAGCATATCTGCAATATGGCAAATGTATTTGTAAGCTTCTTGCTAACTCTGGGAAGAAGAATTCTCTAACTGCCCAGAGGGCATGTGGTGAGCCACAGTGTGGAGCCCATGGTTTCCGGTTCACACAGGTGGCTTGTCACCAAGCTCACTGTCACACAGGCGGTTTGTCCCCGAGCTCACTGTGTTTAATGGATTTTGTTTCTTGCTCATCTCCATGAGGGTAAACATACTCTTCAGTGTGATTTGGTTTCCCCAGGACTTGACAGCCTGGAGGGAGCCTTGGGGGTTAAATTACAACAGCATTCACTCAGTTTTTTCACTCCATGTCTGTGATAGGCAAAACAACACATCTTAAAAGTATTCATGTTCTGGGTCTGGGAGATAGCTCCGTTGGGTGAACTGCTTCCCTTGCAAACATGACAACCTGAGTTCTACCTCCCAGGACCATATTTAGAAGGAAACGAGCTGGATACACTAATGCACACTGTAATCCCAGCCCTTCGGGAAAACAAGCGGATCTCTGGGGTTTGTCAGGCAGCCAAGACTTGCCTGTCAGGTGTGTTCCAGGCCAGTTCCAAACTTTGAAAGACTCGGGGGAGAAAAAAAAAAGGTGAAGAAGAAGGAGGGGGAAGAGAAAGAGTGAGAGCCTGGAGGGATGGGTCAGAGGCTAAGAGCCCTTGCTGTTATTGCAGAGTACCTGAGTTCAGTTCCTAACACCCATGGTGCAGTGCCATAAAACAGCCTGTAACTCCAGCTCCAGGTGATCTAACACCCTCTTCTGGCCTCTGAAGCTCCTTGCATATTCTTGCACATGAACACACACACACACACACACACACACACACACACACACACACACACACACTACACTTTAAAAAAGATAGATGGCACCGGACATGGTGGAGTACACCTTTAATCCCAGCACTTGGGAGGCAAACACAGGTGGATCTCTGTGAGTTTGAGGCCAGTCTGGTCTATAAAGTGAGTCCAGGACAGCCAAGTCTACACAGAGAAACCCTGCCTCGGAAAAAACAAAAACAAAAACAAAAAAGGTAGATGCACCTGAGGTACAATACCTGGGGGTCATTTCTAGCCTATACATGCTTGTGCACACATATGCATACATGTGTGCACTCATACACATATACACACACACATAAGCATGCACATACATGCATACATATACAGAAGAAAGAGCTGTCTACCTCTTCATTCCTTGAACCTGTGAGTGTGTCTGGTTAGTCTGCAGGCAGAAGGAACTGGGGTTGTTAATTAGCGGACCTTGAAATAAGAATGTTAGGACTACGGAGATGGTTCAACAGGTTAAAAAGCTTGACTCTGAGCCTAATTAGCTGAATTCAGTTCCCAAACCAACAAGGCAACAGGAGAAAGCTGACTCCCACAAGTTGATCTCTGACCTCCACACGCATGTACCCCAACACACAAAATAAACAAGTAAATGTGTGTGTGTGTGTGTGTGTGTGTGTGTGTGTGTGTGTGTGTGTAACCAAATTAGATATGAAGATCATTCTGGATTCTCTTGGTGGCCCAAATAAAACCAATCACAGAGGTCTCCAAAGAGGGAGATGTGATGATCAGGGTCTAAGAACTTAAGGAGACAATGGACATAGGCCTGAGGCATGGAGCCACAAGGCAGGAAATGTGGGAAGCCCCAGGCAATTAGAAAAGGCAAGGACATGGATTCTTTCCTAGAGCCAAATAGGAAGATAGCCTGAAGACCCCTAGCTTCAGCCAAGACACGCACGTGGGAACTGTTAGATAACGCATTTGTACCAGCTCAGACTACCGTGGTTGTGGCCATTTGCTGCATCAGGAGTGGGGGACCTGCACAGTACCTCCCTACTGCTGGGAAGTATGGGTCCTTCTAAGCATGCCTGTCTCCCTCAGTCCTCTGGACAGATATCAAAAGAACGCACAAGTGGTTCTCCCTCATTTCCCACTCCAGAAGCGTTGGTGATGTTTGGTGACGAGGTGGCCATGGCCACTCCTGCCTGAGAGCTCCCAGGTCCATCCTAGGGTAGTATTCACTACCCTACAAAACATCAAGTCCTGAGTCACCAAAGCTGTGCTATGTCCTTCTGCCCTTATCACACCAAGCCCCGTAGCCGTCCTTGGGGAACCGAAAGAAGGTTCTCTCCTGTGTTGTTTCTCTGGCCACTTGCGTCTCAGGGGAGAGCTGCTTTCATCTCTGCTCAGCATCCTCAGTGTGGGCCTGCAGCTTCGTCCCTCCAAACCGCAGAATCCGGAAGGGCTAAAGATCTGCGTGAGGGACCAAACTGTCTACCCACCCCAGCTGTGATGCTTTGAACTTGAACTGTCCCTCCCAAGCTTGTGTTTGAATCCTTGTTCCCCAGCTGGT
This sequence comes from Acomys minous, assembly GCF_964271855.1. Taxonomy (NCBI): domain Eukaryota; kingdom Metazoa; phylum Chordata; class Mammalia; order Rodentia; family Muridae; genus Acomys; species Acomys minous. The sequence goes on along the minus strand of NC_140483.1, from coordinate 150,083,937 downwards.
AGTGGCATTTTGAAGGGCTATGGAAGCTGTTGTGAAGAATTCAGGTCAGCCAGAGTTAGCCAGAACGCAGCCATGCTAAACTTTTATTAAATATCTATGCCAAGCTGAGACAAGTTAAAAATTTCCACTGCTGCATCCCATTGCTTCTACCCCACCCTACTCAAACCCACTAGCTCAAGATAGTTCCTAGAATAACCACACCTTCATGCCCGGCCTCCGGGCTGCCCCCTTCCCCTCTGGGCTGCTCCCTGACTCCTTCCCACGTTCCATTCAATTTACCCAATGCCCTTAGAGGTTAATTTTGTTAGCCAGTTAGGTTTGTACTAATTGCTGTTGCTGAATTATGCATCTGTAAAGGGTATTTAAACTCACTCCTTTGGCTACTCGGGGTCTCTCAACTCTTCTGAGCTTGGTGGACCCCGGCACATCGGCTCAATTAAAATGCCTTTGCTTTTGCATCGACTCTGGACTCTGACTCTCAATGGGCTTCCAGGAATAGACTCTGACAATCTGAGTCTAGCAGTTGGAGATGAGGCTGCACTGGTGGGAGGAGGTCACAAAGAGCCACCCCCTGGCTCTGGTGCTCACTCTGCTTCCATGCTAATGTGAACATGCACCCCTCCATTCTGCCTTCTCCGCTGTGAGGGTCTAACATATAGAATGACATCGATATGAAACCTTTTCCTCCCTCGATTATTTTCTGTTGGGAAATGCAGTGGATGACACAAAAGCTAATAAACGCACCAGCCATTGGCCCCATTTCATCTGGGCCCCTGGCTCTAGTTTCAAACTGCCTGCCCTTAGGCAAATACCTCTGTGCATGTGAACCTCCCAGGAAGTGCCTGTTGGATTGCCAGAGGCCTCCAGTTCATCTCACCTATTCCTTCCACTAGCACAAACATCCTCCATGAGGCAGTAGCCTACCACCTGCTGAACCCCTTGTCTCCCAAATTCAGGTCTCTTTTCAGTGGTCTCCATGAAAATGTTATCTCCCAGAGTGAGGGGTGGAGGACATTGTCCCATTGTCCCTGTAGGGTGGTCCATCAATGGATGAGAAACATCCCTTTGTCATATTGTGGCCTTAAAGGTTCAGTTACTAAGGCAGAGATGGGAAAGAAAGAACTGAGTACCATTGCCTTTCCTCCCCTGGAAGCAACTCCAGCTCCCCTCCTGCACGGGCTCCAGACCCAGCAAGGTCCCATGCTCCACCCACCCACTGTCTCTGCACCCCCTACCCTTCCCAGAGGGGCCCAGGTATTTGTCTTTAGCTAAAAACACTGGCAAAAAAAAGTGGAGAGGGGTCTGCTACAGACTGGGCCAGGCCCCACCAATCAGACTCTGTCTCTGCAGCTGAGTTGCTTGTGTGAACTCATTTGCATAATTTGGTTCAATATTTACTGAGGCAGACTCATTTTCTGGGTTGTCTCCATGGCCAGCAGCTGAGAAGGCTGCAATTTCAGCAGGATGAGCACGCAGGGAAGCCACCAGAGGCTCACACTGGGATGCAGCTTCCAAACAAAGGCAGCTCTGGGGAGCCCCTCCTGGGTCTCCCCCAGATCTCTGCAGCTGGAAATCAACTAGAGCTACAACTGCAAGCCAGGCTACACCAGACAAAGCCAGCAGCAACAGTGGCAACAGTGACGGTAATGGCTTAGTTCTCTCTCATGGAAGTAATGTCAAAATAGCTGGCTGGCTGAGAACTCTATGTGGAATTCCTCACTTAGTCTTCAAAGCAGCCCCTGGAGGGAGCAGATCAGTTGGTTCTGTTTTTGTTTTCATTTTTGTGACAGGGTTTCTCTGTATAGCCCTAGCTGTCCTGGACTCACTTTGTAGATCAGGCTGGCCTCAAACTCATAGAGACCCACCTGCCTCTGATTCCTGAGTGTTGGGATTACAGGCATGCACACCCAGCTTTAAAAAATTATTATCATTATTATTATTATTATTATTATTATTATTATTATTATTATTAATGAAAACGGAGCCTTCGTCAGCCACGAAAAGCCATGATGCCTTAGATTTGCATCAAGCGCCAAGTCAGGACAGGAATGCCGTCATTGTTTCAGATTTGCTGGCTTCATCTGAGAGCAAGCTCTAAGCTGCCAAACCCGGCTGATGTTACCCAGGCTCCACCCACATCCACTTAGCTAGAGTGGGTGGCAAGGGCAGGGCTTCTGCTAGTCTTGAGATGGATTGGATTGGGCAGGTTTGTTGTGATTATCACTAACTGGGCACAGTGATTGGTTTAGCCAATGGTCATGCTAAACCTTGTTCCCTCCCCCTCGGGAGGAAGTGAACCCAAAATAAAAATCAGAATATGATTTGGGATGACAGGGGGGAATGAAATGTGTTTTCAAAGGCTTGTGTTGTCTACATTACTCTGGAGAGGAAATGGCTGGACAAGGTGGTGCTTGATCCTAGCTCAGGAGCCTGAGGTGGGACAATTGCCCAGAGGTCAAAGCTATCCTGGGCTACATAATAAGTTCCCGAACAGTATGGGCTACAACGTGAGACCATAGACCTGTCAGGAAGTAGACAGAAGGATCAGAAATGAAAAGTCATCCTGAGCTATATAGTGAACTCGTGGACAGCCAAGGCTACAGGAGACTCTGAAAGGTGGATGGATGGATGATATCTTGTCTTAAAAACACATAAGAGAAACAGCTGAAGTATGTTGGGGAGTTGATACCCAATCCCAGATCTCTGTAACTATGACATGTTTGTTCTGTCCTCTGAGGGTTCCATCTTGATCACCAAATAGTCAATCTGTACCTTCAGTTGGTGTAACAAGGACATTTTTACTGAATTGCGGCATCCAATATCTTGAAATTTGTCATCAGTTTTGAACTAAGAGGCATGTACTGTATTTTATATAGACACCTATGAACTACATCCCTACACCTGGGGTGGTGGGCTTGAACATCTTTCTGCAGCTCTTAAATAGACCCAGTCCCTGGGGAGCTGGGGTTCTGGGAGTCATTGTGGGTTCCAGATCCTTCCCTCCCCACAGCCCACAATGGAAATGGACTGTGTTCTACCTTCTACCCTGGATGTTAGGTCATTAGACAGGTTCCTGATTCTGAACGAATGAATTCTTTTACTGCATCCCTAACACACATTCCAACTCTTTCCTCCAAAACTGAAAATCCCCTCAGGGACCTGAGGCTATCAGAACACATAAATGAAACCTTTGAGCAATTTCTACCTTCTTAACTGCTCTCCTAGAAATAGCTGCTGGCCGCAGGACAACTCAGAGCCCACTGCCTGGCTCTACCTGACCCCACTTCTATCCAGCTCAACAATTGCTGGCAATCCACAGAAGTCTCCCTCAGTTCAGTGCAGTCGCACTGCCTGGCACCCACCACATGCCACCCCTGACCCATGGGTATTTATGCTCTGCCAATAAGTGGCACCATCACAGGACTCCTGGGGCCTTTGCTGAGGGTTCTGTGCTTCCAGCTTTCCAGATAACAGGACAGAGATGTCTTCTGTTCGGAAGCAAAAGGAGGAGCCGTCCTCCAGTGTTGGGGGATGGTCTGATGTATTTTGATGCTAATTACAGCTTGCTGTCTCTGTGACCCAGCTTTTGCTTAATAAAAAGCCATCCCACCTGGGCAGGGCAGAGGAGATAGGTGGGGCTAGGAGAGAGAGGAATTCTGGGAAGAAGAAGGGCGGTCAAGAGGAGAAAGTAGAGAGAACTGAAGTGAAGAGAGGAAGGCCGCCATGGGTTAGCTGGAGAAGAAGCACCTGGCGGGCGTGGATGGAGAATCCAGTGCAGATGAAGAACATGAGCAAGTATTTGGGATTAGGGATGGGAAGTAGCTTGATAGAAGTTATTGGAAGCAGATGGCATGGAATTGAGGCAGGGATCTCATGCCTGCCCCACCATGAGAAGTAGTTTAGAGGACTGATATCTGCCCTGCTCCAGGTAAACTAAGGCTATTTTAAAATATAACAAGTATCTGTGTCTTGATTGATTGCTAGCCGGGCCTATAGATAATACATGTAATTTTAAAACAATACTCCAGAGGCACCAAGGTGTCACCAGATAGCTGGGCCAGGGCCAAGTCCCAGAACATCCTCTGATGTTCTGATGATAAACAGCCTACCTTCTGGTAGCCTCAGGTAACACCTGCTGCATCCAGGAACGTGTAACCATTGAAGATCAGCACTGTAGCCTGACCTTCACCTCAGAAAATGATATTCTCCTTATATTGTTATTTATTTATTCAACTGATATGTGTTGGTGGCTTCTGAGTTCCAGACATTGACTTCAGTACCAGTATGCAAAACCAGCAGCCTCGGAAGTGTAGCTAAAAACTGTCTAGTCAGCTCACGGTGTCCTAGCAAAATACCTTAGGCTGGAATGTTTAGGCTGCACTTGAGCATTTCTCACAGATCTATAGGCTGGAAGCCCAAGAGCAAGGTACCAGCTCATTGGGTTCTTGTCGATGGCTCCCTTCTGGGTTTGCAGATGGCTAGCTACTGTCTTGCTGTGAACTCACAGAGGGAGGGAGAAAGAGAAGCAGCATCCAACCTACCTTTTAAGATGAATCTCATCCATAAAACACTTCCACAGAAACACCCAGAATAATGTTTAACCAAATATCTGGGTACACTGTGGCCTGGCAAACTGACATAAAATTAATTATCCCAGGAGTAAGTATGTGTCTTAAAGGGCTGTTTTGGGTGGCTTGTTAATCTAATTAGGCTTTCAAACATCACCTGGTGTATGATGTATGGAAGGTAAGAATTGGCGATTATTATCACACTGGGATTCAATTACACTTAAGACACGTATCCTCATTACATGATCACACAAAGAAGTCTGTCCCTTGATGCTCCCAGGACCGTAGTAATTGTGACAAAGAGCTGCTACTTTCAAGTCTATCCCCAAGCTAGTGACAGCCAGCTCTTGACATCTGGTGAAGGATGATGCCTTTACCTGTTTTCACCATATGGCTCCTCTGGAGTTATCACACCTGAGCCAACCAAACCAGTCTGGAATTTTAAAAATCAGAACTTAGCAGGAGCCCTATTGCCAGCTGGAAGCTAGTGCCATGGAAACTGGAAAGTTACCAGGACCTAGGACCCAGCTTCAGGGAGATGTCTAGACGAGCCACTGAGACCAACAGCTAGAGGAGGAAGCAGTTGTGCAGCCATTGCACCACATCTGTTGGTCCTCAGTCACCTGTTCTCCCTGTTAGCCACATGCACTACAAACCCCAAGCAGGATTCTGTGGGCCACCCATCTCTGCAGCCATCATGTCACTTACTCAGGTCCCCTCCCTGCCTTTAGGCTCTGTTTTAGGGAACCCAACCAGGCCATTCTGCTTCCTTTCCTAGAAAGGAAGAAAGAGGACCAGTTTATTCATTCAACACAGTTGTGAGGAACCCACACTGTTCATGGTGACAGTTAGACGAAAGAGCTCATTGGATGAATGTGCTGAGTCCTTACTTTGTGTTCCATGGGGTACCCTCCCATTCAGTTAGTTTGCAGTTAGCCATTGAAAGCACCAGGGTTTCCCTTATATATTTATTTCAACCCAAGCATCTCATGGTGAGGACGTTCAATTTTTCCCAATGCCAGACATCCCAAGGGAGAAAGAATTCCCCACCCATTTCTCCTTGTATTTTTGCCACAAGGTTTCATATAGCCCAAGTTGACATTAAACTTGCTATATAATCAAAAGTTAGCCTTGACCTCCAGCTCCTCCTGCCACAACATCTTTAGTACTGGGATTTCATGCATGACACACCATGCCACACCCTTCACTTTCCTTTTGGGACTTCAGTTTTCCCGTCTCTAAAAGAAGAGGTCAGGCTGGATGGCATCTACTGACCTTACATCGCTAAGAGTTCTGTCTTCCAACTTTGTGTAGCCAACAGCCTGCCTACTGCCCTCAGACAGAGGAGGGTAAGTGAACCACTCTCCTGAGGAATGGGTAGGGGTGGCAATCTGAGTTGACTGATGTTCAATCTAGCATCTAGAATAAGAAGAAAAGCCAGTTGTGGTGCGGCATACCTGTAATCCCAGCACTTGAGAGATAGAGGTAGGAGGAATTCAAAATCACTTTCATCTACATAGAGAGTTGAAGTCATCTTGGGCTATGTAAGACTCTGGGTCAAATAATAAAATATCACCAGGTGTGGTGATACCTGCTTTTAATCCCAGCACTTGGGAGGCAGAGGCAAGAGGAACAAGAATTCAAAACCATTTTTACCTACATAGAGGGTTGAAGTCATCTTGGGCTACATAAGACTGTCCAAAAGAATAAAAAATCTAGAGTTGGAAGGAAAAGGCAGGTACCTAATGGTGTCCTCTTTAACAAAGGTCAATGTTCTCTCATTATGCTAAATAGCTGTGTGTCAAGACAGTTTTTTCTTAGCCCTTCTCGTCACTATCTGGAGATTTCTTAAACACTTTTTTTGTAAGTCATAATAGAAACTATGATTAATCCTTAGCCATGTTTTTATTAGCAAGTGCAACGGAACTTGGTGGTAAAATTGCCTGAATGACCCTTGGCTGCAGTCCCAAGTTAAGATGTCTCCTAGCAACACAGTTATATTTGAAAAGTTCTGATAAGAAAGGAAAAACAGACAAAATGTTCCAAAACAAGAAGGCTGCAAACAGTTACTCCTGGCAGGAACATCAGACCCATTTCAGGAGGCTCTCCCTGGATGGGGGTCATTGCCGTGGGTTGTGCAGTCTCATTTGTCACACAGACTCCACTGCAGGGGTCGTGACAGAAATGAGAAGAGTAGAACAAATTGCAGAGGTAATTTGAGGCCAAGCAGAGCAATTCAGTCAGAAACCAGGAAAGAAGAGAGATTGAACCACTCATTTTGGAGAGGAGTTTGAGCCAGAACAGGAGAGTTGAACCAGTCAGCCCAAAAGATCTAGAAAGGGTAAGTTTATTCAGAAGTAAGCCTCTTTCTTAGATGACAATTACATTGGCAAATACAAGTTACTTTTACATGAACTGAAGAGTTTATCGGGGTTACTTATGGAAACAGAAATGGCTCAAAGACCAGCTGCATCACAGAAAGCCCACTCCAGCATGGGTGACAAGCTCACTGTTATGATTGATAAAAAGAAAATAAGATAATAGGATCCCAGGCAACAGAAATTATATTATACGAGATTTATTAAGTGAGTATGGGGAGAGAAAAAAAGGGGGAGGGGTACCCCAGAGAGAACAAGAGAGAGAAAGACAGAGACAGGAAGAATAAGAGAGTAGAGCGAGAGAGAAAGGGATAGAGGCATAAGAGGGAGTAGAGACAGAGAGCAAGACCACGTGGAGGGTCTGTCCTTTTCTATGGCCCTGGGCAGGGTCATGCCCCTGTGGCAGGTAAGCGATGACATCACAAGTAGGTGGAGCAAAGCAGAATCCTAAAACTCATGAAAGGTTAAAGCACAGAGCTCAATTCACTACACCACTTGCAGGTGAGAAATTGTAAAATTATAAAATGTAAGACGCTTGCTTGCCCTGCCCAGAGGCTTCTCCCAGTTCTCGTTACTACTAGCCTCAGAGTTCCACCCTAGTTCCCAGAATAGCTACATGCGACCTCCCTATATCAGAGGTCCCATATGGTTTCTAGTAACCGCCCTAGGGACCCACACCCAAGTCCCCACAAGAGGTCTCCCACTGCCAATGTCCATATGGTTTAAGCTTGATAAGGAACCCCATGTGCTTTGTAGTTTTAGCCTTTAAAAACTAGTCTGTAACAGCTACTCGGGGTCCTTCACCTCCCGAGGGCTGAGGGACCCTGGTGCATCAGCAATAACAATAAACCTTTGCTTTTGCATCAGTGCGTTGTGCCTCAAGTGGTCTCTCACGGCGACCCCCTTCCCGAGTTGGGCATGAGAGTCCAACACAGGCAGCCCAGCAGTTGGGAAAATATCTCATGTCGGCAGGCTGGTTAGCTTGGACCTCTTCCACGCAGCTTTAGTGAAAGGATTCAGGCACCGTAGGTGACACTGAAACAGACTGGCAGCAAGATTTAACACCATGGGGCCTGGAGAGATGGCTCAGAGGTTAAGAATACTGGTTGCTCTCCCAGAGGTCCTGAGTTCAATTCCCAGCAACCACATGGTGGCTCACAACCATCTATAATGAGATCTGGTGCCCTCTTCTGTCATGCAGGTATACATGCAGGCAGAACACTGTTTATATAATAATAAATAACTCTTTAAAAATAACATTAACACCATGGACAGATAGACAGCAACACATTGGGGACACTCAGGAGAATTTAGACCCAAGCACCAGAAACAAACAGTATGGTGGGGTTATGGAGGGAGGACATCAGGACCTATGTGTCAAACGTGGAAGTTCCTTTTTATACCTTTATAATGCTAGGAAGATTTCACAAGCCTGCAGCAAGATCCTTTTATTCACAGGCAGGAGTTAGGGAAGGGAGTGGGAAGTAGGATGTGTGGCCACCCATACTCACTTTGATATAAACTTAAGCCCCAGATAAGAAATCCTGGCACCAGGAAATCTGTCAGCTAGGGACTCTACAGATACTCTCCCAGGAGGCTGTGTCAGCATCTGTGACAGGAGAAAGGCTGCTGAAGGATATTGTGGCCTGAGCTGTGGCTGCATTCTAGCATTTAATTCATACACTTGATTTCTCTCATCTCCTGAGCAGTTCTTACTGTTTTGAGAAACTTGGAGAGGGCGGGGCATGGTACAACTGATCAGTTTCAGGAACATCCTGAGTCTCATCCAGCTCATCTGCAGGATGGAATTCTTCCTGAGACGACAGAAAATCGGGGAAAGCCTGTGGTCCATAGATGGTATGTGAGGACAAGTCACTGTCCCAGGTCACTCAATGTCCCTTCTATTTCCTAGAGTTAATATCATACTTAGTGCTCAGACTTTGATTGTTGTGTCCCCCAAAGACACTGAAGCTCTCTCTCTGGTACTTTCAAAGTGAACCAATTTAACAAAAGGGTCTTAGCAGATGATCAGGATGAACTCCCAGGCCAGGAGAGGAGACACATGCACATGCCTTGGGCTCTGCACAGTCTCCTTTTATTGATGGTCCCTGTGCTTGGAGGGCTGAGGCAGAAGACTGAGAGAGCAAGGCCAGCCTGGGCTACAAAAAGAGATCCTGTTTTAAGAAACAGTAGCTCAGTAAAGAGTACTTGACTCAGTGTTGCTCCGACCTGCAGGGTTCAACTAAAACTCGGGGAGGGAGGTCACCTGTTGAGAATGCAAGACACAAGGAGGAGAGCAAGTCTGATTGATCAAGCTCTCAACTTTATTAGTCAGGCAGCAGCTTTTATAATTCAGAAGGCAGGAAAGCATATCGCTATAGCAACGCAGTTGAGGGTTTTTCTCAAAACATAGGGAATTCCAGGCAGGGTCATGATGTCCTGCCACACAGGGCATCTTGCTTTGTCTTCTAGCTTTAGTCTAACTGCTGACTCACAACAGGGTCGCTCCATCCCTATCTCTCTTTAGCTGCTGACTCACAACAGGGTCAGCTAGTTTCTGGTGAAAGGTAAGCTCTGGGAAAGACAGAGACTTAAAGGTGTAGACTTAGACAAGATGACTGAACATTGGCCATATGGCCTATCGTTCCCAACACAGTGTGACTGCACGTTCCTAAAATGGGGACATTTGGACCCTAGCACACCTGCAGAGTTGCGGATGAGGCTTCTACAAGCCAAAGATGGTCAGCAAAACCTGGGAGCTTGGAGAAAGGCCTGATTCTTCCTCACAGCCTACAGAGGAAGTAACTCTACTTCCTGGATTGCAGACTTCTTGCTTTCAGGACTGTAAGACAATAAAGTACCATTTGCATAAGCCACCCGGGAAGAAGGACGCACAGGTCTTGGGACAGGAACACATAGGAAAAGTTTAAGCCTGAGAGGGCCACTGGCCTGCAATTTCTGTGAGCCCAGTTTTCCCAATGATCAATTGTTAATTAAGAGTGCCCTCTGGGCTGGGCGTGGTGGTGCACACCTTTAATCCCAGCACTTGGGAGGCAGAGGCAGGTGGATCAATGTGAGTTCAAGGCCAGCCTGGTCTACAAAGTGAGTCCAGGACAGCCAAAGCCAAGCCAAGCCAAGAAACCCTGTCTCAAAAAACCAAAAAACAAAATAAACAAAACAAAACAAAAAATAAGAATGCCCTCTGTGGAGGAATTTTAACCCAGAAACATGGCTGCTCTGGCAAAGGGTCATACCCAAAGTCCTTCTAGGTCTGTGTGATCCAACTGGAATGCAAAAATGCTACACACTGGGCTTGGTGGCACACATCTTTAATCCCAGCACTAGGTAGGCAGAGGCAGGTGGATCTCTGAGTTTGAGGCCAGCCTGGTCTACAGAATGAATCCAGGATAGCCAGGGCTACACAGAGAAATTCTGTCTCAAAAAACCAAAAAAAAGAGAAAGAAAGAAAGAAAGAAAGAAAGAAAGAAAGAAAGAAAGAAAGAAAAAGTGATGTCTAAATGGCAAATCAGATTTGACAGAACAGGATAAGCCCAACGCTCATGAGAACAGAGAGGAAAGACAGGCAACTTAAGAAATAAGAGAGAGCAGCACAGAGGGAGAGAGAAAGGGAAGAGGAGGCAGTTTGACCAAGAGAGTTTTACAGAGACAGGAGAAGACAGAACGAGCCAGAGAATGAGAAAGAGCCAGAAGATTAGAGCAGGTTGCTAGAGTTAGTTTAAGGCCAAGCAGTACAATTCAGTCAGAAGCTGAAAAATCCAGTTTAGATCAGTCAGCTTGGAGAGGTGTTTGAGCCAAAACAGCTGAGTTGAACCAGTCAGCAGGAGTTCAGAAAGAACTAAAAAAAAACCTCTAGGCCTAGATTAGATTGTACTGAGGTTGGAAGATTCCAGGACGGGGCCCAGGTTAGCAGATGGAGGCAGTAAGCCTCTGAGACAAATCGGTCAAGAGAATAAAAGTTACATTTACAGCCTTCTACATAGATCCTGCTTTGGTACAAGCAGGAATGTGCCAGAAGGAGACCTCAATGGGCACACATACCTCAACATTAGCAGCCAGCTGAGTGATGCTGTGCTATCAACCACAAGACACAGAGTGTTGGAGAGCAGAAGGTAGGTGTTGCACTTCCTGATGATCAGTGAGAAGTTTAAATGCCTACAGCTAGCGTCACTTGCTCACAAAGGCAGCCTGTCTACCTGCCTTGTTTCCATCTCTGACTCACACCTTCCTTCCGGACATGCTTCTCTTCTGCGGGCCTCCACAAGCCGACCTCTGACCCTGTGCGACCTTGGCCTCAACTGCGAGGCACACTCCCTGCATCTGGGCTCCCTTCAGGACTCAAGGGCATTTCTTGAAGGTTCCTGACTGTCCCTGCTCCACCTGAACCCCACTTGTCTCCTGACCCCATTAACAGCCAGCCATCACCCCTTCCCTTGCTTCGGCCATTCTTGCTTGGTAGTGTGCTTTTCAGCTTTCCAGTGTTTCCACTGTAACAAACACACACCTCTGTTTGTTGTTTGTTGGTGAGAATGGAACCCAGTGATTTATGCATACTGAGAAGTGCTCTGTCACTTGGTGGAAGGACCCTGCTGTTCGAAGTTACAGTCCTCAAACAGGCATTCTGAGCTAGGTGTTAGGTGCAGGACTCCCTCTCCCCAGCAGGGCCTCCAGCTCTCTGCCTGACTCCATCTGGAGAGTGTTTGTAGACACAGATGCCCTTAACCACACATGGCCCTTGACACAGCTCCCTGCTAGCTCTCCCCTCCCTGCACCTATAGGATAATTAGGTACTGTGTTCCCACTCATGTGATAGGAGCGTGCTGCCAAATGTAAAACAAGCATCCTTAAAGTGCCTGCTTTCAACCAATATGTCCGCCCATCCTGGAAGGCTCCACCCACTCCCCAAGGCCTATATCGCCTTTGTTCTTCCTGAGGAAAGCTAAGCTAGCTCCTGAAGCGGTTCCCAAACTCATCTCCATTGTGCTTATGGCCTTCCAGGCCCTGTGACTTGTCTTCTCCTCTTCTTGCCTTGGGGGTTGGTGGCCGTCACCCCCCCCCCAAGGGAAGAGGAGACCCACAGTGAGCACAGTCATTGAACTCCACCCTGCCCCCACCCCCAGCTTTTCTTCTTGCCTCATGAATGCAGCAAGATCATCCCTGACTGGATACCTTTATTCTTCCCCCGCAGGACACTCCCACAAGCCTTCACATAGCTGCCTCTCTCTCTCACTCTCTCTCTCTCTCTCTCTTTCCCTCTCTCTCTTTTTCCAGATTCTAAGTTCTTTTCTCAGAGAAGAACTGTTTCCTGGTCCTTCTCCACAAAAAAAGGTGTCCTTCAAAACACTTGCCGCTTTCTGAAAACACCAGCTTATGTTGACCTCAGTCAGACTCCATCAGGACAGTGGAGCCCACTCCAGGTAACTAAGGCAACAGAAAGAATTCAAGTTGGAAGCCAGTAGGGATTAGGAGCACACTGGGACGATGTGGGCAGGAATTCAGAAATCCAGCTCCTACAGGAGGAACTATGGGGGAAAACTAGACTAGGGGAACCTGAGGAAATCGACTGAGGGACAGTACGATCTGGAGTAACCAGAGCCTGGAAGGAGACAGGATCCCAGATGAGATATTGGATATTGGGGGTGAGGGGTAATGAGGAGGAGGAGGAAGAGGAGGAGAAGGAGGAGGAGGGGAAGGGAGAGGAGGAGGAGGAGGAAGAAGAGAATAGACCTAGGCAGATCTAGCTGGCAGTGGAACCTGGGAAATGTAGTCTTCAAGGCAGTAGGGAAAGATCTGAGAGCTGGCTGGCAATGAGCTGCACACTTTGTTCACCTAGTCCCCTGCAAACACTTGAGATCCTTGAGGACAGTGGGTACAGAAGGCTTTCAGTACATATGGCAGTGAAGGAGGGAACACTGGCAAATATGCCCACACTAAGTTTGGTTCTGATGACTGGGGGTATGGCGGGGGGGATGTGACAGTCAGTTCAGAACACACCCAGAAACAAATTCTCAGCACAGAGGAGCTGTATTACCCTAGAGAGGCAAGCAGGGGTAGGGGCTGCCTCTGATGTCCCTGCAGAGTGTGTTGGGGTTTTTTGTTTGTTTGTTTTTACATTTTTCAAGACAGGGTTTCTCTGTGTAGCCCTGGCTGTCCTAGACTCACTTTGTAGACCAGGCTGGCCTCGAACTCACAGAGATCCTCTTGCCTCTGCCTCTGCTGGGATTAGCTACCACGCCTGCTCCACTGAAGTGCTTCTTTACAGAGAAAAGCGGAAGTCTGTGTCATTCTGGAGCCCAGGGTTTCTTCTTCAGGGTGTCCAGGTGCTGGACTGGAAGGAATGAAGCTTAGCTGAACAGGTCTGCGGGATCCCGTTTGGGCACAGGGTGGGGGATGGGGGAGGGTCATCACTCTGATACAGCTCTTTCAGTGACACCGCCCTGTTAGTGACGCAGCTCCTCCAGTCACACAACTCTCTTTACTGGGAGGAGTAAGAGCTATATAAACCTTGGCGAAGTGGGTAGGAATTTTTGGGTGAGTGAACATCATTAGCTGGGGCTGAGATGCTGGAGTGATTCATTTGCATGGAGAAGAATTCCAGGGGCAAGGCACACAGGCACAGAACAGGGAGGGAGCAATCCTTATTCCTTCCAGTCTCAAGATTGAGGTTTTCAATCTTGGACACATCTCAACTTTACTCTAGCTCCAGGCTGGGTTTCCGCAGTCACACAGTCCACGGGCCCCACAAGTCTGTGCTAGGATGAGTTGGTAAGTTCTGATTGGACAGGTTATCGCCCTAGGCCAAAGAATGAATTTTGAATGATGGACCTTATTGTTTATTCTCAGCAGTCAATGACCAAATAAGGAAATAGACCTTGGGGCCTAGCTATATGAATGTAATCTAATGGTTTAGCAAGGGAGATGGTAGGGAAAAGGGCAAAACCTCCCGTCACGGCGTTTGCAATGTTTGAGCTTATTAGAAAGCCCTGCCATGGGCTCGAGAGAGGGCTCAGAGGTTAAGAGCAAGGGCTGCTCTTCCAGAGGTTCTAAGTTCAATTCCCAGCAACCACATGGTGGCTCATAACTATCTATAATGAGATCTGGTGCCCTCTTCTGGAAGGCAGGCACACATGCAGGCAGGATACTGAATACATAATAAATAAATTTTTAAAAAAGAAAGAAAGCCCTTCCATGAGTAAATGTGAAACTTTAGAGTGCCCCATGGTTACCTTTCAAACTATAGCATAAGAAGGGCCCCACCGAGTCTCAAGCTCATCATGAGCTCTTCTGTTTTCCAGTGATACCTGGCTATGTTCAGACAAATCATTATCTCCTGTGAACTCCTGGTACCTCTTAATACAATAAAGTGGCTCTTTAAAAAAAAATAGCGCACTTGGGAGGCAGAGGCAGGAGGATGGCTGTGAGTTCAAGGCCAGCCTGGTCTACAAAGCGAGTCCAGGACAGCCAAGGTTAAGACACAGAAACTCTGTCTCGAAAAACAAAACAAACAAACAAACAAAAAAAGCGCACTTTTCCCAATTGATGGCTCAGCAAGTAAAGGTGCTTGCTAGAGTCTGACACCCAGAGTGTGACCAATGGTTCTCACACAGCAGGAGGAGAAGTAAGCCCTGGAAGCTTCTCTCTGATTTCTGCAGGCTCACCAAGGCGCGCGCGCACACACAGTGATGAGCTAATTAATGTAATTTACTTTTAAAGAATAACACTTACATTCTTTATCATGCCCTGGTGTTTACAAAGTACCTTTGCTGTGCTGATCTCAGTTGACACTCAAAACAGCCCTGTGATCTCAAGAATAACCATTAATTACCGAGAACTCACGCACGCCTGGCCCTGTTCCAAAGCTTTACCTCTGTCAATGCCTTTCATCCTTAGAGATCTATGAAGTTGATGTTAAAGATGAGGAAACTGAGGCATGGGCAGGTTAAGTAACACGCCACAGGTCACATGGGTGGTATACGGTAGGGCTGGGCTCTTATCCAAAGCATCTGGCGACGGTTAACACAACCTAGTGAGAGGAGTTGCCTTTTCTCATTGGTTCCGTGAGATAATTAGATTGAAAGGGTACAAGGGACTGCAGGAAGTTAACTGACAACGGGGAAATGGAGTTTTCCTGTGTTATATAAACACAGCTTGTTCGCTCTCTTCACTGTATAGTTGGTTTGTTGTTGTTGTTTCTTTGTTTGTTTTGGTTTTGTTGATACAGGTTTCTTCTGTGTAGAACTAACTCTATAGGCCACACTAGCCTCAAACTCACAGAGATCTGCCTTCCTCGGCCTCTGGAGAGGTGGTACTGAAAGTGTGCACCCCACCTGGCTTTTTTTTTTTTAATTCAGGTTTGGGATAACCAAACTAGGCCCTCATACTTGAAGAGCAAGGTTTTTACCCACTGAGCCGTCTCCCCAGCCCTAGCATCATGAACGGCATCAGTGGAAAAACTATTATTGGTCTGTAGTTTGGGCAACAATAATGGACCAATGTTACCTTAGTAACAGTATCGAATGGGCCATAAATAGTAACATAAAGTATTAACAGGGACAACTGTGAGAAAGTACCCAAGATCTCTCTATATTCTCTTTGCAAGAGTTTCTGAAATTCTAAAATTGCTCAAAAAAAAAAAAAAGACTCAGTTATTTTTTTCTAAATACGATAAGTCTAGCCTCCCAAGGGCCTCAAAAGTTTAATCTATTCTGAAGCTGAAATGATTTCCCTATTGTCTTGTAGTTTTGCCTCTTTTAGTAAGGATGGTAAGCCATCCAAAGAATAACTAATAAGAAACACACATAAGAAATCATTTTAGGAGCCGGGTGATGGTGGTGCACGCCTTTAATCCCCAGCACTTGGGAGGCAGAGGCAGGCGTATCGCTGTGAGTTTGAGGCCAGCCTGGTCTACAAAGCGAGTCCAGGACAGTCAAGGCTACACAGAGAAACCCTGTCTCAAAAAACAAACAAACAAACAAAAAACAAAAAAGAAAGAAATCATTTTAGGGTCACTGAGATGATGTTGTGCTTAAAGACGCTTGCCTCAAAGCCCAAAGACAGAAGTTTGATTCCTGGGACGCATGTGGTAGAAAGAGAAAACCAACTCCCAGAAGTTGTCCTCTGACCTCCACAAAGATGCTGTGGCATGAAAGGGTCACACATATACTAGGTAGATAGATAGATAGATAGATAGATAGATAGATAGATAGATAGATAGATAGATAATAGATAAAATGTAAATATTTTTTAAAAGAAAAGAAATAGCTGGGTGTGATGGCTCACACCTTTAATCCCAGCACTCTGGAGAACGAGGCAGGCAGATCATTGTGAGTCCAGGCCACCCTGGTCTACAAAGTGACTCCAGGACAGCCAAGGCTAACACAGAAAGAACCTGTCTTGAAAAAAAAAAACAAAAGAAAATCTAATAATAATAATTTTCCTTTGGGCCAAATAGCCAATTACACAAACATATCATTTGCTATTATAAATATGTCTTTTGGGAGCCAATGTTTTATTTTTAGGAGGGGGAGGGGGAGGAAGGGAGGGGGAAGGGTTCAAGACAGGGTTTCTCTGTGTGGCCTTGGTTGTCCTGGACTCACTTTGTAGACCAGGTTGGCCTCGAACTCACAGTGATCTGCCAGCCTCTGCCTCCCTGAGGGCTAGAATCACAGCCAATTTTTAAAAATATGATTTCTATCATCTATGCATACATCTACTTTAGGATTTTGTGTTTTGGAATGGGGCATGGTGCTTCCCACCTGTAACCCCAGCACTTGAGAAGTGGAAACAAAAAGACTGAGGATTAAAGTTTATTCTCAGATGCACTGTGAGTTCAAGGCCAGCTGAGCTACGTTCGACCCCATGTTATAAAAGAAAGGGGGTGTGGAGGGCGACATGGCTCAGTGGGTAGAGTACTTGCCACACAACCATGCAGACCTGTGTTTGGATCTCCAGTGTCCATGTGGAGCCGGCCGGGTGCAATACCAGGTGTCTGCAACTCCAGTGCTGTTTTAGGACAAAAGGCAAAGATGGGAAAACTCTAGAAGCTTGCAGGCTAGTAAGCCTGGCATAGGCAGTGGCAAACAGGAGACCCTGCTTCAAAGGAATGACAAGGTAGGAACTCAGCGACAAGGTTGTCCTCCAAACTTTGAGCTCATGTGCCTAAGTTCATACATGTGAGCAGGCACACACATATATTGCAAGTTTTTTAAGCATTTTAATTTAAAAGGAAAATTTTACTTTTTTGTTCATTTAAAATTTTTCTTGCCTGGCATGGTGGCATACACCCTTAATCCCAGCACTTGGGAGGCAGAGGCAGGTGGATCTCTGTGAGTTCAAAGCCAGACTGGTCTACAGAGTGAGTCCAGGACAGCCAGAGCTGTTACATAAGAGAAACCCTGTCTTGAAAAAAAGAAAAAGAAAAAAGAAAAAAATTCCATTTCTCTTGAGATTTTCATACATTATATAATGTAATATGATCATATCCCACTTCCATCTCCCAACCTCCAATTCCGTCCATATCTTCATCAGCATGTCCCGTTTCTAATTTCTTCTCTTTTTCTTTTGTGACTAACACACTAAGTCCCGTTTAGTGCTGCCCATATGTGCATGGGAGTGGGACCATCCACTGAAGCATGGAATCTTACCAGTGACCACATCCTCCAAAAAGAATGATTCTCTCACCTGGGCAACTAGAAACTGCCAATAGCATCTCAGTAATGGGTGGAGCCTGGAGAATACCTCCCCCATCTAAGCTGGATCTTTGCTTGGCTAGGTCTTGTGCATGTGCGACCACAGCAGCTGTGAATTCAAGAGTGCGGTGGCCCTGTCCCATCCAGCAGACACCTTTCACAACAGACCTCCCAGCCTCCGGCCCTTACATTCTTTCTGCCTCCTCTTCTGTGACATTACCCAAGCATTGGTGCTGCAGGGTTTAACATAGATGTCCGGGTCAGGACTTAGTTATGGCTTCTACTGTTTTGATTAAACACCATGACCAAAAGCAACTTGAGGGACCAGGATTTATTTCACCTTAGAGCTTTGAGTCCATCGTCCAGGAACTGTGAGTCAGGCGAGGAACTGAAGGTAGGATCCTGGAGGCAAGAATTGGATCAGAGGCTACAAAGGAACGCTGCTTGTGGCTTGCTCTGCATGGTTTGCTCAGCCCGCTCCCTTCAACAGCCCAGGACCATCTGTCCACAGTGAGGCAGGCCCTCTTACATCAATCATCAACAAAGAAACTCCCCCACAGGACTGCCCACTGGCCAATCTGGTCAGGCTATTTTCTAAATTGAAGTTCCCTCTCAAATAGCTCTAGTTTGTGTCGAGTTGACAAAAACCAGCCAGCTCACAAACTACACACTCACTCTCTAGCTCAGCATTTTTTTTTCCTCCCCATTTATACAACTCTGGACTGACTGTTGCGGCCCATTGCAAAAAGAAGCTTCTCTGAGCAAGGGTCCCTCACAGATTAACTGCAGGCCACAGAAGAATCGATCTCAAACCAGCCAGAAAATATCCTCCCTGCTGGCTACCTTTCATAGAGCCAGAATGTGCCATGCAGGCTGCTGTGAGAGAAAAGACAGCAGTGGTCATACCCAGCGCGGGCCCCTGCATGCTGTAGCTCTGACCTGCCGGGCAAGAAGTGCCCAGTGGCACAACAGTTGGCAGGGCTATTATGAGATAACAAAGCACTTTATGATTGGATCTGAAGCCTGCTCCACGGAGGGATTTCATGCCTGGTACTCTAATCTTGATCAAAGGCCCCGTGGTGTGTGGCGTGGCGTGGGGGTGAGAGGGAGTTATAGACCCTAGAGTAGAATCTTCTATTGGTATCTTGCTCTATTATAGCCCTCAGGAAATGTCAATTGCCTTCAGGGACTTTCTGTTTTGTCCCATTTGCTTGTTTTGTACTATGTGACTTCTTTGGCATTGATTTTATAATTTGTCAGTAACCACCAAATGAGCTAAGTGTAAGAACTGAGGTTTATCAACATGATAGTGAAGACACTTAGGCTCAGAAAACTCTGGGTTGTCTAAGATCACATAGCCGATAGGTGGGTGAGGCAGGATTTGAGCTCAGGTCTGAGTTACTTAGCAGGCAGGGCTCTTCCTGCTCCCCTGGGCCATCCTGATTCAGCCCTCTTTCCTGTGGGAGAAAGGGCAGTCAGTAGGCTAATATCCGATTGCACCAGGGGAATGTTCCTAGCCAGCCTCGGAGGAGGTTGAGTTTTTCCTCACAAGGATCTGCTGTTCCGTTTTGGCTCTTGGGACCAGACTGAGAAGCCACACCTTTGGCTGTCCTTGGGCACCCCCAGCAAAGGATACAAACCAGCTCTGAGCAAGGACCCCAAAATGCAGCCTAGATTCAGGGGATTCCCAGCTTCCCTTGCTTTGTAGGAAGGCCTGGGGAGCCGAATAATTATCTCAATCATTGGAAAGTATATCTACTCCTTGTTAAAAACAAAATAAAACAAGTCTTCTGTCTCAGGGAGGAAAATAACCCAGCTCATCCATTACTCCCCAACAAAATAGGCCCACATATCTGTTTCCTGCATTAGATTGATTTACCTGCAACTGTCCCTAATGTAAGAATACATGTAGCATCAGAGACATGGGTCTGGGTCCTCTCTGGTTCTACATTGTCTCAGCCTGGAATATAGTAGATGCTTGGTAAAACACAGAATCAATAAAGGAGGCCTGGGCTGGCCGCAGGAACAGCATTCCATCCACTGATTAGTGTAGAACAGCACTTATAACTTCGTCTTGTCCTTCTTTCACCCCCTCCCCAATCCCAATCTCACCCTATAAAAGACCCAAGTCACACCCAATACATACAGAGTCTGCCTGCTGATTTCTTCTTTCTGCAAAATCTGTTTTTGGTTTTTGTTTGTTTGTTTTGGCTTCAAATGCTGGGACTTCTACTGTGGGAGCTTCTAATGACCCTCCTGCCCCAGATCATAATCACCTCTCTCATGAAGCTTTCCTTGATTTTTGACCAGTGCCTCTGCAGACCGTGTCTTGGTGCTGATGAGGCGTTTACTGTTGTGATGGCTCTGGAAAACACTGTCTTTCATCCTCTTCACAGCAGGTCAGCCGTGCTTAGTTCCTGTCCTTGGGCTAGCACTCGGCCTGGTACTTAGTATGCAATAGCTATCACATGAAAACATGAATTAGTGAGCCCACAGCTTGGCCTGGACACATGACCGTGGAAACAATGACCTACCCAGTAGAGGTCTATCATTGTGGGAGTCGGCCCAGGACAGACCTCCTGTTTGGATCAGCAGTGGGGGACACTTGGCAACAAGTGTCAACTGAGAGATGATGGTAGTACCTGTCTCAAAGTCATTGAAAGCCAGGGGTGTAAGGGGCTGGGTTCCTACCATCCACTGCTGAGACACAACAGGCAGTCGAGCTTAGTTCTTGGAGAAGGTCTTTCCTAACCAGAGACGCCTTTCCTATTGTGCATGACTCCTCTCCGCTGGCTCTGACCCAGGCCCCACCCACCCCAGGCTGAGAGTTTTTCCTAACTCCTGCATTTTCTTTTGGAAAGTTGCCATTGCCCCAACAGATACCAATGGCAGCATTGTCTCAACGAACACCCTGGGTCCCCTTCCCCACGCGTGGTCCTTTCAGGGGTCTAGGGTGCTGCCCATCGTCTTCTGCCTACGGGGCTGCGGGGCGGGGCTGCTTCTTCAACTGGGGAAACATCAAGCCCAGCAAACCTCTGGGGACATAAAAGTTGACTACATTTCTCCAGCAGCTCCAGGACGGCAGAGAGGCCAGGTGAGTTCCACTCGAATGGAAGCCATCACAAGGAGGCAGCCTGGTAGGCTGTGTTCAGCGACATCATTTCACTAAGCACCCACTGCATGCCAGATGCTAGCTGCTGTAACAGGAGTTCAAGGTACACACAGGCCATCACGGCAAGTCAAGGAGGCAGGTGCTCGAAGCAGCTTGCCACATCACATCCGTAGTCAAGAAGCAGAGTGATGAACGATGGAGGGATGCAAGTACCCCTCACCATAGGTGAGACCATGCGGGTAAGTACCCCCCTCCTAGCGATGAGCCCATGCAAATGTCCTTTCCCCCTTTGGCAAGCCCATGCGAGTACCTCTCCCACACACACACACTAGCAATGAGCCCATGTGAGTACCCCTTCCCCCTCCTCCCCGCCCCCAGCAATGAGCCCACGTGAGTACCCCCATCCAAGGATCCGGGGATGAGCCCATACAAGTACTTCCCTCCCCTGCCGGTGAGTTCGTTCCCCTTCCCCTCCCCCCGCCCCCACCCTGCCCATGCAAATACTCAGCTCTCGGTCTCCACATAGAGTATTGGATCTCACCAAATCCAAATAATGCCCAGAGGCTGATCTCCCCGGTGATTCTAGATTCTGTCAACTTGACCATTAACGCCAAGCACAACAATTCCACCCCTTGTCAACTTGACAACACTGCGCTTGTGCCAGAGGCTCATGATCATGTCTTAATTAAAATGAATTCATCATGATTTGCTGACGGGGGTGGGGGAGTGGGGTGGGGGTGGGGTATGCTGTGACCAGCTGCTTCAAGCTCCCTCCGCTTTGACTTCCCCACTGTGGTTGTATTAATTTGCTTTCTATTTCTGTAATATAACGCCGCGACTAAAAGCAACTCGGAGAGGGAAAGGTTAATTTTCCTTACATGTCCCAATCACAGCCCATTAGGAAAGGAAGACAGGACAGGAGCTCAAGGCAGGGACCTGGAGGCAGGAACTGGAGCACAGCCCACGGAGAAGCGCTGCTTACTAGCTTCCTCACTGCTTTCTGATACAACCCAGGACACCTTCCCAAGGGTGGCACTGCCTGGAGTGGGATGGGGCCCCCTCGCTTCAATCGTTAGGCAAGAAAATGCCCTTTACAGACTTGTCTACAAATGGGCCAACTTGATGTAGGTTCCCTCTTCCCAGTGTCTCTAGCTTGTGTCAAGTTGACAATAAAGCCAACCAGCCCCATGATGGAAAACCTAAGATAGGAAGGCATATCCAAAGGAACAAAGGTCTGGAAGTTGAGCCAGGCATGGTGGCGCACGCCTTTAATCCCAGTACTTGGGAGGCAGAGGCAGGCAGATCTCTGTGAGTTTGAGGCCAGCCTGATCTACAAAGAGAGTTCTAGGACAGGACAGCGAGGGCTATTACAGAGAGAAACTGTCTTGAAAAAACAAAACCAAACAAAAAAAGGGCTGGTTTTTTTGTTTTGCTTTTTCTTACCCTTGAAACATACACAGAGAGGCTGCTATTTGCATAGTATGAGTGTGTATGCGTGCATACACACACACACACACACACACACACGCACACATATGTTCTGAACAAGGCCTAAGTTGGACGTCCTGGCTTGCCACAAGCCCCAAGCCCAGTGGTGTTAATGGGAGCACAAAACTGCCTAAGTATTCCAGCCACAGGAAAGAGTGGCTATGTGGGAGTGGTTTTGGTTCACTTTGTGCAGCCTCTCCCTGAAAAATCAACATAATCAAGAGAGGACCTATTGCTCCAGCTGGACCGTGGCACCTGCACGGAGCCAGGGATGGATAATGGAAATCGCTGGCTTTCAGCAGGATCACAGGCCAGACGGGAGATCTGGCAGTGAGCTCATGCCCGCTGCCCTCTGGTTGGGTGAGCTTTGAGTCACCATGGACGAGTTTTAAAGGTGAACAAGCTAGTGCTTCTAAATTGACAGCCAGCTGATAGCAATATAAACACCAGAGAGCTGTGAGAGAGCATCCATTAGACTCCAGATCTCGTTAGCCCTCGCGGGCTTCTTTTTCCAGGCATGTGCTAGGGCAAAGGTCTAAGACCATATCAAAGAATTTTTTGATATGGTCTTAAAAACAACAGCACAAGTGGGGTGTAGTTGGTATAGCTCTCAGCAGGCAGAGGCAGACAGACATCTGTGAGTTCGAGTCCAGCCTCATCTACAAAGTGAGTCCAAGACAGCCAGGGCTCTGTTACACAGAGAAACCCTGTCTCGAAAAACCAAAGAAACCAAAATCTGAACAAATTAAGAACTGTGGTCAGAGGTGTGGTTTTTCCTGACAATTTTTCAGAGAGTGTTCCTGGGGAGCAGTCCTCTGCTGGCACTAGACCCGGTCTCTACAGGGCCTTCCATATTCTAGAGGGATCTTAGGGGTACATCAGAGTTCATTGGAGAAACAACTACAAGAGAATTTGTAGGCAGGAATGGTTAATATGTGTAAATAGGAGGTACAAAGATCTGGATAAACAGGTCTAAGCCAGGGTGAAAGTGTACACTGGATGAGGTTTGTAAAGGAGGTTGAAAGCCATTCAGTGAGTGGGCATGGGTCTCCGTTGGTAGAGTGTTGGCCTAGCATGCACTAAAGTCCTAGGTTTGATCCAAAGTACCACATGAACTGAGCACGGTGGTGCGTGCCTGTAATCCCAGCACATAGCAGGTGGTAGCAAGGAGACTAGAGGTCTAAGTCATCGCTGGGTACATAGTTTAAGGTTAAGCGTAGTCAGAGATTCTGGTAGGGAGGGTAAAATGAGATGGAGGGAGAGAAGGAGAGAGAGACAGAGAGACAAAGAGAAAGAGAGATCTGATTTGGGACTCCTACCAGTTGTGGGCTGAGGACAGAAGAGCAAATAAATGGGCACTGTTGATGTGAGACAGGCAAGACTTCTATTCAGAAGTGTACCATGTGCCACGTCATAGAAGGGAGGACCAGATCTTCATGGTCAGTTTGGGTGGAAGACACGTCAGCGGCTGCATTAGCCATCATGTATGCCAAGAGCAAAGACTTCACCTAGACACCCTGATAGAGGTTTTCAAAACCCAACAGTGCATCCTTGGACCAGAAGTGACCTCCACTGGTAGGAAAAGGCATATTTAATGACTTGTCTTGAAAAGGCCACCAATGAAACAGTGACTGCCTTATCTATCCCATCCCTAATGCCTCCTGGCATGTTAATGAACCATGATCTACCTCATGGACCAGAATTCAGATTGTGAAGGGCAAACAAGATTTTTGTTAATTCTGGTTTAAGTAAAACTGGCATGTAGCAAAGGCAATATGGTCTTTCAGAAATTATATATATTCCAGGTTTGTGTTTGGACTTAATTAGGAAAGTCCAACTTTTCGCAAAGGAAATGCCACATCAGAATCAGCTGAAGACTAGTTTTAATTCCATAGCTACTTACATGAACATGGAAGATTCTCTCCAATGTCTCCAAGCAAGACTTGTTTCAATTTGTGTTCACTGGCCAGAAACAGACAATGGTTAAAGATAAGCAAACAAACCACCACCACCACCAAACAAAAACCAAGTTGTCTGCATTGTTCCTGATTATGCCACTTTAACTAGGAACATCCCACACACATTGAAAGACCCTGCCCTTTACTTACTGAAATACATTTTAGTATGGCGTGTGTATGATTATCAAGTAAGGAAAAAAGTCAGAAAATGAATGCGGGTCGGAAGTCTGCCGGAACTCTCAGATTGAAAGGCATAGCATGAACTCCGTGATACTACCCAGGTGTCCCTCTTCCAGGACTGCATATTAATGAGCTCAACAACAAAACTTTGAGCTAGGGTTTCACTTCTCTGGCAGGCACTGAATGGTCATTGGAACAGAGGTGAGCGCCCTGGTGGAAATTCTACAAGGATCAAGGAAGAGCTTCCTAAAGGGGCCATTTATAACTTAGAAATAAAGGCAGCAATAACAAGGTGGTGAGGACTGTTCAGAATTAAGTGTGGGCCTGAAGTGATGGCCTGTGAACCAACCAGAGAGGCTGCACTGGACAGAGCAGAGGCGAGGCAGAGAGCCAGACTCTGGGGGTGGGGGTGGGGCACAGGTACAGTTTGTGGACCTGCGTTTGCTTGACTCTGCTGCTCCTGGCATCTCCCTCACTACCCACACCATCCATGGGCTTTAACACCACATAGGGGGTAACCTGTAGGTAGCATCCAACCAGAGCAGGCTAAGCAAGGCCTTCCCTGAAGAGAGGCCCATTGATGGAATTCAAAATTAAATAACCTAAATGCATCCAGCTTCATCTACTGAAACAGGAATGTGGGCAGGCGTTTTAGCTCATGCTTGGAATCTCAGCACCCAGGAGGCCAAGACAAGATTGCTGTGAATTTGAGGCTAACCTTAGCTAGAGTAAGATGGTCTCAAAAAAGATAATAAAATATGAATGCACTGGCCAGTCACAGTGGCAGATGACAGCTGAGCGCCTGAGGAGACTGGCACACAAGGGAGCTGAAAATTCTATGAAGAACAGTGCCAGACCATTTCCTCACTGTGCAAGGAATTCAAAATACACAAAAGAAGCAGGGCTCAAGCTTGGAGTATTAGACATGTTTAGCATGGTACTATACTCCACATATCAATGCATATGATATATATGTGTGTATAGACATATACTACCTGCATGTGCAAATGTGTAGTTATCGTCAGTGTCAGATGCAGAAGGCATAGTAGTCACACAAAAAGAACAACTCTGCTTTCTAAGGAGTCTCCAGGAAAGGGAACCAGCGCTCCTGGGGAAAGGGCAGAGAGCAAGGTTCTGATGCTAAAGTTGCAGATGCCTGGGATTTACAGCTATGGCAGGAATCGAGGGGAGCTAGTCAGATTTGCTACAGCCTGGCACTTGTCACCAGCCGACCCCTGAAATAACAAATGACCTATTATTACGAAGCAAAGCAGGAGGCCAACGCCTCAAAAATATAGACCACCAGGGGGAAGTGCAAGAATGCAGACAGTAACTGCTAACTAATGTGCTCTGTTGGAAAGTTGCCCATGGCAACCATTACTTAGTAATTGATTCAGAAACATCAGTAGATACGAAAGCAAGCAGGTGACAAACACAGCGTTTCTAAAAAGGTTAACATGGCTCCCATCAGGTGTTTGACTTATGACAGAAGTTAGCTTTCCAGGGGAGCAGCCTGGTCACTCTACAGTAGCAATCTTCAGGTTTTCCGACAAGTGTGTGCCCAGGTCCAGTGATGAGCGGCATTTTATGGCAGTTGCTCAGAAATATGAAATACTGAAGTCATGAAGATCAAAGAAGAAAGGTCCTGCTTTGAGACAAACTAAAAGCAATTTGTTAACTTGTTGGGACTCTGGCTATTTCTGCAAAACTGCAAAGGGTCCTCCCAGGCAGATGTGAGGTTGTGGGAGCTCTTTGTTTAGTTCCACATTATCCTGCAAATTAAATATATTAATCAATCGATATATTATATTATTAAACTATTGTTTAATCGTATATATGGTGCTACATTTGAATAAACGGTGTAAAATTATAAAGGCCACTTTGAATTGCAAATGAGTAGAGGTCATTGGACATGGTGGTGCACACCTTTAGTCCAAGCACCTGGGAGGCAGAGGACAATGGATGTCTGTGAGTTTGAGGGCAGCCTGACTTATACAGTAAGCTCCAGGACAGCCAGAACTGCAGAGGAACACTTGTCTCAAAAAATGTAGAAGAGAAAATTTTAATGACTAATTAAGAAGGTTTTGGGCGAGCATGGTGGCACACGCCACTAATCCTAGCACTCGGGAGGCAGAGACAGGCGGATCGCTGTGAGTTCTAGGCCAGCCTGGTCTACAAAGTGAGTCAAGGACAGCCAAGGCTACACAGAGAAACCCTGTCTCGAAAAAAACAAAAACAAAACAATCAAAAAAAAAAAGTTTTTAACTAAACTAGTGTATTAGTCAAAATGATCAAAAAAAATCTGACCAAAAGGAAACCTAGAAAAACAAAACAAACAAAAAGTACAAAAAACAACCTGAAACTCTATTCTTTTTTTTTTTTTTCCGGGAGAACAATCTAATTTTTAGACCAGTATTGTTCAGTCTCCATAGAGACTGTCAAAAATTGCCAATGCTGACTATATTTCAAGTCGTCATGGTGGGGTATTGGGAAAAGTTTTCAATTAGCAATAATCACGCCTCAGATAAACCTCATTGGCTATGATACTGCCACTGTGCAAAGCTTATATTCTTAAAACTACACAGTAAAATGCTGAAGTTACTCTAGGCTACAAAATACTTTTTTTTTTTTTTTTTGTTTTTTTGTTTTTTGTTTTTCAAGACAGGGTTTCTCATAAAGAGTACTCCACATTCTAAATCACGGTAAATGTTACTTCTCCAGTAAACTTCTTTCTTTCAGTTTTGAGGTGATTCAAGTGCCACTGTATGTAAACAGTAACTGTACAACTGAACACCTTAAAATCAGTTCTCAAATAATTTGAGTTTGCTATTGGAGTGGATGCTGTTAATAATCTAATCCAGATCTGGTCACACATTGCTTTAGTCTTTAAAGTAGCTGTTCAGTTCTAAGGACCCATGTAAGTATGGAGGGCTGTGACAGAAGCAGTGAGTCTGTGGTGGTTAGTTACAACAGCAGTTAGGATCTGGCGAGGGGACACCCAGTTAGCAAAGTGCTGTCTGGATGTGTCTAAGGGTCTGATGCAGTATCTCAACCTTCCTAACGCTACAACCCTTTAATACAGTGCCTCATGTTGTGATCTTTGTTGCTACTATAAAGCTGTAATTTTGCTAGTTATGAATCATAACGTAAATACCTGATATGCAGGATATCTGATATTCAACCTAGTAGTTGAGAACCACTGGCCTCGGCGATAAGAACTTGAATCTGTGGGTTTACAAGTAAAGCTGACTGCTGTCACCAACGTGGGTGGCTATCATACAATGTTTCTGTTGTTTATCTTCAAAAGGGGTTTCTTAGCCCAGGCTGGCCTGGAATTTGCTGCACAGCCAAGGCTGTGCTTGAATTCTGGATCCCCCCCCCCCCCCCCGCCACCACATGCTAGGTGCTAGGATTACAAGGTGTGCAGCATGGCCGTTGGGTGGAGAGCCTGAATGCAAGGCAAGGCAGGCGCAGGTGCATCTTCCTTTCTGGAGCTGGGACTACCAGCACTGGCCACAGCAGTGCCTCGGAAATCGCCATCTCATGGCAGCACACCAGCCTTTTCAGGTCTCTGGCCTTGGGCTGACTCACTCACCACTAGCTCTCCAGCCTGCAGACTCTCATGCTCATCTCTCAATCTAGCTTATTGGTCACATGTTTCTGGAGAATGCTGACTCAAATATCCATCCTCTTAAGAGCTAATAAGAAAGGAGGCTGGAATTTCCCAATCTTTACACTATTGTAAACGGGAATGTTGGTTCTCCTGAGTCCATGAGCTCTCGTCTACATACCCAACTAAATGCAGATCAAAAATATCCTAAGCCAGAAATAGTGGCACACCTGAACCCCAGGACTTGAGGGGGGAGCAGGAATAGAGACAAAGCCACCTTGGCCTACATGTCAGGTTAACAGGCCAGCTAGGGCCATTTAGCAAGTGAGGTGTAGGACTCATATTTAACATCTATCTAAAGTTGGACCTATGTTGACCATGTACACTTTGTCTCACCTAAAATAATAGTATAACAACTAGCTCTTGGGAGCCAGAGGCAGGAGGATCTCTGAGAGTTCGAGGCCAAACTGGTCTACGGAGTTTCAGGTCAGCCAAGGCTACACAGAGAAACTCGTCTTGAGGGAAACAAAACAAAACAAAAGCTCTGTAGTAAGAATGGGACAGATGCCGGGTGTGATGGCGCACGCATTTAATCCCAGCACTCAGGAGGCAGAGGCAGGCGGATCACTGTGAGTTCGAGGCCAGCCTGGTCTACGAAGCGAGTCCAGGACAGCCAAGGCTACACAGAGAAACCCTGTCTCAAAAAACCCAAAAAACCAAACCAAACCAAACCAAAAACAACAACAATAAAAAGAATGGGACAGATCAACTGAGGAGGCACTAGGATGGATGACAACTTTTTAGTCTGTTCCTGAAGGTAGTGAGAACACAAGAGTCTACAGCTATCAAAACTAACTATGCTGATAAGGCTCTTTGCAATAGATGCCTGAGCTTCCTTACAGGTCCCATGACTGACAGTGCTTCCCTGACAAGTCCAAGCCTCTGCCAACCAGTTCTAGAAAGACTCTGAAATCCATCCAGTCAGCCCCAGTCAGTGTGCAGATGCTCCGGACTAGTTCTCATTATCCTGCTCAAAGGACAAGAACTGTAACGCAATGGGGAGAAACTTGAAAGCAGCCTAAGGCCAGAAGGCACACCAGGCAAAGCTGTTGCCAGTGGAGACACCAGATTTAGAAGGAGCTGGTGATGTCCACAGGGGGACCAAACTAAGTGAAAACCTGATGTCATACGTCCTAGCATGGCAAGGTAGAAAGCAAACATGGTCACAAAGGAAGCATGGCCACAGAATAGGGAAGGCTGAACATTTTCTGTGAAGAATCAGGAGGTATGTTTGTAAGCTTTACAGTGTGTTCCAAGAAATCCATAGCAAACTGACTGAACTGCTAAATGAGCATAGGCTGAGCATGTGCAAAACTAGAGGAACAATGACGTGTTGTTTCACTGCACAGAACTTATTTTTGTATTGTTTAAAAATGTGAAGAGTGGTCCAGGCACAGTGGCACAATCTCTGAGTTCTAGGATAACTGGTTACAGAGAAACCCTGTCTTGAAAACCCAAAACAGGTGGGTGTGGTGGGGCATGCCTTTAATCCCAGTACTCGGAGGCAGAGGCAGGTGGATCTTTGTGAGTTTGAGGCCAGCTTGTTCTACAAATCCAGTCCAGGAAGAGCCAAAACTAGAGAAAACCTGTTTTGAAAAACAAAAGTGAGGACCATCTGTGCTTGCCGTGGCTAAGCAGATTCTGCTCATGTGGTCATTGCTCTCCAGCCTCTGCTTCACAACAACCAGAAGAGATGTGGTCAGGAAGTGAGCACCCTAGTTTCAGAAAGCAATCACTGCTGTTTAGGTGTTATATTACCCTTGGGCTGGGACTGGAAATGCAGAAAATGGTAATTCTACACCAATAAATTTAAGTGCCTTACAACCTTCGGTTACAGCCCAGCCACTGTGTCCATGTATTGGAACCACGACCTTGAGTCTGGTCTCCCAAATGATACAGCAACCAATTCCCAATAATCAAAGTGTCATCTCCATCTAAGCTTGTAGGAATCTTTAAGCCTTCCTGAGGCGCTCTAGGGACTATGACCAAACTTTGTGTGAGGCAGATTAAGGCTGGCATGGCAAAGCGACTGGTCCTCCCCCCCCCCCCCGCCCCCAAAAGTGATGTATGAAAAAGGAAAGCAAGATTGAAAAACTGAAGGCTGAATGAAGATGGTTAAAACTACGCCATAAGAAACAGGCAGAGACCCTGCCAGAGTCCCAGATGATCCCAGGTTGCCAGAGGCAGCTGGAAGCTGCATGTACTGATCTTCAGGCGATATTAGAAAGTGAGACTTGGAAGCAGCAGAGGAGTATAAAGAAGCACGTACAGTACTGGATTCAGTGAAGTTAGAAGCCTCAACCTTTTCTATATGGAGTGTTTTATGCATTACATCCTGGGCTCCACTCTATAATTTGTTAATTTTGACCATTGCTGTGTTTAGTAATATGAAAAATGTGGTTCTTTTAAAGCAGTTGCATGTATTTTTCTTTGCATACCTTAATGTGTCAAATAAATGAGTTCATCTACTAAATTATTTCATACTTAAAAAATATTTTTAAAAAATGAGAACTGCAATGTCAGATATGTTGAAAATACTTTATAATCAATTTTCTGGAATCCTGCCGTCTAGTACAGGAAAACGTTAACAGGGTGGAACATTTCCGTACTTTTAAACAATGAAACAAAATATTTGACCAGAAGATGGTAAAATAATTTTACAAATATAGATTCAGGCTCCTCATATTTTCTACAGAGCAGCTAGACAATAGAAATACTAACGATGCCAGTAGATCTCAAATGCAAGGCCCCAAAGTCCAGTAGTCGCTTACATTGAGAGATTTACCTAAACTATCTGTTAACAGTAACAGCAACAGGCAGAAAGCCCACTTCACTCATGCATGGTGGCTCTCGGTTAAGAAATGGTCGCACTGGCCCGAGCTGTCCTCTGGAAACCATTACTTCTACTACTTCTAGGTTTGTATCCAAAAGTTCCAAATCACCACCAACCTCTGTGGTCAATTTCCAGAAAGAAACAGCAGCGCTATTTTCATAAACTTCCTGTGCCGTCTTACACTGACAGCCATAAGGAAGCAGGCAGAACAGCAAATGGAAGCATCCCCGTCTCACCGGAAATGTGGCGCTCCTCTCCCCTACACAGTGCTGCTGTTTTGAAAGATGCATTTACTGTTTCTTTCTCATAACACACATGATCCACTGTAAAACACATGGGCAACACACCCAACAGCCTACCATGTTTACGGAATAAATACATGAAAATTAAACATGGCACATCACCAAGGAAAATCATGATCTCGTTTATTTTCATGACTGTGCAGGAGGGGTCTGCAAAGGCATCTTCTTCCACGTCATCTTCTTTCAAGTCTCACTTATGTTCAGGAAAAGATTATGACAAGTTCAACAAGCTGATACCCGGCCCCTCTTTATGATCAAAGAGAAATGCCAGTGAGGGGGTTTAAAACAAAACAAAACAAAACTGAGATGAGCAAAATCCAAATAAAAGCCAACACTGTGATTGAGATTTTTCTTTTAATATGCCATGAGATATCTTGATTGTATATTTTCCAAAGTACTTTCCAGCTACATCTCCCAAGCATACAAAGTTTTCTCCCATGTTTGGATGCAGTAAAAGATGCTGGAGTACAGTTCCACCCACCTCCTCTGTTTGAAAGCAACATAATACTAATGGACTTAATGGTAACACGTTCTTATCTAATAAAGAAAAACATCCACAAGTGTCAGGAACCCAGCTTTAAGAGATTTGCATTAATTTTAAACTGAATCAGGTGTGTGTGTGTGTGTGTGTGTGTGTGTGTGTGTGTGTGTGTGTGTGTGTTTTAAAGGCAGCAGTATGACTCACAACTTGCTGATCAAACACATTTCTACTGAGGAAAAGGGAGGGGAAAGGAGACTGAATGCTGCATTTCTTCATTGGCCCCAAAAGTGCTAATTTCACAAAGGGATACATCAAAAGCAAACATGCAATGGTTGTTTTAAATCTTTTACTGCAATACAACAATGAAGTAAACAGTAATTAGACACCTACCAATTTCCCCAAACAAAGAATGTAAACAGGAAAATAACTCTGCCTATATGTGTACAGCTTTTCAAATCATGTTAGAGGGTATCACATTCAATAATCAGGAAATTTTAAAATAGCAGTAATTATTTTCATTTTAAGAAAAAGTCCCCTTTCTACCCGCCCTCAGCACTGAACAAGAAGAACGGCTTCCTTTGCATCAATTTCATATTTATGTGAAGCAGCAACGATGACCATCAATAATTTGGCATTTCTGTTTATAGATGCCCCAATTAGTTTTTTTTTTTCCTTTTCAATTTCAAAAAGCCATTATCCAGTGTTGCCATAAAACAGACTGTAGATTCTAGGTAGCAAAGATTCTTTCAGAAACCAAGGTTAAGTCAAAGGAAAGATAAAGCAGGGCATCACACTAAATTTTTGGATCTAGTACACTAGAAAGAATGAAACCCAGGAAAAGTTACCTACTGCTTAGAAGAATAAAGACCTGTAACGGTGGATGTTTGGTTGAATAGTATTTTACACTGTGTGGATCTGCAGCATCTGCTAATTGAAGCAGACATGCACTGTATGTATCCCTGCCCTAAATCCTAGCTCCCTCCCTCCCACCCCCACCAACCTACTACCATATACCAAATATTGTGGCTATGAGCCCAAGTCACCCCAGACAATCCAGTGAACAAGGTTAGTGTAATGCACTGGTGTGAGTGTGAGGTACAAAAGAGTCCCTTCAGTCTTCATCAAAGTTCTGCTGTAGAAGAAAGTTGGCAGCCAAATTCTCATTCTTCTCACAAGCAAAATATGCTTGAATCACAAGTCCTTCAGGAAATCCTAATGCCTTTAACTGGAAAAGAAAAAAAGGCAATTAAATTGTGGTAGAATGTGTCTGCTTTATATACTAGGGATTGGAGCATAGCCACTGGACACAGAAAATGTTCTTGAAAATTTTACAAGTTCAGCCCCATTTGAATCTGGATTCGTTGTTCAACACTCATAGGGGTAGAATACATTTACAATCACCCAAAAGACTCTTTTTTTAATCTTCTGAGTTAAGGAAATTAAACAACAGGTACTGTGTGTTAAGTACT
Source organism: Acomys minous (assembly GCF_964271855.1). Classification (NCBI taxonomy): domain Eukaryota; kingdom Metazoa; phylum Chordata; class Mammalia; order Rodentia; family Muridae; genus Acomys; species Acomys minous. Next base: position 150,050,792 of record NC_140483.1, on the reverse strand, counting down.
TTCTGGTACCTATACTGAAAGTCAGTAGCTAACTGTCTTGATTTAAACGTCTATTAGTGTGTAGAAATATAAATATCAAATGGATTGAGTAAGGGACAGTTAAGAAAGGAGAAGAACATGTGGAAGATCTTACACACCAAGTTTTTCTAAAGTAAATGTTTCGTTTCTTAATACAGCTTGTATTTGTCAAATGTTGATCTCTTGCTTCTTTCAACACTTTATATTAGGAAAGTGGTGATCAATTGTAGTACCACTGCATGATGTATTGTGAAATGACAGTGCTTTTTTTATATGTACTTAAATGTATAGTATATTTGAAACACCAATATTAGCTACTTAATCTCATTTATGAAATCTATTAAAATGACCTGAGATCCAATTTTCACTGCTTTTAAAACCTTTAAACACTCAAGTCAACTACCAGCTTACTTTACTACATACAGTTATTCTCAGTGAGATGAATATCCTCCCTATCACAATAACTTTCTATTACACATTACTTAAAGACGACTATTAAGAACTAGAGAAGAACAAAACAACAAACCAATTTAGCACAAGAAGTTATTTATAAATTGAAGTAAAAAGACTCCAAAAGATGAGCTAGTTATCTATATTGTACCCAAGATGAAACTAGGGTAGCTGAAGTAACCATCAAGAGACTGAGGGGTGGGAGGATCCACTCACATACTTCAAGACAAACTGAAGACTCAAAGACACAAATATGTTACAAATATAGTGTCATGCAAACAATAACTAAAAGACAACTAGAGTAGCTGTAGTTATTAGACAAAACTGTTACAGAGATGGATATTTTTGTGACTTAAAAGAGGGGAGCAAGAAACCATAATTATATATATATATATATAAATAAATAACAAGAAGCCAAAAATATACAAAACAAACAAAAAATAACACCGAAGAGAAAAAGCAGCAATTCTGCTGTACCTGGAAACTTCAATGCCATCACTATCAGTAACAGTATACAATCAGACAGAGGACAAGGAAGTCAAAGACATTAACCAGTACTGTAAGGCAGCTGGTTTTAACAGCAGAAGAATGCTTAATAAGAGCAATTACAGTCTCAAGCATGCACAGAATGTGCTTCTGAACAAACTGTATACCTTCAACCATTCAGTTCAACAGTACACACCTTTAATCTCGGCCTTTGGGAGGCAGAACAGGAGGTTCGCTGTGAGTTCAAGGCCAGCCTGGTCTACAAATCGAGTCCAGGACAGCTAAGGCTACAGAGACAAACCCTGTCTCGAGGGGGGGAGGGGGGGAGGGAGGAGAGATAATTCTTAGGAATAAACTCATAAGTAACAGACATTTTTAATTACTACAGCTCTACCACCACTGAACATGACTTGGTAAGAATTAAGTTACTCTCTGAAGGCAGAGGCAAGCCAATCTCTGTGAGTTCGAGGCCAGCTAGGTCTACAAAGTAAGTCCAGGACAGAGAAAACTGGTCTCGAAAACCAACCAACCAACCAACCAACAAAAGAATTAAGTTGCTTTGTTTGAGATGAACTCACTACGCAGTGTAGGCTTATCTTAAGACTTGGGATTCTACAGCTGACCTGTACTGCCCAGGTGCTGGGATCACATGCTCTTCTATCCTGTGAACCCAACAAATGTCTCAGTGGGTGAAAAGTGGTACATCAACAGCTCTAGCACTTGCAAAATGAAGGGAGAAAGATCGTGACTTTAAGAGCATCCTCACTTACACATTAAATTAGACCACTTTACGCTATTATATAGCAAGACTACCTCAAATGACAAACCCCAAAACAAAAATAAAAAAAAGATATGGAACATGTCTAAAATTCATCTCCAGGCTGAGCATAATAAGGGCTGTAGGCCGGGTGTGGTGGAGAAAGACATTAATCCCAGCACTTGGGAGACAGAGGCAGGTGGATCACTGTGAGTTTGAGGTCAGCCTGGTCTACAAAGTGAGTCCAGGACAGCCAGGGCTACACAAAGACCGCTGTCTTGAAAAAAACAAAACAAAAAGAAGGGCTCTAAACTCAGCCTCTTTAAAAGATATACCCCCAGAAACCTGACAAGCTGATCCTGAGATCTGCAAAGAAGGATGGTGGATGCACAATAGACACAATTTTGGAACAAAGCTGGAGCTTTTGATTTCATACTTCCTAGAAATCTGTCATCAAAGAAGTGAGGAATAAAGTACTGGCTCAATGGCTATGAATAAACAAGGATCAAAGGATTAAAACTGAATCCAAAAAAATAACCCCAACACATCCATGCACTGCTGACTTTTTATAACAACCATAACTTCAATTTTTTTTTTCAACAAATGGTTTTGGGATACATGGATAGCCACATGCAAAAGGACAGATCCTCATTCCTACAAATAGAACTCACAGTGGATCACAGCCCCACACCTAAATGTGTGAACTCTTGAAAAACTAGTAAACCTTATTTTCACTTGGATTAAAAGCAATGTTCTATATAATAGCAGACAAATATATAACAAACAAAAATCACAGAGAAAAAGATAATTTACGATGAGAAATAAGAAACCAATCTAAGTTTAAACTCAGAAGGAAGTTAAATCCAGGCATGGGTGAGCACATCTTTAATTTCAGCTGGGGAGGGGAAAGGAGTCTCCGTAAACACAGGGATCTGGTCACCACCTCAAGCCACAGTGTAACAATGTGAAAATGAGGTTAAAAAACAAAACAAAACAAAAAAAAAACAAACAAAAAAAAAATCATGGAGAGAAAAGGAGTTACTGATCACAGCAGCACAAATCTAGTTACTGCAGTGCCCAAACCTGCACTGGTCTATTTAGTGAAGGCGAACAAAGTTAAAATAGCCATGCTTCGTGTTTATTGTACAGCATTCCTATATAATTCCCATAGACACTTATTTAACAGTTTGAGGAAAGTAGGGAAGTAAAAATTGAAATATGAATGATTTTGAAGTAGGTGTAATGCTTAGTGTTTTTCTTACATTTTTCACAAATAAAAACTTTAGTCTATTAATATGCATACTTGATTTACTTAACATGGTTCTTTGCTGCTGCTGGGGCTAACAAATACAAAAGGCAGGGGATGGGGCAGCCACTGGAACAAGGCAACACTGTTTCTGGCGAACAGAAATGCCACAGGTATATGCTAGCAGGATCCCAGGTGCTAGGGGAACCAAGAAACTCAAATTCTTTTTAACGTAAACTCACCCGTTCTATAGCTTCTTTTTCCTGAGGTGTTACTTGGATGTAGTTCATGTGCCCACTTCCAGCTTCTGCAATTCCTCCTCCTCCTCCACCACCACCTCCTCCTCCTCCACCTCCTCCTCCACCTTGAGTACCAGCTTCCTGAACTGGTTCATTTAGCATCTGAATAAAATGCTCCTGGTGTTGGCTAATTTGCTGTAGTTGATTTTAAAAACAGAAGAAATGGGACACTGATCATAACTGTCTTCAGGAAAAAAGCAATCAATTCTAAATAAAGTAGGAAAAAGTTAAGCCAGGCATGATGATTTACTTTAATTCCAGCACTTAGAAGGCAAAGGCAGAAAGATCATGTTAGGCATGCCTGAGTCCCATAGTGCACTTGAATTTAAGTCCAACCCTATCTAAAAGAGCCAGAAAGAAAAAATTTAAGTGATTTTTAAATATTATTATTAAAGAAACATAACAGTTCTGGAAGGTAAATGGAGAATGCAAATTCTTTTAAAACATTCCACTCACATAAATCAACATCAAAAAGCTACTATGGGCTTAGACACAGAAGAGAACTTCTTTTTTGTGTCTCTTTACTTTCCACACTCGTAGGCCATGCTGTGCTGCACAAAACTCAGGTATTTCCAGGTCTGAGCATGAAATATGCCCACAGGGGCCAGGCATGGTGGCGCATGCCTTTGATCCCAGCACTCAGGAAGCAGAGGCAGGTGGATCACTGTGAGTTCGAGGCCAGCCTGGTCTAAAATGTGAGTCTAGGTTAGCCAAAGCTACACAGAGAAACCCTCTCTCAAAAAACCAAAAAGAAATAAGAAATGTCCACAGGTAAATTTCTAACAGGCAGTGTCCCACTAGTAGCAAGCTTATGAAAAGTGGTTTACAAAGTTAAAACTCCCTCTCAGACTCTCGAAGACATCTGAAAGAGGAAATAAACCTTTCCCAAACATAATTAACTAACATAATTCAATCTTTATCTTCAGTATGCCCATCTAGAACACAGGCAAATTATAGTACAAAACCAACAAACGACAACCCCATTTCCCAAATTTATGTGGATTAGTCACCTGCAGCAACTGTGGGTTCTCCCGACCTATCTGCTGCAGCAGAGCTGGAAGCAGAGAAGGATTCTGCTGGATAATTTGTCGCATCTGCTGAAACTGAGGCTGATTCCGTAAAAATTCAAGTGGGTGCCCTGAAACAGATGCAAACATTTTAAAACAAATAAACCAACACGTAACAGGAGATGGTTAAACCATCATTCAGACAGAAAATACTTTACATGACATGACTTGAGTTCTCAGGTGTTATAGAGAAAATAAACCACAAACTCCTCAAACCCTAATGCCTTGCTCTGTAGAAGTTATACCACCAGCAATAAGATAGAACACTGAGATGGCAGCCAACCACAATGCCCTGTGAGCCACCACAGAAAATGCGTGCACACAAAAAACAGCATCCTCTATCAAAATAAAAGGTTATCATGTTATTGTAGTTGCTCACAAGTAAGAAACACATAATACTAGTCTCTGTGAGACTGAGAGACTAAGTTACCTAGTAGGTGACGAATAGGAAATACTAAAATCTAAGCCAGAGCTGTGCCTCCTCTTTCTACTATAATAGAGTCCCAACTGGCTACCAAAATGAGCAAGAAATTATCAACAAACAAAGAAAACAAAAACAGTGTTTTCTAAGCTAACTGTGTATCCGCTAAGATTTGGGTGGCCTTGAAATTGTACACTACCACCACCACCCGTTTTGAGCCAGGGTCTCTATACACCCTGGCTGTTCGGGAACTCTGTTGCATAGACTTGGGTTCCCTCAAACTCGGGTCTGCCTCTGCTTCCCAGTGCTAGGATTAAAGGAGTGCCCACCACACCTGGTCTGAGCTCACCTGGCCATCTTGAACTCACTTTGTAAACCAGGCTGGCCTCAAAATGGCAGATTTCTGCTTGCCTATGCCTCCCAAGTGCTGGGAGTTAAAGGTGTGCACCACCACCACCCAGCTCCACACTACATGGGTACTGAGTCCAAACCATGAAACCATCTTTTCTCAACAGTCGATTAGTAGAGTAAGCTCTGACCACACCGGTGTGCTCTAAAAGCCAGACTGGTCTATCTACTGTGAGTGAAGACACAAAGTAAGGCTTACACAAAGGCTCTGGGAATAAATCTTACCAGTGAAGTACTTCACATTAAATGATCTTACACTAAAAACTCAAGACCATTCGCATCTGAAATAGTCACTTTACCTCCAGAACTCGTTGTTGTTGTTGCTGTTGTGGTCGCTGCAGCTGCAGCTACTGCTGGAGCCTGAGGAGTTCCAGTACTTGCTGCCTGGGGAGAAGGATCAACCACGGCCTGACTTTCTCTATCTCCAGGAATTCCCTGCCAACACAAATTTCAAGCTTTAAGACATCTCAAAAACACATATGCTAAATATTATATACAGCAAAACCTGTGCGGCTCACTGGACATCACTGTGTAAGTTACATGTTTGCTTATTAAATCTTACAAATGGCCCAGGTACAATGCTGTAGTGCAAGGCAGCTCTGTTCCACAGAACTTTCCACTTACTGTCCAGTGACAGCCACGACCCACATCCAATTAAACTCTGAGAACATTAATAACTAAGGCATTCATTCTTCATGGGGCTTCAGGCAACTTTTGCTCCATGAAACATGTGTTTACATGAATACCAGGTGACTGGTGGCCAAGCAAGAAAGTCTCCTCTATTGACTTATGTTTCTGAGCAAATATCTAGAAATTGTCACACATTAAAAGAGAGGGGACTTTCAAAACTGACAAAATAAGTATGAAATAAATTTTAAATGATGCTGTTTCAAGCATTTATCTTTTGAAACTTAAAAGTACAGTCATAGACTTTCTATTTTGATGCACAGGACTTAAACAAAGAGCAGTTACAACTATATTTTTAAAAACTCATCAAATTCTTATTTCCTGTTAAACATTAAGCCAAACTTAAGGAACTGAAAGAACAGTGGCTAAAGGGGCACCTGCAACTGCAGGTACTCAAAACAGCAGATCCAGGGCCCAGACTTCCATTAAATTCCCAAACAGAGAGGTTAATACTGCCTCCTCACAGAGGACAATTAAAATTCTGCTCTAACTAATTCATAATAGATCACACTAGCAACTAGGATAGAAGGTGTCAGTCTATTCAGTTAGCAAGATACTTCTCCAGAGCTTCGGTGGTGCATAAGGCTCTACCTCAAAGAAGAGCCACTTTATAACTCACTAATTAAAGTCATTTCAGAGTCATTTCCAAAAGGTTATATTTTATCAACACAAAATGTGAACATTAGGGGTGAGGGCGGAACAAACTATTTGGCATATAGTGCTCCCCACTGAATTGTTAACTCATCAATTAAAATCTTAATTTCTGTAAGAGTTTGACATTAAGGAGAATGAAGAGACATGTAAAATACACTTCTCACCATTAGAAGATATTCCACAGCTCTGTCAGGGTTGTTGAAACTGGCTCTCAGGGCTGCAATTACTTGTTCTCGTTCATAGCCCATTGACATGATCTCCGTTACCATATTCTCGTAAGACTGACCAGTCACTAAACAGGTGTGTAGGGGACAAGGAAAAAGTACAGAACGCTCAAGAAACATTTCTCCATAATTCCTGACTGTATGATGTCTATAATGTTTCATATCCTGCTGTGTTATGCAAAGACAACTAACAATGTAAAAGGCAACACGTAGTCAAGTAGGCAGAAGAGCCTCGTAAAGTGTTTATGTGCTAACCCTTAGGACCTGTATGTGTGTAGATTAGGTGACATGGGGAGTGAGCCTGCTTATCAACTGACTTTCCAGATGGGCCCAATGTCGTCAACAAAGGTTCTTAAAAGTAAAGTAGGAGTTGGGCATGATGGTGCACACCTTTAATCCTAGCATTGCTTGGGGGTGGTCTCATGTATTTTGATACTAATTACTACTTGCTGTCTTTGTGACCCACCTTTTCATTAATAAAAAGTCATCCCACCTGGCCAGGGCAGAGGAGATAGGTGGGGCTTAAAGAGAGAGAGAGAGAGAGAGAGAAAAGAATTCTGGGAAGAAGAGAGACCCTGAGGAGAGAGGAAGGCCTCCACGGTTTATGTGGAGGAGAAGCACATGGCCGGTGTAGATGGAGAATCCGGCCCCGATGAAAAACATGAGCAAGTATTTGGGATTATGGTCGGAAGATAGCTTGATAGACGTTATTGGAAGCAGATGGCATGGGATTGAGACAGGGGTCCCATGCCTGCCCCACTATGGTAGGTAGTTTAGAGGATTGATATCTGCCCTGCCCCAGGTTAACTAAGGCTATTTTAAAATATAACAAGTGTCAGTGCCTTAATTAATTACTAGCCGGGCCTATAGATAATACATGTTACTTTAAAATAATAAGTGGCACCCAACCGTGTGGCTCAAACCCACGACCCTGAGATTAAGAGCCTCTAAACTACCTCCCATAGTGGGGCAGGCATGGGATCCCGGTCTCAATCCGATGCCATCTGCTGTCAATAACTTCTATCAAGCTACCTCCCACCCATAATTTCATATACTTGTTCATGTTCTTCATCTGGGCCAAATCCCCATCCACGCCAGCCACATGCTTTTCCTCCATCTAACCCATGGCAGCCTTTTTCTCTTCTCTTCAGGTCTCTCTCTTTTTTTTCCTTGTGGCGGTCTTTCTTTTTCTTCCTAAGATTTCTCTCTCTCCTAGCCCCACCTATTTTCTCTGCCCTGCCCAGGTGGGGTAGCTTTTTATTAAGCAATAGGTGGGTCACAGAGACAACAAGCAGTAATAAGCATCACAATACACCACACCATCCCCCAACACAGCACTCGGAAGGCAGAGGCAGGAGGATCTTGTGAGTTCAAGGCCAGCCTGGTCTACAAAGAGTTTCAGGACAGCCTGACAGAGAAGCCCTGTCTCGAAATACAAAACAGCAAGAGTATTTTACTAGAGTGCTTGAGAAGACTGGTTAGAGACGGAACAGAAGAGGTATCACAAACGCCAAATGGGAAGTTAAAGAAGCAGGGACTCAGCCAGGTGTCGGGGGCAGAGGCAGGTGGATCTCTCTCTGTGGGTTTCAGGCCAGCCTGGTCTACAAAGGGAGTCCAGGACAGCCAAGGCTATACAGAGAAACCTTGTCTCAAAAAGCAACAAACAAACAAACAAACAAAAAAACCAAAAACCAACAACAAAAAAGCAGGGACTCAACAGAGCAAAGAGATCCTGGGATGATAAGGCTGAGATGAAATGGTCCAGTGACACAGCCAACTGGCTCTAGCTCTGGAGCTGCAGAATAGTTTACCATTTTCTACTCTACTTCAGTTCTTCCCATGCCTTTCTGACAAGTCTTTACAATGTATGGCTTTCTGTGTGTGAAGTAACGTCTTCAGTCTTATAAATTACTAAACGTATTCGCTAGAAGTGCTGCCCCAGGATAGTCTCTCAAAGAGATGAAATTCTGAATTTAGTATACCCCGGAAATCTTGGGTTGACTAAAACATCTACATTTTTGTCACTACACATGACAAAGGTACCAACAAGTTAAAGCCCAAGTAGGTCAGGACTGATATATAATCCCAAGGGTTGCAAGGTTGTCAAAATGCTGCTGTTAGGGAGCCAGAAACCAATCAAACAGGTGACTGCAACTATCCCAATGCTCTATCTATCGCACCAAAACAGGAGCAGGGATACTAGGCCATAAACAATAAAAACATAAACTCCCATTAATAACGGGAGGGAGAAACCTGACAGATTAGAAAACGGAAATGGACTTTATTAACAGGCAAAAGCAAAGGTTTGGGCAAGAAGGCCTTTTGGTATGTGCCATATAAGCAACAGGACGAAGCTTGCACTCTAGAAGGCCAGCATAGAGGATGAAAACAGGAAGAAACAAGCAAGGGGGAGGCACACAAAACAAACTGGCAAGGTCTTCCAAAGGCGCTTCTGGAGGAGGCCACACACAGACCAAACCTGATAAGACTACATATAAAGTTCACATTGGAAAAGTAATTTCCTTCAAGGAGCATACTTAGCTGCAAGAGGAGATTTTAAAGAATTCAGTATGGAAAATATCAAAGTCTCTACAGTTAAATGACTAATGGTTGAAATACTTCATTTTAAAACTTAATTAGAAGTAAGTGATCATGAAACTGATATACCAATGTGATCTAGAGGATGAAACTGCACAGTCTGAGGGCGTATTTTGTAAGTTAGACACTCACTCACCAAGGGCACTTGTTGCATCCTCAAAAAGATTTGACCGGGAAGAATCTCCTGGTGTACTGTAAAGAAAAATCACAGTTTTAAAAGTATGCAAAATTCATTTAAATTATTATAGGAACTAATTTCTAAAGAATTCTTTAAGTATTAAAGTCTGTGGGAATACCGGTCTCTTAAGAGATTATACCAAAAGCTTTACCTGCAGGGTTTAAGGGGAAAATTCAATCTTAAGACCACTTCTGAGAACCCATCATTCTACGTAACATCAAAAGGACACAAAACAATGCCTTTACAGAAAATATGCTGTGACATATGAAAACGATACTGTAGTGAAAATAACCTACAAAGTCACAGCAAAAGAAATATCATAAGTAGTACATGATAAAAGTATCAGATGTAGAAACCAAATGAGGCTGGCAAGTCTTTCACAGTGAAGTTTAACCTGTAAGTTTTCAATAATAGGGAAAGAAGGCATACACATTCTATAGCAAACACACACAAAATGGCAGGTAGGGGTATACACTTATTCTAACCTAGAGAAAACCAATTTAAGGCCTAAGATCCAATAAGATCCTAAGTTAATCCCCAGCAAAACAAACACACACACGTTCTGTTGAGGAATCAGATTAGGTTCAAAATAAAAGGATGACAAACAAAATTATAAAACCCCATAGAGATGCTGACAGTGGAAATAAGAAACCACATGTGTATATATGACAACGTAGAAGTGAAGTCATCTACAGGAATGAAGAGGACAAATGGGAGGAGCAATGGAGGGTGGTTATGAGTGGAGTTATGCTCAAGGTACAGTATTTATTTATAAATATTAAGTATCAAGGCAATTACACTGTCTACTTTACTTTAGTATCCCTGAGTGTGTGTGTATATATGTGCACCACATGTGTAGTGCCTTGAAGGTCAGAAGAGGCGTTAGATTTCTTGGACCTGTAGTTACAGACAGTTATGAACCACAACTTTAGTTGTGAATTACATTTATAAATACATTTGTGTGCATGTGTGGCACACATTTGTGTACACCGTGTGGGCAGAGTACACAGGAGGACAAAGGATGTGCACGGGCCGCTTGCTTCTCTTCTACCACGTGGCCAAGTGAATCAAAATCAGGTTGGACAGCTTGGAAACAAGTGCCTCTACCTACTGAGATATCTCATGGGTCCTCATTCCAGTTTTAAAAACAAAACTACAGCCAGGCATTAAGTTCATATTATCTTTAAAAAACAAAAAAATCATTTATTTATTTTTATTTTATGAGCATTGGTGTTTTGCCTGCATGTGTGTCTGTGTGAGGGTATCAGATCTTAGAATTACAAACAGTTGTGAGCTGCCATACGGGTGCTGAGAACTGAGCCCAAGTCCTCTGGAAGAGCAGTCAGTGCTCATAAGCACTACACCATCGCTCCCAGCACTCAGCACTTACAAATCTCTCTACACACTAAAGACTGAGTTGTACTTTAAACACTATTCCTCAATCTTGATTCACTCTCACTTCTTCCTAAATTACATAGACAATCACTAAGTGTATCAGAACATCCCCAAAATTTGCCTGTGTATTAAAAAGCATGCCCAGACCAGAGAGACAGCTCTTGAGCAGCAAGCTAGAGGACTTGGGTTTCATCCCTGGGTACAAGGAGAGACAACTCCCACAGTGTACTCTTCTATATGCATGCCTCGGGTGTGCACGCACACACATACAAAAATAAAAATGCAATAAAAATTGTAAAACACTTGCTCTTAGAAGTTGTACAATGCTGCTTTATAGTGCTTAGCTTGTGTCAATTTCAGGCTGCAGTAATAGAACTCATATTTTAGATAAGGCAGGAAATCCCTTCTGTGATTTCTAGCCAAAATTACTATGACTGAGCTATTTGCTTTGACCACTATCATTATGAATAAAGGAACATCTCAGCACCTGCAAATAAGAACAAGCACACACAAACCTGTCCAAAATCAAAAACAAACCAAAACAAAAAAACAACTGTTCAATAACCTTCACTGCAATTCCTCCCCCATCCCTCTCATTTGATTCACCAGGTCTCAGTGAGGAATAGCGGCTCTAGCAGTAATGAGGAAGCAGCTAAGAGTGTTCTACAAAAGCCGCGGGTGCCAGTCACCTCCTCTAATAGCACTTCTGAATAAATGAATCCATACTGTTTAGTTACTGGTTCAACAAACGGAGTTATGCGAAAGAGAAGCTACTGCTGACTGTTACCTAGCAGTCATGTGCACATGTGCCGCTTTCCACTTGCTTTAGATTGTCTTAGTATGAACCACATTTTATAGATGAGAAAAACACCCAACAATCTTAAGTATACTTTTCTAAAATTAACAGAGCTAACAAATGTCAGAACTACATACAATGCAACACAGCAACTGAATTATTTATTGACATGGAAGGCTACTTATGTTATATAAATAAAAAAAATAGCCAGAATTACAACAAATAAAAAATGTTTTGACTGCTGAGCTATGGTGGTGCATGCACTTGGGAGGCAGAGGCAGGCGGATCACTGAGTTTGAGGCCAGTCTGGTCTACAAAGTGAGTCCAGGACAGCTAAGGCTAACACAGAGAGACCCTGTGTCGAAAAACCAAAAAACAAAAGTTTGGCTGTCAATATTTTATAATTATTCTTTTAAAATTTTTATATTTCTTAGCCGGGCATGGTGCCTTTAATCTCAACACTTGGGAGGCAGAGGCAGGTGGATCTCTGAGTTCCAGGCCAGCCTGGTCTGCAAAGCAAGTCCTGGACAGCCAGGGCTTTTACACAGAGAAACCCTGTCTTGAAAAGCCAGAATAAATAAATAATTTAAAATTTTTATATTTCTTAAACATCTCTACTCAAAATGAGTGCCTTTCCAATAAACATATTTTTTTTAAGCTGAGAATACAGAAAGCTGCATAAAAAATGTATGCCTATACTATTAGTAGTAAAGTATCAGAACAGACACTGCCAGCTAGGAAGATAGCTTAGCTGATAAAAATGGCTTGCTATGCAGGCATAAAAAAAAAAAAAGCTTGATTGCAGATCCCTCAAAGCCATGACAAAGTAGGGTACAGTGGCATGTCCCTATCACTCTAGGGCTGTGAGGGTGGTAATGGGTTGATCCCAAAGGTTCACTGGCCAGCTCTGGATCCAGCTAAAGACCCCATCTCAAATAAACAATGTGAAGAATAGAAGAAGACACATTACTCAGCCTGTGTCCTCCATACACTAGTGTGTGCACATATATATGCAAACATGAAAAACAGGAGCGCAATTCAGAGTTCACTTAAAAATAAAAATGTAACACAGTCGTCAGCTTGATTTTTTTTTTAAATGACTGCTTTGTGATATAATTTCTTAAATGCAGACCTTACCTGTCAGCTGGTGCAGGGCTGGTAGCCACTGGTGTCTGTGCTGGCTTTTCTGCAGGTTTCTCAGACTGAGTTGCACTAGCAGGTGCAGGTTCAGAAGATGCTGTAGTTGAGGCTGGAGTAGTAGATGCAGGTGTGGGAGTGGGAGCCAAAGCAGGGGTAGGAGTTGGAGCTTGAGCCACCACGGCTGCTGTGGTAGAGCTAACTGCAGTAGTGGTGGGAGTACTTGATTGCTGAGTTGTAGCTGGCACTGGTGTTGTCACTGCTTTGGGCTGGATGTGGTAAAAAGCCAAGTAAATAAAAGGCATTATGTGATCACTCACTGTACTACAATAGCTACATGATCAACCTAGTAACAAGTAACCAGTGCAACTAGAGAGATGGCTCAGTGGTTAAGAGCACTCACTGACTGCTCTTCCAGAGGTCCTGAGTTCAATTCCCAACAACCACATGGTGGCTCACAACCATCTATAATGTGATCTGATGCCCTCTCCTGGCCTGCAGGTGTATGTGCAGGCAAAGTGCTATATACATAATAATAAATCTTTAAAACAAACAACAAAACAACAACAACAACAAAACACCAAGTAACTTGACCATAATTTTTGAATGGATAATAAAAGATCAACATTAGCAAATGAAAGGAATTTACTGCTCCTCAAAATTCCTAAGATAACTGACATTACCTTAACTATCAAGTGCAATTAGCATTGGACAGTCATTTCGGTCTTTACAACTCAATTTGAAAAAGAACCCCAAAAAGTCAGTTTTAAATATAGAATACACGTGCCCCAAAATGCCATATAGTTTTTTTTACAAATCTTTACTTAAGCATCTTGCTTGTAACTTTAAAGTCTATATTGCCACTTAACAGCACTACCAAAGGAGACTGCAGTCTAAGTAGACTGTCTAAGGTCACTCCAAATATGCTTTATTCTGGGAGGGGAAAAAAACTGCCTACTGACTATAAACCAACAACAGCTGTAAGTAAACAAAGGACTAGAAACATATACACAGCAAAACAATGTATGATCATATACTTGGTAGTTCCTCAACCAAAAGCATAGCTATAAAGCCTTCTATGCAGCAAATTAAATTACACAGGCATTAAAAAAATCATACTGAATTTCACTCTATCTGAACCCTATTAGTATTCAGTCTACTCAGCTCATAACTTTTCTGTAGACTTAAATCAACTATTTTAACAGAAGATGGGATTAAAATTGAGCAGAGTCTCCCACAATCCCAAATCAAAAGCAGTGAGCTGAATTGTGTCTTGTTCAACATGAACTAATAAACTATTGGAGGAAGCTAACCAACTAGTGTGGGCTCAAAAAAGCCTTTAAAACACTGCTACCATATACTCCATTTTCCTTTTTGTAATTCTTTTTTTTTTTTTTTTTTAAGATTTATTTATTCATTATGTATACAGTGTTCTGCCTGCTTGTACTCCTGCATGCCTGAAGAGGCCTTCAGATCACATTATAGATGGTTGTGAGCCACCATATGGTTGCTGGGAATTGAACTCAGGACCTCTGGAAGAGTAATCAGTGCTCTTAACTGCTGTGCCATCTCTCCAGGTCCTCCTTTTGTAATTCTTAACTGCCAACTTAACAGTGTGAAGATTATTGTTTGTATTCTCAGAGAGGGTCTCGCTGCCTCAGCTTCCTGAGTGCTGAGGTCCTAGTAACACACTGCCACCGTCACGCCCTGGTACCTACCTCTTTAAAGTAATTAAGGTTCTAAATCTGCAATGAGATAAAAGTCCTTCACAATGATTATTCTGAATAAAATGGAACATTACAAATATACAGCTTTTGATTTTTTTAAGCATTAAAATTTTATAATAACTAATCTTGAGAAATACGTATTCGTATTAATGCATTTAATTACTTGTGAGCTATTTCTGAAAAGTAGGTCTAAATACACAGCACCATGAAAGTGTTCCGCTGCTTTGATCTTTTAAGTGATAGGCTTCTGGCATCTATTCCTCAAAAGCATAATCCATCCCAAGACCTTTATACTCTTTGCTACACTGATGAGAATATTGAAGGAAATATAGCACAACTACCCTAATGTGGGCTTATCCTATTATTGTCCCCTGTGCCATCATGAATAAAGCTAAATAAAAAGGAAAGGACATGCTACAAAACAGATGAACCTTGTGGCACTGTGCGAAGGGAAATAAGCTAGTCATACAAAGCTAGAGTTTTAAGAGTATGGCTTTAGTTTGGAGAAATGAAAGTTTGGTTGTTTTTGTTTTTTTGAGACAGGGTCTCTCTGTATAACCCTGGCTGTCCTGGGCTCGCTTTGTAGAGCAGGCTGGCCTCGAACTCACAGCAATCCTCCTGAGGGCTGGGATTAAAGGCATGCGCCACCACGCATGACAATACATTTTAGTTCTAACAGTGTTCTCAAATTCCTGGCATGTTACTCTTGAGTTGCAGGAAAAATAAAATCAATCTTAAAAACTCCAAGAAATTTCGAACATAATTTTAATAATCTTCACACTGTTACTCAGTAGCTAAAACTCATGGTTGATGAATAAAGCACAAATTTAGCAGTGCTTGCAAAGAACAGCCTAGAGAATTTTCAAACGATGAAACCCAAAAGGTAAAAATGCTCATTTCCCAGTAAGGTAACAGTTTTCCACAGAATCACACATGGACACTGCTCATTTAAGGACCTATTCTGCATTGAAACTGTTATGCACTGCCAAGCGGCGGTGTCATTTGCCTTTAATCCCAGCATTTGGGAGGCAGAGGCCAGCCTGGTCTACAGAGTGAGTCTAGGACAGCCAAGGGTAAAAGTTACGCACTGAGAACAAAAGACTTACACAGGAAGTACACTATATGTGAACCATATATGTAAGGTAATTAGTATGAATTTTATCTTTTATTATCTTTTCTTGTTCTCCTTTCTGTACCTTAACTATACTCACATATGTTTACATACATGAATGTACACAATAAGCCAGCATCAATGAGGGAGAACGTCTACTTTTTTTCTTTCTGAGCTGGAGTGACCTTGCTTAAAGCATCCAAGGTCTATCAACTTTTCTGAAATTTTTGTGGTTTCAGTTTTCTTTAGAGTTGATTAATAATCCATTTTATATGCAATAGATTTTCATCATCCATCTCACTATTTCCTACTGCTCTTATTTAATATTCTATGACTTTGGAGGAAACTCACATTTATTCCACTACTAGTCTTTGATAAATCAACCATCAACTTAAACTTGCTTTCATTATTACAAAGAGTGTTGCTGTTTGCTCCCTCCCAAGCTCAGGCATTTAAACCCTGAAGTCTTACTGTTTTTAGACAGCATCTCACTAAGCAGCTCTGGCTGGCCTGGAACTTACTAGGTATAGCAGGCTGGCCTAGAATTAGAGAGCTCTGTGTCTGCCTGCAAAGTGCTGGTATTAATGGTGTGTGCCACCACATCTGACATAAACCTGAAAGTCTTATGATAAACTAGTATGAGGAGGGTAGAATTAAATCTGACTGTGGTATTAGAGGAAGGGCCTTTCAGACTACATGAACAATTCTAATGGCTTTCTAAGGACAGAAGAAAAACTACAGGCTGATAGAAATGTACAGGTGTTCCCATCATGACAACACCTATAAGTGTTTTTTTGCTTTTTTCGAGACAAGGTTTCTCTGTATAGCCTTGGCTGTCCTGGACTATTATTGCAGTCCAGGCTGGCCTCGAACTCACAGGGATCCACCTGCCTCTGCCTCCTGAGTGCTAGGATTAAAGGCATGCAACACTACTGCCCGGCCCAATAACACCTTTTCTACTTTACATTTCTCCTTTGGATATTTTATTACAGCAATGAAAAGATGACCGACAGTGTGTTGCTATTTCTCAGATTATCTTTCAATAAGCAAGTATACAAAGTCCTCTCTTTAAGGAATCCATGTTGACGCTCTGTGTGTGTAGGCATGCATGTGGAGGCCAGAGGCCAGATGTCAACTCTCAAGGGCCACCCACCTTTAAAAGTCTCTTATTGGCCTAGAGCTCACCATGCGGGCCCGATTAGAAGACCACTGAGCCCCAGGACTGAACCTGTCTGCCTCCCCGTACTGTGCTTACAAACAATGCATGTGATCACATGCTTTTAGTGAAGGCTCTCTGGAGAGACAGAACTCAGATTCTTCGGCTTACAAGGTAAACAAGCATTTTACTGGATGAGCTTTTCCCCCAAGCCCTCAAGCTCTATTTCATAAAATTACCCAATATATTTCACCTTCATAAATCACAAAACACTTCTCTCCAAGGGAGAGGTGGCTCAGCAGCTAAGAGTACTGACTGCTATTTCAGAGGTCATGAGTTCAATTTCTGGCCACCACACGGTGGCTCACAACCATCTATGATGCAATCTGATGCTCTCTTCTGGCCTGCAGAGGTACATGCAGGCAGAGCATTCTATACATACATAATTAAATAAATCTTTGATGAGATACTCTCAAAATCATTCTACTGCTGGGTGTAGCAGAGGCAGAGACAGGTAGGTTGCTGAGAGTTCAAGGCCAGCCCAATCTACAAAGTTGAGTCCAAGACAGCCAAGATCCTGTCTCAAAAAAACTAAAATCATTCCATCATTTCCTTTTTATTTTCTAAAACTCTCATCTCTTCACTGAAAACTAAAGTTGCATTCATTTCATGCTTTTCTTTTTCTTTTCCTGCCATAAGCCTGTTAGGTCTAACACATAACTTACCCACTATCTGAAAGGCTGTATATTAAAAGCTAGAGTGAAGACATTAATTTAATTGCTAAGAAATTTTAAAATAATCACATGATTATTTTATTCTAATCGTATTCTAGCACCTCTTTTTTAAAGCAGAGTGAACATAGTTTAAGGAAATGAGAGAAAAAACTCTTATCAAGGGCATCTCTATGTAATGGTCCTAGTTGTCCTGGACTCCTTTGTCAACTGGATAGCCTTGAACTCAGAGATCCGCCTGCCTCTGCCTCCTTGGTGCTGAGATTAAAGGCATGGGCCGTCTTATATAAAGATGACTTCAGAACCACAAATATCTAGTTATTGCCTTTGAAATGGACCATGGTAAATCTGCCTACATTTTGGAAAGTAGATAAATGCACCATGCTATTTATTACATAAGCTGTGTATGTTATGGAAATGCATAGATATTTTTCGCTGTGGACTTGGCCACTATTTTTGACATGAAGTACATGCATAAAGATAAGGAAGGGGCCTGAAACTTACTTTTGTCACCATAACCACCACAAAGTTTTTCTCATCGATTTTGTATTCTTTGAGAGCGGTATCATCACTGAGGATTTTACCTAATAATTCAAAGGGGAAAATGTTGTTTAAAGACACATTAAGCTTCGCCTTACAAAGAAATTACTCAATTTATCAGCAACATTAATTTTACCAAGTAAAACTTCTAGGAAAAACTTTAGCAACCAGATAAGATAAATATGAGTGGACTACTACTTTAAGAGCATCAATGTCTGATGGGAAAATGTCTACCATTAAATGCCAACTGATTTGATTTTTAATTCATTAACTAATTGTATCTAAGACTTAGTAGGCAAGAAAATTTGAGTAAGTCCTGAAAACAGGGAGATCTTAAAGACAAAGGAAACTAAAACATTTCAATTGCCTGGTTATCTGAGATGAGCAGCTTCCTATTCTGAATATCAAACACTTGATGAATCAGAAATGTTCCAATGTTATAAAAGCAAAATAATTATAAACAAACAAAACAAGTGAACAAACAAAACCTCAATAAAAACAGTACAATACACAAGAAAAGGGAAGAATCCCAGGACTCAGTGAGCACACTGCCAAAGATCAAGGAGGCCATGCTCAGGCTGACACACTGAGAATAGTCAGGACTCCTGGGAGTTTCCTTTCCCTTGAATTTAGTTATCCATTCCAAAGAGGCCACACAAAAATCCCTGAGTCTATTTTCCTGGGTTATCAGTGAGGCTGATTAAATTTGAATCTCCTAGTCTGAACTCTTAAGAATTTTCTTACTTGGGCCTCTTTAATTATCAATTCCAATAACTTGCATTTAATATTTTTTGATCCTATCATGGGGGCCTTTTGATGGTTGAAACAAAACAAACCTTCATTCTTCAAATTTGGTAGCTTAGGAAGACGTAAAACTTGTCTTTAACAGGAATGATTTCATGCACATTAGTCAACTAGTATATAATGTCTTTATAGATTAAAAGCAATGACACTCAGTTTATGAATGACACCGAAGTCCGTCACAATGCTCACAGACTAAGTAATTTCACCCCATGGACACAGGAAGCAAATGTGCAAAGAGAAGACTGAATATTAAGCTGTAATTAGATAACTATTTCTTACTATCATTATCTATGCAATCATGTTCCTGACGGAGTCACTTTGAAAATACTGTCATTTCTAAGACAACATTTCTAAAACTAAAACAATGTCAAACAGGCAAGACATGGCAATTAATCAAAATTGAATTCATACCTGCATAGATTAACTTCTGACCTGCTACTGGAAAGGCATCTTTCCCCTTTTCAGATTCAATCTTCTCTTTCAATGCCTTTACCTAGAGAAAACATTAAATATAATAAGAAAATTAAGCCTAAGCAAAAATTACAGTGTACACTGAAAACACATTTTAATTAGCACTTTAAAGATCTTGTCTTTCCAATATTTTGCTCAAAGACCTGCCCTGTATTATTAGGTGCCTGTGGCATGAGCTTTATTTTTTATCATGTTATATATACATAGACCTAAGGCATGCATGAAGCCTAGATTCAATCCCCAGCAGCATAGACAAACATCTAACAAAAACTTCTTTATTTTGATTTAACCAATTCAAAACAAAAATTAAATTTCAATTTAAAGGTTTTATTTCACAAAATTTATGACCTTATCAGTCAAATTAAGAAATCCCTTCTACAGCTGGGCATGGTGGTACACGCTGAAGGTTGTGAGTTTGAGGCCAGCCTGGTCTACAAAGTGAGTCCAGAACAGCTAAGGGTACACAGAGAAACCCTGTCTCAAAAAACCAAAAACACCCCCCAAAAAAACACCAAAACAAATAAAAACAAAAAACCACCACTACCACCACCACCAAAAATCCAACCAACCAAAAACATAGTTCTTAAAAAAAAAGTCTCCAATGTTTGTAAAAAGAAAAAGAAATGCCTTCTAAACTAGGCATGGTAGCACATGCCTTTAATCCCAGCACTAAAGGAGGCAGAGGCATGTGGATCTCTCTGAGTTTGAGGCCAGCCGGGTCTACAAAACAAAGTGAGCCCCAGTTAGAAAAGGCTATGCAGAGAAATCCTGTCTCAAAAAACCAAAAGAAATGAAAGCCTTCTAAGATAGACATGGTGGCACATGCCTTTAAACCCAGCACTAGGGAGGCAGAGGCAGGCACCTGGTCTACAGAATGAGTTCCAGAACAGCTGGGGCTGTTACACAGTGAAATCCTGTCTCAAAAGACAACAGAACCAATGGGGTGGTGGTGACGCACACCTTTTATCCCAGCACTCGGAAGGCAGAGGCAGGCGGATCACTGTGAGTTCGAGGCCAGCTTGGTCTACAAAGCGAGTCCGGGATGGCCAAGACTAACACAGAGAGAGACCCTGTCTTGAAAAAAGCCAAAAGGAAAAAGGAAAAAAAAAAAAGATCTCCCAGTGAGCATTTTCTTAGTGATTCCCAGGGGAGGAAGAACCCATGGTAGGTGGTACCATCCCTGGGCTGGTGTTCCTGGGTTCTATAAGAAAGGCTAAGCAGTGAAGAGACATCTGATTTATTTGTTTGCTTTTTGTTTTTTCAAGACAGGGCTGATTTTTATTATAAGGCCTGGGGATGTGAAACCACAGGTGATGTTTACCTGTGGCCCACCTCAGCCTGAGACCTAATCACTGTAAAACATAATAGTTCTTATGACCCTGCAAGCTCAGGAGAAAGAAATCTCTATAAGTACCTTTTAAAAAAAGAAAGGCTAAGCAAACCATGAGAAGCAAGGCAGCAAACAGCACCTCTTTATTTATGGCCTCTGATCAGCTGCTGCTTCCAGGTTCCCCCCTGCTTGAATTCCTGTTCTGATTTCCTTCAATGAAGAACTACAACCTGTAAGTCTAAGCCAAATAAACCGTTTCCTCCCCAGCTTGTTTTTGGTCATGGTGCTTCACAGCAACAGAAATCGTAAGACAGAGCTCAAGCCTGCTCTGCATGGACTCCAGACCAGCTGGAGGTGCGAAATAAAACCCTTACTTTGAAAGAGGGGGGAGAAAGAGAGGGACAGGGAGGGGGGAGGGGAAGATAGGCCCGAAGATACTCCCAGAGTCAGCAAAATGGCTTCGTAAAGGCACTTGTAGCTAAACCCGAGGCCTTGAGTTTAATTCCCAGGACCCATTTAGTGGAAGGAGAGATGTGACTTCCATAAAGTTGTTCTCTAACCCTATACCATGACAAGCATGCACACAAAACGGCAAAATGAACAAAAGCCTTTGACCCTAAGCATTCTAAGAAACAAATACAAATGCATCAATACTAAAAGCAAGTTTCTTATGTTTCATTATAACCAATTCAAAGATCAACAAGACATAATGCCATTTCCCTGCTTGTGTTTTTGATGCCCATCAGAGGTGGTTCCAAGCTCAGCAAAGGCTGAGAGCCGCTGGACTACTTAAATATTGTATTTAGACCTCTTTTAGCACCAGTCTCACCTATAATGGAGGGCTGGAATGAATGACCTTTATGGCATTTCAATTCCTAAAAAAAAACTGGTGTGGTAGTACACGCCTTTAATCCCAGTACTAGGGAGACAGAAGCAGCCATCATCTCTGAGTTCGAGGCTAGCCTGGTCTACAAGGAGTTCCAGGACAGCCAAGGCCACACAGAGAAAACCCATCTCCAAACAAACAAAAACCAAAAAAGCCAATGTCATCAACATGGCCATACAACTCTTGGCAAAGTATTTCCTGTGGCAGGGGGATATTTGATCCCGTTGTGAACCCCAAGGTTGTGAACTATAATACCCTGTTTCTTGTTTGGTGTGGTTGAGCCCTACCTTTAATCCAAGAACTTTCTCTTTATTGTAAACAGGTGATTGTGCTGTCTGTACACCGGATTTAATAACATCAAGAGGAGGAGGATCGAGAAGCCAGTGGACGGGGATTAAAGAGTAGGAGGGACTTCGAGTTGAGGGGCATTTAAGACAGCATGGCTAAGAGGCTTTTTAAGCTTTGGCCTTGGGTTTTTTGGCCTTTTCCTCCTGGACTGTCGGCTGAGCTAGTGAACTTTTTGGGCTTTCTCCTCTGAGAAGTGAGCTGAGTAGGAAGGTCAGCTGAGTGTTTTCTCAGCCTCTGTGAGTTAGCAGGTTTTTTCCCACTCCAGTATCTGGCTCCTGAATCTTTATTGGTAATAATGAACATCTGAGATTTTCGTTCTTTTCCCACTGTTCTAAAGTTCACAGGTAAATATGAAACGATTAAACAAAACAAAAACCTCAGAACCTCAGGTGTGGTGGCACATACCTATAATCCCAGCACTCAGGGAGGCAAAGGCAACCTTTCTGAGTCTGAGGCCACCTGGTCTACAAAGTGAGTCCAGGAGAGCCAAGGCTACACAGAGAAACCCTATCTTAATAAAGAAAACAAAACAACAACAACAAAAACCCCAAAACACCAGAAAATCATCTCAGCATCAATAAACTCAGAATATAAATTACATGTCATTATCCAATTTATTATACTTTCCCGTGACATAAAATTATGGTCGGTGAGGTCATAATTTAAGTCCATAACCTCTTTAACAACTTTGATCTACCCCTACACTAAGTCATTAGTTATCTTCTTATGAGAAAATTCGTTTTAATTTCCACTTTCCCCTCATTGGTATATATTCATTGCACATGGTACTGGGTTACATACGGACATTTCCATACAGGTATACAATGCACTTAGGGCATGCTCTGCTCCCTCATATCTTCCCATTTGGGACACCTATTCCCTTTTTTCTCTAGACAGTTTCGCCTCTACTTTCATGTCATATACATATATTGATTTATCTTCATCAAACTTAGAGTCCACAAATGAGAGAAAACGTGTACTATTAGTATTTCTGGAACTGACTTTATTGTTTGTTTGTTTGTTTTTGTGTTTTGAGACAGAGTTTCTCTGTGTAGCCTTGGCTATCCTGGACTCACTTTGTAGTCCAGGCTGGCCTCGAACTCACAGCGATCCGCCTGCCTCTGCCTCCCGAGTACTGGGATTAAAGGCGTGTGCCACCATGCCCAGCCCCTGGAACTGACTTTAAATATGGTTTTTGGGGGGATATTCTCTTGGAGATCCAGCTCTACCGTATCTATTATTGGTTTGAGATAAAATTTGTACTATTTGAGACATACTTTCAGTCAAAAGGATTAAGTTTTTATCAATGTAATTACGACTTTCGTAAGTGAATTTGTTTTTACAGACAGGGTTACTCTGTGCAGCCTTGGCTGTCCTGGAACTCTCTCTGTAGACCAGGCTGGCCTTGAGCTCACAGAGCCACCACATTTGGCTTTAAATATGGTCATCTTGAGTTGTATCCATTTTTATGCAAACAATGTAACTGTTCTTTATGCCCAGACAAAATTTTCTTTACCCAGTCCTCTGCTGACAGGCACCAATGGGTGGCTCCCTAACAGCTTTTGTGAATTAGTGCCACAGCAAACACTCAGTCAAGTATCTCTGTGACGTGTTGACTTAGAATGTTTTGGGAAAATAGCCAGGCATGGTACAGCTAGGTCATATGGTAGATGTCAAAACGTTTGAGAAGTGGCATTTAATATGCTGAATTACTTGCCCAAAGTCAACTAAATGGTAAGGCAAAGAACAACTGGCATGTTGTTGGATGGCTTGGTGTTCTGAATGAGACATGTCCCACTAAGTTTGCCTAAGTAGTTGAATACTTGGTCCCCCGTGGTGGTACTGTTTGGGAAGGTGTGAAACCTATTGGACGTGTGGCCTTGCTGGAGGAAGTATATCACTGCGAATAAGTTTGAAGCACTACGGTTTTATCCCACTTCCTGCTTTCCCTCTCTGCTTCCTGTGTGTGGATGAAAACACAACCTGCCAGCTTCCAGTTCCAGAAGTCTTGCAGTGCCATGCTTTCCCATACTTTACTCTTTCCTCTTGGAACCATGAACTAAGATGGTCCCTTTTAATAGTTGGTTTTGGTTATGGTATTTATCACAGCAACAGAAAAATAACAAAATTAGATATTAAGTTTATGGAAAAAGATTGTATTTGCAAGTGATACTATTTGGAAGCCACAAATGAATTACAAACTAATTACAAACGGGGTCCCTCTGAGTGAACCCCGTTTCTAGAATACAAAGTGCTTTTGAGCTTGTGACAATGAATTTCTTGCTCAATTGTGGTCTACTTTACATACTGAAGCACAGACATTTTAAAGGCAATGTGCCTGCCACTGAGCCAGCAATTCAATGCAGAAGAGTCTCCCATTGTCTTTCCAAGGCAGACAGATACAGTTTTAACACTAAAACCTGAAAACCAGCTTCAACACTCATCAAGCTTGGATAGCGGATTACTGCACAAATATTCATTTGAATACTTGTGGGTGTGTGGATGAATATTTACAAAATTGTGAAAGGAAAAAACCTAGTGGCTGTACAATTTCTTTTTGAAAACAGACCTAGTATCTGCAACTACATGAAAGGCAGAGTCTAATGAGACTTACTCAACTGAGGGAAAGCTTCCACTTTACGATAACAAGCCTAAGTTACTAAGGAGAAAACTAGAGTTTGAAATAAAACATAGCCTTGAACACTTATTAACAATATACAAAACATTGCATTTTTATATTTAAAAAGAGAAGCAATTATCATTATATAATCCAAATTTCTAAATTTCTCCTCCAAAGTAGTTTCTGCATAATTACAGAAATGTATCAGGTGTCTATTGCTGGGCAGTGGTGTTGTACACCTTTAACCCCAGCACTTGGGGATGGGGGCGCAGTAGCAGCCGGATATCCCAGTTCAAGGCCAGCCTGGTCTACCGAGCAAGCTTCAGAATAGCCAGGGGTATACAAAGAAAATGGGGGTGAGATGACGACACCACGTGGGACGTTGATGGAGGCTGTCTACCAAGTTCAATGAAAACAGGAAGACTGCAACACTGAACTCAAGTAAGAGTATCTCTCCTAACCAGCAATTGGTGGTAGAGCACTACATGAGAAGCTACAGTAAACAAAGACAACCAATCCTTCAGGCACTAGATGGTTCTGCTATCAAGCAGGGCAACCTAAAGCTTGAACCCCAGGACCCAAATGGTGAAAGCCGAAGAGAACCAATTCCCAGAGGACCCTCTGATCTCCAGATGAGGGATGTGGTATTTGTGGACAAATAAATGCAACTATTTTTAAAAGCAATCTTCATTGAAATCATTACCCAAAGGTTTTGTTTGATTGTTTTGCGAGGCAGGGTTTCTCTGTGCAACAGCTCTGGCTGTCCTAGAACTAGCTCTGTAGTCCAGGTTGGCCTCGAACTCATGGAGATCCACCTGCCTCTGCCTCCCAAGTGCTGGGATTAAAGGCGTGTGCCACCATGCCCTGGCCTGCTAAGGCTATTATTTAAATTCTGGATCTATTATTTTTCCCACAGAAACTACGTAAAATGTTCCTAAGTCGATCTATAAACATGAATTTAATTGCTTTTAAAATAAATTCCAAGCCAGGTGTGGTGGCGCATGCCTTTAATCCCAGCACTCGGGAGGCAAAGGCATGTGAATCGCTGTGAGTTCGAGGCCAGCCTGGTCTACAAAGGGAGTCCAGGATGGCCAAGGCTACACAGAGAAACCCTGTCTCGAAAAACCAATAAATAAATAAATAAATAAATAAATTCCAGAGGGCCGGGCGTGGTGGTACACGCCTTTAATCCCAGCACTTGGGAGGCAGAGGCAGGTGGATCGCTGTGAGTTCGAGGCCAGCCTGGTCTACATAGTGAGTCCAGGACAGCCAAGGCTACACAGAGAGACCCTGTCTCAAAAAAAAAAAAAAAAAAAACCCCAAAAACAACAACAAAAAAATAAATTCCAGATGTTATGATTTTAACAAGATCAAAGCAGATAGAAACAGAAGTGTAGGGCCAGGCCTTTAATCCCAGCACCTGGGAGACAGAGGCAGGCGGATATCTGAGTTCAAGACCAGGCAGGTCTACAAAATGAGTCCAGAGGGCTGGAGAGATGGCTCAGAGGTTAAGAGCACCGACTGTTCTGCTGTTCTTCCAAAGGTCCTGAGTTTAATTCCCAGCAACTACATGGTGGCTAACAACCATCTGCAATGTGATCTAATGCCCTCTTCTGGCTTTCAAACACTGTATACATAATAAATAAAATCTTTTAAACAAACAAACAAACAAACAAAAAACAAAATGAGTCCAGGACAGCCAGGGCAATTTCAGAGAAATCCTGTGTTGAAAGACAGGGAAAAAGGGGGGAGGGGGGAAGGAAAAAAAGAAAAGGTGAATTCCACAAAAATAAGCCATCTTACTGTGTGGGTCACAGGAACTTACCTGCTTAGTTAACCAAAGCAGGGGATAAGAAACAGTCTTATTCACTGTTGAGCATCTAAGCTTTGATCACATACACCAGTCATTTGCAGATCTACCCCCACTGCCTGAATAAGCTTACATGATGTTTACTCAGAATTGAGCCTGGCTTCACTGCCCAGGTGTTTGTAAGGAACAGATGGCACATCATCATTTGCTCTAGCACATTTCTTTAAAAAGAAAATTCCATACACTACCTATCCTAGAGATCAAATTTCAAGTCGGAATGGCAGCTTATACCCTTCAAAGCTACTGCACTGACAATGTCGGGCTGAAAGCGTACCATTTATACAAGCTTTTCTTTTATTTCTTTTCTCTTTTTCTTTTTTGTTTTTCGAGAGAGGGTTTCTCTGTGCAGCCTTTGCTGCCCTGGACTCTCTTTGTAGACCAGGCTAGCCTCACACTCAGAGATCTGCCTGCCTGTCTCCCAGAATGATGGGATTACCGGTGCGCACCATAGTATCCGACCTTACATAAGCTTTTCATAGAAAGGATCATAAGAATTATCAAAATAAAAGAAAACTGATGAAAGTGGGATTTTTATTTTAAAAACAGCACAACTTCTTCCACAATTTACTATACATTTTATGTACCGAATTATCTGATTTTTCACATCAACTTTAAGGCAAGCAGGTAATTTATAATATTCCCTTTTTAAACTAAAAAGATCTTTTTAAAGGAAATACTGTCCTCAAAGATAAAAGACAAGTGGACAGATGGAGAGCAGGGGTGAGAGAGACACTTCTCTAAGAACACTGTCTAGGGCACTTGGAAGAGAGCAAGACATGAAAAACAGTGAAACAGACGCAACGATTTTTGAGTTTTGCTGTAAGGTGGAACCAAGAAGCAAAGCCATAGCTCAAGGGGGACAAAAGAGGAAGGAGGTTTTATTAAGATGAGGGCAAACATCTGCATACTCTAAAGCTGGAAACCCGGAGAAGCGGAGAGGCTGGGGTCTGAGTATGAAATGTTCCCGGCGGGTTCATGTATTAACAACATTCTGCTACTGGTAGCACTATTTTGGGAGATTCTGGAAACTCTCAGGGAGGAAGCAAGTTAGTCACTGGAGGCATTCCTTTTAAAATCTAACCTGTAACTTCTACTCTCTGCTTCCTGATTCCATGAGGTGAGCGGCCTGCTCCTCCAGTAGCTCCGGCTGCCATGTACCCAAGTACAGGAGGCCAAGAGATTGTGAGATGAAGCCTCTGAAACCATGAGAGAAATAATCACCGCTCCCTCATGTTACTCTCTTGGATATATTTAGTCACAGACACACAAGATGACTAATATAGGTGCCCCTCCCTTTCAGGACAGGATATAGTGAAAAAATGCAGGGACTAGTTTTAAGTGGTACATCCATAATAGATAGGCATTTACAATTTTTTAAAAATGTTTAGCTGGGTGTGGGTGCAAATCCCAGCACTGGGGAGGCATAGGCAGGCGGATCTCTGAGTTCGAGGCCAGCCTAGTCTACAAAGTCCAGGACAGCCATGGCTAACATGGAGAAACCCTGTCTTGAAAAACAAACAAAAAATTTAAAAGCCACTAACAAGTAGGTAATTGTAGTAGTCTTGTAGATGTACTGTCAAAATTCTCAAGAAAAATCTAGGATTTTTAGCTGAAAATAGAATAGAAATTAAAATCTTCCTACAGCAGTGGGAGAGGGAATGGATTAGAATGAATGTTAGTAGGCAACTCATGACTTTGAGACAAGTCGCTGCAACTAAGTACTTGTCAGGCTGCACCAGTACAAGTGGATACAGCCAGGGGAATTTTACAGCTTCCAGGGATTCTTAATGGAGAAGAATGGTATAGGAACAGGACCGTCTGTCAAGCACTGCTGACAGAAAAATTCTATGTACACATTGTTTCAGATGCACAGAATCATCAAAAATGCTATCATGTAACACTTTCCATGCTGTGATGAGGACAGAGCCCTGGCTGGATAAGCTGCCCAAGGTCACAAATCAGCTATTTGGGCAGGACTCTGACTCAGGTAGTCTGGCTTCTGGTACGCTATGCTGAGTATTTAGCAGTGACAACATACAGAACTTACTGACAGGCCGGCTGGTGGTGCACACCTTTAATCCCAGTACTTGGAGGCAGAGGCAGGTAGATCCCTGTGAATTGCAGGCTAGCAAGTCAAGGACAGCTTGTGGAGGTAGGACATCTCTCAGAGTGGGCTTTAAGAGTGCATGGCCTCACTACATTTCCAATTAACTCTCTCTACTTCTGTAAGTATATGAAATATGGTTTTGTTTCTTCCCTTTTCCTGCTCTGGCCTTCTGCTGCCATGTCTCCCCAACCACTACGTATGCTCCCTCTAGAAGCACAAACCAAAATACACTTTCTTCCATAAGCTGCTCTTGGTCATGAGTGTCTTGTCACAGCAACAGAGTAACTAATACTTCTCAATACTACTGAAGCTGAAAAACAATAAAGACCACTGTGTACAAAACAAAAAAATAAAGGGTAAATGCTGGGCGATGGTGGCGCACACCTTTAATACCAGTACTCTGGAGGCAGAGGCAAGCGGATCACCGTGAGTTTAAGACCAGCCTGGACTACAAAGTGAGTCCAGGAGTGCCAAGGCTACACGGACAAACTGTCTCGGAAAAAAACAAGAAACAAAACAAAACAAAAAAGGGTAAAAAATACAAGCTGGGCCTGATGGTGCATGCCTTTAATGCAGCACTGAGGAGGCAGAGGCAGACGGATCTGAGTTCCAGGCCAGCCTGTCTACAAAGAGAGTTCCAAGACAGCCAGAGCGAAACAGAAAAATCTTGTCTTGAAAAGCAAAACAAGGGGCTGGAGAGATGGCTCAGAGATTAAGCACACTGTCTGTTCTTCCAAAGGTCCTGAGTTCAATTCCCAGCACCCACATGGTGGCTTACAACCATCTGTAATGAGATCTGGTGCCTTCTTCTAGTGTGCTGGTGTACATGAAGGCAGAACACTGTATACATAAATAATAAATCTTTAAAAAAAAAAAAAAAAAAAAAGAAAAGCAAAACAAAGACATGGTCTTCCTTTCTAAACAGTGTTTACCTCTAGTTTATAAAGCCAAGAAGTACTGTGCTCAAGTTCGTATTTTTCTTTTCTTTTTTGGTTTTGTGATACAGGGTTTCTCTGTGTTGTCTTCCTTGGCTATCCTGGATTCCCTTTGCAGACCAAGCGATCCACCAGCCACTGCCCCCCTGAGGGCTGGGATTACAGGCATGTACCACTGCTCCCAACCAATTTCATATTTTTAAAACCATAATAAGAGGGGAAAAGATAATGAATACAGGGGCTGGATAAATAGCTCAGCGGTTAAGAGCACTGACAGCCAGGCGTGGTGGCGCACGCCTTTAATCCCAGCACTCAGGAGGCAGAGGCGGGCGGATCGCTGTGAGTTCGAGGCCAGCCTGGTCTACAAAGTGAGTCCAGGATGGCCAAGGCTAACACAGAGAGACCCTGTCTCGAAAAACAAAACAAAACAAAACAAAACAAAAACAAGAGACCTGACAACTCTTCCAGAGGTCCTGAGTTCAAGTCCCAGCAACCACATGGTGGCTCACAACCATCTATGTGATCTGATGCCCTCTTCTAGCCTACAGATGTACACGTAATAAATAAGTCTTTAAAAAAGATAACGAATACTATCTGCCCATAGCTACTCTTCTACTTGCGCACATGCCATCACTTCAATCCATCTTCTGGCTCCACTTCTATTAGGATGCTGCTCACAGGGCCAGTAGTGACCTATAAACCGCCCAAACCAACAACCAGGACTGGTTTTATCAGGGGAGAGAATAGGGCTAGACTCCCTGCAAGCCGGGGGATTCAGCCTAGGAAGAGGTACAGAGAGATGAAGATTCAGTTAGAGCAAAGAAAGAACTAAAAAGCAAGTAACTTCGGGATTTTGGCAAAGATGGAGTCAGGATAACAAAGAGGGTTAAAAACAGACATAAACTGTTCAAATTGTATTGCAAAGCCTTATAAACCAACATAAAAATCTCAATTATTTGTGTGATAGCTGACTTAAGATAGAAGCTAAGTGAAAAAAAGTTTAATAAAAATAACATGAACATTTTACCTTGCAAAAATACGTCTCAATTCCATCTCCAATCCTGGCCAAAGGTTTAACTACTTAAAATTACTGCACAAGCACCTACCTGACCCACCTGCTTTCTTTCTTGTCCATCTTAGTACCCGTTCCCGATTCAGGATCAGGACATCTTTTTTTTTTTTAAGATCATAAATGAGAGGCAGGTGGTTCATGACTATAATCCCAGCATTCAGGTAGATAGGATTGCCATACGCCTGAGTCCAGCCTAGGCTATAGATTAAGATATGGTCTCAAAAAACGAGGGAAAAAAAACCCATACAACTCATAAACAATATCCTACACAACAGCCCAGTGCTCTAAACCCTAGTCTAACTCAGGTCCTCACTGCTACCTCAGAAACACTGGCCTTTTAGACTTCCATAACACATTCTTAAAATACTAACGTCTGGGGTGCTTCTGAAGAGATGGCTCAGCAGTTAAGAGCACTGTCTGGCCGGGTGTGGTGGTGGGCACCTTTAATCCCAGCACACGGGAGGCAGAGGCAGGCAGGTTGCTTTGAGTTCTTTTGAGGCCGGACTGTTCTACAAATCGAGTCTAGGACAGCCAAGGCTACACAGAGAAATCCTGTCTCGAAAAACAAAAACAAAAAAAAGCACTGTCTGCTCTTTCAGAGGACCAAGTTCAATTCCCAGCAACCGTGTGGTGGCATCTATCATGAGGTCTGGTGCCCTCTTCTGGTGTGCAGGAGTACTGCAGACAGAATACTGTATATGTAATATATAAAGAAAACTAAAAAATAATCTTTTTTAAAAATCTTTAAAATTACAAAAAAAAGAAAGAAAGAAAAGAAATCCTAAGGTCTGTATTCTAAAGGTTCCCCGCAGAAATGTGCCTTATGATCAGATCTCAGCTTGTTTTTCATGTCACCTACTCCAGAAAGACCTTTCTGGACTTGAAGGCAACAACTCCATCAAAGGCTATCACATCATCTTGCTCTGTCAGTTTTTGCAAAAGAACTCAATAACTGAAAACACAAACACACACACACACATACACACACGAGGCGGAGGAGAGAATGAATCAGAAACTTCATAGTTTACTGGTAGATTTTAGTGAAAATCTTTACTAAATGCCTACCAAGGAAAATAAAAAGCCTACTGTGAACATAGAAAGAGCAAAAGTCTCAGAAAAGCCAAATCAGAATTTTCTATCCTACTGTATCTGCTCTAAATTCCAAGAATTCTTATAATATAATGGCAGTTTAACAGTTACTATTTTTATGTTTTAACAATTTAGAAAGCACTAAATCTAGCACTGACTATATCGATAAATAAATAAATCATAACAAAAACAGATTTAAAAACAGTGGCTATTGGGAGGCAGAGGTAGGCAGGTCACTGTGAGTGCGAGGCTGGTCTACAATGAGAGTCCATGAGAGTCCAGGATGTCCAGAGCTGTTACACAGAGAAACCCTGTCTCAAAAAACAAAAAACACAAAATAAAACAAACAAACAAAAAACCTAAAAAAGTAATGGCTAGCAAACATTGTGTACAGAATAAGAACTAAAGCATTTATTTTATACCAATCCCCAAAATTGTAAGAAATAATCAAAGGGAAGTAATTCTTTGTAAATGACTATATTGCAAAGTGTTTACAGATATAAATATCTTTATAGTTTTGTTTTTAATCAAAATCATATTAAGGCTAACAAATGCCTCAGCAGGTGATCTGGGTTCTATCCCAGTTATTTTTATATATATATATATATATATATATATATATATATTCATTCTTGGGACCACATGATGGAAAGATAATACTGATTCCTCCTAGATGTCTTCTAACTCAGACACATACCATGGCACATACACATCCCAAATTAATGCTTGTTTATTTTTTCTGGCTTTGTAAATAGATTTATTTATTCATTACATATACATTATTTGCCTGTACACCAGAAGAGGACACCAGATCTCATTAGAGATGGTTATGAGCCACCTTGTGGTTGGTGGGAATTGAACTCAGGACCTCTGAAAAAGCAAACTGTGCTCTTAACTGTTGAGCCATCTCTCCGGTGACTCTTTTTACTATTTCATTACCTCAAATTTTATTTATTTATTTATTTATTTAGGTTTTTCGAGACAGGGTTTCTCTGTGTGCCAAGGCTACAGAAAAATCCTGTCTCGAAAAAAACCAAAAGTGTGCACCATCACCGCCTGGCCAAAATTTCTTTCTTTCTTCTTCTTCTTCTTCTTTTTTTTTTTTGGTTTTTTGAGACAGGGTTTCTCTATGTGGCCTTGGCTGTCCTGGACTCGCTTTGCAGATCAAGCTGGCCTCAAACTCACAGCGATCCGCCTGCTTCTGCCTCCCGATTAAAGGCATGCACCACCAAACCTGGCTCAAAATTTATTTCTTAATCTGCATGTTCTTAGCAGTTTAAATCAGCAGCAAGACTATTGAAACAACTAGGAACTTTGTTCTATGTCCTGCTAAATATTCACTAAGAACTGCAGAAACGCTAAGGGTGTTAAAGCTGTGGTTCTCACTTTCCTAACGCTTGGACCCCTTAATACAGCTCCTCATGTTGTGGTGATCCCCAGCCATAAAATTATGTTCACTACTACTGCACAACTGTAATTTTGCTGTTTGTTATGAATTATAATGTAAATATCTGATAATGCAGAATATCTCAGACTACTGTGAAAGGGTCATTTGAGTGCCCCCCAAAAGGTCACAACCCACAAATTGAGGTCAAGCCCACCAGGTCTATACAACGACTATAGAACCTCAAAAACCAAAACCAACCAAGCCTCCCACCACCACCAAACTGTTTACAGTAGTGGTCTATTAGACATTTCAAAATTGCATCAGCATGCGATATAAACTGCTTAAATTTCCTTCATCATTTTTACAGTAATGATCTACTTACAACCCCAGCAAAAAATGAAGCAAATCTCTCCTAATGGAACTCACTCTGTAGGCCAGGCTGGCCTTGAACTCAGATACTTCTGCCTGTCTCTGTGCTGGGATTAAAGAGGTGCCCTGACCTTATCCTTGTTTCTTAATGTTTGACTACTGCATAAAGAAGAATGTGGTATTGTACTTTAAAGTTAAAAAAAAAAATCTTCTGGGGGTTCATGGATGACTCAGGGGTTAAGAGCACTGGTTGCTCTTGTAGAGGACGTAGGTTCAAATCCTAGCACCCGAGTGGCAACTAGCCACAGTACTTAACACCTGTGTGTGTGTGTGTTCTTGATGCCCTCTTCCGTCCTCCACAAGCACCACACATATGTAGCACAAAGACTTATGTGTAGGCAAAACACCCATGCACAAAATAAAAATCTTTTAAAATACTGGGGTTTTTTGTTTTGTTTTGTTTGTTTTTCAAGACAGGGTTTCTCTGTGTTGCCCTGGCTGTCCTGAACTCACTTTGTAGACGAGGCTGGCCTCGAACTCACAGTGATCCACTTACCTCTTGCACCATCGCCCAGCTTTTGTTTTTGTTTTTGTTTGTTTGGGGTTTTTTTGTCGTTTTAAAAAGTAGAGATGAGCAAGGTGTGGTGGCACACACCTTTAATCCCAGCAGAGGCAGGCAGATAGACCACTGTGAGCTTGAGGCCAGCCTGGTCTACGAGGTGAGTCTAGGACAGGTAAACACAGAGAAACCAAAAAGTAGAGACAAACTTTTAGCTTTCAAACAGACAAAGGCAAATAAGACTTGCCCCTTGCCCTTTAGTTACTGAGCCTCAACTAAGTGATTAAGCTCCCAGAAAACCCAAACCCTGGCTTCCAGGTCCCTGTGCTCAGCAGCAGCGGCAGAGCTCACTCAGCACTGCGCAGTCCAGCAATGAATTACTCTAGGACTGCGTTCAGCTTTCAATCCTTTCTCGCTTTGCTCATGTTCACGTCAAGCTCCCAAGACTTTCTAAACAAGATGCCATAAGTTACCTGATTTCTCAGTTCCTTCTAAGTAAAAACTAGTTGAGGCAAACCCGAAAACACAAATTTAAGTTTCCAAAGACAAGGTCTGTAAACTGCATAGGCTTTCCTAAAATCTTAATTTTATATCTACTTTATAAAACATATTCATTCATGGTGGTGAGGGTGCCCAAACCAGTGAGTGAGGAGCCAGAAGACAGCCTCCCTCCTAGATTCAGCTCTCTTCTACCATGCACGTGGAGAGGATTGAATCTAGG
Source organism: Acomys minous (assembly GCF_964271855.1). Taxonomy (NCBI): domain Eukaryota; kingdom Metazoa; phylum Chordata; class Mammalia; order Rodentia; family Muridae; genus Acomys; species Acomys minous. The sequence goes on along the minus strand of NC_140483.1, from coordinate 150,016,138 downwards.
CCATCAGGCTTGGTGACATGAACTTTTACCTGCTGATCCACTTTTAAATTCCCAAACTGGACAGAGAAACCTTATCTTGAAAAACAAAAACAAGAAAAAATTCCCAAACTGATCTACTTCTAAAATCCTTGGTTACACTTTTGTAACAAGTTAGGAAGAACGTATTTTGTGTCATCTGCTTTTTATTTTTATGGAAGCACTGTATCAAAAAATTATCAAACCTAAAGTATGCTGGGCAGGGGTCACATAGCTTTAACCACAGCACAGTGGAGGCACAGGCAGGTGGTTTGGTTATTTGTGAGGTCTCAGGTCAGTCAGGAAACCTGCCTCAAATGGATGGATGGATGGATGAATAAATGAATGAATGAAAAAGACATATGTGTGTTTGCACACAGATCAAACCTCAGTATAGATGGAAATAAAGGGGCTATGGTGCAAGTCCTGGTACAAAGCTTGTGTAGTATGCATAAAGCCCAGAATCCCTGTCCTGGATCCCCAGCACAAAGAAAAGGAGGCATGGAATATGGAGTGAAAACACGCCTCATAAAACAGTTTGCATTACTGGTCTGTCTGTCTCTGTCTATCTCTGTTTTTCGAGACAGGGTTTCTCTGTGTAGCACTGACTGTCCTGGACTTGCTTTGTAGACCAGGCTGGCCTCCAACTCACAGCAAGCATTACTGGTTTCTATACAACATTAATATCAACAAAGTATATTTGTTCCAGTAACAAAGTTGAGTAAGTCACTAACAACTTACCAAACATTATATTTCTAAAAGTGTAAAATATTACATCCCCTGGAAAGAAACTTCAAACAGTAAGTGCGGTTAGGGTTTTAATACTGCACTGGCTCAAAAATAATAGACATGTAGAGGAACTAAAGTGCGGCATAAATTTTACACAGCACATATAATGTATATATGCTGCATACAATTCATACATATGTATAAAACATACATATATGTGTACACACAAACCCCAGTAGTATGAAGTTACTACACAACTCTAAGAAATTCAGATACTAAAGAAATAAAGCAAAACTCACCTCTCTGTGTTTAAGTGACTCTGGGATAAGCTAATATTATAAGCCCAAAAAGTTACCATGACCTATATCACCCACAATGAGCCCTAAGCCAAGCATGCATTTTACATATTTCGCTTTTCACATCAGTAAACAGTTAACTGTGCTGTAATTTTTTTCTCTCAACATGCTGGAGATGGAACTTAGGGTCTCACAAATGCTTGGCATCTCAGCCCTGCACTTTCACCTTTTCAGTTTGCTATTCAGTACTCTTAAGTAGTAAAGAAAAATGGTGGCACACTGCATTAATCCAGCACTCAGAAAGCAGAGGCAGGCAGATCTCTGTGAGTTACAGGCCAGGCTGGACTACAGAGTTGAGACACAGAGAAAACCTGTCTCAGAAGAGAAAAAAAGAAAAAGAAAAAGAAAAAAAAGGAATTTTATTTCACTGGGCCCTGTCCACTAGGGGTTAGCAATTGCTTCTGAGAAGACTGCAGAGCTCTCATATGTAGCTGGTATTTTCTGTACCTTCAAGAATTATTGTATATTCCTGCAAATTAAATAAAATGTAAATAATATAAATCACAATTCTTGGCTTATTAAAGATGTAGGAGACTTCTGATATTAGCTGAGATAAGTAAAACATAACACCATGTCTTCACACAAATATATCTATATTGATTACATAGTAGGCTTCATTTATGAGCCAAGTAAATGCCATTTAATCCTCACCATCTCTGCTGGTACTGTTCCTGTTTCAGAAAATGAAACAGTAATTTGTCCACGTCGTAGTAAACGAGTTTCAGAGCCACAAATAGAATTTGGGTCTCAGATCTACTTAATTAACACCAGTCCCTTCATCTTCAAGCAAAATATAATCAGTCGCTAAATGTTTTTTTTTTAAATACCCACAAACAGGCAGACATCTGCTGCTTTACAACTATCTTAACACAGCGTCACAGTTTCAACAGCACGTGAGGAGAAAATTACACGCACGGGGGCATTTTTAGATTCCTGACATAACTTTACCACACTAACTTTACCATAGTAGATTTATCTTTTTACAGGGAAGACCGAAGACGACAGCATTAGAATTTATGACACGAATTCGTTAAGTGTAATCGGCTTTAGCTGCAGAACAGAGAACAGTTTCTTTTTCTTTTCCTCCTTTTAAATACTACTATTCTGGGAGTCTGAGAAATGTGCAAGTTCCCAAGTCGTCGGAGAATTCGTTAAAATCCTGATCTGAAGGTTCCTAATACAAAATTCTTCGCCACCAACCAGGCCTCAGAGCGTATTCTACCTGTGGGTGTTGGTTCGGTGGCCGGAGGGGGGGATGGGGGGGTGGGAAGAGGCTCGTAAACAATCTAAGACACAAATAAAAGGGGAGACAAAAAATTCATTCCCTCCACCACTACCATCTCTTCTGGCTGCAGAGAAAACTAGGCACATTTAAGGCCCATCACACGCCGGGTAACCGGCCCCTAAGATCTCCGCACCTAGCCGGGTCGCAGGAGGGTGGTGACGTCGCCTAGGTCTCCCTCCCCCACCTGTATGTACACTTCAAGGCCAGGCTCCAGCGCCCAGGCCGCCGGGCCTCCCCTCCCCCCCTCCCGCCCGCCCTCCGGCCCCAAGACCACGCGCTCCGGGCCGCGGCCTCCGGTGCCCGCGCGGGCCGGGGCTGCTCCACGCCATCTGCCTCCGTCGTTCTCGGCCCACAAAGCCGCCGGTGACCTGACGCCCCTCCCGCCCCTCGGGGGGCCCTCCCGCGCCTTCCCGACCCGGGCCCGCGCTCCCGTCGCCCTGCGGCGCGTACCGTCTCCTCCGGGTCGATGTCGATCTTGAAGGTCTGCTGCTGAAGGGTCTTCAGGGTGACCTGCATGGTGCCTATGCCGTGGCCTGGCCGCCCCGGGGTGGCCACGATCCTCGCGCTCTCGGGAGGAAGGCGGTGGGGGTGGGGGGGGCTTGTCACATTCGCCCCGAGTCTCGCTCGCCCCGGGTCCCCTGGCTCCCCCGCCCTCGGCTGCGCAGCCGCTCCCGCGGCCTTCCCCGTAAGCTCGGCCCCGCGGTGCTCCCTCACGCGCCAGCCACCGGGCCCGCAGGAGGCGCGAGGGACTCCCCGAAAGCCGCAGAGAGCCCGCTACCTCACCACAGGATGGTGGCCGCCATCACCGTGACTCGCCGAGACGTGCCCCCTCCCCCACCAGAAAAAAAAACCCGGAGGATGGGGGCCGGACCTGGGCGATCTGAGCAGGCGCGGGGCGCGGCGACGCAGTGCGCAGGCGCGAACAGGAACTCCGCCCGGGAATTGGAGGCGGGGCGGTGGGTCACTGCTGGAACGTCGGCGGCGCGCTGAGGGAGTGCGCAGGCGCACTTCGCGGGCAGAGGCGCTCGGGGAGGCCTGGTCGGATCCGCCCGCCCGCACTCGCCCCGCCTACGTCCAGGCTCCGCCTAGCGGCGCGAGTTGCGCAATCCGTAGCTGGGGAACGGCTACGTGGTGACCCGCTGAGTGGATGCGGAGCAGCATGGAACCTAGGCGGGCGGTGAAGCGGGCGGAGCCTTAGTGGCAGGATTGTCTGGGGCCCGCCCTGAAGGGGCGCACGCCGCCCGCCGAGCGTTTGTAATGCCGGTCGCTTCTCTGATCTTGCGACAGACTCCGGCGAGAAGCTAGCTTCTTGCGTGCGAGTCTTGTGTTCTCTCCCTAGCCTTGGGATCTCCGACCTATAAGGAAAAGCGGATTTAAGAAGGAGGCCTACTTGTGTCATGCCTTTCACAGCTTCGTTTTGCCCTCCCTGTTAAGGAGATTAAGCAGTTTGCCCTCAGTTTCAGCACAAGCGCTTTCCTTTGCACTTGGTGCTTTCTAATCTTTGCTCAGATGTCGCCTGCTTGGTGAAGTTTATCCTGCCTACCCCGACTTAGAGTAGCAGCTTCTTCAGATCCCATTAGTCTACGACGTGCGGTACTGAGCATATGTGTCATCTCTTCCTTTACTAACACCCGTGCTGAAGCTGCACAAAGGCATAGATTTTGTTTTGCCCAGAGCCTACAAAATGTGCCTAGCATGCTGTAGGTAAAAGGTAAATATTAGAGGAATGGGCGGACGTGCCTCTGCTTCCTTAGCAGTAAAATTGAAATGTCACTTCCTCGGTGGTTGGAGGGGATGGGATAATGCCTGTAAATCTTAGTGTCACACACACAAAGTTAAGTGCTTAGTTTTACCAGTATGTCCATTTAAGGCAGAGACAGAGGCGTCGAGTGATCAGCACCCAGTCACCAGAACATAAGGGACACCAGAAGTGCTTGTCTGTATACTTCTTAATAGTGCACTGAACCCTGTTAGACTTAAAACAGTGAGAATGAATAAACAGCAGTAACAAGCAGACCACAGTGAGAACAAACGATGTCACTATTTGGATTTTCATGGACCCCCAGAAGCTAGACTGTAATTCTGTGGTGGGAACTTTCCCTGCCCAGACTCCCTCTCCACTCACAAGGTATGTCCCTGCACTGTGATAAATACCCAATTCCCTGCCTTCTGTCTTCCTGTGGGCTTAGTCACCAGGTGATCTCAACTCTTACTCTGAATAACTGGCAACTGGGATCTCTCCCTTTGGCTGTAGGGTTAGCCAAAGGCAAAAGCAGCACACTGCAGTCAGGGTAACAGGACTCTGGAAAAAACCATGGGCAAAGGTAGCGATTGACTTCCTTGTGGACTTTCCCCTCCAAACCATTTCTCTCCCAGTCTTCCCCAGTTCATAGCGTCTCCGCCTCTCCAGGTACTCAGACCAAAAACTAAGTCTTTTTCACCACATCCAAACCATTGCCAAATCTTACCTATTTGACTCTTCAGTCTATACCTTCAAGTTCAGCCTTTTTTTTTTTTTCTCTCTTCAGGATTTCTATTGCTTCAGTCACTGTCTCCTAAGGAAACTTTGATTCCAGTCCCCACACTAACAACAGTCCAGCAGTCAAACTGGGGGTTTTATTTTTGCTTTTGTTTCTTAAGACAGAGTCTTAACTACATAGCCCAAGCTGAACTGAAACTTGCAATCCTCCTGCCTCAGTCTTCTGAGTGCTCAGGTTAGAAGTGTGCGCCACCATTCCTAGATCAAAGTTGTCTTCTGAAACCATAAATGGAAATAGAATCATGTCACATTTCTTTGTAATATTTGTGGTTGACTTCCAGATATGATAAAGTGTCACAATGATAAGCCTGAGAGGAAAGATCTCTTTTGCCTCATGGTTTGAGAGGTGTCAGTCCGTGGTTGCTTGCTCATGTTGTTTTGGGCCTGTGGCCACATGATATGTTGTGTTGGGTGGGCGTGGCGATAGAGCTGCTTGCTTTCTGGTTTCCAGAAGCTAAGAGAAGGAAAAAAACAGGTCTCCACTCCCTTCAAGAGCGTAGTCCCAGCAATCTAACTTCTTCCACCTCACACAGCTCCACCTCTTCCACACAAGCCTTTGGGAGACATTTCAGATCCAAACCACAACAATACCTTAGTTGCACATTAGAATAAAATGCAAACTTTCTCTGGCCTTTGCGAGCCATCATGATCTGACTCTTGCCAAATTCTCTGAGCTTGTGTCTTTCCTTCTGTCTCCCTCCTATTCACTGCCATCCTCGGGACCATCTTTCATGCATCTCTCAAACAGCTGGTTCTGTCCTCTGTAAGTGAGGTTTCTTCCGCCTGAAACTGTCTTTCCCAATACTTAAATGGATGGTTTTTTTGTTTGTATGTTTGTTTGTTTTTTTTGAGACAGAGTTTTTCTGTGTAGCCTTGGCTGTCCTTGACTAACTTCGTAGACCAGGCTAGCCTCGAACTCACAGAGATCTGCCTGCCTCTGCCTCCCGAGTGCTGGGATTAAAGGTGTGCGCCGCCACCACTCACCTTTAAATGGATGTTTTTTAATTTTTCAGGTTCTTCTCTGGTTTTGTTGTTGGTTCTTTTCTTTAGAATTTTATCTTTAGGCTGCTGGTGGTGCAAGCCTTTAATTATATCACTTGTGGTGCACAGGCAGGCAGATCTGAGTTTAAGGCCTGCCTGACTTACAAAGAGCCAGGGTGACCCAGAGAAACCCTGTCTGAAACACTGAAATAAAAATAAAATAAATAGCTTTTATTTTTACTTGTCTGTGTGTGAGAGTAGATACCACATGTGTAGGGGTGACATCAGAGTCCAAAAGAATGTGTCAGATGTCATGGAGCTAGAGTGACAGGCCACTGAGAACTGCCCAGTGTAGATGTTGTAAACCAAACTCAGATCCTCTGGAAGAGTGGTTAATGCTCTTTACTGCCAAGCCATCTCTGCAGCTCCTTGCTTGCTGTTGCTGTTTTGAGAGAAACTCTGAGTAACCAGGCTGACAGGGCTTGTGCCTCAGCATCCTCCACAGTACAATGTTAAATGTTTTATGTGTGTGGTTTGGTTTGGTTTTGGTTTTTGGTTTTGTTTGGTTGTTGTTTTTTGTTTGTTGGTTGGTTGGTTTTGGTTTTTGATTTTGGTTTTTTGAGACAGGGTTTCTCTGTGTAGCCCTGACTGTCCTGGACTCCCTTTGTAGACCAGGTTGGCCTCAGACTTAGCGATCCACCTGCCTCTACTACCCAAGTCTGGGATTAAAGGTGTATGCCACCACACCTAGCAAATGGGGACTTCTTCATAAAGCAAAAAGGAGTCCACCAACATTTGCCTGTTGGCTTCTATTGCAAATGCTTTCCATATATAGAGAATAAATATTCTTTCTTTGAGAAACAAATCTGGATGTTTTAGAAGGCATGACGAACCTTATACTCAGCCATTTCCAATCACCATATGGTCATGCGGGCACCCTTATGTTGATGTATTGGATCCAGTAGAAGGCAGAGTCCTTCAAGGCTTAGCCATGGAAGAAAAGGTATTACAATGGAGCTGGTACCTATCTGAATTCCTTCATGACCAGGATGTGGTAGCAAAGGGGTCTGTGCCCTTCCAAATTGAAGAAATAGCTCAGCTGGCCATAAACCACTTCCCCCTCCCCCAAAAGAGACAACTATTGAACTATGGGAACCAACATTTGGCTAACACATAGTTTCCTGATAATTCATCAACCACTTATGGAACCAAAACTAATGGAAAATGGCAGCATATAGGTGGGGTAGGGGTGGAATGGCTAGTACTGAAAAGGAACCACAAAATCAGCATAGCCGTATTTGCTATAAGACAAACAACTAGGAGGCCAGGTGTGGTGGCGCACGCCTTTAATCCTAACACTTGGGAGGCAGAGGCAGGTGGATTGCTGTGAGTTCCAGGCCAGCCTGGTCTACAAAGGGAGTCCAGGACACAGAGAGACCCTGTCTCAGAAAACCCAGGGTTTCTCTATGTTATCTTGGCTGTCCTGGACTCACTTTGTAGGCAGTGATCCACCTGCCTCTGCCTCTGGAGTGCTGGGATTAAAGGCGTGCGCCACCATGCCTAGCTCTCACAAACATCTATAATGAGATCTGGTACCTTCTTCTGTCCTGCTGGTTCACATGCAGGCAGAATAATTTATAAATAAATACATCTTTTTAAAAAAAAAAAAATAGATCCAGCCAGGCACGGTGGCACACGCCTTTAATCCCAGCACTTGGGAAGCTGGGGGATTGCTGTGAGTTTGAGGCCAGCCTGGTCTACAAAGTGACTCCAGGTCAGCCAAGGCTACACAGAGAAACCCTGTCTCGAAAAACAATAAACAAACAACAAAAATAAGGGATCCATAGCCAGGTAGTGGTTCACACCTTTAATCTCAGCACTTGGGAGGCAGAGGCAGGCACATAAAAATTACAATTTAAATTTAAAAGCTGCTTTCAAAAGGCAGGCTGGAATCTAAAAATAAATATACTTAAATGGTGAATTTATACATAAAGAGAAAGGGGAATATGGGTATATTTATCCACACATACTAAGGTATATTTAGTTTTAAAATTTCAAAATAATTTTTAAAATTTCAATTGAAGTTTTCTGTTTCCAGAAAACATTTTACCCTAGGAAAGATATAACCTGCCCCCAAAAGGAACATCCGCTCCCCCACCCTACTCTCAGAGTTAGGGTAGGGCAGGGTTTTGTTTTTATCTTTCCAGGAAAATAAAAGCATTCAACTAGGGAATCCAGAGACTACTGGACAAATGAAACATCTGAAGAAAAAATGTCAGATCATCAAGAAAATATGTTCCCCCTAAAAGAATAAATTGCCATGGTGGTGCAGGCCTTTAATCCCAGTACTTGGGAAGCAGAGGCAGGCAGATCTCCATGAGTTCGAGGCCAGCCTGGTTACAAAAAGAGTTCCAAGACAGCCAGGACACAGAGGAACACTGTCTAGAAAAAACAAAAAAAGAGTAAATTGGCCAAGTGGTATGGCCCACCTCCAGCTCATCCCTGCTGACCTCTACAGACATAAGTGGCAAATAGTCTTTATGGGGCTCCAACTTAATTAAAAAGTAAAGCTGGCTTTGGTGTTGGAGTGTGGATCTCTCCTTCTCTTAACCCATGCATGCTTCTAAAAGCAAATCCAAAGTATCTGTCCCATATCAGAAGAACCACCTGGTATAGGACAGAGGAAAACAAAAAATAACTGCCACTAATCTCATAGTCTTTTGGTTTTCATTTGACTCTTCAAAACTTATCTTAAGGTACAAATATTATCTCAAAATCTGTGAAAGTATTGTGTATATATTATGTGTATATATGCATATATGTATTAATATGAATATGTAAGGTATATATTATTATGTTCATGTAAAATTTGTTGTGATACTAGTAGTCATACAGAATATTAATTAATTATAGAAATAAACTTCATCTATCTTTCCGCACATGTTTCAGGTTTGAGTCTGAAGCAGGTAACTAGGAACAAAGTTTGTGTACTTTGAATGCACTTAATAGATTGTGGTCCTCAAACCTTTTTGAGATCTGCTGAATATAACATTTAAGATATTTATCTTTTCTATAGTAAATCGAGATCATTCCTAACAGTAACTTTTGAGATCTCCAAGATGATGGGACCCTGCAATGACAAACGCACCTAGACTGTGGTAACACAAAGCACTGGAAAAAACTGCCCCATGCCTCTTCTGCCACCAGGTTCTGCACAAACAGTGGACACTTTTGGGTTGATTACTGTGTCCTACCTGGCCAGGATTGCAGCTAAGCTCACAAACACCACCCAAAGATCAGCTTCAGACTACAAACTGCACAGGACATTCAAACTGCTGAGTTCATAAGAGCCTGACATGAACATTTTACAAAACTTTGAACTGAAAAAGACTTAATTCTAGCCGGGTGTGGTGGCGCACACCTTAAATCCCAGCACTCGGGAGGCAGAGTCAGGTAGATAGCTGTGAGTTTAAGGCCAGTCTCGTCTACAAAGCAAGTCCAGGACAGCCAAGGCCACACAGAGAAACCCTGTCTCGAAACAACAACAACAACAACAACAAAAACCTTCATCCTAAAATTGCCAAATACAACCAACCTGGACATTATGGAAAACTTGGCAGAAATAGCTTCATTATTGTAATAGTTTTACTATTTAATGTATTAGAATTAAAATCTTTTGTTTTTATTTAGACAAAGGTGGAAAATGTTGAGGATATTTGATTACACTATGAACCCCAAAATTGAGTTGTTTACCAGAAAAATCTGTTTCTAGTTGTGGTGTGGCTCAGCCTTAGCACACACCTTTAATCCAAGAGCTTTTGCATGGATACTGAAAACAGGACAAAGTAAAGTCAACCATAGGTCAAGAGGTAGAGCGAGCAACCAGTTGATAGGGCATAAGCATAGGAAAAAAACCATAGAGAGTAAGAGGAAGTCAGGAGGCTGTATAGAGAGACACACAAGAAGAAGAAGGGTTTTCACTCTGAGGGTTTTTTGAAACAGTGTGAGGAAAGAGGACTTTGTCAGTTAAAGTGGAAGGTAAGCTGGGTGCTTTCTCTGCCTCTCTATGTTAGCAGGCGTTCACCCCAACATGTGGCTCCTGAGTCTGCATTGTTAAAATTGAACATTTCAGATGTTGTTAAAAACAAACAGTGTCAGTCTTGGTCTTGTTTCTCCTCATATAAAGTCATTAGTATCCAATGGAGCCTCTACCATAATGACATGATGGAGTCCTGATCACACCTGTGGTGGCGCATACCTACCATACCAGCTGAGAAGCCTGCGCCTTGTGGATCTTCAGCCCTGAGCCAACCTGGGCTAAGTGGCAAGACCCTGTCTCAAAAACAAAAGTAAATATATATGTGTGTGTGTGTGTGTGTGTGTAAATAGCTTTCTATCCTCTTATTAACACCTCAGAATGCGAATTAAATGCCAACATAAGAACCTTTGTCAGGCCGGGTGTGGTGGCGCACGCCTTTAATCCCAGCACTTGGGAGGCAGAGGCAGGCGGATCTCTGTGAGTTCGAGGCCAGCCTGGTCTACAAAGTGAGTCCAGGACAGCCAAGGCTACACAGAGAAACCTTGTTTCCAAAAAACCAAAAAAAAAAAAAAAAAAAAAAAAAAAAAGAACCTTTGTCAGACACATTCAAATTATATCTAAATCATGGCACTGTCAGTGAGGTCCAAAACGCTATGAGGAAAGTACATGAAGCCAAATAGGAGTTGGCTAAGAACAAATTTAATTGGGCATGGCAATACAACCATAATCCCAGAACTCAGGAGGCAGGGCAATCAATCTCTGTCAGTTCAAGACCACCTGATCCACAGGAAATCCAAGGACAGCCTCAGTCACATAGTGAGACTCTGTCTAAAACAAACAATCAAAAGCAAGTTTTAGTAGAGATTAAAGCATAAGCATTAAGGAAAGGGGAGAAAGAGACATTCAAAAAATTTTCTTTCTGCACTAGCAGGGACTGACCCTAGGGCCTAAACATGCTTAACAAGCATTCTACATCTGCACTATATAACTGTACCCCAAGAGTGACCCTCTGAGTGTCTTAATAATAGCTACAGATGAGATCTGAAGAGTTTTGGTAGTGACTTTCTTTAAAGGATTTAAAAGACTAAGTAAAATGTTTTGGTACGCTTCTTCTTTTTTTTTTTTTTTTATCTAAGCGACCTTAGTAAATAAGATTATTATAAGATGGTTTATGGAAAAAAAAAAGCTGGACGTGGTGGTGCACACCTTTAATCCCGAGCACTCGGGAGGCAGAGGCAGGCGGATCACTGTGAGTTCAAGGCCAGCCTGGTCTACAAAGTGAGTCTAGGATAGCCAAGACTACACAGAGAAACCCTGTCTCGAAAAACCAAAAAAAAAAAAAAAAAAAAAAAAAGATGGTTTATGAGGTGCACTGTACAAGGTAACAGGCTCCTAAGATAAAAACGTAGGTCAGCAGAATTCAAAGAAACTCACAGAGACCTGCCTGTGGCATGCAGCACTAGGCCCGGCTCAGTTTTTGAGTTTCTTCATGCCAGGAACTGTTCTGGCTTCAGGCTACAGCAGAGGGCTAACCAGCCTTTCTGGGTTTTGTATTCTAGTAGGGGGGGGGGGGAAGAATCAGATAAACCAGAGAAGCTAAAAAGCAAAATGTATGCCATGCATTGGACAAGAGTGAGTACCGTTCTGCTGCAGAAGCACATGAAAAGGCTCAGTCACACTCAGGAAAGGGGATGGTACCACATAATGGTGAGGCTATGTTGCATCACCTCGCCAGCCCCAAGTACTGTAGCCTCAAGAGGATAGATCCTTATAGTACCGCACTTGGCTTCCTGGGGTGCATCCTGAGAGGTTTGCAGGATGCTGAATTTAAATCATACAGTGATTCATTTGGCAGAGTAAATGTTAAGACAGCATAGCATTTAGACTTTGGGATAGATATTGCTGGTTTTGTCTAGCCAGCTTTATGGTGAGAATTAGGAGCAAAATTTGGAGTACAATGGGTTTTGGTTGTGTGGGAGGGAATGTGCATTTAACTAAAAAATACTGCTCTAAGACGATCATTCACTGAGGGGTGTTGTTATAAAGAAAGAAGATGCCAATTGTTCAATTTTACCAATAAACACTTAGGAGCCAGATGCTGGGTGAAAACCTGCTAGCTCAGAGAGGCAGAGAAAGCACCCAGCTGACCTTCCTCCTCAGCTGATTCCCAGGAGGAAAAAGCCCTTCCTAGTCAGCTCATATCCCAAAAGGAAAAACCCTTTCCTACCTAGTTGGTTCATATCCCAGAAGGCAAAAGCTCTTTCTCCTTCTCCACAACATCTAAAATACCCTTTAACCCAATGTCCCTCCTTTCTACTTCCTGTGTGTCCCTCTATCCATCCTCCCTACTTCCTCTTACCCTCTATGGTTTTTCCCCATGTTCACTTTGTGTCATTGGTTGTTTGCTCCACTCTTGACTTAAGGTTAATGTTATGCAATCCTGTCTACAGTAAACTCTCAGATTAAAGATGTTTGCTAGGGCTGTGCCACACCACAACCATCTGTTTACAATAAACAGTTTTTGCATTAAAAGTGTGTACTAGGGCTGAGCCACACCACAAGTACTTGTTTACAGCAAGCAAAAAACTCTACAATCAGAGACTGAGCCATACCACAATTAGAAACAGGTTTCTATAATCTCGGGGTTCACAATGTGATCAAATATTCTGCAATTTAGGGAAATACATGTAAATGTTGTTGTTGTTGTTTGTTTGTTTGTTTTGAGACAGGGTTTTTTGTTTTTGCTTTTTTCAAGACAGGGTTTCTCTGTGTAGCCTTGGCTGTCCTGGACTCGCTTTGTAGACCAGGCTGGCCTCAAACTCACAATGATCCACCTGCCTCTGCCTCCCGAGTGCTGGGATTAAAGGCGTATGCCGCCACCACCGAGACAGGGTTTTTATGTGTAGCCTTGAATGTCCTGGACTTTGTAGATCAGGCTGGCCTCAAACTCACAGCCTCTGGCTTCCAAAGTGCTGGGATTAAAGACATGCACACCACTGCCCGGCTGGTAAATGCTTAACAGTATTCAGAAACACAGTCTCTCAGAGGCCGCTGCAGTGTTGGTTTCAGGAGGCCTGGCCACTGCTCAAGCTAGCTGCTATCTTGTCATCATCCAAGTGGTGCAAGTTTGGCAGCCTTGCAGAATTCAAGAGTCACAGGGTCATGGAGGCTGCCATCTGCCTTTCAAGGGAAGGGCTGCCAGACCAAGCAATCAATGTATTACAGGTTCAAGCTCTCAGGAGGAAGCCCTGACAGGCTGACACGCAGATCTGTGAGGGTGAAGCCCAAGCCACGGTGGCGCCACCAAGAACATGGAGTGTCTGTCATGAAAGCTGTAGACAATGAATAGAGTCAACCTATTACAGAGTCTACGTGGGCTTAATGGCAACACCAGCCTGTTGGAACTTGCACCATCCTTTCATATACCATGGAGATTGAATATAGAGCTACAAAATTTAATAATTGCCTTGCTGGTTTTGCATCTTAGGTTTTTTTTTTTCTCCCCCTTCCCCCACTCCCACTTTTTTTTTTTTTTTTTGGAGACAAGGTTGCTCTTGTAGTCCTGGCTGTCCTGGAACTTACTCTGTAGACCAGTCTGGCCTCCAACTCAGAGATCCTCCTGCGTCTGCCTCCCAAGTGCTGGCATTAAAGGCGTGTGCCACCACACTCCAGGTGATTTGAATCTTGTTTTCTTTTGTCTTATCTCACCTGTGTATGTCTCCACTGTTTGCTTTTGGAAAGTGATTATTTACTGTGTGTTGTATCTTGCTTTGTTTTATTTTGTTTTGTTTTTGACAAGGAGTTGCATGTAGTCCAAGCTGGCATTGAACTTGCAATGTGTGGAACGTGCAAAGCTCATGATCTTTATTGACATGAACAATCACACCCAGTTTATTGGTGATTCTGTTAGAAATTGGGGCTTCAGGTATGGTAGGCAAATATCTTCCAATTGAGCTACATCCATTCCAGCCCATGTGTCTTGGTACTATGTAATTTTTTCTTTCTTTCTCTCTTTCTTCAGTGGCTCACAGCTAAGAGATTCCTTAGGTCTCTATTAAGGCTAAAACTTTTCTTTTTTTCTTTTTTCTTTTTTTAACACAGGGTTTCTCTGTGTAGCCTTGACTGTCCTGGACTCACTTTGTAGACCAGACAGACCTCGAACTCACAGCAATCTGTCTGCCTCTGCATCCCAAGTGCTGGGATTAAAGGAGTGCCCACTCCACCCCCATGTCCCCCACCCCACCCCCACTAGAGACTTAAACTTTTCATCAATTGACTTATCAAGACTTTGGAAACTTGCTGCTGCAGGTGGTGGTGGTGGTGGAACATGCCTTTAATCCCAGCACTTGGGAGACAGAGACAGAAGCAGCCTGATCTCTGAGTTTCAGGCCAGCCTGGTCTACAGAACAGCCAAGGACACACAGAAAAATCCTGTCTTGAAAAAGAAACCAAACCAAACTAACAAACAAATGAAAAAGACTTTGGAGACTCCTGAAGATAGACATTTGTATGATCTTAAATATAAAATGTCCCCTAAGGACTGATACATTGAAGGCTTGGATCTGGGCCGGTGGTTCTATTTTGAAAGGTGGCAGAAACTCTGGGAGATAGGATCTGGATAGCAGAGTCATTTCCTGCCCCGGTTCCTTCTCGTATCCCTGCTTCCTGCCAGTCATGATTTGAACGGCCACTGTCACACACTGTGCCACTATGGGATTCTGCTTCACTCCAGGCCCAGAACACAGAGCCACATTACTACATACATAATCCTCTGAAAACATGAGTTGAGATAAGTCTCTCCCCTTAATTTATTTTTCTCAGATGTTAGTTATAGTAATGACAAAACTGATTCAGTTGAAAATACAATGATGCTCGGGAGGCAGAGGCAGGTGGATTGCTGTGAGTTCGAAGCCAGCCTGGTCTACAAAGTGAGTCCAGGACAGCCAAGACTACACAGAGAGACCCTGTCTCGAAAAACCAAAAGAAAAAAGAACAAAAAGAAAATACAACGATGTACAAAGTCTGATTTGATCATCTTTTGGAAAGTAGCAATTCTTTACTTAAGTACATTCATGAGAAACATAAACTGAGATAAGTCAGTTGCTACTTTATCATATTTTTAGGTCTGATGTAAGTTATTTCAAACTGAGTTATATGGCAGCAACTTTGTTCTACTTAAAACTTCCTCTCCTTTGTCAGGCATGGTGGTGCATGCCTTTAATTCCAGCACTCTGGAGGCAGAGGCCGGCCTGTTCTACAACACAAGTCCAGGACAGTCAAGGCTACAGAGAGAAACCCTGGCTTGGAAAACAAAACAAACAAACAAACAAAAAAAACAAACAACAAACAACCAAAAAACCCCAAAACTTCCTCTCCCCATGTCCTCATTTGAAATGTAGTTCAGGTGTTCCTCATGTCAGTGACTCAAAAGCCTACCTTCTACAGCCACTGTCCATAATGAAACCTAAGGATGGACACAAGAGCCCTGTACACGAACAGTCTTATAAATGAGCAACCAAGGAAAGGCTTGATCTTCTTTAACAAATCTTCATGGGAATGCGTGATGAGTGATACCTGTGGGCCCTCAGAGAGGCAGAGCCCTACAGGATCCCACATGCGGACCGGCTCAGGTGCCTGCAGACTTCCCGTTGACCAGCTGACAATCCTAAACTCTCCAGGTCTTAAAATGGTAATTGCCCTCCATTTCTTGAATTTTCATTTTTATCTCATTGTGCCTAACCTGACCAAGACACTTGAGCTGGAACCTGCCCTGCCTTCAGGGCTCCCCTAGGGCATGGCTATTTTGGCTTGTGGCCACTCTCAGAGCGAGACCTTAACACTAAGGTAAGATGCTAAAGAAAAGAACACCGCAATAACAATCACTCCGGTGCCTAGCCACTGAGCAAAGGCGTAAGGTAATTCTTAATTTATTACATTAATTTTGTAGACATAAAGCCTCTTCTCAAGTTCTAGACTAGGTAGTGGTGGCTTTTTTTCCCCCCAGTAAATAACTAAATCCTTACTGCAATGGTAGTTCCCAACTCATTGCCAAAGCATTCAGAAATGTACCACAGACCCCAAATATATTTAAAAACAATTTCAACTGAGCTGTAAAAAAAAAAGGGCTAGGTGCAATGGAACATACTTGTAACTCCCAGACACATGAGTCGACCTCTCCAAGAAGATCGTCATGACAGGAAGCCAGCCTGGGTTCTCTATTCGGCAGGCTGGACACTCAGAGGCGATAGTAGCAGTGTCGTCAGCTTGCTGAGGTCCATGCTGTATACCACGTGTAGTCCCTATCGTCAGGGTCTCTCCATTCACGGACCCGTCATCCTTCACTCCTGTCTCCTAACAGTTCGTTCCAAACACAACCCTCCCCTTCATTTATAGTGTAATGTGATGACTTCACTTTGAACCTGTAATGGATGACTTAACAATTCAAGTCTGGACTCCTTAAAATTGTCTGCAAGGGCCCAGTATTTGGTCTTTTTTTTTTTTTTTTTTTTTTTTTTTTTTTTTTTTGTCTCTGCTCCTTTCTTTTCTGATTTCTGAGCTACACACTGCTTCAGTTACACTCCATATTTGGCTGTCCATTGGACTGTCTGCGCACATTCCCACCTGAAGACTTCATTCTTCCTTCTGCCACCTGCCTTTTCCTTTGCCGATCTTTGTCTAAATCTCACCTTTTCAATCAACTGTGCTCCAAAGCGTAATCCTCCTGTTTAATATGACAAAGTGCTCACTACTTCCCACCCTGATATCCCTCCCCGATGCTCTTTATTTTGCGTTTCTCTTTCCCTCCTTTTACTTTAGTTTCTTTGCAGTCCTGAGAATTGAACCTTTCCTATGATAGGTGAACACTACCGCTGACTGAAGGCCCAGCTCCCCTGCAATGGTTAGTGTTGGTTGTGACGGGCTCTAGAAACATCATCACCTGGGAGACAAGTGTTCTGTGAAGGATGATCTCGGCTGGGGTGGTGGTGGTTGGGGGAGTCATCTTGGTTATATTAGATGAAGTGGGAAGACCTGCCCACTATGGGTGTCACCATTCCCTGGCCGGGATCCTGGACTGTACACGTGGAGAGAGGGAGCTGGGCAGCAGCCTGCACTCACCGAGTTCTGCTTCCTGGTTGTGGGTGAAGTGACTTCACCTCCATGATGGACTATACAGTTGAACTGTGAACTGACCCGGCCTGCCGGGGTTCGACTAACGCTCGGGAGGAGAATTCTCCTGTACAGGGACAGAACACAAGACACGAAGAAGGGGAGCAAGTCTTTGATCAAGCTCTCAAAACTTTATTGTCCAGGTAGAAGGTTTTATAAGGCAGGGGGCAGGGAAGCATATTGCTATGGCAACCCAGCTGCAGGCTATCTCACGATGTGAGGAATTCCAAGCAGGTCACAACGTCCTGCCACACCGAAGAATATTTTACTATTTTTATCTAATCTAACTGTTAAACTACAACAGGGTGGCTCCATCTAAATCTTATCTTTAGCCTAACTGCCAAACCACAACAGGGTCAGCTGGTTTCTGGTAAATGGCAGACTGCTGGAGAAATAGGAACCTAGTCTCTGACAAGATGGCTGAACATTGGCCATATGGCCTGTCCCCAACAGTGAACAGAATAATCCATCCTTTCCTTTTTATTTATTTATTTATTGGTTTTTTGAGACAGGGTTTCTCTGTGTAGCCTTGGCTGTCCTGGACTCCCTTTGTAGACCAGGCTGGCCTTGAACTCACAGCGATCCACCTGCCTCTGCCTCCCGAGTGCTGGGATTAAAGGCGTGCGCCACCACCGGCCCGGCAATCCATCCTTTCCTTAAGTTGCTTTTTATCAGAATGTTTTATTACAGCAGCCAAAACAGAAACTGAAATACCCCCCTTACATTTTTTTTTGCTTGAGAGAAGGTCATGCTAAGATTCCTTAAACTGGGCTTGAACTCACAATGCTTCTTCTACCTCATACTCCTAAATAGCTGGTGATATCAAAGTGGACAGGAGTGTTTTCATAGTTTGGCAGTGAATTGGCTTTTATTACAATCTTTTGGAAAGCCATTTGGTGTGTGTGTGTGTGTGTGTGTGTGTGTGTGTGTGTGTGTATGGTTTGCAAGAATCTCAACAGTCATCACTGCCATCAGAGTTTTGAGTGAGGCAAGAAGGTAGTTCAATTCAACACAACTAGGTAGCCAATATTGGTTCAAATTTTGGGAGTCTGACCCTGAGTAGTTTATTTTAGACATATTTAAGTACAGCATAGCATAATTTGGTGAAAAATTTCCTGGTGGTAGTTAATTCAGTCCTGTGCACACAATAAAGCACAAAGTAAGCTAAATAAAGATCAGATAACAACCGCATCAAAACTCTTGTGACACTTTCCATGAAGAACACAGGGTTTCTCTGCAGAACTGGCCGTCCTGACTGGGCTGACCTCCAACTCAGATCTACCTGCTTCTGCCTCTTGAGTGCTGAGATTAAAGGCATGGCTGCCACCATCCATCTGAAAAACAAACTCTTGATAAGAATCCGGGGGAGATCAGGTGTGGTCTTGGCCTCACAGATAGTGCAAAGGTCACCAGGTTATTAAATACCTCTGCCTCCAGCCTCTAGGTGGTTAACAGGTTACTCATTCCTTCCTTTGAAGGAACAATACTGTATGTTCAATGTTCCTGATTCCCTTAGTGAGCACCCAACCTCTGTGCCTCCCACATATTTAGTATTTAGTCATATAGAATGTTTATTTACTCAGGGACTCCTGTAACCCTGCATGGCCTTGAACTTGCTACGTAGCTGAGGATGACCTTGAACTTTTAACCCTCAGCCTCTCAAGGCTAGGATTGCAAGGGTAAACCACCACGCCCGGCTCATATAGATGATTTTTCCAGGCTCTTAATTCTTACGTTCACCAAAGCCTTGTCTTGAATACCCTGGAAACAACCTTCCTTGGCATAGCTAAGCTATGGTTTGGTGCGGGGTTGTTTCACAGTGTCGTCAGCAGCTACTGGGGCAAAGGCCTGGCATCCCCCTCTTTTTTATGTTTGAACAGTGCTGCTGATGCAACTCAACATTCCTTTTTCTTATTTGAGCTGATTTTCTTATCAGTTTTGCAAGAGAGTTAAAAAATTATTAGCAATAAAATTGTGAAATAGACCTTTTGCTAAAGTTCAGTGTGTTTAAACAGTCTTCCTGTGCCCCTAATCCCCTCAACATTTTTTTCCCTCATTCCAAAAGGGAGCTCAGAACCGGGTCGTGGTGTTCGCCTTTAATCCCAGCACTTGGGAGGCAGAGGCAGGTGGATCACTAGCAGTTTGAGGCCAGCCTGGTCTACAAAGTGAGTCCAGGACAGCCAAGGTTAACAAAGAGAAATCCTGTCTCGAAAAACAAAACAAAACAAAACAAAACAAAAACAAACAAAAGAGCCAGAAAGTCGACAAGCTTGAGCTACTAATCTACCTATAATGCTCATTACTAAGTGAGATTAATTTTGTAATTTGTAGTTCCCATTCCCAATTGTTTCATTCTTTCTTTGTTTCTTCACTGGAATTTCAAGTTTATTATAGGATAAATAATAGTCTCTATTGTGGTTTAGTTACAGTTGAAATTAATAGGGCCAGCAAGATGGCTCAGCAGGTAAAGGCATTTGCCACACAAGTCTGGTGACACCGTTCAATCTCTGAAACCTATATAAAGTTAGTTGGAAGGAAGAGAACTGACACCACAAAGGTGACACAGTGGCATTTGTACCTGCCTATCCACCCACATCGTGCACACTCACACACATACAAGCACTTTGTTATTTGTTGATGGTGTTGTTTTCAACCCTGGCTGTCCTGGAACTTGAAGGAGAGATAAACCTGTTTTTTAGGACCCCAAGTGCGGGATTGGAATGGTCTCCTGAGAGAACAGGTGAGGTTAATCCACTAGAAGACCGACCACATCGTGCGGGAGCTTGATTGTTGCCAGCTGAAAAGATCCCGTGAACAGACTCTGGGAGGAGATATATAAATGAGCCCAGAACTGGAGGCGGGGCCTTTTGGAGACTTGGGATAGTTTTGGCTGTTCATCGCTGTGCTTCGAGACGCTCCTAGAGAGAACCGCTCGAGGGAAGGCTTCGGGGCTCCGGCTCCTGCTGAGATTCTGGGTTCTGGCTACTCTAGGTTCCAGCAGAAGAAATCCTGCAGATTGTGCCAGGAGAATCATTCCTCAGAACTGATATCCTTACGGTTTTGTTATTGTGTCCATTAATCCTCATTTCCTATTGTTGTGGTTAGTCGGGTTATAAGTGACGTATGCTAGGTCACAAAGCTGTTAATAAAATATATTGAGCCCACAGGAACTCTCTTTGTAGACCAGGCTAGCCTGGAATTCACAGAGATCTGCCTGCCTTTGTCTCCCAAGTGCTGGAATTAAAGGTATGTGCCAAATACAAGTAGCCAAATACTATGAATGTAACATTTATATAACTCCTGATTGTTTTGTGGTTCCTCTTGATGTAGGTAGTTTATTGTATGTATGTGTAATAATATAAATGTATATATAAAAAAGAAAAAAAGAGAAAAGTTTGTGCCACCACTGCGAAGTTACAAGCATATTTTTGTACACACACACACACACACACACACACACACACACAGAGAGAGAGAGAGAGAGAGAGAGAGAGAGAGAGAGAGAGAGAGAGAGAGAGAGAGAAATGTATTATCTCATTATCAAATACAAACAAACAAAACTGAAATAAACTTAAAATGTTTGTTTATTTATTTATTTATTTTTAGTTTTTCAAGACAAGGTTTCTCTGTGTAGCCTTGGCTGTCCTGGACTTTATTTGTAGACCAGGCTAGCCTCAAATTCACAGCAACTCACCTGCCTCTGCCTCCCAGAGTTCTGGGATTACCAACCTGTTCTACCGTGCCTGACTAATAATCATACAGATTGGGAAAAAAGTGTTAGGAGTCAATTAGGAAAATCACAAAGGCCTTATATAGAAAACCCAAAGAAAAAAATACAACTTGTCAATAAACTCTGTTGGTAGATATTTCTGTTGTACTTAGTATGTCCCTGTGCAGTTCTGAGTTTTAACTCTTGTGACAATAAGATGATTTTGCCAAAGTTACTTAATCTTCTGTGCTTCCTTAGTCCCTTCCCCCATGACACATACAAGTGAGGGAGAGATCTGGTTGATAGAGAATTTATATTTTAGAGCCATCCCCATATATAAGGTTTCACATCTATATATTATTAATCCAGCTCTGGATCAAAAATATTTTCAAGGGCGATGGAGAGATGGCTCAGAGGTTAAGAGCACAAGCTGCTCTGCCAAAGGTCCTGAGTTCAATTCCCAGCAACCACATGGTGGCTCACAATCATCTTTAGTGAGATCTGGTACCCTCTTCTGGCATGCAGGCAGAATAATAAATAATCTTAAAAATATTTTCAAGGTGCTGGAGAGATGGCTCAGTAGTTAAGAGCACTGGATGTACTTCTAGAGGACCCAGATTCGACTCCTAGTACCCACATAGCAGCTTAAAACTGTCCATTAATTGCAGTTCTGGGGAATCTACCACTCTCTGCTGGCCTCTGTGGGCACTGCGCACACAGGCATGCAAGCAAAACACCTCTACACATAAAAATAAAGGAAAAGGTTTTTGTTTAAAAAAAAAAGTTGTCCATAGTGAATATGTGGAGATGCTTTTTTCTTCTTTCCTAAGCAAGGAACTATATTTATTTACATAAGATGTATATATCATTAGGTATCAAGTAACCCAGAGTTGATCCACATACAGTACATGAGGATGTGTTCACAGGTAACATACACCACTACATATAAAGGGCCCAGGCATCCATAGATTTCAGTATATGCTGAGGGTCCTGAGGAATGATGCCTTGCAATGCTGAGAGAAAACAGTAACATATACAGAAAAAGAAAAGGAACAAATTAAAAAGAAAAAAAAACATCAAAAACACAAAATTGGGAGCTGAGGGAGTAGGTCAGTTCACTGAATGCTTCATGCACAAGCATGAGGAGCTAATCCAACCCCTAAAATCCATGTCAAAAAGCAAGCATGGTGCTATATACCTCTAATTGCAATGCTGTGTATGTGCTCGCCTGTGTGTGTTTGTATGTGTGTGGTGTATGTGTATGCCTCTGTGTGTACCTGTGTGTGTATGTACGTGTGTGCCTGTGTGTGTTTGTATGTGTGTGTGAGTATGTGTATGCCTCTGTGTGTGTGTATGTGTGTGTGTGTGTAAGAGAGAGAGAAAGACAGAGACAGAGAGACAGAGAATGAAGAATCCTGAGGGCTCTCGGCTAGCTAGCCTAGCCTAATTGTTGAGGTCCAGGCTAATGAGAAATCCTGACATAGAAGACAGGGTGGAGAACTTGTTTGTGATGTCTTTCCCAGTCATTTTAAAGAATTACCCAGAACTTCTCTCACTGTTGAAACTCTTCCCAGGTCCTCTTTGGCGTCCTCTGAGGATGCCCATCTCAATTCCATCTGGGTGCTTCCCTCCCTTCCTTCCCATCTGTTTTCCATTTGTAATCCAGTGGCCAGATGAGCTGGTCTCTGACTAAACACATTCTTTTCAGTCTTTGAAAATGATGGTTATTCTTAGCCAAAGAGCCATCATTCCTACTTTTGAAACAATGACCTTGAAGTGAAAGCTAGCACAGAGCACGTACCCAACCACTCCTTTTTTTCTTCCTCCGTCTTTTTTATTTGTATTTTTGTTTTTCAATATTTATTCCCTGTGGTCTTTAATTTGATCTAGTGAATTCTCAGCATCTCAAGAGGCTTCTTTACTGTTTGGGTGTGGTTTTATTTCCTTGACACTCAATATTATTATTTAGCAACTTCAGTAGGTCCTGCAAATAGATCTTTATTGTCCTGAGCTATACCTACCTACCTACCTTCCTTCCTTCCTTCCTTCCTTTTCTTTCTGATAGGCTATTCCTATGTATCCCATGCTGAATTTAGTATGTATCCCAGGCTGGCCTCGAGCTCACTGTCATCCTCCTGTCTCACCCTCCAAAGTGTTGTGATGATAGGTGTGCCCAGCCACACCCAGCTGTAGTTTGCCTTCTCATATAACTAGGTTGTCGTCAGTCATGGGCCTTATCGGATCCTTCATATCGACTCTCCATGCTCCAACATGTGACTTTCTCTCCATAGCTTTCCCATTTCAGATCTTCTTTCTCTGTGGGAAAGGACCATTAGGCGTGGAATTGTGGGGCAGCTTTTGGCTGGGTTGCTAACAAGGCAAATCACTAAATGGACTCTACAAGCCTCAGTACCTTTATCTACCCTGAGGATGTTGTAGCAACCTTGAAGAGTTATTGGGATGATTTTGTAGGACAGTGTGTGTAGAGGATGGAGGGGGTTATGATGGGGATGTAAAGTGAATAAATAAATTAATTAAGCAGGGCAGTGGTGGCGCACATCTTTATTCCTGGCACTTGGGAGGCAGAGGCAGGTGGATCTCTGTGAGTTCGAGGCCAGCCTGATCTACAGAGAGAGTCCATGCAAGCCAAGGCTACACAGAGAAACCCTGTCTCGAAAAACCAAAAAATAAAATAAAATCAATCAATTAATTAATTAGAAGATAATGTGTGTAAAACCACAGTGCATACTAGTTTTATGTTTTATTTTCACTTGTTTAATTTTTCCACAAACCTGTTGTACTATTTCGTTTGTTTCTTTTTTTGTATTTTTGAGACAGGGTTTCTCTGTATAGCCCTGGTCACTTTGTAGACCAGGCTGGCCTTGAACTCACAGAAATCTGCCTGCCTCTGCTTCCCTGAGTGCCGGCTTTACAGGTGTGTGCCACCTTGCCCAGGCTCTTTATATGTGTCTTTGTTTTTTAGTTAAAACATATTTTTTATGGTTGGGATATGAACTAATCTTCAAAAAGGCTTGGTCTGCAGTTGGTGACACTATTCTGAGGTGTGCTGGAGATCAGAGGAGGTGCGGCCCAGCTGAAGACATGAGACCCCCGGGAGCAGGTCCTTAGAGTTATCTCCATGCTGGCTTCTTCCTTTCTCCCTTGGCTTCACATGCCACCATGAACTAGCACGTCTGCCCTGTGACCTCATGCTTATGACTGTCTGCCTCACCCCGGGCCCGGAATCAACAGAGCCAGGGACTGTGAACAGAAAGCTCTGAAACAGTGAGCCCAAATAAATCTTTCCTCCTGTAAGTTACATCAGGTATTTTTATTGCCAGTTTCAGAAGCCATTGGAACTGGTTAGTGGGAAGAATGTGGGAAAGTTTGACATGGTAGAGCAACTCTGGAATGCTGTGAACAGCTTAATGTGTGACACTGGTGGGAGCTCAGAAGACGAGACGCTGACAAAATTCTGATCATGAAGACACTGCTCATGAGATTCCAGATGAGAACAGTGATTCCACTGTGACTATTAGACCATTTGTGTCACATTTTGGCAAAGAACTTGTCTGCACATTGTCCTGAGACTGGGAGGCAGAACTTAAAGGTAATGGACTAATTAATCTGGTGTAAGAAATGTCAAGGCGATATAGCGCTCAGGCGATAGCATGGCTATTGTTGCCTGTTTTGGGCAAGATTTACAGTGGGAAACAAGAACAAAAAAACAGAGCAGAAAGACTTGACAGATTTATAGTTTGTCCATAAAAGCCTGTGTAAAGTTGGGGCTAAGGAAGTCATGGTTTTGAAAGAGACTGGAACATTAAAAAGAAGCTAAATACTTTGCATAAGAATAATAGGAAAGATCCCATAAAGGTGACTCTGAAACTAGACAAACTGTACCCAATGCAGGCTTAAAGGTTTATGGAAAAAAATAAAACCCAAAACATCACTTAAAAACCTTACATGGAAAAGAGAGCACTAGGTAGTTTGCCATTTCCAGGCACCCAGGCCTTTAGAAGCCACCATAATCACAGTGCGAGTGAGACTAGCTACTGCTTGAGCGGGCTGAGGGCAGATCCCAGCATCATTCGAGTGTTGTTGGTTTTATAGGTATACAGAATGCAAATTAAGGGGTTGGGGAGGCCAGGGCCCAGATCTTAATGGGAGTGTCAGAGGGCGAAGCAATGTGTACTTACTCAAGATTTCTAAAAAGAGCTGGTGAAATGTGAAGCTGTGATGGTGAATTCTAAGCAGTTATAGAGACCCCAGGAAGCCAGAAATGCTAAGAATGTGGACTACGCCAGGAAAAAGTCACAAGCAATGAACAGAGTCATCCTTAGAGAGAGGGAGAGGGTCTGTGTGCTGCAAATGGCAAGGCCTTATGGGTGTGGCCAGGACTCTCTGGGGCCCATATCTCAGTGCCGGGTGTCCTTGATATCAGGCATGAAACTGCAGGATTTAATGTTTGTCCTGCTAGGTGTTGATTTTGCTTTGCTCTCATTTTTCTTTCTTTTCTTTTCTTCTTTTGCCTTTTCTAGACAGAGTTTCTCTGTTTAGCCTTGGCTTTCCTGGACTCTCTCTGTACACCAGGCTGGTCTCAAACTCACAGAAATTTGCTTGCCTCTGCTTCTAAGTGCTGGGATTAAAGGCATGCACCACCACCACCTGGCTGATAGCATTTTTCTTTCTTCATTTAATTGGGAGGTTGAGTATACTTTTAGAGGGATAGTCCATTAATGTCATGGTGGGGAGCGTGGGAGAATATACAGGGGGCAGGCACTGGAGCAGGAGCTGAGAGCTACATACTGGTGCTTTGGAATCCTCAAAGCTCATGCCCAGTGACACATTTCCTCCAACTCAGCCACTCCTACTCCAATAAGGCCACCTTTGCTAATCCTTCTCAAGTAGTGTCACATCTGTGAAGACTAAGTATTTAAATATATGAGCCTATGGGCCCCATTCTTTTTCAAACCACCACATTGTCTTTTCTTTTCTTTGTTTAAGATTTTGTCTCTCTCTATAGATTAGGCTGGTCTTAAAGTCACTGTGTTGTCCAGGCTGGCTTTGAACTCTGACTCTTCCTCCACCAGTTTCCCCATTACTGGGATTACTGGCATGTGTCCCTGTACCTGGTTTCTGATTTTTATAGGGGTTAGGGGTTGGCCTTGACTCTCACAGGATAGAGCTGTTAAGATGATAGGAATTCTTGGAGATGGGCCGAATGGATTTTGTGTTATGAAATACACAGGAGCTTTGTGAGTCCCCCCACCAATCCTCCTATATTGACCTTTTGTTTTCTAGCTGATGGCACTATGTTTCGGAGGTGATGGAACTTTTTAAAATTATACTTATTGTATGTGATGTGGGGTGTGTGTGTGTGTGTGTGTGTGTGTGTGTGTGTGTGTGTGTATGTGTGTGTGTGTCTATGTGTTTGTGTATATATATTGGAAGACAACTTGAAGGCATCAGTCCTCACCTTCCATCATGTGGGTCCTAGAGATGAAACTTGGGTTGTCAGGCTTGGTGGCACATGCCTTTGCCTCTGATCCACCTTACTGGATTAGGCTGGAGGAAATGAGCCCTTGGGGGTGTCTTGTCTTTGTCCTATTTCTGTCTGTCTTGGGTCTTTGCCACGTCCTCCTGCTGTCATGTTCTTCTCTACTGTGGGTCCAGAACCAACAGACGCATAGACTCTGAACTGAAATCTCTAAAAGTGAGCACATATAAACCTTTCTTCTTCTCAGCTGTGCATGCCGGATATTTTTATTAATTTATTTTATTTTTGGTTTTTCAAGACAGGGTTTCTTTGTGTGGCCTTAGCTGTCACTTTGTAGACCAAGCTGGTCTTGAACTCCCAGAGATCAGCCTGCCTCTGCCTCCCAAGTTCTGGGATTAAAA
Source organism: Acomys minous (assembly GCF_964271855.1). NCBI lineage: Eukaryota > Metazoa > Chordata > Mammalia > Rodentia > Muridae > Acomys > Acomys minous. The sequence goes on along the minus strand of NC_140483.1, from coordinate 149,989,417 downwards.
GCGTGTGCCACCACTGCCCAGCAACTGCAGGGTATTTTTGTCACAGTGTCACTAATGCGTTATTGTTCCCCTAACAAGCTGTTCAAGATACTTTTTTGTAATCAAACTCTCCATAAGATTCTAATACTACACACACACACTGCTCATTTACTAAGTGTATTTGGGATTCACATTAAGAACCAATGAGAGCCAGGCATGGTGGCACATGCCTTTAATCCCAGCACTCAGGAGGCAGAGGCAGACAGATTGCTGTGAGGCCAGCCTCGTCTACAAAGTGAGCCTAGGATAGCCAAGGTTACACAAAGAAACCATGTGTCAAAAGAAAAAACCAATGAGATCAGTGTGTGTGTGTGTGTGTGTGTCTTTTTTTCTGGATAATAAGCCCATAGTCTCATGTATCCTGAGCATGTGCTGGGCTACTGAGCCACTTCTCTAAACCCTGAAGTAAGACTGTTGCATTCTCAGGAAATCTAATTTTTATGCCCTCTCATGGTTAGTTTGAATTGTCAATTTGATACAACCTAAAATCACCTGAGAAGAGAATTTCAATGGTGTGTGTGTGTGGGCTGTCTAGATCAGACTGGCTCATGGGTCTGTCTGTGGAGAATTGTCTTGGTTACATTAACTGGGGTAAAAGACTCACCAACTGTGAGTGGTACCATCCCCTAGGAAGGAGACCTATGTGACCTGAATAACAGTGAAGAGAATGCACTGAGCATGAGTATGCGTGCATTCTTTGCTCCATAACTGTGGGTGTGATGTGACCAGATCATCAGGCTTCTGCTGCTGTGGTTTCCTAGCTATCATGGGTTGTATTCTGGAACTGTGCACTGAAATAAACCTTACATTGCTCTTGTCAAGGTTTTTAGTTACACATATCATTATGTGTGTAATAGTTTTACATATATATACATATATATCATACATATATACACATATATGCATATTTGTGTGTTCCTCTTTCACTGCTTTGTCTCATTCCTTCAGTAGCTGATAAAACATTTGTTCAATCTTTGAACATATTACACAACTATTGACCTTCGGGAAAGAACCTCACCTCACTTAAGGAAAGGCTACCCTTTCCAAATAGAACCCGGCTTCTCGGTCAAGCTTGGACAAATCAAGCTGCTGGCTCTGTGCATACTGGTGTCTTTGTGGACTCCTCCCTTAGGCCTTTGAGGTGGGTGCTGGACATTCCTTGTGAGAAATCTGAGATGGAAACAAAAAGACAGCCACAGCTTCCCAACGGCCTCCTGCCAAGTTTCTTGGGAGCATAGCTCTTGGGGTTTAATGATCATTTTTAAATGTATACTGAAATTTCTAGGGTTTCAAAAGTTTCTGTAGTTTTCTGTAGTGCCAAAGGCTAGAATATGTGGTGGTGAGGGAAGGTCTCCACAGAAGGATTGCTGAGAGAAAGGGGTGGGGGTCTAGGGCACAATGCTATGGTTAGAGATGAAGCTCCCTCTGCCTCATGGCTTCTGTGTTGAAGGCTTTCTCTCCAGCTGGTGGTTCTATTTTCAGATGAGCTAGAATCTTCAGGAGGTGGGGCCCAGCTGGAGGAATCATGGGGGCAGTGATCTGGTCTTGAAGCAGAGAAGGGAGGGACTACTGGACAGATAGTTGAGAGGAAAAACAAAAACAATGATGGAAAGATGAGGGTCTGGGCATCCAGCATCCAGCATCCAGCTTGGTCATCTTGTGACCTTGGGCAAGTTATTTAAACACCCTCGATCATCATAATTTCTATTTCTGTAAAGAGCATTATAACATTTTCTATTTTGGAATCTACATGACATTTGCACACACAATTTCTGGCATGAGAAAGGTAATCAATTATTGAAGAATTATAATATGATATGTATATTATATTCTGTATTCTTACCTGGGATTTTCACTATGGGTCAAATGTAGAGCTGATGGTAAAATGCAATTTTTATTCCAAAATAATAAATCTAACCTGAAAAAAGTATAGTCAATAAAAAAATTTTGAATAAACTAAACTTGTTAAGAGAGGTTTTCTTTCATTTTCTTTTTTCTTTTTTTGGTTTTTCCAGGCAGGGTTTCTCTGTGTAGTCTTGGCTGTCCTGGAAGTGAGGTTTTCTTATTGTGGAAAAGATTTATACCATGTGTACACATATGCACACAGCCGCATTCTGGGGCTTTGGGAGCAAAGGCTGATGGGAGGGGACTTAAGGGGTCTTAAAGAGGCTCAATAATGAGGCCATTAGTTACTCATTTTTTGAACTAAGTGAGAAATGAAGAGAGGACTCAGCAGGTAGAGGCCAATAGATGGCACTCATTAGTGACTGATGCTACTCTGGGAATGAAGCTTCCTAGTTTGAGCCTCGCAGGTCCTAGTGCTGGAATTCAGGGTTTGAACAATTTACCCACTGGCCCTCAGCAACAGCAGCAGAACAAAGCCACTTCCCCCTTTGAGAAGGACATGGCTGCTGAGGGTAGCTCCAAACAGATGAGAAAGTGCTAAATGGTACCTTACTTTTCATTTCATTTTATTTATTTTATTTTTATTTTTAATATTTATTTATTATTTATTCAGTATTCTGCCTGTGTGCCAGAAGAGGGCACCAGATCTCATTATAGATGGTTGTGAGCCACCTTGTGGTTGCTGGGAATTGAACTCAGGACCTTTGAAAGAACAGATAGTGCCCTTAACCTCTGAGCCATCTCTCCAGCCTGATACCCCACTTTTTCCAAACTCACCAGCCAGCCATGTTGTTGACTCCTCTTTCTGGAGGACTGTGGGAAGGAGCCCTGCCCAGGTGGGCTTTTCCTTTTTTTATTTGGTTTTTCGACACAGGTGTTTTTGTTTTTGTTTTTGTTTGTGTGTGTGTGTGTGTGTGTGTGTGTGTGTGTGTGTGTGTGTGTAGCCCTGGATGTCCTGGAACTCACCCTGTAGACCAGGCTGGCCTAGAACTGGAAGACCCACCTGCCTCGGCCTCCCTAGTTTGAGGTCAGCCTGGTCTACAGAATGAGCTCTAGGACAGCTAAGGATACACAAAGAAACACTGTCCCAACAAACAAGCAAAAGACAACAGAAATAAAGAATAATAAAAAGGATAAATAAAATAAGTTAATAGCTGGATATGTTTTCATCACTTGGGAGGCAAAAGCAAGAGGGTCTGGAGTTCAAGGCCATCCTCAGCGACACAGTAAGTTTGAAATCAGCTTAATCCTGTCTCAAAAAATGAAAAATAGAATAAATTAATAGGGTCACATTATAATACTACCTCTTAACTTAAAACTTTAACATTTTACTTTATTAACTATTTTATTTTATGTATATGCATATCTTTTATTTTATTTTTATTTTTTACTTTTTACTTTTGGTTTTTCAAGACAAGGTTTCTCTGTGTAATAGCCATAGCTGTCCTGGAACTCTCTTTGTAGACCAGGCTGGCCTCAAACTCACCTGCCTCTGCCTTCCAAGTGCTGGGATTAAAGGCGTGTGCCACCACGCCTGGCTTGTATATCAGTGTTTTGCCTTCATGTCTGTCTGGGCATCTTACTCATGCCTGGGGCCCATGGAGGCCAGATGAGGCCTTCCAATCCCCCGGACTTGGAATTATGAATGGTTGTTAGCTGCCATGTGGGTGCTGGGAGCTGAAACTGGGTCCTCTGAAAGAGCAGCCAGTGCTCCTAATGACTAAGTCACCTTTCCAGCCCCTGACTTTTCATTAAAAAATTATTTTTACTTATTATTATATGTCTCTCTCTCTCTCTCTGTTTGTCTCTGTGCATCGGTACTCCTGGAAGCCAGAAGACTGCATCTAATTCCTTGGAGCTGGAATTGAGACATTTGTGAAGCACCCAACATGCGTGCTTTGGGGAGCAAACTTGAGTCCACTCACTGTAAGAGCAGCAAATGCTCTTCTTAACTCCTGGGCCATTTCTCCAGCTCCCCCAACCTTTTCATAGTGGATGTTTTCAAGATGTAAGTATAGAGAGCAGCACATACTAACCCTTGACCCTCATCTCCTGTCAGCAAAGCATTTCACACCTAATTCTAGGATGTGAAAAACTGCATGCCGCGATTACATTGAAGAATAATTGCACGTGTACCATTGTAGCTTTCAAAAACTATTATTCGGTGCTTGGAGACAGGGTTTCTCTGTGTAGCCTTGGCTGTCCTGGACTCGCTTTGTAGACCAGGCTGGCCTCGAACTCACAGCGAGCGATCTGCCTGCCTCTGCCTCCCGAGTGCTGGGATTAATGGGCATATGCCACCATACCTGGCTTGCCTCAGCATTCTTACACGTGCAGGCTTAGCCTTATTTGGGACCACAATGTGTAATTGGTTAATATGTCCAAGTCTTTTTAAATTTTAGATTCTTCTACCATCTGATTTCACTATTTATTTGAAGATTCACCTTCTTTTACTTAATATATTGCCTTCATTCTTCAAGTCTTCATAAAAGCTCATTGTATGGATATCTTATGTGTTAGTTTCACAGTCTCCTGTTATTGGACAGTTATTTCCAACATTTTCTTAATATTCAATTAGTACCTTTGTCTGAATACTTGCTTATTTTTTTTCCAAAATTTAAAATCATATGTGTGTGTGGCTGGGTATGGTGGCGCATGCCTTTAATCCCAGCACTTGGGAGGCAGAGGCAGGTAGATTGCTGTGAGTTTGAGGCCAGACTAGTCTATAAAGTGAGTCCAGGATGACCAAGGCTACAGAGAGAAACCCTATTTTAACAAAGAAAACAAAACAAAAATTGTATGCATGTGTGTGTGTATGCCTGAAGAGGTCAATACTCTCTCTTTTGACCTTGTGGACCATTAGATGCAAGACAGGTTTTCAGGCTTGGTCATAAGTGTCCTTACCTGCTTAGCCATCTCTCTCTTAGCCCTATTTGTTTATTTAATTAAGAATATCTAGGGCAGGTCCTCAAGAAATAGTTTAGCAGTTGAGAGTGCCTGCGGATCTCCCAGAGGGCTGATTTTGGTTCCTAGAGCATGCACCATCAAAGCTGCCTGCAACTTCAGTCTAGAGGATTTATGTTCTTCCCTGGCCTCCATGGGCACCTGAATACACACACACACACACACACACACACACACACACACACACACACACACACACACACTCACACACGCACGATGTGCACATGTATACACACAAATAAAAAGCAAGCAAACAAACAAACAAACAGCAAATATAAATTTGCTGGGTAAAGGAAAATTTCTCCTCTTTCTTCCCAGTATGGTCTGCTTTGCTCTAAAGAAAGGACTTTACTTATTTTTTTTTTTCCAAGACAGTGTTTCTCCTTGTAGCCTTGGCTGTCCTAGATTTACTCAAACTCACAGAGATCCACCTGCTTCTACCTCCTGAGTGCTGGGCTTAAAGGTTTCTGAGCCATCTTGTAGGCCTTTATCTTGGTTTTAAAGTCTGCAATACAAAAGTGATTTGCTTGGCAGACTATCCAGGGCAAGATTGTCCAGCATCATTGGGGCTAACTGTCCTTCTACATCATTCTCCTATGATACATTTATTACAGTTTAAAAAGTGAATGGTGTACATGTGTCACAGACCGTCTCAGTCAGGTATAAGTCTTTGGGGGTGGGCAGAAGATAGGCCAGTGACAAACAGAGACAAACCAGGGGTAGTGTTTGTATCTGAGACAGTCCGGGACATACATGCTCCCATGGAATATCACTAGAAACCTCTCCAAGGACTTATTATTTTTAAAGCGCTCCCATTACAGGGATCCTTGTAAATCTGATTTAAATTTAAAGTCTCCAAAATGAGGATGCCTCCAATGAGTACTGGAGTACTCAGTAAACAGCACTTCTTACAGCACTCAGTAAACAGTGCCTCTTAGAGCTGAAAGCTTGAGGGGAGATTTAAGGTGTTCTGGGCCATGCAGCAGGTTAAACTGGAAAGTGTTCTTTGGCCTTAGTGACCTGCCCGTCTCGCTTGATGAGTGTCTTTTGCTTGAGCTGAAAGTGGAACTCCCTTAAATGGTTGAAAAACGTACTCTGGTGCCTCACATTTGACCATGTTCCCTGGAGGGGGAGACCTGGTAGCACTCAGAGGAAGGACAGCAGGTTACCGAGAAGAGACTTGATACCCTATGAACATATACAGGGGAGGAGGTCCCCCTCAGGAACAGTCATAGGGGAGGGGAATAAGGGGAAAATGGGAGGGAGGGAAGAATGGGAGGATACAAGGGATGGGATAACCATTGAGATGTAACAAGAATAAATTAATAATAAAAAAAAGAGAAAAAAATGGCTGAAGACAACTTTAGGAAATGTGTTCATTCCTTCTTCGATGGTTGTGCTCAGAGAGGAGGACTACAGTGACATCTGCATCTTCTGAAGGTGGGCAAGGGACTGCTGCATCCATGGCTTCTTGGGCGAGTCACGCAGGAATAGAAAACAGGGTCGAACGACTGGAAAGGTGTAGGTTAATGATGGAACAAGCCTGACAATGAGTTGACAATGACTTAGGTGTTGAGGCTGTTGTGGCTCATTTCTCTCTAATTTTGGGTGTGTTTAAAAATTCATGTCCATAATAAAAAGTTAAAGAGCTCTCAGAGTAGTATGGCCAGCCCATGGCCCTGTGCCCATGGGGACTAGTTCTTCAGTATACCATGTGCAGCTCTCGAGACAAACCTGGATGGAGGATGTCATGACAGATCCCTGTAGGGGGAGTGCTTTAAAAATAATAAGTTCTTGGAGAGATTTCTAGTCATATTCCATGGGAGCATGTACACCATTCACTTTTAAAAATGCGATAAGTGTATCATAGGAGAATAATTTAGAAGGACAGTTAGCCCCAATGATGCTGGATCCTCTGCCCTGAATACTTTGCCAAGCAAACCACTTTTGTACTGCAGTCTTTAAAACCAAGATAAAGGCCTACAAGATGGCTCAGGTAAAGGTAAAGGCACTTGCTACCAAGCCTGAGAAGCAGAGTTCAATTCCTGGACCCACATAATGGAAGGAGAGGCGAGCATTGACTACCTCTGACTCCACTTGTGTATTGTGGTGCTCATCCACCTTACCTCATAACAACATCACAAAGTAAATAAATAGAAAACATCAATTAAAAAATAGTACATAGGGAGCTGGAGAGATGGCTCAGTGGTTAAGAGCACTGCCTGCTCTTCCAAAGGACCCTGGTTCAATTCCCAGCATCCACATGGCAGCTCACAACTGTCTAACTCCAAGATCTGACACTACTACACCAACACATGCACATAAATTAAAATTAAATGAAATATTAAAAAATAGTGCATAGTCCTTTAATTAAGAAAATGAAACAAATGGGAATGATAACAAAAAAAAATCTTTGCAATTAAGAAATTCCAATTTCTATATGAGCTAGAACACAAAACCTTGGATGCCATCAGCACTGATGCTTCTCTTTGTAAACTTCTATGGGAAGTCAGAGATCCCTGAAGACGTCAGAAATTATGTATGACAAGCTATAATCCATAGCACTGGCCGGGCTGTGCTGGTGCATGCTTTTAGTCCCAGCACTTGGGATGCAGAGGCAGGCGGATCACTGTGAGTTCGAGGCCAGCCTGGTCTACAAAGTGAGTCCAGGACAGCCAAGGCTACACAGAGAAACCTTGTCTCAAAAAAGCAAAAACTAAAACCAAAACCAAAACATAGTGCTGGAAATTCAGATGCCTAAAAATCTCAATTGCAGAATATATCCCATAACCTGACGGGATACACTTCTGACATAATGAATATCTAAGTTACATATATAGTGTTTTGACTTCTTAGGTCCCTCCACAGTGGAGGCTTAGGACCAGGTGTTGGAAATGCAGTCAAGTTACCTAACCAGCCATGTTATTGATTACACACTAACAAGAGGGAAAATGCTTTAAAAAGAGAGAGAAAGGGGCTGGAGAGATGACTTGGAGGTTAAGAACACTGGCTGCTCTTCCAGAGGTTCTGAGTTCAATTCCCAGCAACCACATGGTAGCTCATAGCCATTTATTAACGTGATATAATGCTCTCTTCTGGTGTACAGGCATACATGCAGGCAGAGCAATGTATAAATAACAAATAAATGAGTGAATGAATAAATACATCTTTAAAAATGAGAAAGAAAGAGTGATTTTACTTTAAATTATGTGTGGTGAAGGGGGAGTGTGTGTACATGCCAGAAGAGGGTGTCAGGTCCCCTTGGAGCTGCCGTCACAGGCTGTTGGGAGCTATGTCCTGTGGATGTTGGGAACCAAATGCAGGTTCTCTGCAAAGAGCAGTCTACACCCCCCCTTTTTTTTCTGTTGTTGTTTGTTTGTTTTTTTGAGACAGGGTTTCTTTGTGTAGCCTTGGCTGTCTTGAACTCTCTTTGTAGACCAGGCTGGACTCGAACTCACAGCGATCCACCTGCCTCTGCCTCCAACATGCTGGGATTAAAGGCATGCGCCACCACGCCTGGCTCAGTCCTCATTCTTAATTGTTGAGTTATCTCTCCAGTCCCAAAGTGTCGTTTTATGATCACAAGCAAATAGATGGTTGATTTTTTTTTTTCGATGTGTGTATGTGTTCCTACATCCTGATAATAAAACTAGAAAACTTAAAACACTTTATGGGTATAAATCAAATCTGGATTATAAAAGGCCTCATTTCATTAAATAGTAAAGATTTCATCCATTCAGGGCACTTCTTATCCTATGCATACAGAAAGAGAGACTTAATGAGGCTTGTAAACTCGAGGTTACACTGGAGTCACAGCCTTTGATTACATAAAGCAAGAAAGCATCATATTCCTCCTCACGGCTTCCTCATAAAATAAGAGGACGTTTTCATTCTCTGAAAAGTGTACGGCAGGCATCCCATCTGCCACCAGCAGCTGCCTATTGCTTCCCACACCACAGGATTGAGCATTATCATATTTAGGGTTCATCTAGAGTTGAGGTCTAATGCCATGGCCAGTTGAGGCCAACTTATGTTAGCATGTGAGGGCCATGTACATATGTCATTTCAACTCTCTGTCCCATAGCTTCCTGTCACCATCCTGAAATCAAACCTAGTGGAAGTATTTACACCACAGAAATTGACAAGCACATTAGCCAGGACTTAGAAAAAAATAATCTTGGGGACTGGTTTGCCTGTTTACCTCCTATTCTATATAAAAGACCTTGCCTAATGGTTGAGACTTAACAGCCATTGGAGCTTTATCCTGTCTTCACAGAGGCTTGTTATATTCTGTTAAGGCACCAATGTTTGCAAAGTGGTTCTGCATGAGGCCAGTCATGTACTGTACTGTTAAGCTACATGTCCACGCCTCCATTATTCAATTCATTTCTTTCTTTCTTTCTTTTCTTCCTTTCTTTAAGATTTATTTATTTATTACGTACACAGCGTTCTGCCTGCATGTACACCTGCAGGCCAGAAGAGGGCATCAGATCTCATTATAGATGGTTGTGAGCCACCATGTGGTTGCTGGGAATTGAACTCAAAACCTCTGGAAAAGCAGATGGTGATCTTAACCGATGAGCCATCTCTCCAGCCCCTTCAATTCATTTTAAATTCATCTATTTATTATGTGTACAGTGCTCTGCCTACATGCCTGCACACCAGAAGAGGGCATTATATCACATCATACATGGTTGTGAGCCACCATGTGGTTGCTGGGAACTGAACTCAGAACCTCCGGAAGGGCAGCCAGTGCTCTTAACCTCTGAGGCATCTCCCCAGCCCCGCCCCCCTCTATGTGTGTGTGTGTGTGTGTGTGTGTGTGTGTGTGTGTGTGTACATATGCATGCCTTTGTATGTGTGTGTGTGTGTGTGTGTGTGTGTGTGTACCTTTGTAAGAGCCAGAAGAAGGCATTGGGTGGCCTCCTCTACCGCTCTCCATTTATTCCTTTGAGGCAGCGTCTCCCTCAGAACCTGAGGCTAGCATTTTTCTGCACTAGGCTGGAAGCCAGCAAGAGTCTGCTCCATGCTCTTGTCTGCCCCTCCTGGAACTGGAGTTACAGTCGTGTACAGGATGCCCAGCTTGCTATATAAGTTATAGTATCTAAACTCTGGTTCTCATTACTAAACAGCATGTGCCTTTAAATGCCAGGCCATCTTTCCAGCTTCCCTTGGCCACTTGGTAAGCATTATTTTGTGTCCTTTTACTTGAAACTATTCCTGAGAAACACAGATGTTACTTAACCCCTTCACTACTCTAAAGTTGCTTGGCTGTCCCGAACCACCTGATCTTAGGAAATACCTGTGTATCCTTCATCTCACAGTCAAGTTTCTACATTTTCAGGAAAATAACCTCTGATTCACACTTCTGCTTTTGTGTGAGAGCCCAGTACTCTAAACACTGTGTCTTGTAGGACAGATTACAGTTCATAACATAAACCTATCTACCCATGATCCTTTAATTCCAAGCTCCCGCCTTCACTAGGCTGTGACTCCAATAGGAAGTGAGGCTATTCTCTTTTGGGCTTCTTGAATTTCCTGGGCAAGTAGTAGATATTGGGGTTTAAATATATGTAAAACACAGTTCAAAGATTCAGAAAACTATATACAGAATCATGTAACTGTGATGGCTATACTTCCTTGTCAACTTGAGTGGATTTAGAATTGCCTAGGAGGCAGGTGCATCTCTGGATGTGTCTGTGCACGTGTTTACACAGAAAGTACTAGGGGGCAAGACTCATGGGCAGCAGCAGCAGCCCATAGGTAGGAGCTCAGACACAGAAGTGGAGAATGGCCAAAGCCAGAGAGACCTGTTAAGCGGAAAGCCTCTGGTGGGGCCTAAAGATCGCTATTTCCAGCATGTTCCTGAGTGACACCCACTAGGCTGAGCTGAAGGTCACAGGGCTCTAGGCCATATGATAAGCGAAGGTTCCCACCCTGCACCGTCTGTACTCTGCCTCGTCACAACACACCCTCTCAGCCAGGTTGTGGTCTTAGAACTTGAAATGTCTAAAATGCAAATGAACGTCAGGACTTTGGACACTTTATGCAAACTATAAAAGAATTAAACAGAGAGTACAAGACAACACATTCGCATTGCCTATTAGAACCGTTGAACCAACCGGTATCACCCCACTGAGCAGGCCATGCATGAAGTCTCATGGGTGTCTTTTTTTCTCTTCCGGAAGCTCCATTTTAAGGCTTTACTGTTAGTTGATGGAGGAGGGCACAGCCCACTGTGGCAGCACTGCTCCCTGGGCAGACTCTCTTAGGCTGTAGAAGGAAGCTAGCGAAGCTTAAGCCTATGAGTGAGCCACAGGCACATTCATCCATGGTTTCTGCTCCATTTCCTTGTTCATGAACGAGTTCTCTGGATGGTTCTGTATAGAACAGCAAGCAGGCCTGTCTTTATGTTTCTGCCTTGACTTCCCCCAGAGATAAACTATGACCATCATGTGTATGCCTGGTGTCCACAGAGACCAGAAGAAGGTGCCAGATCCCCTGAAACTGAAGTTACAGATGGCTGTGGTCCACCATGTGGATGCTGGGAACTGAAGCCAGGTCCTCTTTGAGAGCAGCAAATGCTCTTCACTGCTGAGCCATCTCCCTATCTCCTTGGCTGCAGTGTTCTATTGCAGCCACGGAAAGGAAACAAGAGCATGGAGTCTACAACGTAAACCTTTGCTCGCCTCAGTTTACTTACGTGCAAAAGAAGAATGACAGTATTGTTTATGGCATGTTGTGAGTTAAATATTAGCTAAAGTCTTGACCACTTGCTTGGTGCAGGCACAATTCTTGGGACCTCTCATGCCTTAGCTCATCTAGTGCTAAATCCTTAAGTGAACATCACAAACCAAAGAAGACCAGAAGAATCCTTGGCACATAGTAAATGCCTACTAATTATTATTATTACATTTATGAGCTGAAGAGGTTAAATGAGCTGTTGTTTGTTTACTCCTCAGCATGCCTAATAAATATCCAATATTTGCATATGAAAGTGCTTGTCTAATGAATACCAACGATTCACCAGGTCTTTATGGGAAGTGGGGACTCAGGCAAAAAGGTAACCAACAGGGATATTCCTAATGGGGAAGACATAGGAAAAAAATTATACATAACATTCTAGATTCTTTCTTTCTCTGGTTTTTCATAAGCTAGGAAGCTAAGGGAGTTCTTTGAACTAATTGGGAGGGCCACGAGGGTAATTAACTACCCTCTAATTAAGCTGATAATAGCTGCCATCTATTGGCAAGATCAAAAGCCAAAAGAAGCCCTGCCAATGAGGAGTTTTGAAGACAAGCTGCTCCCAGTGGTGAGAGCCTAGGAGCTTGTACAAGGTAGCCAAGAGTCTGACATGTCTGCTGGTGTCAAGGGGAAAGACGAGAGAGGCGCAGGGAGATGCAGCTTGTTGTTTGTCAGGCAGTGGTCCATGCGCGCTTGGGCACTTGTCATTGTTTTATAAACTCGCAATGAATGGTGTCACCAAAAATAAAGACTCACTCAGCAGTTGTCACGCAGCTTCATAGAAGAGTCTCTGTGCCTTGGAAAGGGTTTTGCCTGGGAGAATGAAGTCCCTTCTCAGGAACAGGATACCAAGTCTCCCCGTGTCCATCTGCTCCCCAGCTGAACTGACCACAGCTCTGTATCCCCTAAATGCCACTGACTTCCCTCCTGTGGCATTGTGGAAATGATAGTGACCATCTTCTTGCTCTGTGGCTGGTCTGGGTTTCTTTTCTTGCTCTTAGCTTTCTTTGGATGTCCCATAGAAATAAAATGTAAGCCACATCATATGTGATTTTTTTTTTTTTTTTGATTTTTCGAGACAGGGTTTCTCTGTGTAGCCTTGGCTGTCCTGGGCTCACTCTGTAGACCAGGCTGGCCTTGAACTCACAGCGATCTGCCTGCCTCTGCCTCCCAAGTGCTATATGTGATTTTTTTTTATGCTTCCTGGTAGGCAATAAAAGGAGTAACAAAAAAATGGGTGAAATGAATTCTAATAACACATTTTATTATGCCAACATAAAAAAAATACTTTCTGACACAAGGTTTCTCTGTGTAGCTCTGATTGTTGTGGAACTCACTCTGTAGAGCAGACTGCCTCTGTCTCCCAAGTGCTGGAATTAAAGGTGTGTGCCACCATTGCCCAGCTGATATGTATATTTTGAACTTCACAGAATATTGTTGTTTGGACTAAATATTCAAGTGCCCAATGACTGTGTATGATTCATGGGGTCTGCATTGGATAGTGCCAGACTAGAGGAGGCGATGTAGCATAAAGGAAGTCTTTTATTTATTCCCACAACTTTGTGAATTTTCTAGAACATAAACATTGTTCCATAGATACATGTAGTAATAAGAATTTTAATGTGTCTTCCAATGTCTTTGTCTCTGTCTCTGTCTCTCTCTGTCTCTCTGTCTCTCTGTCTCTCTGTCTCTCTCTGTCTCTCTCTCTCTCTCTCTCTCTCTCTCTCTCTCTCTCTCTCTCTCTCTCTCTTTCTGTGTGTGTGTGTGGTGTGCAGGCATACACTCACTATGGTGGACATCAGTGGACAACTGGATGTTGGTCCTTCCTACTTGTTTGAGGCAAAGTCTCTATTCACAACTGTGTATTCCAAGTCTGGCTTCCCATGGATTTTAAGGGTCCAAAGTCAGGTGCCTGAGCTTGTATGGCATCTCCTCAGCTCCCTTTCTTTCTAAATTATGTGCTAAAGGAGAGATTGTCTTGGGCAGACCCACCCTCACTGGGTGAAACAGTTCTTTTTCTGCCAGGTGCTGGAAGAAAACTTTATATCTGGCCCGGAAGAAAGCTTTGCATTGACTGCTGTTAGCCTCTAGCAGGGTTTTAGGAGCTAAACCAGGACTCTAGATAACATCTAGGAAGAGAACAGGGACCTTAGTCCCACAACCACAAAGCCCAACCATACTCATCCTGTAACAGGATGCTGCTCCCTTAAAGAAACAGTGCAACATAACACTTTGATTTTGTCCTTGTGAGACCTGGAGCTGAGAACCCAGCCAGGTGGTAGCCAAATTTCAGACCTGTGAGTTAAGACACAGGGTACTGTTTTCAGCCCTCAAGTTTATGGTAATTTGTTACACAGCAGTAAAAACCCAGCATACCAAATACATGTTGCAATTCAGCAACAATCATTTGGCTAGTGGCAATGCCACTGAACCTCTAGTGTTCTCCACCATGACGAGTGACCCTAACCTTGGCAGAGTGGACTTGAAAGTCAAACCAGCAGCAGAGTGGCAGTGTGTTTATATGAGTTGTGCCAGGGTACCAGCAATCTAGTGTGTAGATCACTTTCTTTTTCCTAGCACCATTTGCATCCCAAGGAAGGGCTAAATGAGGCCAGAAAAAAAGTGTTTGAAATAAGTTTAAAACCCTTATCTCATGAAAGAATGACTAGGGGTTAATCAGAAGCAACTGTTACAGATAATTATAGTCTGCTGCTTAGGTTCTTGTCAACTTGACACTAGCTAGAGTCAAATGGGAACGGGGACCTCAACAGAGACCTGGGATTAAATGCGTGTGCCACCACGCCCGGCTGAGCTACATCCTCCTGTCTTGCTGTCTGCTTCAGTTCCTGCCTTGAGTTTCTGTCCCGACTCCCCCTTCATGACGGACTGCAACGGTGAGCTGAAATAAACCTTCTCCTCTCCAAGCTGCTTTTGGTTATGGTGTTTATCATGGCAATAGAAGGGAAACTAAGACAGACAGTCACAGTGGTTGGAGTCATCCGCATTTGCTGTGCCAGGGACTCTCCCCCTTACCTCACTCATTCTTCTTTACCACCCTGGGCAGGAGATAGTATTATTATCTTCATTGTGAAGATGTGGAACCTGAGGTTTGTTTCTTTGTTTGTTTGTTTTTTAAGTCTTTAAAAGGTGAAGGTGATTAGGAAGCAGAAGAAGTAGTTTTGGTTGTAACCTTTCTTTCTTTCTTTCTTTCTTTCTTTCTTTCTTTCTTTCTTTCTTTCTTTCTTTCTTTCTTTTAGAATAGACTAGCTAGACTCAGATGAAGCTCTTTTTCCGGGATACCAGTGAGCTCAGTTTCCTCCATGAGAGTTCTCTTTATGCCTTTTTTATGTCCTCTAGCAAGATAGACCTTTCCTAGTTGGTCACAACTACTGTTTCTTAGTCTTTCTCTTTCTGGCTTTGGCAATCATTTGGCAATCCTATGACTCCTGGTGACATCCCTGACCCAGCTCTGAAAGACGGCATCTCAAAGAATGTTCTAAGTTCAGACTTGTTTACACGTGGACCCCTCACTAGTCATTAAGGAACTTTGTTCTCTGGCCATGACATGGTCATTGTGGTCCTGAAATCAGAGCATCTGTGATTACTACATGAGGCCATTGTACGAAGGGGCACACTAACATCTATGGAAGGAAGGGCCCTTTGGAGTTGACAGGCTTCTTTCATAAGGTAATGCACACAAGGGCTCACAAGGTAAAGCATATGAGACCCAGCCTTTCCTCAGAATATTAAGCAGTTAACAACTGATGGGAAGTGAGACTTCTTCCTTGGTGGGGTAGTTATCTGTAAATTGCTCATGCTCCTTAAGTAATCCCTGGTCCATGCTCCTGTAAGTAACATCAGTTAAACTCATGGATACACCAGGCTGGACATGGAAGCAATAATTTCCTTTTGTCTCTTTTTGGTTCCCTATCTGAGTGGATTTCGCCTTGGCTTATGTCTCTCTAGGAAAAGTTAGTATCTTGTCCCTCAAATTCAGCTTGTTCTAAAGCATCACCGACCGTTGTGCTCTGAAGACCAAGTGTTCTGGATACTGGAACTATGCTGTTGACTAGCTACACGGGCTGCTCCTTAAACGGAAGCACCAAGGTCAGTTTTGCCATTTCTCATCTCCTTTGCCTTCAGCCAATCAACTGCACTGATAACCAAATCTTTCCAGAATGTTTATTGAGCCATTTCTTCTATATTTTATGACCTCCTGAAAACCCTTTAGTCCAGGAATCTTCCTGAAGTCCTTCCTTCTCTAGCTTTGAGTCCATGGCACATCAATTCTGTCACTGTTTCCCAGTGTCCCTGGTTCCTCCACTTGCCATCATTTCTATTTTCTTTTTCTTTCTTTCTTTCTTTTTTTTTTTCCTTTTTTGGTTTTTTGAGACAGGGTCTCTCTGTGTTTGGCTACCCTGGACTTACTTTGTAGACCAGGCTGGCCTCGAACTCACAGTGATCCGCCTGCCTCTGCCTCCCAAGTGCTGGGATTAAAGGCGTGCGCCACCACGCCCGGCATCATTTCTATTTTCATAACTTGGGCACTTACCAATCTTCTGTTGCATGCTGGGAGGCTGAGTGGTGTGGGAACAGAGGAGAAAAGTAAAGGTAACAGGATTCTCTCTCTCCCAGCTGCCACTGAGGACTTAAGTCACACCTCAGGGCAAAGCATAGCCAGGTATTCCTGGCATCCAAAGAAGGCAATGAAAACAGCCCTGTAATTCTCACCTCCCACATGGGAGAGCTGCATGCAGAGAGGGACAGGGCTCTTGAAGCTTGAGGGACACAGGCAGAGTCTGACTCATGCCCAGAGGTCAAGGTGCATGAGGTACTGCTGAAGTGACTGACATCTAGGTAGGGGACGTTTGGCCTTTAGTCAGACCAGAACTCCATTCCCCCTGTAAGAGTCAAAGGAAGCGTGCGTGTCTAGACTGTTAGAAAAGTCAGAGGAAGCAGCGTATGTGTCTGGACTGTTAGAAAAGACTCCTGACCCGATTGATTGATCTTCTGATAGCTGAAGGGTTGGCGGAAGGAGTCAGAGGTAGCACTGAATGGAGAAGCAGACAGGGATGATAAATGGCCCCTTCCGGGGGAGATACTGCTTGAACAAAGACATTCCAGGGGGAGGGGCGATGCAGGAATGAGTCTGAGGCGGCTGGGGGCGATGGGGGAGAGGATAACTTCAGCCTGGCATCTCAGTGGGAGCCAGAGGACAGTTACATAGCATCTCTCTGTGCCACTCACGTAGGACTTTCCCTCCCCTCACTTACACTGCTCTCTCTGCTCCGATCATACACTAGCAGGGCAGTAGTAGAGGAACACCCTACAGCAAAAGCTGAAAGGCGAGTTGAAGGCGAAGAATACATTGCATCCTCTTTGAGTCTAAGGAGTTTACTCTCCTAAGTGGGGGGCGCGGGGAGGAGTATTAAATCAGCACCGCTGAGACCATAGCTAGCTAGGTCTCAACCTTGAAGTCATGGCAGTGTAACTCCTTTCATTCAATGGGACACACTCTTCTCTTTTCTGAGAAGATTTCTTGATCTTCACGCTGCTCCTTACTCTCTCAGTCTTCACAGATCAAATCCACCAAATGTGAAGACACCTTTCGTGTCTTCTGTGTTACCCAAGAGAGCTTAGAGCTCTCTATTTAGAATATTTGTTGCCAGTTAACGTACATGTAATCATGTATGCAGTGGATGGCTTCGCTAATTGAAAATACTATATTCTGGGGCTGGAGAGATATCTTAGAGGTTAAAAGTGCTTGCTGCTTTCCCAGAGGATCAGAGTTTGCCTCTGAGCACCCACACTGAGTGGATTACAAGTGCCAGTTCCTGGGGATCCAGAACTCTCTTCTGGCCTCTGGGAACACCGCACGCATATGTACACATTAACACCCATTCCCCCACTCCCACTGCACATAAACACATAAAAATAAGAATAAATCCTTAAAAAATATTTAAAGGACTGGAGAGAGGGTTCAGCAGTTAAGAGCACTGCTACCCACTAGGGTTCAATACCCAGCATCTACATGGTAGCTAACAACTGTCTGTACCTCCAGTTCCAGGGATCTGATGTTCTTTTTGGGCTTCCACCGGCACCAGGCATGCACACGGTGCACAGACAAACATGCAGGCAAAACACCAATACACATAAAATAAAAATGAACAAATCTTTAAAAACAAAGTAGAAAGAAAAATTAAAACAGTATATTCTTCTAGGCAAATGGGCTTAGTTGTTTTTTTTTTTTTCAGTTGTTGTGCAAAGTAATGGGTTTTAGTGCATCACCTTGTTTTTAATATCGGTTTGATTATCATCTCATTTTCATAGGATGTAAGTATAAACTTTTAGTTTGATTTGAATTTGGATTACTTACTCTATTCATACTGAGCAAATCTAAAGTCAAATTTCAATTTATATATATTGCATTCCTGCAAACTATGTCCACAAGACAACCATTTCTATGGTAAGTATTTAGCAATATTTGAAGTGGGGCCTTTCATGCGTTTGCTGTTACCCTGAGAGAGCCTTTCCAGTCTCATCTCTCTTATTCTATCTAATTACAGATTCATTTTAAAAGCAGTCAGGAGCAAGGGTACCCTGAGCATCTAAAAATGTTACCTTTAATGTATCTAATGAGTTTTAAATTTCACCATAACTAACAAAACTAATTGAAAAACGGAATTACTAATGGAGGGATGCTTCTCCAGAAAAGTAATTCACATTATCGTAAGAGGACCCTACGTTCATTATAGAAAATGTGAGAATTGCAGGAAAGCATAAAGAATAAAATAAAAGCCAGACAGAATCATGCTGTCATTTCCATCCCATTCTTGAGATTTTTCCAGCCTTTTCTATCTTTCAAAGTTAGTGAAATAATTTTAATACATTCTGCTGGCTTCCCAAACAACACTGTGGCCACTTTCCCCCCTTTTTCTCATGAAAAATTGTCAACAATCAGGCCGGGAGTGGTGGCACACTCCTTTAATCCCAGCACTTGGGAGGCAGAGGCAATGTGAGTTCGAGGCCAGCCTGGTCTACAAACAAAAAAGTGAGTCCAGGACAGCCAGGTACACAGAAAAACCCTGTCTTGAAAAACCAAAAAAAAAAAAAAAAAAAAAAACCAAAAAAACAAACAAACCAAAAAAAAAAAAAAAAAAAGTCCACAATCTAGTTTGTATGACTGAATTATATTCCATCACTCTATAATATCTTCTAATTTGCTGTATCATGTGATACAGCATTAGATATCACAATTATCTAATATTGTGATATGCATTCTCTTTCCTTCTTTCTTTTTAAAATTTTTATTTCTTGTGATAGAGTTTCTCTTACAGTCCTCACTGTCCGGGACTCACTTTGTAGATCAGGCTGGCCTTGAACTCACAGAGATTCGCCTGCCTATGCCTCCCAAGTGCTGGGATTGCAGGCATGGGCCACCATACCCGGTGTAATATGTATTCTTGCTCTCATAGGGTTTAGCAATCTTTTTTATTTTTATTTTGGGTTTCCCAGACAGGATTTCTCTGTGTAGCCCTGGCTGTCCTGGGATTCAGGATAGTCATTGATGTAGCTCATTGACCATGGGTAACACTCCCCACCCCCACCCCTGGTGATTAGATGGGGGCTCTTTAGCAATTCTTTCCTTTGGTTTATGAATATAAATGTTTGCCGTTTCTGAACTAAGTACTTAATTATAGCCATGGCATTCTCCTTCTGCTACAGAGACCAGCAATACCCAGGTGAGTGGCCGCTCATCAGTTTGACTCCCAGAGTGGGACAAGAATGCCTAGTCAACTTTAAAAAAAAAAGTAAAAAAATTTTGAGATACTGTCTCACTACAGAGCCCTGACTGGCCTTGAATTTGCAGCTTTCCTCTCAGTACTGGGATTACAGGTGTGTGCTGCCATACCTGGCTTAGTAAACTCACCCTCCCCGCCTCCCTTTCCGTTTCATGGATATTTTTTGCCAAACGTTTTTATGTAGTTTTCCTTATTGTTTAACATACACTTAAATGGTCCTAGAGGGGAAGAGGGAGGAAAAGGTTCTGGCTGATTCTCAAGAAACTGTAACGTCAGTGACTGTGACAGATAGTCTGTCTTGAAAAGAAACGAAGAGAGGCAGGCAACAGGCACCGCTTTTTCCTCAAACCTCTTTACATCGGCGCCAACCTGGAAGGTGCCACTCACGTTCAGGGCAGACTCTCACAGACACACCCAGAGGTATCTTCTGCGAGGTGACTCCAAATTATTCAAGTTGATATTCAAGATTAAGTGTTATGGCAATTTTTCTTTTTCTTTAGTTTTAAAAAATGTATTTTATTAATTTATTCATATTATATCTCAACTGTTATCCCATCCCTTGTATCCTCCCATTCCTCCCTCCCTCCCGCTTTCTCCCTACTCCCCTCCCCTATGACTGTGACTGAGGGGGACCTCCTCCCCCTGCATATGCTCATAGGGTATTAAGTCTCTTGTTCTTTTTTAAAATTATATTTTATTAATTTATTCATATTACATCTCAATTGTTATCCCATGCCTTGTATTCTCCCATTTCTCCCTCCCTCCCTCTCATTTTTCCCTTACTCCCCTCCCCTATGACTGTGATTGAGGAGGATCTCCTCCCCCTGTATATGCTCATAGGGTATCAAGTCTCTTCTTGGTAGCCTGCTATCCTTCCTCTGAGTGCCACCACACAAACTCTGGTGCCCCATACTTGGCAATTTTTCTTTCACTGGTCCTTGGACAGCTACGATAGAACAGTTCCAACGACTTTGTCTTCCTGAATGAGGATTTTGGAACAAAGTTTTGGTTATTTCTAGTATCTGTCTTTGCCTCCCCTCCATCCACACTAACTTCTTGGCCATCACCTCACAGTGTGCCTTGGCTGGAATGCTATAGGAGTCACAGAGAAGAGGGCACCCTTTCCATAAAAAGGGAGGCCCCATCACTCTCTGACGGCACACTCATAAGAACCATTTGAGAACACTTCACCTTCTGTCTCATCTTCACCATATCCACCAGCTGACCTGCTATAGTCACCATAGTGACTGTTTCTCCAGGAGATGAAGGGGCCTTTCTAGAGATGGCACATACTTTGACTTGCCATAATCCTCAGATAAATTTCTGTAGAAACCTCTGTTTGGATGATGTCAGTGGTCAAGATCCTGCCCATTTTGAATCCATCCCTACAGACTAGTTTTTTTTTTTTTCCTTAAAAACTACTTATTTTTATGAGCATGGGTGTTTTGCATGCATGTATGTCTGTGCACCGTTTGTTTGCTTGGTGCCCACAGAGATCAGAAGAGGATGTCAGATCCCTTGGAGCTGTGGTTATAGATGGTTGAGAGCTTTCATGTAGGTGCTGGAAATCAAAACCTGGTCCTCTGGGAGGGCAGTCACTGCTTCTAACTGCTGAGTCATCCCTTCAGCTCCTCTATAGACGCTTCTATTTCTTCCTTGTAAAGATCATTTTGTTTGCCAGGCGTGGTGGCACACACCTTTAATCCCAGCACTTGGGAGGCAGAAGCTGGCCGATCGCTATGAGTTCGAAGCCAGCCTGGTCTACAAAGTGAGTCCAGGACAGCCAAGGCTACACAAAGAAACCTTGTCTCAAAAAAACAAAACAAAACAAAACAAACCAATCAACCAACCAAACAAAATGCTTACTGTTCTTGCAGTGGATCCAACTTCTATTCCCAGCACCTACAACAGGCCGCTTGCAACTGCCCATCACTCCAGTTCTACTGCCCCCTCCCCCCAACACACACATAATTAAAAACAAATAAGTGAAATTTGCACTGGCTTTGGTAGCACATAGACTAAAAGGAAAGAGGCAACATCAGGTGCTGGCACAGATATGGGCAGAATGTAAACCTGTCTATCTTCCATGGAAATCAGTATGAAAGGTTCTCAAAATATTTAAAGTATTATCTACCATATGCCCCAGCCGCACTAATCCTGAGGGACTCCAGCGACGGACTGCATCACAGAGATATTTGCATATTCATTTGCAAAAATTTGCAGCAATTCAAATAGCTAAGATATGGAACCAACACATAAAATAAACACATATACATAAAATTAAAAAAAGTATTTTTAAATTGTGATTTGATTTTACTCAGAATGTCATCTAGTCACTAAGGAAAGAATCAACTGGGGCTGGAGAGATGTGTCTGTGGTTTTATTTTATGTTGTTAAGTGTCTAATAACAGAGGGATGGCTAAAGAAAATGTGGTATATATATGATAGAATTTGGTTGTTTGCTGGAAGTGGATATACTTGCAGACAATCATACTAAGGCAATTAAACCAGTCTCTAAAAGACAAATGCTGGATGTTTTAAAAATCTCATGTGTGGTTCCTAGATCCTATATAGTTATACGAAAGCATATGTGTATGTATTAATACAAAACTGAAATTGTCTAGGGGAGCAGAAAGGAGGGGAGAAGAGTGAGAAGAGAGGGGGCTGTTGTGCTCAATATATAATATATACTTGGGGTTGGAGAGATAGTTTAGTGGCTGTGGTGGTTTGAATAGGTATGGCCCACATAAACTCATGTATTTGAATGCTTGGACCACAGGGAGTGGCACTATTAGGAAGTGTGGCCTTGGAGTAGGTGTGGCCTGGTTGGAGGAAGTGTGTCACTGTGGGGGTGTCTGAGGTCTCATATGCTCAAGCTACGTCCAGTGTGGTGGACAGTCGTCCCCCTGTTGCCTGCGGATCAAGATACAGAACTCTCAGCTCCTTCTCCAGCACCATGTCTGCCTGGATGCTGCCTTGCTTCCCGCCACGATGATCATAGACTTAACCTCTGAACACGTACGGCACCCCCAATTAAATGATTTCTTTTATTAGAGTTGCCTTGGTCATTGGTGCCTCTTCACAGCAATGGGAACTCTTACTAAGGCAGTCGCTAAGAGTGCTTGCTGCTCTTGATGAGGCTCGGAGTTCAGTTCACAGGACCCACACCAGGAGGCTCACACCCAACCAACTGTACTGCAGCTCCAGGGAATCCAGCTGTTTCTTCTGGCTTCCTCAGGTATTTACACACATGCATATGGTATACACTCACACAAACACACACACATAAGAAAGAAAAATCAAATAAAATATACTTCTGCAAGACAAAAAATTAAATTAAAATTTAAAGGAAATCTCCAAATTCACAATATTTTTTGCTATTAAGAAGAATAAAATGATGATATCTGTAAGAAAAAAAATAGAGCTGAAGATTATCTATCTATCTATCTATCTATCTATCTATCTATCTATCTATCCATTTTATATTCCAATGGTAGCCCTTTCGCTCCCCTCCCAGTTCCCCCTCCACTACTCCTCAAAAAGGGGAGCCCCCCTCCCCACCAACTCACCCCAGCACAACAAGTTGTGCATCAGGTCTGAGCATATCCTCCTCCCCTGTGGCCTGTGGAGGAAGCCCCACCAAGCGGAAGTGATTGAAAAGCAGACAACAGAGTCTGAGTCAGAGACAGCCTCTGCTCCCCTTTGGTGGATCATGGGACATGCTGGAAGCAGGAGGCGGAAGTAGTTATCTGAATTTATGTCTTAGTTTTTGCAGTCTTTTTCTACATTGGTTGTCCACTGAGTACCTTGCTCTGACTTCAGTGCTGGAGTGTGGATAAAATGGCCCCAAGTCTTCAAGCTTCTCCTGCTGGACTTCCTGGGTTCTTCATGGGGGTTCCAGAGAGTTCAGTCACGTGAGCTGAGCTGACCTTTGGTAACATGCACAATGTCAGAGTCAGAGAGGAGTCATTAGTGCTTTTTTTTTTTTAACAGTGAGAAGCAACATAACCGTCATTGCGTTTGCCAAAACAGAAGACAAATTGTTGGGGGTTCCTGTTTGTCATTGGCAAGAATACTGTGATGCTGGGGCGACCGCAACTTACTGGAGAAGTGCGGGCTCTCCTCTCACTTTCTGAGAATCGCTTTGGCTTTGTCCACGGAGACTCCCGGTGGAGGGTCTGAAATTCCACGTTTTGATCAGTCAAAAGCGTGGCCTTTCACAGCCCATTTCACCATGCCAACAGCCGTTCCCAGAGAGGAACTGAGATTTAAGTGGCGCTCTGGTTGCTGAAGATTCTTTTTTCATGCCTAGCTACCCAAACAAAGAGAGAGCCAGAAGCCAGGTCTGCAAGAGAGCGCACACAATGAGACCGGTGCTTGGGAATGCGCAGGGCTCTGCCGGATTAAACTGCCTCCAGAGCGCCAGGGGGCAATTTCGCTAAGCCTCCCAGTCTTGTGTTTTGGCAGCTCTCTTTTCCCAGCCCCCTCTGTATCCCCTTCACCACATCCTCAAATCCGTTTGCACCGTTGTTTGGACCGAGCCCAAGTCACACAGACTGGCAGTGCTGTAATTGGTATCTTACTTACCTCGGCTCCTTTTTCTCTCTGTTTGATCATTTCAATTATGACAGCTTTTCTTCTCTCCCTTTAGAACCGGAAGACAACAAGAAAAAAACAAAACAAAACCAAAAACCAAAACGAGAGAGAGAGAGAGAGAGAGAGAGAGAGAGAGAGAGAGAGAGAGAGAGAGGAATGGAAGCTCTTGAAAGACAGAGAGTTACTTGAGTTTCCTTGATGCACTGCTACAGGGAAATAAAATGCGTATTTTAAGATGTTTTTCTATTTCTGTTTCTTTCCTCCCAGCTCAGCCAAACAGTCGACACTGATGGGAAAACATTAACACAGAGAATTGATTCCCCCCTCTGAAGGTGTTGGGACCACAGAGGCAGCATCCTCCAGAGCTGATGTGTCAAAATGTTGATGTTCTCATTTAGGACTGTCATCCTCCAAGTAATTGGTACCTCCATTTGTTAGATGCTGTTTGTTTATATGTGTTTCATTTCAAGTGATGTTTCTTACGCTAATATTCACAAGGGCTTGGGGCTCCTGGAGTGAGAAGTGTTATATAAACTGCAATGATTACCCCCTGGCAAAAGGTAATCTCTCTGGCACACACCACCTGGTTCTAACAGCTCACAGTTGCACAGCACTTCATTGTTAAGCAAGAGTTTTTCATGTATAGTATCTCCTACAATCCCCCTGAGAAGACAGCGAGGAACACAGTTGGGGAGGTGGGGCAGTGCTGTTCTGCTCTGCCACCAGGCATGTGTGGTCTCTACCTGTCAGCTGGCTGCCTCTTCATGGGTGTTACTGTGTCTTGCTAAAGAAACCATGCCAGGTGGCGCGGTCTCTGAGGCGAGGCAGATTTACAGGGACACGAACCAGCACAAAGTAATTAGAGGAATTCCATTATTATTATTATTATTATTTTAAAACCATCTCCTAAGGAGGAACACTGGGCAGATAATTATTAGATCCTTCTGACAGTCTGAGAGGGGGTGTTTGTGAATAAAATTGATTCTATCAAAAACATGTAAATATTTGAGTTAAAGATGCAAACAGTAAAGCAATATTTGTAAATGAATTGAATGAAGCATGCGACTTAGTCACAGGGTAGAAGATAACTTGCTGAGCCAGGTGTTTGTGTGTGTGTGTGTGTGTGTGTGTGTGGTGTGTTTGTGTGTGTGTGTGCACATGTGTGTGTGTGTTGGGAGGGGCTGTGAGTTTCAACAGGGGAGCTGCACATATGAACGTAACACATTTTTGACTGCATGCGCAAGATCTGCAAGCTCAAACCAGCTCTACTCCCAGCATGAAGAGGAGAACAGGCATAAAGTCCCCACCCCTAGCCAATGAGCTCGTGGCAAGTGATGACTGCTCAGAGAGGGAGAGCCAGGTTTCCTTAAGAGCCTAGCCTCTGGTGAGTTGACTGCCCTCCAGGGAAAGTCCATAAATCCAAGAATATGTGGGCAGCACAAACAGGACCTGATAGATTTTTAAAAAAGAAAAAGACATCAAGTTGGGTAGATGGAGAGTGAGGGATGGATATGGGAGGAGGAGATGGAGAAGGGTCGGTGAATACAATAAAAACACATTCAAAATTCCCTAAAAACCAATATGTACATGTGTATTTTTACATATATATTTACACAGGTATATTCATATATGTTACATATAAATAAGTATACATATTTATAAAGCTGTGTGCAGTTGGAGAGATGGCTCAGAGGTAAGAACACTGGCTGCTCTGCCAGATGACAGGTTCAAGGATCTAGGTTCCACTCTCCCACCCCCTATACCCCCTATACCCCCTATACCCCCTATACCCCTTATACCCCCTATACCCCCTACACTCCCTACCCCATCCCCCTACTCCCTATCCCCCCACTCCTCACCCCCACCGGAAGAGGGTTTCTTTGTGTAGCCCTGGCTGTCCTAGACTTGCTTTGTATACCAGGCTGGCCTGGAACTCACAGAGCTCTGCCCGCCTCTGCCTCCTGAGTGCTGGGATTAAAGACCACCATGTCTTTAATCTAAATTTCATTCCTAGAACTCACATGGTGACTCAAACCCATGAGGTATTGGTTTTTGTTTTGCTTTGTTTTGTTTTTTGTTTGTTTGTTTTGTTTTGCTTTGTTTTGCCTCAGCTGTCTTGCTTTGTAGACTAGGCTGGCTCTGAATTCACAGAGATCCTCCTGCCTCTGCCTTTCTGAGTGCTGGGATTAAAGGCATGTGCCACCACACCTTCAAACTTAAAACTGTTGTTTTGTTTTTCAGAGCCGAGAACTGAGGCCAGAGACTTATGCTTGCTAGACAAGTGCTCTGTCACTGAGCTAAATCCCCAAGCCCTCAAAACTATTTGTAACCAGTCACAGAGGAGGCAATGCCCTTTTCTGACCTCTGTGGGCACTGCACACGTGGTGTGCAGACATACATGTAGGCACAACACCCATATACATACAAATGAAAATAAAGGAAAAGTTAAAAACCAAGCCAAAACTGTATTTGCTGAGACATACATAAATTGATGTGCTATTTTTTTCTTGCTTGCTTGCTTTGTTTTCTTAGACTAAAAAACAGTGTCTTTGTGCTCCTCTCTGTATATATGCTACATGTTGGGGGTGCCTTCAGAGACCAGGAGAAGGCATCAGATCCTCCAATGAGGGAGTTACACATAGCTATGTGGCTTCTGAAAAAACAAACTCAGAATCTCTGGAAGGGCATCCAATGCTTAACAGCTGAGGCATCTCTCCAGCCTTCTGAATTACGATTTTTATGAAACATTTCAAGGCATTTAATAGTTGCTCTTTTAAAATAAAAAAGAAAAGAGTGAAAGAAAGGAAGGAAGGAAGAAAAAGAAAGAAAGAAAGAAAGAAAGAAAGAAAGAGTAACCCTCCCACCAGAAACAGAAACTGTAATTATCTTTTGTTGATGTATTAGAAATCAAACAGTGGTTCCTGTTTTAATCATTCACATAAGCCGGAGTCTGGACCAAGTGTCAGATGCTATGTGATTGGCCAACACAGTATGCAACTCTGCTCCAATTACATGTGGCCTCTGTCTAGAGAGGGGGCTAGAATGCATAGGGTAGGAAAGGCCAGTGGAAGGAGCTTCCTCTCTGCAGCTAGAGAGATGCCATCATGCTTGCTGAGTGGGGACTTTGCAGCATGGCTGCTTTGTGCTCAGGATCTAGACACCTGAGGTCAGAGCTCCTCCATTCAGCTTCTTCCATTGCTTCCTTGAAGCCCTAAGGATTAACACGCTGGAGAGCTTTAAGTGACTCGGAGTTAGCTTTGTTTCGCCGCAGCCATGCTTGCAACTTATATCTTGATAGATCAATTAGGTCAACTGAATGGATGAGTTCTAGAAAAGACGGTGTTGGCCAATTGCATAGCTTTATTGGGACTAGAGATATAGTGCTGTCGGTATAGGGCTTGCTTATCACACGTGAAGCTCTGGGCTTGATTCCCAGCTCCTCATAGGCTGGAATGCTGGCACTCTGGCCTTGCCTATATACTCCATTGGAGGCATCCTGGGATATAAGAATTGCAGCTTTATCTATCATGGAGCTCTCACCTCTAAGTTCTGACGTCATACTTAAGGACAGTGAGAGAGTGAGGGTATCCCCTGACATCTGAAGTGAGGCTCACACCCTCCCTGCATTCCCTTTTCTTTCTTTTACACTTCCCACTACTTGCCTGAGCCAATCTCTAGAGGTCTCATCTGACCAATTTTTTTTTTCTGTATAAATTTCAAGTCACTGATGTAGAAGCAAGGCAAAGTAGCTCAAACAGTTTAGGAAATTCATTGGCTCATATGCTTTGGAAATCCTGCAGCAGCTTTGGCTTCCCAAAGGTGCCCAGTCAGTGGCTCTGTTGGACTAGAGGTGTTCTGCTTTGATTATTCTTGCAGAGAGTCCCTGGAGAATATTCTAATGGGCTGGGTTATCTTTATGCGAGGCTGCCTTTGACCCATGTTCACGGACAAAAGGGGAGGGACACATTGATTATTCAGCTCCTGTAATATGACCATTCTTGAGTCGAGGGAAAGAATGTATCATTATTTGAACTGAGTGAACGAGAGGAGGGTACGGCATACACCTTTCACTCACTCCTTAATTGTTACTTGTGCTGTTGAACGATCTAATTGGTCTGACAGAATGTCATGCTCTTTGTCTCTGGTGCTGAGAAGATCCTTTGGACTTTTTGGAGGTCCTGCTATTGCCTTTGTGTGGCACTAAAATCTCCATACTCCTCAATGGTCCATTTTAGCACCCTCTTGAAGGATGATGCGCCCCTCCCTTCCCTAACAAACTTTCAATAACACGTGGGTGGATGATGAAAGAAGTGACATTATCAGTTTCTGACACAGTTGGCGTTTGTTTGTTTGTTTGTTTTTTTAATGTACTGTAGTCGTGTGTGTTCTAAGAACAAGCAATTAAGTTCCACAGTTAATGCTTCATGGCAACTAACCTTTGACCTTGTACTGCAGGAGCATGGATTTTTTTAAAAAATTTGCTAACTGAGATGAGTGCCAAAAGAAACTGCAAAAACAGGCTGTGCCAGGGAATCCTCACCATAGAAAGGGTTAGAACAGACAGATATGCAAAAAACACTCCCTTCTCCCATTCCCTGAGCCAACACTTCTTCCTCCCCCTTCCCCCCTCCCTTTCCTTCTCCCCCTCTTCCTCCTCCTCCTCCTCTTTGTTTTTTCAGGACAGGGTTTCTCTGTGTAACCTTGCCTGTCCTGGACTCCCTTTTGTAGACCAACCTGGCCTCAAACTCACAGAGATCCACTGGCCTCTGCCTCCCCGAGTGCTGGGATTATGGGCATGCACCACCACACACAGCTGAGAATCCTCTTTATATTTGCCTGTGACTTCCTTTTACGGATTCTATGGTAGCTATAGGATCAGACCAGACTACGGCCCCTAATTGCAGCTGCTATGGTGAAGTGTGAGGCTTTTCCTGAACCGGTCAACATAGTCTTTGGTGCAAAGTATGTGGCTGTTAGCTCGGCAAATGTATTTTTCCTGCTTAGGAGGTGCAAAGTGTGTCCACATTAGTATAGGAAGGGAAACTATGGGAACCTGTTACCCGGAACAGAGAACCACTATCTTTTTAGTTGCTGCTGTAATAATCATCTGCAAGAAATTATTCGTTGTAGTATTTTGTGGCACCTCATGCTGATCTTCTTTCTACATTAGTAATATCAGACACACTGGGCATGGAAAGTTTTTTTTTTTTTTTAAAGACTTATTTATGTATACAGCATTCTGCCTGCATGCATGCCCACATGTCAGAAGAGGGCGCCAGATCTCATTATAGATGGTGATAAGCCACTCTGTGGTTGCTGGGAATTGAACTCAGGACCTTGGAAAAGCAACCTGTCCTCTTACCTCTGAGCCACCTCTCCAGCCCTACTTTGGATATTCTTTTATGTTTGTTTTTTTGAGACACGGTTTCTCTGTGTACCCTTGACTATCCTGGACTCACTTTGTAGACTAGGATGGCCTCGAACTCACAGCAATCCGCCTGTCTCTGCCTCCCAAGTGCTGGAATTAAAGGTGTATGCCACAAGGTGTGTGTCACCACTGCCCGGTTACTTTGGATATTCTAATAAGACATATGCACTTCAGGGGATGAGAAATAAACTTTACAAACAGGTCTACATCAATGACTTTTTCCAGGAATTTGTTGGAGGTCAAACCAGGACATTTCTTGATAAAAGAGTCTCTCTTGTTATTATGAAATGAGTCACAATGGTGGGTGAGATGTGTGGATTTGTAGAGTAAAACTGAGGAATAATGTCATTTAAGAGTAGAATACAGTACACAAGAGAACTTTGTAGAAAGGCGGGACTGGATATAAAACAAGAGATTTCAGGATATTAGTGAATATGTTGGCTAAAGACGATGTGTAGACTTTTCTAGCAAGCTGTACAATTGGACAGTTGCAGTAACCATCAAGAGGGTTCTAGTGTGAGGGTATGCTTTATGCAACAGGGAAGTAGCCTCTATTTGAAGTATACTGCCCTGACCCTTGGACGTTTAGACAATTACACAACAGATGCTGCCCTCATGGTCTAGGCATGCCATACTTTCACAGTCATAAGGTCAGATGCAATCAGTGTTAAGGAATGTCCATGAAAGTTAGTGACTTTAAAGGACAGCGTGGCACACAAGGGACATGGACTGAGCTATGAACAATATCAGCAGGGTTACTTTGTGTGGAGAGTGCCATTGCTGAAGTGGAGATACCAAGTCCTGGGCAGTGGCTAACGCTTTGGCTGGTTAATCATACCCCTCCTCTCCCCCTCCTCGTCCTCCCCTCCCCCGCCATGCCGAGGCCCCCCCACCTCCCCCGAGGATCAAAGACAAAAGTGTGTAGTAAGTAAGCAACTCATGTGTGGACCTATGAGGGCAAGTGCCAAGTACTGGCTCTTGGTGTTTTTGAGACAGGGTTTGCCTGTGTAGCCTTGGCTGTCCTGGACTCACTTTGTAGACCAGGCTGGCCTCGAAGTCACAGTGATCTGCTTGCCTCTACCTGGGATTAAAGGCATGCGCCACTGTGCCCAGAACGCCATTAACTTTCTAGTCACAGCTCTCTCTCTCTCTCTCTCTCTCTCTCTCTCTCTCTCTCTCTCTCTCTCTCTTTCTCTCTCTCTCTCCTTTCCTCCCCCCACCCCACCCCCTTCTGCTAACACTAGTTACCCTAAGGAGTTTGAAGTAAGTCACTCTCTAATCACACCAGTGTAACCTTGCCACAACCTATAATGAAAGCAAGTCTCAGGCCCGATTCTGCCACCTGAGCATTTGCTAAAGACACAATCGCTTGCTTGCAAGCAAGAAAGCACAAAGCCACGCACGCTGCCTATTTGGAGATCATGATGAAGTCACAGCCTCTGTCTGGCCTTTGGATGCTCTGATGAGCACCTTGCGTGAGTTTCTGTTCACTGGAGGCAAAAGCCAAGACTACGGAGACAGAAATCTGTCACCCTTACAGTTGACATCAGATAACAAGGGTGCGCCTGGTCGATGGCTCCACACTGGTGACTGCACACAAAGGTTTTCATCAATCTAGCTTCCCCAGGAGAAGGCTAGCAGTTTCTTTGGATCCTAAAACTCTCATAGTGTTGAGCAAGGATATATTTTAGCCAGATCTCATACTGGTTCTTTGGGGATAGAGAGATAGCTCAGTCAGTAAATGCTTCCTTTGTAAGCATGAATTCCTCAGTTCGAGCCCCAAAAGACATGTTGGGAAAAAAGAAAAAAGAAAAAAAGGCAAGCCATGTGATAAATGTTTGTAATTCCATCACTGAGGATGTAGAGACAGGAGTGCCATTGCTGGCCAGCCAGAGACTGTCTCCAAAAATAAAATACAATACAATAAAATAAAATAAAACAAAATGGGACAGCATCTGAGGGATAACCACCTGGGATTTCACATACACAGAGGCATACACACACAGAGGCACGCACACACACAGAGGCATGTACACACATAGAGGCACACTAGTAGATTTATAGCCACAGGCCCCAAATACTTTACATTTTACCAATAAGAGCTCATTTTTGATATGTGTTATTTGGATCAGCAGGACACTATTGTCTATTGTTTTTAAAAATTTGGCATTTAATGTACAGATTAGCAAAACTTTGACTATTGATAGAGATGCTGACAAGAAAAACTCTGGTGGGCGGGCAAGCTCCAGGCATGTGTGTCCGTTAGCCTTCCTAACTACTCCACAGTTAAAGCTGAAGCCTGTGAACACGTGTGGCATCTCATTGTCACTGTAGAGTGTTTAATGTAAATAACCAGAGGCCTGCACATGGCAAGGCCCCCACAGATGTCACTCCTGCTCAATTGAAGGCTTGCTCACTCCCCTACCCCAAAACAAGATGTAGTTGACCACTGAATCCAGAGAAAGCAGTCACAATTGGGTAGTGTTTTTTCAAACTACAAATTAGAATCGATTCATACAGTGGGTTTCAACTTTCCTAATGTTACAACCCTTTAATACGGTTCCTCATGTTGCGGTGATGACCCCACCCATAAACTTGTCTCATCTCTACTGTAATTTTGCTACTGTTACGAACTGTAATGTAAATATCTGTGCTTTCTGATGGTCTTAGGTGACCCCTGTGAAAGAGTCATTTGACCTCCAAAGGGGTTGTGGCCCCGCAGGTTGACAGCCACTAGATTAATAGTTCAGAGCATCAATTTAGTGGGACATGACCAACATTTAAAAACACCAAGGCAAAATATATAGAAATATCAGAGATGGTTATAGCAGCAAAGGCAATGATGCTCACTGAACCATAAGGCTCATGTGCTTATGTGCGTGTGTGTGGAGGCCAAAGGTCCATGTCAGGTGTCTTCCTCAACCCTGCCTTTTATTTTACTTTTAAAAGTATGACTTCACATCTCAATTACTTATTTTGTATTTGCATGTACATGTGGCCTAAAGAACACGTGGAAGTCAGTTTGTGGAAGTTGGTTCTCTACTTCTACTGGGTGGGTCCCAGCGGCCTGGGTCATCCTTGACAACATTATTTTACTGCTTTATAAAAGGTCTCTCACTGAGCTTGGGGCTCACTGATTGGCTAGACTGGCTGACTAGCAAGCCATAGGGATCCTCCCATCTCCTCCCTGCCAGCACTGGGATTTTTATGTTGATGCTTGGATTTGAATTCAGCCCCTCAGACTTCTGTTGCAAGCATTACCCGCCGAGCCTCTCCCCAGCCCCGGCGCTTATTAAATGTGTCTGTAATTGCCATTCTGCAGTTCCCTGATAATTAGCAATATTAACAAATTTCTAAAAGTTTGTTACTATTTTATTATTTCACATTTATGTGAAACAATATTTTATATTGTTATGCTTATGTGTATGTCTGGCAACCACATGCATGCAGTGCCCATGGAGGCCAGAAGAGGGCACCAGATCCATTAGAACTGGAGCTACAGATGGTTGTGCGCTGTCTTGTAGGTGCTGGGAATTGAACCCAAGTCTTTTGGAAGACCCAGAGCTCTTAACAACTGAGACATCGCTCAAGTCCAAAAATAACAACAACAGCAACAACAACAACAACAACAGCAACAACAACGATAATAGTAACAACAAAAAAATCTATTGGGCGTATGTACATCTTCTTTGGGGAAATGTCTATTCAGATAATTTGTTCTAAAACATTCTTTTAAAATTGTGTGTGACAAAGGTCGAAGATTCTGGAAGAGACCCACCTTGAGGGTTAGGTGCTGTTACATCTTTCTAGAGCCTTCGATAACAGTGATCCTGCTCTAGGTTCACATCCAGGCCAAACACTAACCCCCCCCCTCTTCAAGGGTGTGGTTCTGGCTGAAGACACAGGCTCCTGTCAGCAGGTGGAACCCATGCTTAACCTGCAGTGTCAGCACTCAGATTTTTAGTGTTTTGGCTGCTGTCGCCTTAGACAGTGAGTGGGCACTTGCATTATATTTGCGCAATTACACAACCAATCCTGGTGTTCTTCCAAAAACAAGAGCAAATTTGTCCCAAAGATCCTGCAAGTTCTCTTACTCTCCCAGACTTGAAAACTGCTGTCAACTTCCCCCATGTCAGCTAAGAAGGAAGAAACCCTGTCCCTGCAGGTGTCATCGTGCTGTTTCTGAGCAGGTATCAGTCATGTTTCTAGAGTGGTCTGAATGTTCAGCAGACACCCTAAACTAGACATTTTCTTTATGTCAGACAAATTAGCGAATTGGAGGAGATGCTTTTATGGCTGCATGGCTTTCTGCTTTCCTCACAAATGGCAGCTCATATCAAAGGAAAAGTTATGAGATGCAGTTGAGATCCCTAGTTTAGTCACGTGTTTTTTGTTTTTGTTTTGTTTTTGTTTTTTGAGACAGGGTCTCCTTATGCAGCCCTGGCTGTCCTGGAACTTGCTCTGTAGACCAGGCTGGCCTCAAACTAAAAGATCCACTTGCCACTGCCTCCCAAGGGCTGGGATTAAAGGTGTGTGCCACTACCGCCCTGCTGTTTGTTTGTTTGTTTTAAGATATATTTATTTTTATTTGTGTGTATGTGGTGGTGGTGGTGATGCAGGTGCGTACAGAGGCCAGAAGATGGCATTGGGTCTCCTGAAACTGGGGTTACAAGTGGTTATGAGTGAGCTGCCCGATTTGAGTGCTGAGAGGTGAATTCTAGTACTTTGTAAGAGCAGCAGGGCTCATAACACAGGGCCACTTTCCAGCCCCTTGTCAAGTGGTTTTTAAAGGACTCTTTGGTTGAAAAATAGTCCCACCCTAGGAGTGAGCTTTAACTTTCAATACTTTTCATTCCAAGAGCCTGTGTGAAAACTCAGTGGCCTGTGCAAAGATGAATATATCTCTCTATGATTCTTTAAACTTAAAATCTGTTTTTAGTTTGTGGTATTGACTACTAATATTAATTTTAAATTAATTGAAATACATACTAACTATATATATGTATTAATATCTATAATTTGTGCTGTTACCTAATAATGATAAAGATACATAATATGTATAACCTCTCTCTCTCTATATATATATGCATTTCAAAACACAGTTGAATACCGTGTCTTGATAACAGTGATCAGCTAGCTTATCAGTGGGGCATTGCTAAGCAAGGATGCGCAGTTGAGCTTGGAGGAAAAGACGCCGAACTACGAATGTATTCTTCAGAAGGCACTTCCTAATGATGTGCACGTAAGAGGTCACCCAAGACACCGGAGGAAACAAATGTGCAATGCCTGGGCTGGAAGTCCGGGGCTCTGAAGACCTGGAGGGCTGGACTTGGTGCTACACAAAGGCACTTGTTGGAGAGAAGCAGAACTTTGTGAGAAGGGAGCCTGTGAACCAGGGGCATGGGTAGTGACTCAGAAGAAATTGGGATGAGCTGAAAAAGCTTTGGTACTCTATCAAGGGAAGGGCCTGGATGCACTCCTGAGGCCATCATGCTTGGGTCAGCCAACAGGTATCAGGAGTTCTCACTGAACATCTGTGTGGCATAAGATCTGGCCTGTCAGAACAATCCAGCTGTTACAAAGGACCTCACAGAAGCCGCCTTCTTCTTCTTCTTCTTCTTCTTCTTCTTCTTCTTCTTCTTCTTCTTCTTCTTATTATTATTATTATTATTATTATTATTCTAATCAAAATCAAGACAATTCTCTACCTTTCAGAATTTGCATTTACTTTTTTGCTGTATGTTCTCAGAAAAAAAAAAAAGTGAACGTGAGATTTCCAAACTGCACCTTTTAGCTTGTGTGACAGGTTGCGATGTAGAGTGAACCTGCTAGATTTGTCCTCGGACACCTGTGACCCATCCCTGTGATGAATTCTGCAGGAGGGTGAGAAGGACAGACAGTGCAAGAAGTATCATCAGAGACCCTTGCTGTCCAAAAGGGAAGGCCGTGCAGAGGCCAAGTGCAGCCTCAACTATTGAGGGCTCACATTTAGCTCTATCGGGCCCATACTTTCATCTGCTGAAAATCTGGGGCAGAGATCCCTGGAGCATATTTAGATTGGTTAGGCTGAGTTGGCCCCACATCTCTGTATGTTTCCTCAGATCTCTGTTCACTTTATAGAAGGTACATAGAGATTAAGAGTATAGGAGCTGGGCCAAGGCTTGAATTCTGACCCTGCCGTTTATAAGCCTTGAGCCCTTACACAGCGGAGCAACCTCTCTGGTCTCCGTTTTCTTAATTGGGAACTAGGAATAGGATTTGTTTTTAGTCTGAAATTGTTAGTAAGGACACACTGTCGTTATTCTGCTGCAGAGGGACAGCATACAAGTCAAGATGGGGCCTCAGAGTCAGACCAGGCTGTGTCTTAGCAACATGACCCAGGCAAATTCCTTCTGTTTTCTCATGTGTAAAACAGAGGTGATAAGAGTCCTTGTCTCACAGGACCTGAGCAAGAGTGCAAAAAAGCTAATAGACTTAAAATTATCAGAAGAGTGCCCAGGATACAACATGTCATTAGCATATTTTTAAAATTTGCATATATAATTAAAAAATATGATGTTGGGCCTTCCTTAGACTAGGTGCTTCTGAAGAGGCTGTTGAGGAGTGAGGAGCTGGCTGAGCCAGTGAAGTGCTTGCTGTGCTTGCTGTGCTTGCTGTGCTTGCTGTGCTTGCTGAGAAAACAGGAGGGACTGAGTTTGACTGAGGTGGCACAGACTTGTAATCCTATTGCTGGGTGTGTGGAGACAGGAGGAACCGCGGGGGAATTCTGACCATTCAGCCTAGCCTACTTGGCAAGTTCCAGGCCATTAAGAAACTGTCTTCAAAAAGCAAGGTGGGGGCTGGGTGAGATGACTCAGAGGGTAAAGGTGCTTGCTGCTAAGGCTGATGGTCTGAGCTTGATTTCTGGATGACGTCTGGTGGAAGGAGAAGGCTGATGTCCTACAAGTTGGCACATGCACACATGAGTACACCACACACACACACACACACACACACACACACACACACACACACACCCCTCCAGGCCCTGCTTCCCCCCAGAACTGTTAAATACATGAATGGATAAATAAATGCAATTTAATTCAAGAGACTGCTGCACAGGTACTGGTTGTATACTTGGACTTGTCTGTACAGCAATCAGCAGAGGAGAGGTAGATGAAGCTAGCCACTTAGCTACCTGCCCAAACACCTTCCTTTACTCTTCCCCGTGGTGGTGAGTGCCAGGCAGAGAGCCCAAAAGAGCCCATGACACCATAGTAAGTGGCTTTTCACTTCTGCATGGTGTCAGCATGATTTCCCAAAGCTTGGAAACCCAAGAAGGAGATACAGATGGTAAACGCAGCGGGATCGCTCTGATTCTTCCTCCGTGACTGTTGCCCGTGGCAAGAACGATGCCCTTTGCTGCTGTGGAAATGAATGGCACCCACAAGCAGGAAAGCTCCCTGTTTGCCCAGAGAGAGATCTCCCTGCTGCCTGGGTGGCAGTGGCAGTTCCTGCCCCCTTCATAAACACCAAGACACCAAATAATGGAATGTTTAGTCTGAGTAATACATTAAGGAAATCAATTAGGCCCACATGCAACTTCCTAAGATTTTAATTACAGTACTTAGGGTACTACACTAGAGCACTTTGTCAGGAACATAATTTGTTAATGAATAACAACTGACACAGTGAATTAGCTGGGATTGTAATTAGCTCTCGCTAGCCATCCATTGGAACCCTGATCAAAAGCCACACAGAGAAAAGAGGGGGAAATCAGCTGTGAAGGATAGCCTTGACGGCGTGCTCTGGGCCACCTCCGTGCCAGTGTATCCAGAGGGGCCGGGGTGAGACCTTGTCAGGCTGTGAAATCTGGTGCGACCTGCTCAGAAGGATTGGCCTCATGGCGAAGCCCGTTTGAAACGCAGAAGCTTGGGTTCCAACCCAGACCTGTTAAGGCACAGCCAAGGTTTTAAAGAGTCTTGTAAACACATTAATATTTGAGGAGCGCTGGCAGTAGCAGCTGAAAAGGAAGCGGGTCTTGTGTTGTCGATACAGGGTCTTGCGGTGTAGCCAAGGCTGGGCAAGAACTCACAGATTCTCCTGCCGAGGCTCCTGAGTGCTGAGAGATTATAAGTAGGTCTTACAGTAACTTCTGCCTTGCTCACTAGACAGGAGTCCTTGGGGGAATGCTATGGCAGTTCGAGTAAGGAAGTTAGGAGAGCCAGTAGGGAATGTATTTTTAAAGAGAAAATAGCAGAAATAGTGAATTAGCCTAATTCTATTAAATTATCACAGTTTTTTTTTAAAAAGTTGCCAATTGCCCAAAGAATAAGACGGTGACCTGGTTAAGATATCTGGGGGAACACAGGATTTAGGTTCTGTGTCCTCCTGGGACAGGAGGTACCGAAGGTAACTGTGAGCGCTCTTTCCTAGCCAAGGCATTCATGTTTGCAAACATTTTGAAGTCCACAATAGTTGGAGTTAGATTCATATTGATAAATTACGTTACATATGCAATAGAATTATAAATCATATTCTGACCACTAATCCTTTTGACAACTTGTCATTGCACTCTTGTCATAAGGCAAATGTTTTTCAAAATCTGGTGAGCTTTTTTTTTACACCTCATACTTCAAAACAATGTGTGGCTTTAATTTGCAGGGTTGTCAAAGGCTACTGGGTCAGTGACTCTCAAGGCAGATGGGGTGCCAGTGAAAGGGCACGTCAATGATAAGTGGGCAGAATTTCCAGATATATGGATGACCCCAATATATCTGGTTATATATCAATCTTCTTACCAGCCCCTTAAACACAGGCAGGTGTCCCACGGAGCTGTGCACTGGGCTCTTTGAGAACCAGGGACCTGAGCTGCAGAAGTTTGGGGAGCAGTGCCACCTCTGTACTGAGGAGCTGCTCCTCGACCCTGCTCAGTAGGTGGAGGCTGAGCTGTGAGCTCAGCAGGACTTGTTAGGGTTGTACTTGCAGGTTCTGTGACTTTGCACAGCTTCACTCTGCTCTCTGAAGGGCCCCGAATAAAGCTGCTGATGATCCCAGGAGGTGACAGCTCCAGGATATCAGGCATCCATAGAGCTCTAAGGGCTATTGCCTGGTGGCACACTTGTACTCTACTCATGGGACATGATTGATGACTAGGAAGTTTCAATAAGGTCACTCTCGCCTAGAGCTTATTGCATCTATGCAATATGGTTCTGAACCCACATCCTCTGTTACTTCCTGTTCTGAGGATGTTTGTGGGCACGCCAGTTTGTTTGTTTATTTGTTTTTTTTTTTAACAGTGTGACACAGCGCAGCCATCTACGAAGTTTGCACTGAGAGTTGCGTTAAAGAAGAATCATCTCCTCCCCAATCTAACACTGTTTTAAGTAAATTTACCATGTTGTGGTAGGCTTATTCATAGCCTGTGATAGTGTGTGTGGTTAGGCTGTGGGTTGGAAGCCAGAGCCCTTCCTGACTGTGATGAGGTGAGACTCCGTCATCTCTGATCAAGCATCTTTTCTTCACAGTGACTTTGCCTGCTGTCTTCATTCTACAGTGATAAACCTAGAATTCCCAACACTTGATTTGGGATCAAACAGGGTTTCTTAAGTGGCCCCTCATGCTGAACTTCCTCTGGTATTTGTGGGGTACAGCTTCAAATGGGTCAGTCTTTACACTGCAATGATTACACTTCACTTTTGAGTTTGGGGGATGGAAAAAGCAGGAAAGCTGGGAAGCAAGAGGCTCTTGTCTGCACTCTTTATTCCTTTACTCGGGCTTAGCGTTGGGGCATCAAGAATGTGCTTAGTCGACTGCAAACTGAAGAGGAAGTTAATGGCAGGTCCAGGAAAAGCAACAACATGAAGTAGGAAGTAGATTTAGTGTATGTCAGAGGCCAGCGCAGGAGAAAAGTTGAAAGCCACATCTTGCCAAATCTCCAGCCATGTCAAGGATACATTAATACAAAGCCTGTGCAGATTTCTTTGGAGAGTGTGGTTATGTGGCGAGTTCTTCCTGCCCTGAGATGATGGTTGAAACAGGGCTTACCCTCCGCTCCCTTGACTTCATCAGTGGGACCATGTGGAGAGCAATCAGCGAAACACATAGGCTTCTTGTCTGACTCCTATCCCTGCTACCCAACCCTCTAGGATAGCAGAAGATGAGAAATTTCTTTCTTGGGCACTGATCCTCACTCCCATATTTTGGTCTGGACAAAGAGAGCACTCTGTCTCGCAGGCGTAGGTATGACCATCTTGCATCTGGTTGAATAGATTGGTCCTGCGGGAGGAGCAGCCTTCACAGAAGATAAGCTAGTTTTGCATTTCTAGAGCACAAGGATCGGAGGAGCGAGTGACACTAGACGACAGCCTTTTGTCCAGGTCAAGGTTCCAGCCTGTGGAAGCCCGCCCATTGCAACTTGAGCATCTTCCCATCCTTAGCATATGAAGATGGTAGACCCAGTCGGGTAAGACCTTCCCCACTGCTTACACTTACCTGCCTGACTTTGCCTTACTCTAGCTTGAGGAGAGGGAAGAGAAGTGTGGGGTACCCACGGGGTGGCGGGTTTAGGCGGGGGGGGGGGGGGGCCAGGAGCAGGAACGGGAACAGGATGATGGAAAATATGATTAGGCCCAACCACTGCAGTGCCCTTATTGGGTACCTTTTTCAGGAGGTGTAACCTGAACGTAAGTCCAAAATCGTACTCTGATTTATAAACACGGAGGCCCCATTTAAATCCACGACCCGTCCAACTGGCTCGTTTACCGGGCTCAGTGAAGCGAATGGTCAGGGGGTTGCACCAGCCATTGGTGACTGAACGAGCTGCATTGCAAAGGTCTTTAACGGCCTCACCATAGGGCTGAGGATGAACCCAGGAATCAACAATGATGTAGTCCCAAGAAGAGGATGGCTTCCAGTACGTGTCGCCAGTGGTCTCACACCCCCAAGAGGCACAGTAAAAATCTTGGGCCCCACCACAGCGGTGGTTATCAGGACGGGGCCGATGAGAGGGTCCCGGGCAAACATAGAGTCCTCCGGCCCAAGCAATCCCATCCTGGTGTAAGGTTTTGTGGAGCATGATGCGCTCCAGGTCATTACGGCAGCCGGGGCTGGGACCACCAACCGAGCGAGAGAAAGGGGGCATCTCCTCGGGAGCCTTAGGCCAAAAAATGTCTTCCACGCCCCAAGAAGAGGGGCCTCCCAGGGCCAGGGCACAGAGGTCAACCTGTAAATCGGGCCACTGGGGGTTAATGCCCTGAGAGGAGGAGGAATTAACAATATCTCCCGCTTGGTTAATAATGACCCAGGTAAAATTATAGATTGTATAAGGCTGAGGTTGGCGCAGGAATGCGGCGAGAATCACTTCAGGAAGGCAGAGGCAAAGGAGCGACGCGGTGAGTAGCAACATGATGAATCGGCGGTATCTTTTTTATCCTAAAAAAGAGCACAATTACATCTTTTCCTCAGGGGAGTTCCCTGGGAGAGGGGGGTTAAAAGGTTTGATTAGGCGCTCAGGTAACCAGCGTGCATTTTGTTCTTTTTGATCATAAATGCAGGCATGACCTTTGCCCCAAATAAGGACTGGGTCGGGTCCATGCCATTGGTGGGTCAGTGGATCCTTCCACAGAGCCTTGGCATAGGTGGAGGAGGTGGAAGAGTGCCAAAGGCGATCGGCCGCCGAATGGCCAAGATCATCCTTTTGTAGAAAATTTAGGACGAACAATGCATGATTGAGAAGCAGGTGAGGCCCTGCTGTAGAGGGATATAGGATTCCTTTGGAAAACTGTAATTTATTAAGCATTGTTTTAAGTGTCTGGTGGGCCCTCTCGACAATTCCTTGTCCTTGGGGATTGTAAGGTATCCCCGTAACATGTTTAATCTGCAGTTGGGCACAAAAGGACTTGAAGGCAGAGCTTGTATACCCAGGGCCGTTATCAGTCTTTAAGGTAAAGGGTTTGGGGGCAACAGTAAGGCAATACAAAACATGATCAATAACATCTCTAGTAGACTCTCCATCGTACAATAAGGCAATACAAAACATGATCAATAACATCTCTAGTACTTTCTATCGTACAATAAGGCAATACAAAACATGATCAATAACATCTCTAGTAGACTCTCCAGCGTGTGGAGAGGCGCAAATAAATCCACTAAAAGTATCTATAGACACATGAATATACTTAAGTTTCTTAAAAGAGGAAAAATGAGTAACATCTATTTGTCAGACCTGTCCAGGCATGAGGCCACGAGGGTTGACTCCCGTATGTGGCTCGGGAAGAAAGGTGACACATGCCTGGCATTCTTTAACAATAGTCCGGGCTTGTTCCCGAGTGATGGAGAACATGTGGTGAAGGCTTTGGGAATTAAGGTGGTGGAGGGCGTGAGCCTCCCTGGCCATAGCAACGGTGTCGCTGGCGGATGGAACGGCCAGCCCTGAAAGCAGGGGGCGCGTGGCTGAGTCCACCTGGGCATTAAGTGTAGTCAGAGGCCCTGGCAGGGTAGAGTGAGCGCGAATATGACCAACGAAAAAAGGCTGAGAGCGCAAAAGAATAAGCTGTTGGATACGGGAGAAGAGAGGGGAGGCATTAGTAGCAGGCTTAATACGAGGAACCGTCTCGAGGAGTGGAACAGAGGACGCGACATAGGCACTATCAGTATATAGATTAAAGGGAGTATGGGGAAGCAATGTAAAGGCGTGTGCGACAGCTTCCAGCTCAACAAGCTGAGCAGAGGTATGGGGGGTTTGTTTTTGCAGGATAGCTCCGTCCACAGAGAGGGCAGCAACCCCGGTAGAGGAGCCATCAGTAAAAACCAGGGAAGCTTGGGGGAGGGGTCTGGAGCGGGTGACTCTCGGGAAGATGACAGGTTGTCGCTGCAGGAATTGAATTAGTTTATCTGGGGGATAATGATTATCTAATAGGCCGCAAAAAGAAATACAGGAGACCGCCCAATCATCTGAATTTTGAAAAAGCCACCTTATTTGTGTGGCCGAGTAAGGCTTGATAATAGAGTGAGGGTCCCTTCCGAAGAGCCTGGTGGCCGCTTCCCGCCCCTGTCGAATGAGAGACGCAACCAGAGTAGGATAAGTAGGAAGGACCTTAGTGGAGGAGGAGGGGAGATGAAGCCAAAAAAGAGGGGCCCGTTGCCAGAGCAGTCCTGTGGGGGCAAAGAGGGAAGGAAAAATTATGAGTGCGAAAGGCTGGGTAGGGTCAGGAGCCGTTCCACCACCTTTCTGTTCTCCCTCCGAACCTGAGGAATCATGCTCACTATCAGAAGCCGGATCTCCTGGCGTTGCCAGATCCAAATGGAGGTCTTGCCCCCAGGTCTGTAAGTTCGAAAGCGGCCAGGC
The DNA here is from genome assembly GCF_964271855.1 of Acomys minous. Taxonomy (NCBI): domain Eukaryota; kingdom Metazoa; phylum Chordata; class Mammalia; order Rodentia; family Muridae; genus Acomys; species Acomys minous. Next base: position 149,946,612 of record NC_140483.1, on the reverse strand, counting down.
TGGGGCGCGGGGTCTCTGGAAATGGAGCCCCCGTGGGGACCTGTATCGGCCACAACCTGCCCTGGGATGGTATCCGAAGAGCTGGTCTAGGCCCTTGGGGACTTGAGCCATTGGACCGGCCCACGCTGCATCCCACCTTCTTCCCCTTCCTACAGTAAGGAATCTCAGGATGCCCCAGGGACCGCCGCCTGGGACCCTCTACCTAGGGCCCCGTGTCTGGCCGGGACGCCAGACTCGGGCATTTTGTAAAAAGTGCTGGAGTTGAGGCCAGCAGAAAACTGAACGGCGGGAGCTAGCCAAAGCAAGGCCTTCAGTGCCAACCGCGAGACTACTGAGCTGATACTCGGTGAAAAATGAAGATTGTGAATGTTGGGCTTCAAAATCTGTAAATGATGAGAGGCATAGTGGTCCACACCTTTAATCCCAGCACTCGAGAGGCAGAGGCAGGTGGCTCTCCCGAAGGAGCGCCTGAATCCCTGGTGGTCCCAGTTTTCGCCCCGCTCAGGGCGGGCTGGCTCTGGGAACGGGTGACAGGGAAAATAAACGGGGCTGTGGAGGAAATGCGCGTTGTTAAAAGTGAAAGCCGTTGTTGAAGTTGAAGAATCTTCGTCGCATGGGAGATCTGGTGTTGGAGATGGGCCTCCATCTGGCAAAAGCAGTTTGGGAGGGAACAAGGTGGCGGGAGCCGGGAGGCAGGGTAGGGCTTAGTAAGGGGAGGGGGAAGAATGAGCAAGGTAGAGGAGGGAAAGGTTGGCGCCGCGCGGAGGAGGCCATCATCGGAATGATATCGAGCAGCCTCCTCCTCAAGGGTGGCAGCAGCATCCGGATCCAAGGGCTCATCTGGGGCCTGAGAAAGGAAAATGGCGGAATGGCGGGAGGCGCGTGAAGGGGGAACAGGAGAGGCTGGCGGACCGGACCGGACAGAGGGTGTCCTTTTTGGGGGAAAAACAGAGGCACAAAGTGGTGAACACCCGCGTTCCATAGCGGAAATAGGGTCCTCATAGGTGGGAGGAAGCGACGGATAAAGACGGCGGGGGGAAGGGGAAGGCTTGGACGCAGGCGCAGGGGAAAGATTTTTTAAGGGCTCCGAGGATGTAGGAGGAACAGAATCGGGGGGCATGTCAATGAACGTAAGAGAGGAACCCTGTAGAGAGGAACAGGAAGGAACACGAGAAGGAGGGAGAGATTCGCGCAGGCAGAGTTCAGCCACGGAGAGGAGCTGCCTCTGTCCGCTTTCGTTTTCGCTGGACTCAATTATGTCCCGTATAAGGCCCCAATAAGAAAAAATACTGTTCGACACCGCTGTATTACCATCTTTTTTAATAAGTGCATTAAGCTCACGCCCCACCTTCTGCCACTTTTCAGAATGAATAGTAGGTCCATCAATCATGAACCAGGGACAGGTCTGGTCAATAAAAACAAAAAACTCAATCAAATGTTTCTTTTTTACCCTAATACCTCTCTCTCTGAGTACGTCCTTTAAACCTTTTATGAACTTTGCTTCCTTGGACAGCGAATGGCCCATTCTTGAGATATGCGAACGGATGACTCACCTAATGACGAAGCCGGCCGGGCGAGCTCGGCTGGTCATGAAAACTCCTGTGGACCGGTCCCTTAATCCGTTCGGGGAGAAACCCGCACCTCGAGTCCCTTCGTGGTCGCCAGATGAAATTAATCCATGTAACGATAATTAGTCCACCAACCAGTCCAGCTGGTCAGTTATTGGGGGATCGAGGGGGGTCGCAACCTGTACATAAAGACATGGGCGGGAGAGAGACAGTAGCTCAAGCGAACAATTGCTTGTCAAGAGCTCGTTTATTAAAGGTAAGGGCAGGCTTTTTAAAACCTGCTTTAGGGCGGGCGGGGTACGCAAGGGAGTAGTGGAAAAGTACAAAATCTTCTGGGTTGAGCCCCGGGAACATTTGCAAGGGGAGGGGTCTTCCAGGTGAGACAAAGCAGGATGTCTCTGTGAATATCTTAGGATCAGATCGCTGTCTTCTCAGGACTAAGCCGGATGCCTTGCATACCTAATGAGTGGCCCAGCAGGATGTTTGCTGCAAATACTGAATGGGTGGGAGTCGGCCTCAGGCCTTTTGGTCCCTGGCACACGGGCAGAAGAAGTCACCCTTTGTCCAGCTCCTGTTGCCATGTCAGATTATCACTGGAAAGGAGGAGGAAGTCTCTTTTTCAAATGATTGTCATAGTCAAATGACATTACACAAAACTGATGTTTTCAATTCCTCAATGTATACACTATGTTTGCTACCTTAAGTGGCCAGACATTTTATCAAAAAGTGATCAGAAACTTGTGACATCTCCTGACTTTTTTTTTAAAATTCCACTTTCAAAGTCTTCATCCAAAACTAGCTGTTCAAATATCTTGGTGGGAATTTCTTTTTGAGACAGGGACTTGCTCTGTAGCTCAGGCTAGCTCCATGTAGATTCAAGTAATTTTTGCCTGGGCCTGTAAATGCCTCAGAGGCAAATATTGTCATGTACACTGCTAAGTCCACAGCATGAGACTTGGTACTAAGAGTATCAGGTGCTGGTAGACTCGTTCCCTTCCCCGTGGCCACATAATCCATGGCCCACACTCAGGAGCTTCTGGCTGCCCCCACTCAGTCTTATCAGGGGAGCCGTTGAACAAATTGATCGCCCTTTCTTTGCCGTGAGTCTCATTCCTGAGCCTGTCTCTCCAGTTTTCAAAAACACTTCGATTTTTAAAATTGTACTGAAAAGAGGAAGAAAATGACTTTCCAAGGTTGGGAGGGTCACCGGGAAAGAAAGAAATGTGTTCAGAGCCATCGTGTGAAACTTTGCCTATAAAAATCAAACCATCCTATTGCTGATGCTTCCCCCTCATTCAATGACACTGTTTTCTTTGGAAGAATAGGAGGACACTTATTATTCAGACTCTGGGCAGAAGAGTGAAATGGCTGGGATCTAGAGATAAGGAGCAATTTACTACTGGTTAGCTGCCGCCCTTGCCGCGCAGCAAATCCAGGAGTAAATAAAAGCAGCGTAAGGGCTGTGGCTGCCAACACAGAATGAGTTATTTTGAGCCATGGTTTTCCTTTCCGTTCGTGCCCCACCACCTTTTGATAACCCTCCTCTATTTTCATCTCACTTCATGCCTCCCTCCTGCCCAGCTTTCACTTCAGCAGAAAATAGCCTCCTACCTGGCCCCTTTGATCCAGGGCTTCTCCTTTATCCTTCCAAGCTCTGTCCTACACGTTTGCTGACGCTCAGCTTGGGGCCCCATGGCAGATGCCCTCGTGACTTGTTGACTAAGGGCCAGCTCTGTAATCAGGGCCTTCAGGGCTCTCTCTACTTTTTGATCTGTCTTGTTTGTGCTACTCTGTGTCAACCAATTTCCCCAACAGCCTGTCGGTGGACAAACACAGTTTTCCTCTCTCTCTGACACTTCATTTCTTCTCTTGGAACAAACCTTTCCTCCAGTTCTGCAAACTGTTCTGTCTTAACCCTTCAGAGCCCAGAATCAGCTTTCTGGATGGATTTCCCCTAGCTTGCAGGCGACTGTGCAAACAATTGAACAGGGCTGGCCACATAAGCAGAGAATGGAGTGGTGCTTTTCAGGGTTTTGTGGGAGGGTGAAGTGTGGTGTGTGTGGGATTTCAGTTAGGCAAGGTGAACACCTTTTAGGGGTGTATTAGGCAACCGCACCTACAAGTCAACAGCATACAGTATACAATTAAAAGTGTGCTGAAAGAGCATACCTCAAGTATTCTTATCACAGACAACAGAAATTACGCATATAGAAATGTACAGGGGGCAGATGCATTTATCTTCTGTCCTTCTGTTTGGTAATGTAGGGTCATGGGACACACAACAAGTTTGTTTGATTTTTCATTTCTTTTCTTTTCTTTCTTTCTTTCTTTCTTTCTTTTTTGAGACAGGGTTTTTCTGTGTAGCCATCGCTTTCCTGGACTTACTTTGTAGACCAGGCTGACCTTCAACTCATAGAAATCCTCCTGCCTCTGCTCCCAGATTAATCGGATTACAGGCATGCGAAAGCAAGCTCTTTGCTTTTTTCAGTCGTTGGATTTAATTTCTTTTGAAATTTCAAAACAACATTAAAGAGTATGTAGCTATTTATTGAACAAGAATATTGATCATTGAATCCATTTTCACCTTCAATATTCTGACTTTCATATGTACTCTGGTGCCTCATATTTGACCACGTCCCTTGAATGGGGAGACCTGGTGGCACTCAGAGGAAGGATAGCAGCCTACCAAGAAGAGACTTGGTACCCTATGAGCATATACAGGGTGAGGAAGTCCCCCTCAGTCACAGTCATAGGGGAGGGGAGTTAGGGGAAAATAGGAAGGAGGGAGGAATGGGAGGATATAAAGGAGGGGATAACCATTGAGATGTAATATGAATAAATTAATAAAATAACATTTAAAAAAATAAATGAAAGGAGAACACCGTCTTTAAAAAAGAGAATATTGAGTTTAACAATAAATTGAGAATTCTAGGGGTGGGGGAAGAAATGTACCAGGCTAATGGCTGAGCCAATGCTTCTTGTATATAATGTGTAGTAAGGAAAAGAGACACAGTTTTCAATGTCTGATGTCTGGCTACACAGCCTGCCTCCAACATTCGAGAGTTATGTGGTCTTTAAGTAAGTTGCCCATTTCTCCTCTTCTTCTTTGATTTAACTTAAACTATTATTTCATGTATTGTTTTTGTATGTGTGCTTGAGATGTGTGTATGTGGGTAAGTATGTGATACAGTGCATGTATAGAGGTCAGAGTACAACTTTCTGGAGTTTGTGCTTTCCTTCTACCATGGGGCTCAGGGGTCAAACTCAAGTTGTAAGGCTTATGAGGCAAGTGTCTCTATCTGCTGAGCCATATCATAGGCTCAAAAGGCTTAATTTATTTAGAAATCTCTTTTTGTTCACAGAAAAATCAAGATAAAGGCACAGGTTCACTATATACTCATTGTGTCCCCATTGTCAACATAACCTACCATAAAGAGACATTGGTCACAACTGGGACACGTCATTGCCACTCACAGCCCACGGTTCTCATTAAGAAAGTACAGTATCACATAGGAGATAGATGCTCCTTTATACTGTTCTGTGAATCTCTCTCAGCCTATAGAGAGATAGAGTGACTGTAACAACACAAGTGAAATATCCAGAATGGTGCCAGGTCCCTGTTGGAGTGATCCTTTTCTGTACTGTGTAACGACTGACTCTGTATTGTTCAAATGCTGATTTCTGTACCAAAAGAGAGAGCTGAGTGCTGCAGGCTGGACTTTTTATTGTTATTCCTATGGCTGCATCATATTTTGTAAATACTCTCCAACACCTTCTGATTGGTTTAATAAAGAGCTGAATGGCCTATAGCAAAGGCAGAGATAGGAACTCTGAGAAAGAGTCAGGCACAGGGAATTCAGCAGCTAAGGAGGAAGTGTGCCAGGACAAGTGCTGCAGCTGAGAAAAGGTAACAAGCCACGTGGCAGAACGTAGATTGGTATAAACAAGATAATTTAAGAGCCAGTTGGCAACAAGCCTAAGCCAAGGGCAAGCTTATATAACTAAGAGAAAAGTCTGTGTGTCATAATTCGGGAGCTGGCAGCCCAAAGAAAGCCCTGATTTTGGTCCCTGGTACCTGCTCTGAGAACAAGCCCAACCCCAAATCAGAATGAGTGAGAGTCAATTAGCAAGGAGTGTGGTGAAGGCATTGGTGATAAGGAGCACTTCAGGGAAGATGCTCACCATTTTAATGAGAGCTATTAAGGCTAACAAGAGTTTAGCTAAAGTGCTTGGCATGGTGCCACATGCATGTAATTCTAGCACTTAGGAGGCAGATGCAGGTGGATCGCTGTGAGTTCGAGGCCAGCCTAATCTACAAAGCGAGTCCAGGATAGCCAAAGCTACACAGAGAAACCCTGTCTTGAAGAAAGAAAGAAAGAAAGAAAGAAAGAAAGAAAGAAAGAAAGAAAGAAAACACATACCACCCCCCCACCCCTCACGCACACATGCGCACACACACAGTCTTGCAGTGGGGCGGGGAGGGGCTGCATGGGGAGGGGTTGGTGGTGGTGGAGAGAGTCTTTTCTTTGTTTTCTCACTGCAACAATCAACACAGAAGTCCCGAAATGTGCAGAGATTTCCCCAACCAACCAACAAACCATCAGTACTCCCTAGGACAACACTGTCTACGTGGAGACAGTGTCAGATACCATGGGTTAAGGGTTCAGTCCCCAAGACTGCCCCTCAGCTCTGTCGCTGACCGTTGTGAGCCCTAGGATTTTTCACCTGTGCCACTATTAGGGTTTCCATAACCCTTTCCGTGGGTTTGATTATTTGCTTGAGCAACTCATAGAATTCAGGGAGACATTTTTAAGGATTGGTTCGACACAAAGGATACAGGTGAAAAGGTGTAGCAGGGATGTGGGCACAGGAAGTGGAGCTTTCATGACCTGTCAGGAATCACCAACTATGTGTTTGGCTATCTGAATTTCTTTAAACCCCGTTTGAGATCTTGTGGAGATGTCATTCTACACACACGCTTAATTAAATCTCTAGCCTTTGATAGCCAGCATAGCCTTCAGCCCCATTCCCTTCTGTAAAGTTTGAGGAGGGGGCTCAAATTTCTGATCCTAGCCAGTGTCCTTGTTGAGGTTATCTGGGGCCCACCATGAATCAAATTTGTTAGCATGCGAAAAATATTATACACAAGAGTCTAGAGATTTTAGGAGTTTTATGACAAAAAAAAATGGTAACAAATACGGAATATTGTTACAGAAAACTTTGGGTGACTGTTCAGGCAGCTAACTGTCTCTGTCATCTTCTCATTTGGGAAGCTGCTAACCTGCACCCACCGCCCCCCCCATATACTCAGGTAATTAATTTCACTCCTTCTCAAGTTTCTAATGGGGTTGAAGACCAGATAGTTTAGTTTTACAATTAAATTAGTTGCTTAGGGGTTAAAGTGTTTAAAGTCAGATGGATATTTGAAGTTGAAAATGACGAGATATGATAGTGATTTACGTTCAGAATTTTAGACTTACCAAGACGGGAAAGATGTTTTCTTCAAGGCTGCCAAATACAAATAACCAAAACACTATGAATGTAACATATATATAATTCCTGATTGTTTCATGATTCTTTTTTGCTGTAGGTAGTTTATTTTATATATGTATAATAATATAAATGTATATGTAAAATATTTAATAAAAAATAAAATTATACAATAAATAAATAAAAATATGGAATATATATTTTATAACATCCCACTGACCCTGAAGACAAGCAAAGATATGGAGTGCATCCCAAAGGGAGGGCATAAGGAGCACAGGATATCAAAGTGGATGAGATATAAAGGGTGTGTAACTCTCATTATATCAATTTGTTAGAGGTCTTGTTAAAACTAGGTAAGGTAAATGAAAGATAGGAGGGGACAAAATAGAGGTAAGTTCAGAGGAGCTTAACTAAACTTCAGTTGAAAGAGTCATTGTTGGGACTCTAGATGAGAGAAGCATGGGAGATTGGCAAAATAGAAGAATCCAGAGGGTCCTAAAAACCTACAAGAAGAACATTATGATAGGCAGATTTGGGCCCAGGGATTGTGCTCAAACGATGGCACCAGCCAAGGACAATATGTGTAGTAAACTTCAAACCCCTACCCAGATCTAGCCAATAGACAGGACATTCTCCACAGTTGAGTGGAGAGTGGGGTCTGACTTTCATACGAACTCTGGTGCCCCATATTTGACCACATCCCCTGGATGGGGAGACCTGGTGGCACTCACAGGAAGGATAGCAGGCTACCAAGAAGAGACTTGGTACCCTATGAACATCCCCCTCAGTCACAGTCATAGGGGAGGGGAGTAAGGGGAAAATGAGAGGATGCAAGGGATGGGATAACCATTGAGATGTAATAAGAATAAATTAATAAAATATATTAAAAAGAAAACAAAAACAACCAAACAAACAAACAAACAAAAAGAAAGAGTCACTGTTCCTCTGTCTCTGTGTCTGTCTTGCATCTCCCTCTCTCATCTGCCCCTTTGAGTAAGATAATATTTTATTCCTTATTTCAAAGATGCCTACAAGGGTTGGAGAGATGGCTCAGCAGTTAAGAGCACTTGTTCAGATCCCAGCTCCCATATTGGGTAGCTCACAACTGCCTATAACTCTAGCTTTCATGGGTTCCTTCACACATGTAGCATACATGCAAAAGCATGAACACATGCATATAAGTAATAAATAATCACAAAATAAAATAATGGTAATGACCAATTCTGAAAAGTTCTGCACCTATTTTTAACTCTTTTTTACAGTTTTGTTTTTGTTTTGTTTTTCTTTTTTGGTTTTTCGAGACAAGGTTTCTCTGTGTAGCCTTGACTGTCCTGGACTCATTTTGTAGACCAGACTGGCCTTGAACTCACAGTGATCCACCTGCTTCTGCCTCCCAAGTGCTGGGATTAAAGGTGTGTGCTACCATACTGGCTTTACAGTTACTTTTTGAGGTTGACATATGAGGAATGGCTTTCTTCATGGTAACCTCACACATGTGTATCATCACACTTTGTTCCCATTCACTTCCCTCCAACTGCCTCCCTTTCTTATCCCAATTAGCCCCGGCTTGTTTCCTTTGGTTTGGTTTTGTCTGTTTTTATGAAACAGGGCCTCTCTACACAGGCTTGGAGCTCACTATATAGACCAGACTGGCCTTGAACTCACAGAGATCTGCCTGCCTCTGCCTCCCAAGTGCTGGTATTAAAGGTGTGCGCCACCACCGCCTGGTTCCTATTTTCTTAACCCATGTCTTCGACTACTGAGCAAAGGGATTGTGTTGGTCAGCAAGCCCTGATGACCTGGGTTTCATCCCTGGAACTCACATGGTAAAAGGAAAGAACTGACTCCTTTAAGTTGTACTCTGTCATGGCACATGCGCCTCCCTCCAGCATACATACATAAAGTAAAGTACAAATAAAGAAATGCAGAGAAGATGCCTTTGGCACTTCACAACCTCTGGGAAATTCAGAACACGATGGACTTGTTCCCAATTAGAGGACCCTGAGGCTATTTTCAAGTTTGTCCCATGGTTTTGTTAATGATGTAGGTCATGACTGAGAGCTTCCACTTGGCTCGCCTTTCCATCCGTGTCTAGTAAGCATCAACTTTAACAGAGTTAGTGTCTTTCTCCGCACATCTTCTGAATCCAGTCATGGCTCTTACTAAACAGTAAAGCCTAGGACTCAGTCACAAGAGAGTCATGAGGTCATGAAGTCATGAGGAAGAGGGTCTCTACCAGGCCAAGCCTTATGTGATGGTTTTAATTTTACATGATACCTTTAGGATTTGGGCACTGGGGTGAGGTACCACTTAGAGAGCCTTGTCAGGTCAGTGACCACTGTACAACCAGGACAGAAATGTTTCAGTAGTTTGACAACCGAGAAGACTCTCCTAGCAGGTATCAAGTTACTTTATCTGGTTTTTATTCCTATTGTTTCTGTGTTAGATCCATCCATCACCGTTTCTTGCCTGGAGCTGTTTTATGGTTTCCCAGTGTTTTCTTGCTTCCAAACATGCACCTCAATCATCTATTGTTCAAATAATAGCCAGAGTGATCTTTTAAGAATATATAGCACATCATGCAATTCTCCTGTTAGAACACACTCATAGAACACTTCCTAACCCTCTCACTTGATCTGGATGGTGCCACACTGTTTGTCTTCCCCTCTCTGCTCTGGTCTCATGTTCCTTACTCTCTTCCACTGTCCACAGTAGCCTCCTTCCCTTATGTTCCTTCTTCCCCCTCATAACTCCAGCATCTATTCTCTCTTATATGGTATTTCTACATCAATTTTGCACGAGAATCTCTTCATTCAGGGTCCAAGTAAAATGTCCATGTTACCTTTCTCTACGTGTTATAATGAGAGTCCATTTATTCAATTTTTTCCATGCACTTAAACTTTTATTGACTTTTACTCCTATACACTTGTCCCTCTACAAGCTACTAAGGGCACACAAATGAATATGACCAAGTTGCTCTCTCCAAGGTCCTCAACAGAGTAAAATAGGCAGAAAAATAATTTAAAAGACCTTACGATATTTATGGCACAATGCAAAAGTGAGCTGTAATGGAAGGCCCATGGGAGCACAGAGGACATGGCCATTAATAGCTGTGCCTAGGGAAATCAGGGAAGGTTTTAGAGAGTAACTGACTGCCTGGGTAATTATAGTGGAGGATCCTTGTTTCCAAATGGGCACAGTGAAACAAATTGCACTGTGCTATTTAAGACCTAAGGGTTTCTGTTTTTGCAAAATATTCAAATGGAAGTATGCCTGATTTTCACACATACCCATCTTAATGGTCATTTTCTATATCCAGTGTTGATTCCTTTGCCTTTTTATTCAGTGAGGGATACTTTTTTTTTTTTAGCTTAGTTGACTTTGCAACAAAATTGATTTTCACTGTGGACCATCCAGAGACTGAGATTTTTGAGTGAGGGAGGGGTGTGGCAGCCAAAGGTCTTGGTGATGGAGCAGACCTGTTTTTCAGTCCTTGAAAGAATGAGTGGATGTCCCCTCTCCTGGGTAGGAGGCACCTTCTAATTGTCCTTTATGCTTCCCAGGAAGATATCTTCCTAATCAATATTTGCAGAGAAATGAGAGAAGAGTGAAAGCACACATGTGCACAATTTTCACGCCCTAGTTAATCAAAACCTCACAACTTCAGTTTAAAAAAAAAATCTTCCTTATACATTTTTTTCCTACCTAGTAATTACTAGGATGTATAATTATATATTTGCTTCCAGGTCATTTGTTGCCCATTTGTTTTTGTTACATTCCTGAAGCTTCTATGAGTGAGGAAATGCCCACAGTTCAGTGTTCTCTTCATAGTGGGCACTTGGTGTATAGTTGATGCTCAAAATATATTGATTCGATGAGTGAGTGAATGAAGGAATGAATGGTCTTGATCATTCAAGTAGAACTCAAAAAGAAGGTAATTGGATGGGTTCACATAAATTAAAGGCTAATTGGCTCCTCCGGGGACAAACCAACATGTGGTAGAGTTCACAGAGACCTTTCAAGTGGGTAGGAATTCCAGGCCCCTAACCATTCTCATATTCTCTTCCAAAGGGATAATTTAACGTGGACTCCCGGGGTTGGACGCATCCAGAATTATAGATCGTACCAATATTCTTTATTTGCTCACCTAGTACATAAATCATCTGCTTCTCATAGGAGGCAGTGCTGGCCATGGCCTGCTTCAGTAGAATATGTTCAATGTTACTAAAATATGTTCAAGAAGAATATTCTTCTTACAGTTATTGTTGTTGGTATTATGTGTGTGCATGAGAAGGATGCGGTGCATACGTGGAAGTCAGAGGACGACTTTCAGGACTTGGTTCTCTCTTTCTACCGTGGGTCCTGGAGATAAAACTCAGGTCATCGGGCTTTCCAGGGAAGTGCTTTTTACCTGCTGAGTCATCTCACCCTCCCAAACATGGGCCTGGAGAATGACTCAGGGCTTTGTGTTTGCTAAGCATGTGCTTAGCAACACTGAATAATAGCCCCAGAACTTCTTTAAGGTAAATTTTAGCAAATGGATAAAGTTATGATTTGACAACAAATCATTTAAGAAGTAGTTCAAACTTAGTGACTAGACTATTGAGCAAATGACTCACACTCATCTGCCTTTCTGATGGTCAAAGGTGCTAAATACTTGTGTTATTAGGAAGGACTGATGGCCCCAGGTGGGACTTCTGTAAGACGGTCTGTTGGTTACTCATTCCAATGTTGTGAACTGTCTTGACCTAGCTTGATTATGCATAGTCTTAAGCTCTTTGGTTTGAACTCACAGCTGAAAAAATGTTGGTCTCTGTCAATAATAGACTGCTAGAACAAAGTGAAAGGTCATAGTGTGAGAGACCAATGGGCCTCAGGATTCCTGCCACCCTGGTGGCCATATCCTTTGTAGGCTCCTACCCCTGAGACTAACTTAGGTTCAAATAATATGAATGGATACATGGGGATGTTACTCCCATGACTAGGTTACAATTAGTACAAAGGTAGATTATTCTTTTTTGTTGTGGTCTTGACTCATTCAAGTGAGCCCTTAGAGGAAGGTAATGTGTCAGAGAGATTGCTCCGCCAGCTTCAGAAAAGGCAAAGAACAGGTCCTGAATTACTGCAGGTAGGGAGAGGGTCACATGGAAAACCAGGGGTGGCCTCTGGCCTATAGGTGCAGAAAGCAACCCCTGGCCAAGAGCCACTGAGAAAGCAGAAGGCTGGGGATGAAGCTCAGTTGCTCTCCTGGCATGATGGAGATCCTCAGCTCAGTTGAGCCTGTAATGTTAGCACTTGGAAGTAGAGACTCAAAAGCCATAAGTTCAAGGTTATCCTCCATTATACATCATACCTGAAACTAGTCTGGGCTACTTGAGACCCTATCTCACACACACACAAAAAGTAAAGAAAAACAGAAAGAGCCTGGAGAAAGAAGGCAGAACCATAATTAAACATGTACCCAGAACTGAACTCCACCCATTATCCAGAGTTACTTCGGGGAAAAGATGCCAACTGTGAATAAAGGCAAAGCTTGATGGATACCTTGATTCCAGCTTGTGAAGATCTGTGTAGAAGATCCAACTGCTCCTGCTTAGACTCCTAAGCTGTGGAGAATCTGAAACAGTAAGTTTGTGGGCAGTATGTAGGGCAGGCTGGCCTCAAACTTGTGATTATTTTGCCTCAGATTCCTGAGTACTGGGATTATAGGTGTGCACCATTCCTGCTCTGTCTTTTGGTGCTTTTAAGCATCTATCTCTGAGGGTTTTTTAAATATAGGAACAAATAATTATTTTTAAAAATGAATACAATTGGTTCATTGCAACTAGGGAGATAAAACTAAATGAGGTGTCTTAGTAAAGAAGTTACAGAATTTTAACTATATTAGGGGATTCTACAGGGAGATTGGTGATGAGGGTTTAGACACTGTCAGAGTTGGGGTCATTCTGTGACAGAGAATGTCCTATACCATTTTATCTAAGAGATGGGAAGAGCAGATGCAGCTAAAAGGAAAAAGCATGGAGAAGTTCCAGGTACCAGGTTAGCTAGTACATGGACAGGTTTGGATACTGTTCTTGCATTTGTGCTCAGACATGAGTCCAGACTAGTCTTGACTTTCATCTCGATTCATAACTGCCAGAGGGGATTTGTGCAAAGTCAACAGGAGGGTAGCATGGCCTTGCTCTGAGAACTGTCAGCCCGTAGCTGACAGCCATCAGGGGCTACTACAGTATGAGGTGGGTGACAGTGAAATATTGCTGTACCCTAGCAGGTTTCAAGCAACTCCATGAAGGAATTCTGCCACATCTACAAATATTTGCCAAAAATGCTTAATAGCAAGTTGGGACAAAATAGTTCACATGACCTGGTGCAAAGGCTTGAGAAGGTCGGCTATGAAGTGTTCAACCTGTACTACACATTGTAGGTTCATTCAAGGTAAAGGCCGAAAGATCTGGACACCTCTCAAGCCTTCATTGGGCAACCAAACCCTTTGGCAAGTAATAATCAAAATTTAAGAACATTGGGACAACGTATCCCTAATAAAATAGCTAGTGTAATATTTCTTTTACAAATATATTCTTTTTTTTACTTATGTGTATTTGTGTATATTTGTAGATATGTATGTCATGTATGTGGGTGTCTCAGGAGGCCAGAAGAGGGTGCTAGATTACAGGAAGCTGGAGTTATAGGCAATTGTGAAATGCTCAATGTGAATATTGGAAAATAAACTTGGCTTCCTTAAAGGAGCAGAAAACACTCATAGCTATTGAACTATCTCTCTAGCCCCATAATATTTCTATCATAATGTCTTCTCCACCCCAGGTTTGTACAAGGTAGGAAGCATCTCTAATACACATTGATCTTAGAACCAATTTGCCCTGAAGTAGAGAACCCATTTGCTACAGTTTTGGATGACTGAAGTAGGACAATAAGATGCAGGCAGTAGCTCCCTCTTGACTAGTACATCTATTTGGGTGAGGGTTGGGCCAGGGTCTTTCTATGTGGTCCTCTCTTTCCTAGAACTCTCTCTGTAGACCAGACTGACATCAGTGTCATAGAGCTCTGCCTGCCTCTGCCTGCTAAGTGTGGGGATGAAAGGCCTGCGACACCATGCCTGACTCATGTCAATATTAAAATGTCATCTAATCACCTCTGACCTTTTCATATTTAGGTACACTAACAGTTTGTTTCTGGCCTAGCACTTGACCCAGCGAGTTTCTTCTTGGCCGTGCATTAGGACCAACTGGAGGAACTTTGAAAGTCACTAATGCAGCTGCTGTGCCTACAGATGGAGGAGGCCGCAATCTCTAGAGGTGGAATCCAGGCACCAGTACTGTTTGAAAGTTCATGTATTTGTGACTTTTCTAGTTGCTGTGAAAAACACCTGAAAGAAGCAACTCAAGGGAAGAGGGACTTGTCCTGGTTCACAGCTTAAGGGGATATGGTCCATGCGGAGAGAAGCCATGGCAGTGGGAAACAGCTCAGGGCTGGGGCAGCGGGGGCATGTGGTGGCGGGTTATGTCATGTCTGCAGTTAGGAAGCAGAAGCCTTGTGCTAGAAGTGGAGCTGACCCACAACTCAAGCTCAGCTCCTCCCGCATCTCAAGGAACCAACTTCCTCCAGCTAAATTCCATTTCCTAAAGGCGCCACAACCTCCTGCACATCATCACCAGTGGGGGACTGAGTGTCCAAACATATGGGACACTTTACACTGAACTCATAATAGCTTCCTAGGTGACTTTAGTCTACAGCCTACATCAGGAATGATGGCTTAACCCAAAACTTCGTTAGTATTTACATACTCTGCACTGAGGTTTGTGAAATAAATTATGAGTATCATAGATATTGGTCTCCCTTAGGATTACCTGAAGTAACATTTAAAACAAACAAACAAACAAACAAACAAACAAACTCAGAACTCAGGAGGCAGAGGTAGATAGATCTCTGTGAATTCAAGGCCAGCCTGGTCTACATAGTGAGGCCCCCATCTCAAACAGACAAACACCACAAAACAAACAAGCAAATATGCTTAGATCATACCCAGAAAATTAAATCAGAATCTCTTTATGAGTCCTGCGATCTTACACATATCTAGGTGATTCTAATGTGCAACGGGAATGAAGGACCACTGTCATAGAGATGCATGGCCCCAGTTAGGCAGCTGGGAATTATGGGGCTAAGAGGAGAAAAGCTCCCATGGCTCTTTCCTTGAATGATGGGAGGGACCATTGCCACAGCACCTTCTAGCAGGGCTAGTTCTGCCCCCTTGGAGCTTCCCACACACTGATCACCAGTTGTCCCCAGTACCAACCCTCTTTCTCTCCCTAAACTTTCTAATCTCAGTTTTCACCCTCTCCTCTCATACTGTGAGTCCTTAATATCTTTAATACCATGAGTCTCTCTCTATTGCTCTTCATCTTCACTGCAGTCTACCCAGGTTCCCAGTGGGTCGTTTCGTAGGCAGACATGATGGTTAACTCCTCGTGTCAACTTGACTGGGAGTTTGGATGGCAAGCTAGGTAGTGAAAGGTGATTGCGAGGGTGGTTCCCAGAGAAACTAGCAGTTGATTCAATATATCCAATGGGAAGTTCACCTTCATCTGCATAGGTGGGCATCATTCAGTCTGTGAGCAGAAGTAGAAGAAAAAAAAGGCCAAAGCAGGGTTACGTCTCATCGTCTTCTTGAGTGAAGACATCGTCTTCTACTGCCCTTGTACATCCTGGTTCCTAGGACTTTGGGTTTCTAGGCACATGAAACGACAGAGATAATAAACAGACAAAAGACTCCAACACAATAACAACAAAAAAGACACAAAGCCAGCTGGTTTATTTTCTAAATGTGTTGGGATGTAGGCCATCTGTTCTCAGGTCATCCAGTCTGGAAGGTTTACTTTGAGGCAAAAATATCAGAGAGTTTTGACAATAACTTAGACGTGTGCTAAGCATCCCTGGAATTCTGGATGCTGGCCTGCCCTGAGCACTGTAGGGCAATTAGCCTGAACCTAGGAAATGAACTCTGCTACCCAGCCCCTAGTCATTGTGGTAACACTGCAAGACCCATCTCCACATCACATGTACCACGGCAAGCATAGAGGTCATGGATAAGATGGAGTTTTTAACACCAAGATGCCTTTTCAAAGATGTTGAACTTCTGTGGTTTTGGTACCTGACTTGTTCTGCTAATACAAGGCAGAGATTTTTTTTTTTTTTGGATAGTTTGCATTTCGTCAGTCAAACATTATTTCTAATATCTCTTCCACTAATTAATAAGCCCCACGTGCAGCTTCAGCTGGTGGTATTTAAAGCAAGCACTTGTGCTAGTGCTTGTAACAAGCCGTGCAGTTGGAGTGCAGGCTCCTGATTAGGAGCTTTCAAATGCTAACCAGCCACCTCTGGAATGTGGATTCCTGATTAATGTGCTTCAGAGATGAGCTGATTCTTTCTAGGTTATAGGCTACTGCACATCCCACTACCTCTGCTAAAATGTGTTCACGTAAATGACAGAGAAGACACTAAATCTCATATACACTGAATGTGGCAATTGGTCTAGGTCTAGCGGAGGGTTCTGCAGTATATTTCAGAAAGCCCTAGAAAGCATGTAGAGCGGCAACTGTCACAGCTTACCAGGCCTGAAGGGTGTCCTAAGACATGGAGTTTTTAATTCCAAGCCAGGAAGACTATCTAGGGCTTAGACACTTGGTTACTCTGTCAGTGACTCTGCCTCCAGAAAGCTATCTTAAGGAGGCAGGGAAAGTTAAAGAGGAATTGCTTGTGAAAGTGTAAGTCTGTAAGGAAGTTCCAGAAGCAACCTTACAGAATTCATTGAATACCTCTTGCTATAGTCACCAGCAAGAGCATTACAGTGCTGAAAAGCCCACGCATGCCCTTTTCCGCTAGGGCTGCCATAGCAAGGAATCACAGGATGAGCGTGTTAAACAACACACGCGTTTTCCTGTGGTCATGGAGGCTGGAAACCCCAGGTCCACGTACTGCAAGTTCCTAGTTCTCTTTCTAGATTGCAGACACCCACCCGCTTGCTGTAACCTTAAATGGCAGAGCGAGGATGGATCTGCTTGCTACCTTCTATAAAGACACCAACTCTGGAGCCGGAGAAATGATGGCTCCAATGGAGACAAGTCTCTATCAACTTCTCTCCACTGACACCAGAGAATCAGGAGTGGGGGGCAAGGAGGGAGGGAGCGAATGTGAATACGTGTATGTGAACTATTCATCCTGTGTCCCCATCTGAGGACCCCAAGTCTCTTTCAAGCTCTATCACAGGCTGAGAGCAGCAATGCGAAATGAGGGAGAATATGGGGGGCAGTTTAGAACACAGTAGCAGGGCTGTCAATCAGCCCTAGTCTTTGCAGTGCAAAAGTGAGGGGTGCTGCCGGCCTATATCCCCCACTACTTTTAAGCGGAGCACTGGTAGGAACAGGAAAAGGGTGTGTGCTTGACTTTATACAGTAGATTTGGTTTGAGTGCCTTTAATTGTTAGGAGAATTTGCATGGTGAGCAGCGAGCTACCTGTTAGAGCCGCTTTCTCCTTCCTGTTTGGGGAAGACCCTGCCATTCCCCTGAGCTGATGTGAGGAAGACTTTGCCGTTCTCGCAGGTCTGAGGGACTGGGGTCCTTACCAAGGCTATGCTCAGGTCGTGAATGCTCACTCATATAGCGATATACCTGCTCCCTACAGCCTCCTGATCTAGAATCCTACATCCCAGATGTCTAGAGGCCGCAGCACAGATTCCTAAGCACTGCTTCTCTGCATCTTCCTGTTTCCTACAGGAGAGCTTTTGCTGCGTCTTTGAAACTTGCTCTTGTCTATAACTTTGCACTTTTTTTTTTTTTAATCACTTGAAACTTACCTACTCCTATCACTCCTGCCTCTGACATCCCCAGTGAGCCTGGTTTTATTTGTCACCTCCACGCCTTTCTCAGGTTAAAGGTTATAAGCGAAAAGGTTCTCTTTTGTGCTTGTGTGTGCAAGTGTGCGTGTCACTCGGGGGTGCATGTGTATGTATGTGTAGGCAAGCAGTCAAACTCTGATATCATTCCACACGACTCAAACCACCTCGGTCTTGTGAGACAGGGTCTCTCACTGGCCTGGAACACAACCAGTTAGCTGCCAAGTCTTGCTGGCCAGCAAGTCTTAGAGATGTCTCCATTTTCCCAGAGCTGGCATTACAAGTGCATGCCACCATGGCCAGGCTGTTTGTTTGTTTTATGTAGGTCCTCAGGATTACACAGCAAGCTCTTTACCAATTGAACCATCTCTGCTGCCCAAGGCCAAAGGCAAGCCTCAGAATTCAAAGCTGCAAAGCTTGAAGCCAACTGTGGCCCTCATCCCCATGGGTATCGAAAGCAGTCTTAGCATCTCAGCTCCAGATCCAGGCTCCCAGCCCATTACATTGTGAGTTTAACTGCTCCCAGCCTCCCCAGGACCCACAGCCACACATTGTTATGATCCTGCTTTCTTCCTTTCGGCTGCCAGAGACGAAACTGTAACAGCCCACCTTCCCTCCCCCAACCTCAAAATAAATACTCTGCACTGTTCTGAAATTTTCTAGCAATTAGCTGGTACCATCACCTCTAATTAGTCACTGGCAAACACAGTTGAGATAATAAAGCTTACCAAGAGGGAAGCATGAATAAGCAGCAGTTTCCTAGTCTGTTGGGGAAGCGGCCCTGGTGAATCATTTAATAGTCACTGTAATGGAATTGTGCAGGTTTTCTGTACACACACCGCGGAGAACATATTAAGTGTGTCTGAGCCATGAGAGAGCCTTAATGATTAATTTGCCATATGCTACTAGAAAAATCTCATTTTTGACACACACACACACATCTACACTTTTCCTTATTAATAAAACCATCAAGAAAATATACTTTTCTTTCCATCTCACTAATGGCTCCCACAAACTCATGCAGACAACCAGGGATTGGGCTTTTTTTTTTTTTTTAATTATATCTGAGTTCCCATGGACAACAGAAAACAGCTATTTACTCTCTTATTATGCATTTGACTTCAATTGATGCTGATTGGTTTTTAATCATTTTTATTGGCTATTCCATGGTGACATCACAGGGAAGATAATTGTTATTCCTTTTTATTTACAGAGAAAAATGTCACTGGTGGGTTAAATGATACACCTGCAATTTGGACTAAGAGGCCTTTGAAACACAGAAGTGACTGGAATTTGAAGGTCGTTGCTGTGACCTACAACCCCAAACCAACCAGCTTCCTTCTAAGTAAAGCCTGAGTTTCCCTGGAACTCAACTTCCTGTTCCGTAAAATGGGCTTATCATGGGATATCATGGGACCCAATATATGGCAGAAAGGGAAGGGCCTGGCGATTGGACATAGCTAAGGGACTTTGGTATCACCAGAGGGGGTACCCCCTTATCCACATCTCAGCACTTTGTAAACCAGGCATGGTGGTGCACAGCTGTGATGCCAGCACTGGGAAGGTGGAGGCAGGAGGCTCAGGAGTTCAAAGTCAGCCTCAAGAACAAGCAGCCTTGGATATGAGAGCTACTATCCAGAACAACAACAACAACAACAACACAACAAGAACAACAACAATAACACAACAACAACATCTCAGACAACAATAACAACAAGGAATCCTTATGGAGTATAGGGATGGGGGTAGTAGTTTTGGGAATAGGCCTCAACTCACCTTCATGGTTTTATCCTGGCCAAAAAAAAAAGGACACATCTTTCTTTGCTGTTTCTAGCACAGTGAGTGGTGTACTCACATGAGGTTGCCCAGGGAACCCATCTAGCTATGATCCCCCTTTAACTATTATTCATGCTATTACTTTCTCATAGAAACAACCAGTTCCGCTCCCTCTCTCCTGAGGTGTGATAGATTTTTGCAGGATCATGAAAAATGTTTGTCATTAGCCCTTCCACAATGCACAGACTAGACAGCTGTATTTGGAGTTCTTATTATTAGCTTTTCTGCCCATAAGATTCAGTGGTTCTCCTTGTCCTTTGTAACACACAGGAAGAGAAAACAGACTCACATTATACTAATGTTACGGAGTGGGTCAAATTGAGGCTCGCAGATCTATGTCTGAGTCCTAGGCCTCAGGACATGTGAGTGTGGCCTTATGTGGTCTTTGCAAAATGTGCTTATTGGAAGGATTTTGAGGCTGAGATCATTTTGGATTATCTGGGTGGGCCCAATGACAAATGTCTTTTTTATTTTTGAGATTGGATCTCACCACATAGCCCAGACTGGCCGCAGACTCATGGTCTCTTGCCTTGGCCTCCTGAGTGCTGAGATTACAGATGTGCACCACCACACCCAGTAACAGATGTCTTTATTAAAGCAGAGAGAGAGAAAGGGAGAGAGAAAGAAGCACACATATAAAGCAACTTGGCCAAGAAGGCTATGAGCAGACAGAGGCAGGAGGTGGGATTACACAGTTAAAGAGCATCAATCTATCAATCTATGCTGACCTCTCGGATGTTGTAAGAGGCCAGGAACAGCCTCTCCCCTGGAGCCTTGAGGACACCTCCCTGCTGGACTTCTGCCCTCCACAGCTGTGAGAGGATGAATTCCTCGAGTGTTAGGCCATTCAGGTGTGGCCCTGCTTTACAGCTCTGGAGCTTCACACAGAGGCAAGGGTGTGGACTGACAGAGGCTTTCACTTCTCAGCTGTAACTAGGTCCCTATTACAGTGTCTGCAATTAAGCAGAGTCTATCCTGAGTGAGCATCTCTCTGCTTACCTCTATGCGTTCTCAGGCCCTGCCCATCTACAGGCTTATAAGAGAAATAATTTCTCCTGTTAACTTAAGAAACTTAAGTTTTTTCCTGAAGAAACTACTGCAATCTCACACACACACACACACACACACACACACACACACACACACACACAGACGATAATGCTCGGCTCTTAATATTTCTCCTATCCACATACTCTTATGAGCACACCACAGTCTTATGCAGTTCTGAACCTGAACCTAAGTTCCAGCCAAACCATCTTCCTTTAACTTGCCCTTGACAGTGACAGTGAGCAAGCCTAACGCACCACCCCACAGGCTTTATTTATTTTTGCAACACTTAAGTTTGAGCCCTGAGCTTCACATGTGGTAGTCCAGGATCCTGCTGCTGAGACAAATCCCCAGTTCCATTCACCAGGTTTTAAGCACTTGTCATCCACATTTCCCCCTTCCAGGCTGTGGGCTGAACAAGAGCCTGCTCTGTGTATTCTTGATCTGTACCCCACTTGATAGGACTCTGGGTGCACAGCAGATGTGTAGGAAGTATTTGTGAACCAGAGTGACTGACTGTCCTGGCCTTTTCAGGATTTTTTTGGGGGGCTGTGGGGTGGCGAATGCTAGGATCTCAGATTTAAAAAGTGGACCAGTCCTGGGCAAATCTAAGTGGTTGGTCATCACAGCTAAGTGAACAAATAAAACAACTGCAGCAATTGTCCTGAGTGCACTGATCTTTGGGATGCCACGATTTCCCATTGTAGAGTCTTATGGTCTTGGACTCTCTCAGCTTCCTTCCTAATCTTTGAGCCTCTCAGGGATCATCTCCCCAGGCCGCACTCTTCTCTGGCTCTCTCCTTTACTAGAGGGTTAGTTCTAATCAGAGCAGGTGTCCAGGAGCTCTTTGCTTACAGCCCCCAAATGTAAATATCCTCCCCCCACTGCCCACACAACTGATTTTTCTGAGTTCTCTGATACTCCAAACAGAAAACCTTGTGTGTATTCACTATCTCCCTTTTCACACCGATTTTTCATCTCTCAAAAATTCGGTTGGTTCCTTCATCTAAATAAATCTTTAAAAAATTATTCATTTTTTAAATGTTGTGTACATTGGTGTTTTGACTGCATGTATGTCTGTGTGAGGACATCAGATGCCCTGGAACAGGAGTTACAGACAGTTGTGAGCTGCCATGTGGTGCTGGGAATTGAACCCGTGTCCTCTAGACCAGTCAGTGCTCTTAACCGCTGAGCCCTCTCTTTGGCCCATCTGAAAAATCTTAAGTCAGTTCCCTTCTCATTCCTAGGACTTGATCATTCTTGGCCCTTAACTTTTCCATCTCCATAAGTCTTTCCAATCTCTCCCTCTCGTTGCTTCTAAGTGCAAACGGTGCTATGTTCCTTCCTTGCTTAAAGGATGTTCTTGTGTTTCTTCACATGGAGTCCAGTTTTCTCAGACAGGTACAGAAGACACTTCATACTCTACCCTTGCTACCAGTTTCACTTTATCTATCGCCAGATGTCTACCTCAGACCCTCCTGCCTCAGAGAATACTCCCTCTGCCTCTGCAGCCAAAACCTTGATCCAAGTTGCCAACCAAAAGTCACATCTATGACCCCGTGAGTTAGTCTCTCTCAGCTGTCCTGTACCAGCAACTTGTGTTTACAATTGCAGGACAGTGGCCAGCTGCCTGTTTTCCTTGATGCTGCTGAACATCCCAACTGCAGGGCAACTTTCTTTGTGAAGTTTTTGTTTTGTTTTGTTTTGTTTTGTTGAGACAAGGTCTCACTATGTAGCCTTGGCTTGCCGGGAACTCACTAGATCAAGCCTCAAACGCACAGGGATCCACTTCCATCTGTTTTTGGAGCACTGAGATTAACGATGTGCTAACCCACTGTGATCCTTTCTTTACTTTGTCTTCTTTTCCCACTACACACTGGGGTGAATAGTGTCCTAATTTTTATGTTCACTCAGATCCCTAGACTGTGAGTATTAGAAAGTAGCATTTTGCAGATGTCATTGACTAAGTTAAGGTCATCTTGGATTAGCATGGTCCCTATATGCAGTATAATGGGGACCTTATAGATAAGGAAAGGACACAGACACACATATATGTATATCAAAACCCCATGTGATAGTAATGGTAGATCCTGGAGAGCGGCCTCAAGAAGCCAGGCAGTATCAAAGATTGCTGACATCTGCCAGGACCCAGGAGAGAGGGCTGGATGTAAGGACCTGTCCCAGAAACTTCAGAGGGGACAACTTGGCTTCAGACTCCAGGCTTCCAGAACTCTAAAGAGCCCATTGGGGGAGGTATGTAGGCTTCTCAGATTAAGTGAGCTCTCTTAGCCCTCCCCCAGAGCCACTGAGCAAAGCTTGTCAGCTCAGGGCTGAAATGCTCCAGTAGTTTTCTGACTGGTCTTTCCCGTGTTTGTCAAATGGAATAGTACCAAGAGCTCATGACTTCAGTGGATTCTGTGTTTATCTGGCTGGTTACCAGAAAAATTTCTCCCCTCATGACCCTATGACAAAGTTAGCTGGATCCTGGTGCTAAGGAAAAAAAGAAGAAGAAGAAGAAGAAGAAGAAGAAGAAGAAGAAGAAGAAGAAGAAGAAGAAGAAAGAAAGAAAGAAAGAAAAAAGTCACCTATGCCCCTTGCAAAGCTTTCATACAAAGCTATGGTAGGGTACTAAAAGGCCAATGATTCAGGATGTGCCTGAGCTCTCAGGGCAAGATACATGCCTATTTTTACACCTGCTTAGCTAATAAATAAGAGCCTTCATGGCAGAATTTTCTGTGGCACCTGCTTTCAATATAGGACACAGAAACTTATGACCTGATGACCTCTCCATCTACATAGTGAATAACAAAATTGACTCAGGTCAGTTCTAGCCAAGAAGGTCACTGAAAGAACTTCATTTTTGAAACGACACAAATTTGGGCTAAAATCCTTGCTCCACCGCTGCCTGCTTGAATCACCTATGATGTCACTTCACAGAGTGGTGACAATGATCCCTGCCTGCCTCACCAGGCTGTTGCTATAATTAAGTGAGATGAAGCGTACAGAGGGTTACAAGTGTTTGCTGTCGTCTGGTGTCATGCCTGTGTGTCTGCGCTCAGTCACACAGCTAAGAGGTAAGGTGCTGTCTGGAGGTCTCACCTCTGAGGACAAGACCTCTCCCACAAGCAGAGACAGTGCCTCTAATGAGGGACTTGAACATTAATTAGGAATCCAGAGTGTAGGGCTGTATGCACTTTCACGTACATTTTCCATGTTGATCCTCATGAAAGCCTTTTGTTTTAAAAACTCTCATCCACACGTACTCTGGTGCCTCATATTTGATCAAGTCCCCTGAATGGGGAGACCTGGTGGCACTCAGAGGAAGGATAGCAGGCTACCAAGAAGAGATTTGATACCCTATGAGCATATACAGGGGGAGGAGGTCCCCCTCAGTCACAGTCATAGGGGAGGGGAGTAAGGGGGAAATGGAAGGGAGGGAGGAATGGGAGGATACAAGGAGAGGATAACCATTGAGATGTAATATGAATAAATTAATAAAAAGTATATTAATTTAAAAAATAAAATATATAATTAAAAAAACTCACATCCACATTTAAAAATGTAAATACATTTTGGAAATAAGGCTCAGACCAGGTTGCTTGCTAGTGTCCTTGAGTTAGTGTTCTTCCTGGGAGCTTTAAAACTCCCTCCTTTCTCTGCCCAAGGCACCTCCCAGACCTGTGAGTGTCTAATGCTGACCCCCCCCCTCGAGGGGAGGTTTGTTGTCATAGGTTTAACCCCTTCTGTGCTCTAGACTTTATTAAGTCACATTCCCTCAAAGGCAATGGTTTTTATTTTACTCCCTTGTGAGGAGAGCAGAGTTGATTTTACTGTTTCTATCCTAAAGGTAGGGAAGGAAAATCAAGGCTCAGAGAAAATTCTGGAAGGGACTTGGACAAAAACACACATACATACACACACACACACACACACACACACACACACACACACACACACACGCTCACACTCTACATTGATGTCCTTGGAGTTTCCTCTTCTGATCATAGTTGCACCTAAGAAAAGGTGGACGTGGGTCTATGGAGAATTTGCCACTAGACTGGAGCCAGGTTCTGCTGTCCATCACCAGCGCCATCATCTGATCCCTCTGAGCCTGTTCCAGGCCATGAGTTCCCTGCCACCTAGAGCAGAAGCCAGGGCATCTTTTCCTTTGGGCCTGTCAGAGCCACTTCATTCTGCCTCTGTTTTTCCATCTGCTCATGTAGGGTGTATAGTTACAGGCTTGTCTCTGCCAAATGCTTCTGAGGTCTGGAATGGAGAGAGCAGCCGGAGCCAGAGTGTTGATGCCATGGGAAAGTTGGCCTTTCCAAGGATCTTTCTCCTTTCTCCGTAGGTTCTCATGCCCCACACAATTCTCAGGGGGCTAGTCAACAATTAAGACCCAACTCTGGAGAGCAGAAGGCTCTGACAGCCCTAAGGATCAGCCTGGTCCCACCACCCCCAGCATTCATACACACACACACACACACACACACACACACACACACACACACAGAGTTCTTCCTAGAACAATGCCACCAAGTCATCTTGAGCCATGCAACCAGAGCACCCGATGTCATGAAAGAACACAGAGGCCTCTTTCTGGCCGGTGTCTCGATTTCAATAGAAGGCCCTTCTCAGGGCAGGAAAAAAAAAAAAGATTCTTGTGCCATGTCCCTAACAAAAGCTGACCTCTTCTTCAGTGGAATCATTGGGTAGGCCCAGAATCAAGCTGGGGTTATTTCCCCACCGTCATCATAGTCATAGCAACAGCTTTGATTAATGCCATGGCCCATTAGAGGGATAATGTCAGCCCTAATCAGAAACGCCTCAAGTATCTCTCTTTGCATTTTGGTAAATGGAGTAATCACATTACGCTTCGATGTGTCTGGGAGCTGATTGCTGTTACGAAAGTCTGCTGATTTTCCAGGTTAAGGGGTGTCAGGGGGCTCGAGCCGCAACTAATCATGGTGCATTGTTAGTGTTTAGAGGGGAAACAGAGAGCTCTGAGACTGAGGGGGAGGTTCCTGCCTGTCCATCGTCCTGGGTCAATAGGAGGTCCCTGGGCTGGTGGTCTGCGGGCAGAGGCTTCTTCTTTGCAGATGAACTCTGTCTGAGCGGAGATGCCTATGCTGTGGATAAACACAAGGAAGGAGAGGCGTGCCTGGCAAGAGCAGGCAGGTGGCTGAGTTGGGCCTGGCTGTCCCTCCTCCTCCTGCATCAAGCTTATGATGGACAGTCAGCCTCGGGTCATGCCACTGGGCTGGAAAACTGGCAGGAGAGTGCTCACTCTTGGCCTGGAGATAGGAAATGGCAGAGGTGACATGCGCTGCAGAGGCAAGTAATGAGTGTAGACTTGCCCTGTCATAACAGTCTTTGGCCTTTGGCAGGTTCCGCTTTATGGGAGACTCTGATGAAGCTTCACACTCGCTGCACTGTGGAGGTGAGGATGACAAGCCCTCCCCTCTCCCTTTGCTAGCAGAGAAACCAAGGAAAGGCGAGGTGACTTTTCTCAGTCCTCCACTCTCACCTGGAACCGATGCTCAGCTCTGTCTCTCATGAGACCTTTGTACACCGCTACCTCTGTCTGTCTTCCGGCCTGGCTGCCTTTGTCTCTGCAGGGCCACAGGTGACAGTGACAATAAATCACAGCCACCCATATGGAGGAAATATGCACTGAGTCCCTGGAGGCTATTTTTGGATGCACCTGGGAGGGTTGGTTTTTTTTTTTTTTTGGTAAAAGGACTCAAATAGTTAACTATTTTTGACAGTTTGAAGGCAGAGCAGAAATAGAAGAGCGGGTACTTGGTGTCCCCGCCAAGGCTGAGGAAGTAAAATCTTCTCAGAGGTCTGAAGCCACTGCAGAGCCGTTAAATTTACTGTCTCTTACACAACATTTAATATCTAGCATAACTTTTTCATTTTTGGCCCCAGCAATAATTTTTCTTTTCAGTTTTAAACATTATCTCAAGGCCTTGCTGAGTTGATGAGATAGAACTGCCTGTCACAGGGCCACAATCTGTCCCCATGTCCCTGTCCTCATAGACACAGAGCCCTTGCCAGTGAAGCTAAAGTTCACTCCAGAGCTTCAAGGTCAAGGTCCCAAGCCAGGGTTGGAGTGTGGAAAGTTATGGTAGGGAAGACCAGCACAACAAATGGGCAGTGTTACCACACCATGGACCAGCCAGTCTCTGACCACCTGTCTCCCTCTAGACCAACTTTTTTTTTTTCTTTTTGGTTTTTCGAGACAGGGTTTCTCTGTGTAGCCTTGGCTGTCCTGGACTCACTTTGTAGACCAGGCTGGCCTCGAACTCACAGCGATCCACCTACCTCTGCCTCCTGAGTGCTGGGATTAAAGGCGTGAGCCACCATGCTCGGCCAGAGACTGGTTCTTCCAGACCAACTTTTATCTAGAAGAATCACTGTTCTTCCCAAGAAGACGCTGGAATAGACACGTGAAAAACACCCGGCATCACAGCTTGACCTAAGATCTTACACTGAACTGGAGAGATGGATTTCCCAGGCCGAGATATTTCCCCAACTGTTCTCTAAAACATTACAGTGACCTCCCCTGGAGACATGACCTTGGCTGTCATTGCTTATAAACACAGCTGATCAAGGACTTGAAAAAATAAATCAAATTAAAGGTGTGGGCTTTGGCTTCCACACAGCCAACAGCTTTAAGCTAAATCAGTGGTTTTCAACCTGTGGGTCACAACCCCTCTGGGGTCAAATAGCATATATTCTACATGCCAGATATTTACATTATGATTCATAACGGTAGCAAAATTACAGTTATAAGTAACAAAGGGATAATCTTATTTCTTTTTTGACTGGGGGTCACCACAACATGAGGAACTGTATGTATTAAAAGATCGCAGCATTAAAAAAATTGAGAAACACGGAGCTAAGTGAACACATAAAAGACTCACATGGGCCTCTTGTGTTCCCATCACTTTGGCGATACCCTTCTTCTTCTTCTTCTTCTTCTTCTTCTTCTTCTTCTTCTTCTTCTTCTTCTTCTTCTTCGTCTTCTGATTTGTTTATTTATCATGTACACAGTGTTCTGCATGCACGCCAGAAGATGACACCAGACCTCAATTTAGATGATTGTGAGCCACCATGTGGTTGCTGGGAATTGCACTCAGGACCTCTGGAAGAGCGTCCAGTGCTCTTAACCTCTGAGCCATCTCTCCAGCTCTCCTGCTGGTACTCTTACCTTAGATGTCACTGGTGCTGGCTGCCTAATCTCAGACCTGAGACCAATCCTGACAAGGCAAAGTGTGCTGTAACTCCCCTCCCCTACCTCCTGGGTTTCCCAGACCCACGGCTCAGACTAGCCTCTGTTACTACTTACCTTAGACAGACCTGTCACTTTCACAAACCTCCCACACTCACAAGTTGGCTCCGACTGTGGTGCGCTCCCCACAGCCACACAGTCTGCGTGGATCATCAGCTTGCTGCCCACTCCCACTTGACTCTTCAGTTTGGCCAGTATCACTTCACACTCCCTACCTGGCTACTTGGGCACCACCCATGTTTGGGATTTAGCTCTGTGAGACACTGCTCCCTCTGCAGGGCTAGTAACTGTTAGCTGACCCTGCTTCTGTGGATGGCCACTTCTTCCGTCCTAGCTCCCGTCCCATCCCTGACTACATGCGCGCTGGCCTTGTTGTTGCCTTGCACAGAGCTTGCCCTGGAGCCTGGCACAATGAACTCTCAGAGAGCAGAAACCTCATGAGACATTCTCCTCGCTGTATCTCTGGCACCTAGCATCACACAGAACATAAAGTAGGAACACTTAATACACGTTTGATGCGCGAATCAGAAGTGAAGTTGTAGTTCCTTTCCGCAGAGGGGAGGGACTGCTCATTTGATTTCTGCTGGTCCATAGCTACCTGACACCAACTGAATGGAAAGGACAAGTCCACTATCAACCAGCTCTAGCAAGATTTTAGCACTCCTGACCGGTGCCCGTGGTGCACAAGTTCCTAAGACCGAAATCAGTTCCTCTGTTTGCATCATGATTATATTTAATTCTGCACAATTCAGCTAATCAGTAATATCTCTGGTCACCCCTAATAGAGACATTTTCATTAGTTGGAGGGGAAGAAACACGTGGTTGCAGGTGGCTGTGCTGCTGGCTGATTTTACATGCAAATGGGTCACCGAATAGTTGTCACCTTTAGTTTCCTCATCCGGAAACAGTTTTCTCTGTCTGATTTATGGTTCTATTATCTGATAAATCTGTCCCAAGTCCCAAAGCATTTTGCTTTCTGTCCTGCCTTTTGGTCAACACTACAGCACCTCAGGGCGAGAGCCTTTGCCTGACTTATTACACATGACCACCAGGTGGCAGGAGCGTGCTGCGGTCTTTTGGTCCCGAGCACAAAGAACGTGCTCTTCAGAGGTTGTCAAGAGGGTAGCTCTCTCTGAAGGGAAGGGACAGGAGCCCCTTCTATTTGTAAAAACATTGAGTTTTTATTAGAAAAAAACATGCCCCAGGAGGATTTTTGGATGAGCACGCCTGGATTCATCTGGGAAGGGATGAGTTCATTCCTCACCCACAGGAAGCTTCTAGTTTGCTGAGGGGGGCTAACAGTCAAACCGACATTGTGAAATTTGACTATAGCAAGAGGAGCGAGGCGGAAGAGCTTGGTTTGTGCTGTAGCCACGAGCCATTTGTGTTTATCTAAATTTAACTTGCTGAAATTAAATATAAATTTAAAAAATGCAGCTTCTCGGTCGCACCAGCTGCGCTTCCAACACATGACGGCTACGTGTGGTTAGCCGACTGCGTCAGGCAGCTCAGACTGCAGAGGATTCCTGCTGATATCTAGAGCAAGGTTCTCAGCCTCAGCGTTGGAAGGCTTGATTCCATGATTGTAGAGGGTTCCCTGGTATCAAGAGCAGGATGTACTGTGCATTGCAGGGTATCAAATGCGCCCACGTGAGAACCACTAGACACGCCAACACCAGCGGCTCTGACTTCAGCAGTGGGAATGGTGAGTGGCAAGTGCTCTAGAGAGTAAGCAAAGCATTATCACAAGGTGGCAAGAAGGCTCTCAGTTCAGACTGGAAGGGGAAGGTGGGGGCCTCCCCAGGGAGTTAGCTTTTTCCTTGGGAGACATGACACCAGGGAGTCATCATGCTTTGAAAAGCAGCACAGGAACATCACTGAGAATGCACCACATGGCGGCATCTTCCTGGTCGCACCATGCCTTTGCCATCTACTCCCAGCTTGTCCAACCCTGAATTCACTTTATTTCCTTTGTATTCTGTTTCCCTCTCTTGGTGACTAGTCCTGAGAGGTTATTTAAAGATTGCCTGTTCCTCTGTGGTCCAGAGCAGGGTTTTGGTGTAGTAATAAGAATTAGCTCAATCAATAGAGAGACTCAGGAGACTGGAGATATCAGTCTAAGTTCACCCAGGACCCATGGAGATGGGAGAAGGGCTGTGCTTGCGCAAAAAGCCTGCTGTACCTCTTGAACACATGGGACATCACTTCTGCCCTTTGCATGTAACTTCTCATCTCACTCCTCATACTGATCAGTTTCTTCTTGTCTGTTACAGATGGTCTAAGGGGGTCTCCAGTTCCCCCTAGGGTGCTTGACAATCCTTCTGGCTTCGTTGCTAGCTAAGACTGGTCCACATGAACCTTAGTTCAACATCTTACAAAGGGAACATAATCAGCCTACTTCCTTAGGTTGAGCAAGGCCCACACAATCGATCTCCTAGTCTGTAGTCTGGAGGTCAAGTCAGGCTTCACTTGGGGATCACGTCTACTCCTATTCTGTACCATTCGGAACAGAGTCTGACAGTGGTGACTCCATAGAGACCTTCAATAACTGAGAATGGATAGCCTGGTGCTCTATACACAGCTGGCTTAGCTTCTGCTACCTGGGCCTCTTTCCTAATTTCTGTTTCCTATCTGTTATCAGTAGCCCCTGAACTGATGCAGCCCCTCCCAGCTCATCTCCAGTCAACTCTTGGCTTTCTGGGAAGAGTACAGTTCTTACCCTCTGGCACACGCTCAGCACACACGTGTTGTAGGGAATCTCACTGATCATCTGCAGGGACACACCTGCAGTCAGGCAGACGCAGGTGTGCTAAGTCTGCTTGTGGAAAGGAGAACGCACCATTCCATGTGTGCGGGAGCCTTTGAGGGGCTTGAGAAAGGAAGGCTAGAGAAACATCTGTCAGGTTTGTATTGGGTGCCAATGAGACATGAGTAATTTGGCATCTCAGAAGTGCTGGTGCAGGAAGAGCAAATTGAGGCTGGGTAGGGGTACCACTGACAGGAAAGCAACAATCTTCCAAAGAAAACATTTCAACTCTAGCATGGCCTCGGTTCTGTTTAGTGGTAAACATTATTTATCACAATCTGACTGACAACAGGCTTGATTTTCACTTATTTAGTTCAATGCAGCAAAAAAAAAAATATTACATAACTGAATGAATATTTAAGTTTGGCCAAATGTAGAAGCAATCACCATGGGTGACAAGCAAAACTAAGGTGCCATTTTTAAAGCAGCCAGAGTGATCCTTCGTATTATCTGTCTTTTAGGTGATTTCTTTTTACTGCTTTGCATAAAATTGGCCTTGAGTATAATGATATAATGCAGATCCATCTGAGTTTCTGTCTACCATGTTGGAATAAATAGAGGTTGATGGCTTCTGTTGTTGATACCTTCACCTCTCTGTTTTGATTGCTCATTCAAAAGTACTGTGCAGCTGGTCTGTGTTCCTCTTCATGTGTGGTCCCACATTCCACATATTATCTGTGTGGAGCTAAAAGGATCAATTACTTCTGGGCTTTGTGATACCTTTTCTACTTGCCTCCCTCTTTTCTAGCAGTTGTACTACCTCCTATTTTCATGAGAGCTATTGTTAAAAGTGCCCTAGAGTGTCACTTAATTATTGGAAGTTGCCCTGAGAGTTCATTAAGCCTTATACCTTATTAATTTTCACTTACCAGTCTAGAATGTGGGAGGGGAAAAGAAATCCCATCATTTGTGTTAGTTCCTTGATTTTTTTTTTTTTTTGTCATTTGGTTAGTATTTCCACTCTGTGATTCACTCATAACCTTAACCAAATGCTGAGTAGATCACAGTGACAGTAAAGATCTCTCCAGCTTCTGGAAGTCATCACAATACACTAGCATCACCAACTAAGAGGGTACAATGTGCCGTGTGCTTTACCAGGTTGCCCTACCAGCATACATGGAGAAGGTGGGGGCAGTGAGAGTAGGAAGACCAATAAAAATTCATGACAAACACTCCAAATATCAGATAATTAGTCTTTAAAGTCAGGGCCAAATAGCTTTGAAAATGGACAAAGAGATGTTGGTTCTAAAAACTTGAAAAGAAAACTCAACAGATCCTCACAAGCAACAAATAAATATGGTTAGAATCAGGGATGGGAGGAGAACAATCTAGATCACAGATGATTTATATGGCACTGTGTCTGAGGGAGATGAAAAGGCAGGAGGGGAATATTTGTGACAGCACTTGGAGGGTAGAGGGCATATTGTGCTGCAGTGCATTGGGCACAAGTATGGACAGCATTTGAGTGTCACTTCATTCACATTCTAGGTGAGGCTTTGGTTAATTTTCTATGGTTTTATTTGTTTAGTTCTTAGTAAAGCCATCTGAGGTAAACAGGATCAATTCTCATTCACAGAAGGGAATTTGAAACTGAGAAGCTAACTCTTTGGCCAGAGGTCCATCTTCTAGGAAGCACTCAGTCCTGGAGATAAAGAAGGAGCCAAACACTTATAAGGGTATCAGATTTGTAGAATGTTAAAAGCAGTTGCTTATCACCTTAAGCTAGGAGAGGATAGAGTGTGTGAAAATGGAAGGCCAAGTTGAGAGAGAAGAATATTCCAGGCATACAGAACAGCATACAACTCTGGAATGGCCAGTGAAGCACAAATGAATGTGTTTCTTCTGGGGGAAAGGGTGGTGTATGAATGGGTGGGATAAACATGGGGGGGGCAGCACTCAGCTGCTGGAGGCCCTTTATGGCAGACTGCATTTTGGATAGAATGTTGCTTGCAGCGGGGAGCCAGTGAAGATTTTAAATGGGAAGATTTTCCCAACTCAATCGGATTTGCCTGTCAGGAGGAAGGTGCTGGCAGCAGATAGAACCTTATCAAAAGGGTTAAGAGAGAGACACTTCAGAAAGCCAGTGGCAATCATAGTCAGAACCAGGTGAGGCATAAGCAATAGGGCAAAGAAAACTAGGTCAAGATGCAGTAAAGACAATCCAGAAACTAGGCCTGGATATGAGAACTCGAGAGAAGGGACAGTTGAGGACACTAGGATGGTGGCCTGGACCATTGCTTGATGGTCAAATCATTGGTAGAGACAAGGATACTAGAAAGATGAACAGAGAGGTAGGAACAAATTGGAGAAAAATGAGAGTCCAGTTTTGGATATGCCAATTATTATTATTAGGGTCACTGAGGAGAATTGTCCAGTAGACAACTGTTGTGGTCTGCTTCTCTGTTCCTGTGATGAACACCATAACCAAAAAACAGCTTTGGGAAGAAACAGGGTTGCTATAGTTTACAGGTAACAGTCCATCATTGAGGGAAGCAAGCCATGACAGAAACTGTAGGCAGGAGTGTAGAGGCAGGAACTGAAGCAGAAACCATGAAAGAACGCTGCTTACTGGCTTGCTGGAGCATCACACTCAGCTACTCTTCCTCTATAGCTCAGACCCACCTACCTAAGGATAGTACCACCCACGGTGGGCTGGGCTCTGTTGCATAAGCCTGCAATCAGGAAAATGCCCCCACGGACATGATATGAGCCAGTCTGATGAAGGCAGTTTATCAGGTGAGGTTTCTTCTTTCTAAGGATGTCAAGTTGACAATCAAGATTAGACACTCTAACAAGCGAATATGTGAATTTGCAAAAGATGCGACACCTGAGTGGCAGATAAAATTCTCTCGGGGCATTTTTTTCTTTATTAATTTATTCTTGTTATATTTCAATGGTTATCCCATCCCTTGTATCCTCCCATTCTTCCCTCCCTCCCATTTTCCCCTTATTCCCCTCCCCTATGACTGTTCCTGAGGGGGATTACCTCCCCTTGTATATGCTCATAGAGTATCAAGTCTCTTCTTGGTAACCTGCTGTCCTTCATCTGAGTGCCACCAGGTCTCCCCCTCTAGGGGACATGGTCAAAGGTGAGGCACCAGAGTATGTGAGAAATGGTGCTGGTCTAACTGGATGTCTATGTGTAAAAAAATGCAACTGGACCTATATTTGTCACCTTGTACAAAACTCAAATCCAAGTGGATTAAAGACCTCAACATAAAACCAGAGACACTAAGTCACTTAGAAGAAAAAGTGGGGAAGAGCCTGGAACATATTGGCACAGGAGACAACTTCCTGAACAGAACACCAACAGCCCAGGCATTAATGTCAACAATTAATAAATGGGACCTCATGAGGCTGAGAAGCTTCTGTAAGGCAGGAGACACTGTCAAGAGAACAAAGCGACAGCCTACAGACTGGGAAAAGATCTTCTCGGGGCATTTTTGTTTGGATGGTGTAATTGATTCTCTTTATTAGTGTTCTCCAAAGCCATCATGAACACTAAATAAGGGAATAACAGGGCATTGCTCCTAGCAGAAAGAGAGTGTGGGGGGTCTTGTGAGTTTCATAACAGTTCATTCCTGTTTAATATATAATGTTGTTTATGTATATTTCCATTTAAGGGCTTTTTTTTTTTTTGGTTTTTCAAGACAGGCTTTCTCTGTGTAGCCTTGGCTGTCCTAGACTCACTATGTAGACCAGGCTGGCCTAGATGCCTGCCTCTGCCTCCCAAGTGCTGGGAGTGAAGGTGTGTGCTACCACTGCCTGGTAAGGGCATCTTTTTTTTTTTTTAATATTGTTGACTTGTGACTAATGAAATCATGGCCAGCAGCACTACCACTCATTCCATAACAAAACTTTTATTTTATTTTATTTTATTTTTGGTTTTTTGAGACAGGGTTTCTCTGTGTAGCCCTTGGCTGTCCTAGACCTACTTTGTAGATCAGGCTGGCCTTGAACTCACAGCAATCTTCCTGCCTCTGCCTCCCGAGTGCTGGGATTAAAAGTGTGCTACCATGCCTAGCTAATAAAACTTTTCTAAAATATGTTTTCTCCATAAGGCATTACACAGACTTCCTGTGCTTAGGACAAGAAAGTGAACACAAATGTGAAACTGAAATAGCGCTACATTGATCATGAAAATAAAAACACGCTTTTGCTTTAGCCATTAGTGGAGCCAAGGGAACTAGGAAGATGAACAGTGAATTAGAGAGAAAAGGGTTGAAGACGACAGTCCAGTTTGTGATATGCTAATTAGTAAGAACTAAAACAAGAAGACAAAGTGTTGCTCTGTTCAGTCTCATTGGGAATATTTACAGTAGATGCTCTAAGCTTCCTCTTGCTGTGTCCAACGTGACAGTAAAATCTCCCGTGAGTACTGATGGTGGGTACGGGACAAATACAATTGATTGAGAGGGAACGTTCTCAAGTGATCTGGATAATCCATTCAACCTTGTGACTATTTGCTTGCTTGACACCACCCTATGAAAGGATTATGAGATGGAAACGGGGTTAAAACATGCCACGAGTGTCACCAACATTTTAAAAAGTGGGTAACAGGAAAGATGTGGTATGGAGGGTGGGGAAAGGAGTGCTCACACCTATGGCACATAGCATGCACAGGTGGGGAAGGGAGTGCTCACACCTATGGCACATAGCATGCACAGGTGGGGAAGGGAGTGCTCACACCTATGGCACATAGCATGCACAGGTGGGGAAGGGAGTGCTCACACCTATGGCACATAGCATGCACAGGTGGGGAAGGGAGTGCTCACACCTATGGCACATAGCATGCACAGGTGGGGAAGGGAGTGCTCACACCTATGGCACATAGCATGCACAGGTGGGGAAGGGAGTGCTCACACCTATGGCACATAGCATGCACAGGTGGGGAAGGGAGTGCTCACACCTATGGCACATAGCATGCACAGGTGGGGAAGGGAGTGCTCACACCTATGGCACATAGCATGCACAGGTGGGGAAGGGAGTGCTCACACCTATGGCACATAGCATGCACAGGCAAGAAGCACTCAGGAGCTGGATGGGGAGGGCCACATTATATTGTCTGAGGAAATCTATTCTCATTAAAATATTGTTGTGAAAGTACTCGGGGGTCTTCGCCATAGCCAAGAGGTTAACTAAGGAATGAGAGCTCGGGGGGGGGGGGGAAGTGTCCATGGTCTTACTGGAGGACAGAGGCAATTTGCCCTGCTGGAGGCTGAAGAATAACAACAGAGTAATGGCCATCCCACTGTAGCTGTCCCCAATGGGCTTCAGTGCAAACAGAATGAGAGAGGAGGTGGCTTGGTGGCTGGAAAGGACCCAATGGGGCATCATTGTCTTATTGTCTACGAGAAAGCTCAACAATATTTCCAAGAGTCAAAGGTTTATTTCTGTCTAGCAGTTGAGAGAAGACCGTAGAAGAAGAACGAGGAAAGAAGAGCTGGAAGCGTGGTTGATGAGGAAGGGCCTCAAGTAAGGACAGGTACGGAGGGCAGCCTTCAGTGAGGGGCTGAGGCTGGGAGCTGGATCTTTAGCCATGTCAGATTTGTCCCCTCCCCAGAGCCTTTGCAGCTGCTGTTTCCTCTGTCTGTGTCCTCACATAGCTCTCTCTGTGACTCTTCCTATGACTGGTTTCATCCTGTCAGGTGCCAGCTCAAAGGTCAACACTTCCGTGAGGCTGTCCTGACCATTGGAGCTAAGGGACTCCTTCATTGTCATCTGAGATGGTCACATCTGTTCATCTCTTCATCCCACCTTTCACCTTTTCTCTCCACTGGGAGCCACACTGGCTGTGAGCCTGATAGGATCTCGAATCATCTAAGAGACAAACCTCTACGCATGATTATGAGGGAGCCTCTAGCGCAGTGGTCCCCAACCTTCCTAAAGCCACCACTCTTTAATACAGTTCCTCATGTTGTGGTGACACCTGGTTCAAAAAAGAAAGAAAGAAAGAAAGAATAAAGAAGGACTAACAAAGTTAAAAAAAAAGAGAAAGAACGAAGGAAAATTATCCCTTTGCTACTTTGTAACTGTAATTTTGCTACCGTTATGAATCATAAGTATCTGTGGGTTTTGATGGTCTTAGGTGACTCCTGTGAAAGGAAAGGGTTATTTTGCCCCCAGAGGAGACCCACAGGTTGAGAACCAGTTCTTTAGACTGTGGTAATCCAGGCGGGAAATCTCACTCTAACTGTGGGAGCACTATTCTGCTGGCCGGGGGCCTAGACTGAGTAAAAAATGGACCTCATGAGCTGAGTATCAGCGTCCCTTGCTCTCTGCTTCCTGACTGCAGACACAAAGTGATGAGCTACTTCACACTCCTGCCCCCCTTAGCTTTCCCCACACCACCCTGCCTTCCCCAAGTAATAGTCTGTACCCCCAAACTGTGAGCTTCAACAGGCTCCTCCTGCCTCACTGGCTTTTGTCTTGTTTCTCTGTTACAGCCATAAGGAAAGTAACGATCCCCAGGAGCTCAGGCTCTCTCTGGTTTTGTTCACTCAGTTCCCGGCAGGTACTGTACAAATGAACAGCAGCCAGCAAGCAAGGAGGGAGTTTGCTCTGGAGAGGAAAGAACCAAGTTGCTTTTCTGTTTGTGCTCTGGTGCCAAGAATGCCTATCCGGTGTTGACTATGACTCTACTTCCAGCACGCATTGAAGGGTATCAGGAGGAGGCGTTCAAGCACAGGCTTGTACTAAATGGTTATGACGGCATCATTAAGATAGCCTAGAAGTGAACAGAGTTCAACTGTCAGCCAGCAAGAGGGCTAACAGATGTTGGAAAGGTTTGTATTTGTGCAGCCAGGGTATCACTCCAACATAAAAGGAACAAAGTTCTGATATGTATCGCAATGGCAGAACCTTGAGAACATAGTAAGTGGAGGAAGCCAGTCGTGAGAAGCCACATACTGTACACTGTCATTTGTTCCAAACGTGCACAAAAGACTGATTATAGAGACAGAAAGCGCATTGGCCATTGTCAGGGGGCTCAGAAGACTCGGTATCAAATGAAAAGTGAGCCTTCGATGAGACTGGTTTTCTTGGGAGTGGGGGTGGGGTGGTGGAAAGAAACATTTTTTTTTCTTTCCTATGCTGAAATTATGTAATTACCAGGGCTGAGAATTATCAATGTACCAGAGACCACTACACTGTGTAGTTTAAGACAGTTAAAATTGTGAACCCTAATAAAAAGCGCACAATGGGAATGCATCAGGTGTGTAGCTCACGTCTGAAACATGCTGGGCTGGTACTTTAACCTGTCCCCACAGGAGTTGGAGAACCACTTAACAAAGGCCCTCAGGCATGAATCTGCCAAACAGATGTATTATTCCAAGTTATCAATTCATTACTCCTAAGATTCTTGAAAGAGTCTCTCAGACAGTGAGCTCTCAACTCTTGCATAAAGATGTGGTTCCTAGGTAGCCAGCATATAAATGCTTTAATATTTATAGCATAAAACGCAGAAATTTTGTTTGGAGTCCTTGCAAGTGCTGCTCGTGGAGAGAGAGGCATGCTTTCCAGGTAACAGAAACCATCTTCCTGCCTCTCTGTCTTCAAACCAAGGTCCATGGAAGGTGACACTTCTAAGCGATAAGGAGTGTCCTTCCATGCTACCTGGAGGAAGAGGCACTACATGGAGTTTCCAGGGACAGCAAAGCCACAGAAGTGGGACTAGTTCACTGCTAAGAGTTCATTGTGCCCTGAGAGCAGTCTGAGGGCACACTGTGCCCAAAGTCTCCTTTCAGCTCTAGCTGTGAATAGCCCTCTAGTGGCAGCTGCTGACATTAACCATGCCTCTGTAGGGCCCTTGGCAGGCCTGTGTGGCAGCCAGTGTGAGGCCTTTCTCTAAGTGCACTCACAGCAACTCTGTTCAAACAAATCACCTCCGGGAACATGAAGCTTCCAAGTCCGGTTTGGCCACACACGATCTATTAAGGTCTCTGGGTGACTTTTCTTTTGCTCATGGAAGACTGATGAATCATGGATGTGAAGGGTGCTCTATAGTGACGATCATAGGCCTTCATTTCAACTGGTCATGGAAAAGGACACCCAATCGTAGGATCTCGTTATAGGAGAAAGATTTGGATTCTTCTTTCTTAGGTCACTTTTCTCTTTTATGCTCTTCCTCCTTTAGATAGGGTCTCATACAACCCAGGCTGGCTTTGATGTAGCCAAAGGATGACCTTGTACTTCTGATCCTCCTGCTTCTGTTTCCCAAACGTGGTGATTACAGGATGCTCTGATTGCTGGCGTGCACCACTACACCTGGCTTGTGAGGTGCTAGATCAAACCTGGGGTTTTATACAAGCTAAAGAAGTGCTCTACCCACTGAGCTGCCTCCTCACTATACTCACGGTGAGATGGCTCCAGCCCAGCCCAGCCAGGAGCCTGCTGCTGGAATCTAGCCAGAGGGGACAGCGGTTCCATCTGGGTGAGGCAAGAGGCAGTCAGATACCAAGAGGTTTGCAAGCTGGAAAACTAAAGGTGTGGGAACCCGGAAGGACACAGTCTCTAGCCTCAGAGCAGCCAAATGTGGGCTGGAATTTTGGGACAGGGAGCTAGAAGTTGGGTTTGGGATTTGTTAAGTCTAAAAGGCCCCTGGCATGTCAGTCTTGGGTCTACTCACTGTCAGTTATGGTACAGGATGAAATTGTTGTCATCTTCCTGGGAGTGAAAATAGCCACAAAAGACAAGCAGCCTAAGAACCGAGGTCCAAAACACCAGGGATAGTATGCAAAGGGCACTGAGAAATAGATGAGAGCCAGAGCCTCACGAGGAAGCAATGTCCTGAAAACAAGTGAAGAATGTGCCTGGAGAAAGAGGGAGCTGAGACCGTGAGTGGGAAGAAAACAGAGCAAGATACTGGATTTTATAACATGGAAGTCACGGGGGCCCTGGTGAGAGCCCTTCTACAGGAATGATGGGCCCAAAACCTGAAGACAACGATCTGAGAGAGGAAGGGGAGGAAGTGATGCTGGGGAGCATCCATAGCCATTGAAGCATTTTTCTATGAAGAGCTGAGGGGCTCAAGAGACGGCTTTGTGGGAAGAATGCTTGCCCTACAAATGTGAGGATATGAGTTCAAACCTCTAGAAGCCATAAAAAAAGCCAGGCACTGTGTCTGTATTTGCAGTGCTCCTACAGTGTGACAGGAATCCTTGTAGGCTTGTAGGCCAGCCAGGCTGCTGTATGCAGAAGCAAACAATAAATAAGACCCTGTCTCAAAGCAAGGTGGAAAGGAAAGGCACTCCTTAGGTTTTCCTCTGACCTTCACAAAACCTGCTATGGCACTTGTGTGGCCTCAGTCACACTTACCTACACATTATACATCACACACACACACACACACACACACACACACACACACACACACACACACACGGGGGGGGGGGAGGGGAGAGGAGAGGAGAGGAGAGAGAGAGAGAGAGAGAGAGAGAGAGAGAGAGAGAGAGAGAGAGAGAGAGATGAAGACCTGAAAATGGAGCCTTTTGTGTAGAGGCACGTATTCTTCAAGCAAGTGGGAAGGTATGGGCTTCACTGCATGGTGAAGGAGTTGGACAGGAAAAGGCTGTCCTCTGTGAGAAAAAACAAACAAACAAACAAAATAACAAGGCCTTCGTTTCACAGCTAGAGTGTCCTGTGAGCATAGTTGAAGTTACAGTACGTCTTGAATTGAACTATTTATGGAACACCATTAAAATATTGACATGTAAAGTTTAAAATAGTGCCATTCGTGGGATGCCATCCAATGCCAGAATATAGCATTGCAAAGTCCTAATCAGCGCTACAGGTGAAGAAAGAGTCTGCAGTTGAAACTCTGAGGATGCATGGCATGGATGCATTTCTCTGGGTTGGGAGGGGCAGCTGTCATTGACGCCTGGTCCAAGCTGCATGTGTTGTCTTTGTTGCTGTGATCAAATGTCGTTTCAGGAAGAGTTTATTTTGGTTTATAATTGCAGAGGGCTGGATGTCTGTAATAGCAGAGAGGGCAGGGCAGCAGGAGCAGGAAGCTGAGAGATCACATCTCAACTGCTCCCACAGGAAAGAAAGAACTGGAAATATGGCAAGGCCATAAACTCTCAAAGTCAGTTCCTGGTCATGTGCTTCTTTCAGTAAGGCCATATCCCTTGAAGGTCCCACAACGTCCTCAAACAACGCCACCAACAGTGGGCCAAGTGTTCAAACACATGTGGACATTTCTCATTCAAACCACTACATCGCAAAACTCAAAGCTCCATTGGTTCAGAGATTGTCCTTGCTGAGCTGTGTAATACTAACTATTTAGCATCCTAAGTATTGAGGCAACCAGTCCATTGGCACACAGAGACTCCCTGAGTTACAGGCAAAGTGAGACAGGATCCTCAGCGGTAGGTCATTGGAGGCAAGCAGCATCAACACTGAGATCAGCCAGCCTTAAGGCAGCAAGCTTGGCCTCTCTTACAACAGAATGCTGGGGTGGGCTCTCTCTCACCTGAGCAAAAGATGGTCCGTGGGACCATCTCAGACACTTTTGGGCTTTTTTTTTTTTAAAACGGCTTCTTCAAGGGGGTGAGATGTAACACATCAAACGAGCAGACTCTGGCTTCTAGAAAGCCAGGACACAAGACACACTAGTGTAGGCTCCACTTCAAAACTGCTGCTCGACTAGTTACTGACAGGACCGTGCCATCCCGGTTCATCACTCTTGCTCAATTGCACAAGTTAGTTTATTAAACTCTGACAAGTACTGTAAGCTTCAGAGAGGTGGGGTGGCTTTCTGAGGTCACACAGCCAGTAGGTGGCAGAGAGTTGGGGTTGAAACACAAGCTTATGACATGACTTTTTATGCTTGTTTTAGCAAAACAAACTTAAAAAGCAACATGAGATTCAAACTTGGTTTGTCTTTGAGCAAACATTTTCTAAGTATTGGACAGTCTGGTTTTGGGAAGTCTTACTAGGGTGGACTTAAAGATAAAGCCGGGTGGAGTGGTTTCTATCCAATATATATTTTTGAAGATTTATTTATTTATTATTATGTATACAGTGTTCTGCCTGCATGTACACCTGTAGGCCAGAAGAGGGCATCAGATCACATTACAGATCACATTACACAACACCATGTGGTTGCTGGGAATGCTGGGACCTCTGGAAGAGCAAGCAGCGCTCTTAACCACTGAGCCATCTCTCCAGCCCCTATTCCATATTTTTGATTGTTTTATTTCTTCATTTTTATATTTGAGCCTGGATCTCACTATGAAGTCCAGACTACTTAAGTTATAGCCTAAGCTGGCCTTGAACTTTTGGATCTCT
This sequence comes from Acomys minous, assembly GCF_964271855.1. Classification (NCBI taxonomy): domain Eukaryota; kingdom Metazoa; phylum Chordata; class Mammalia; order Rodentia; family Muridae; genus Acomys; species Acomys minous. The sequence continues at coordinate 149,904,372 of NC_140483.1, read as the reverse complement.
TGTCTCAGCCTCCTGGGTGATGTAATTGCAGGAGTACATCGTTACACCCAGCCTGGGGTTTGCAAGCACTGTAATTCCCTGTGGTCATCCATCCTAGGATACAGGAATTGATTTTAGGGCATGTGATGGGTGAAGCAGTGGATTGGAGCAGGGTCTCTGAGGATTCCACTCCTGCTTTGGGGATTCTCACAAGTGGATTTTAGAATGCTGAGACACCTCTATTTCTAAACTGTATGGTGGCTTCTCAAAACTCCAGGAGACATAGTAAGGTGGGAAATTGCCCCCACCACTAGGCCTTTATGTTTTCATTCATTCATTCATCCATTTCTCTCATCACTTTCTGTGTTTTCATTGAACCGTCACAACAATTCAAAGATGATTGAATCATCCATACCCCCTTTGCCCAGGTTGTCACATAGACTGGTCTCCTGAATTCACAGAATTTGTGTTCAAAGACAAACAACCCTTTTAGGATTATTATCTGAGCACAGCCAGGCCCTCTGTGTGTTCTTTAGTGCTGTGTGATAGATATTAGCATGGGCAATTACAAATTAAATAAAATGTTACAAGACAGCAGCCATGTTGGATGATGAGCTAGGATTATCTCATTCCCTGTCCAGTGCAGACAACAATGCCTACATCATAAAGCATCTGCTGGAACAACTGTGCTCCTACTTGGAAGGTGCATGGGACACAGTCAGTCAGGAATGAACACACAGCAACTCTCTGCTGTATAGGGAGCATGGGCAGGGCCCCTGTTAGACTCCAGAGAGTCAGCTGGGACCGACTTGTGCATTGAGGTGTGGCAAGTTTCTCCAGTTGGAGGAAGAGGAGGCAGTAAAAATAAGAAAGTGGACAAACACCAAAGTTACCAGGGGCCTCTCTGGCATGCCTTTCCTTGTGTGTAGACTTATGGGTTACTTTTTTCCTTCTTTTCTCTTTTCTCACTTCTTTCTTAGATTTCTTCCAAACTCCCAATTTCTGTCTGTCTGGTACATATTGTGTGTCCTCAACAGTGAGTGGCAGCCAGGGCTGGGATTCATGGAGGTTCAGCTTTCTGCCCTCAGCTGAGTTGATGGGAGCATTTTCGTTTTTCTTTTTCTTTCTTTCTTTCTTTCTTTCTTTCTTTCTTTCTGTTTGTTTTTCTGTGTAGTGTTGGCTGTCCTGGACTCCCTTTGTAGACCAGGCTGGCCTCGAACACACAGCAATCCACCTGCCTCTGCCTCCCGAGTGCTGGGATTAAAGGAGTGTGCCACCACACCCTGCTGATGGGAACATTTTCAACAAAGGTGCTCAGAAACAGAAATGGGCTTTCAAACACAGCTTATTCCTATGTTGGGATGGCTGGTATGTTTGATAAGCCTTTCCACATAGCCAAGTAAAACCTTTTCACAGCTTTGCTAATTAGAGTCATTAAAACATTAAGAGTAAACACATAGCATCTTGCACATTCTCCCAAGGTAGGCTTCATCATTCTGTATTAATTTTGAAATTGTACTGAAGGACAGTATGTGCACATAGCTAAATATTTAAATACTATCAAGAGGCCTGATACCAAAATAGTCAAAATCTGTCCTACCTAACTTGTCATATAGAAGCAGCTACTTCAACTATGGCTGAGTATTTTGTAATATACATATAAATAATATTCATGATAAGTTACATTAAAATTAAGATGATAAAGACACTGACACTAAGCACAGATGTCTAGGTGATTTTCTAATTTCTTGTGCTTTTCAGTATGGTTCCTGCTGATACTTGAGAAAAAGGCAGGTCTTTGTTGAGAGGGACTTACTACACACTGTAGGAAGCTAAGGAGCCCTAGCCCTTGCCCAGTGAGGGTCAGTAGCTGTCTTCAGTCACTGAAGCAACCCCATACATTTTTAGACATCTCTTATGGTGGTGGTGGTGGCGCCATTCATATATGAGGCCTTGGCGCTTAGGATAGAAGATGTCAGCATCCATATGTGACAGTATGCTTGGTGATGCTATATGCAGCAGAAATACAACAGTAAAGCACAGTTGAGCGCAGATCACAGAGATGAAGACTACTTCTTCCCTGGGAGTCATTGTCCAGGTGGAGGATGGTGCAAAGCTTTGAGATCTCGCCTACTATTCTAGTCCATCTCAGAAAGTCTAACAAATACACTAACTTTGAAGAACATCTTTTAAAAATGTTATATGGAGCTTATTAAAAGAGCATGGGGAGAGAAGGAAAGGGGAAGGGGTACCCCAGACAGAGGCAAAAAGAGAGAGGGGGAGAGGGAGGGAGAGAGAGAGGGAGAGGGAGAGGGAGAGAGGGGGGGAGAGAAAGAGAGAGAGAGAGAGAGAGAGAGAGAGAGAGAGAGAGAGAGAGAGAGAGGGAGGGAGGGAGGGAGGGAGAGGGCAAGAGCGAGGAACATCTTATATGCCACATGGTACCCTCTCTATGTGTATTTCTTGGTTTCTTTTCTTGTTGCTGTTATAAAATATTCTGACAAATGCAACTTTAGGGAGAAAGAGCTTACTCCGTCTCAAAATTCATGGGTATAGCCCATCTGCTGTGGGGAAGGCAAGGCAACAGAAGCCTGAAACAGATGTGCATATTGCATCCATAACCAGGAAGCAGAGAGTGATGAGTGTATGTCTGATTAAGAAATCAAGTCCTCTTCTCCAGTGACTCAATCCAGGATCGAGGCCAGGAGATGATGTCACCCATAAGGGGTTGGGTCTTCCTGCCTCAATGCAAGATATCCATCAGAGATGTATCTAGAGGCCCACCTCCCAGGTGATTCCAGATTCTTTCCAGCTGACAGTTAACACTGCCCATTGCAGATGTTTAAAACAAGAACAAGCTCCCGAAACAAGTCCCCCACACTAACTAGCTGGTAAACTCTTGGACAATTGTCTCTACTGAGTAATTGATCCAGCAGTCTGCAGTCATCATCGGTGGGTGCTTGCGCTCATGAAAGGCTGTAGAGAGTTGAAATGGAGTTTGCAACATGACAAAGGGAAAAACCATAACACATATAAGTCAGGGTTTCAGGAGAGCATACGCATTTTGGGTAAGAGAGAATAGAATAGAAACCCACCAATAAGCGATGGACTTTGACCCACCTGTGGAAATCGGGACAGATGCAAGGCAGACGGGTGGAGAGGGGGAAGTCAACAGTAAGAATTGACTGTCTAATGTCTTTGTGCTTTATGAGTGTCCTTGTTGGGTTTCAGTTACTCACTTCCTGTTTTATATAGTCTGAGCTGCTTCTCACCCATACAACCAAAGCTTTCTTGAACTACAACTCCGTGGGTCAAGTAGCTATCAGTCTGGCCTCATGTCACTCACCAAAGGCCAAAACCACACACCAGCATTAGCATCACTGAGAACTTGAATTTGATAATGGTAGAGCAGATCCAGCCTTTTCTTGAAGTTGGGGAGCATGTAAGGTGTTAGGAGACTTCTGAGGGATGTAGCCTCTTCATCTGATGGGCACTATTGCCTAGTAACTGCTGGGCACTTCATCCAGCCTCACTCAGGGAGTCAGATCGATTTTGCCTTGTTCTACTTAGGTGACGATTTCATCTGCCAGAGGCAGAAGAGATTTCAGGAACTTCTGTCCTGGACTTAATTCTGACCAACTAGGAAGAATTGCTTGGTAAAGTGGATATGGCAGGGACCTCCAGAGAGAGCAGCAGTGTCACCCTGGGCTTTGTGAAAGCCAAAAGCACAGGAGGCTGGGCCATTCAAATTCCAAGGCTGGGACCTAATGGCATGGATTTAGCCACACTCAGGAGCCAGGAGCCACATGCCTAGTGCTAGTACCCCAACCAGAAAAATGCAGCAGCCTTGTTCTTGGGAAGCTTCTATTTATAGTAAACAAACAAGTACAATTATTTCAGCTCTTTTAAAGGTATTGTGCAAACAGTCAGAGATATGGAGAAGATTGCTGGAGAGTCTTCCCTAGGGTAGGGATCTTTGGGATGAACTCCAGTGATGAGAAGGCAGCTGTGTGAGGATCAGCGGATGCGAGGGTCTACTGATATCATGTGATTAAAAATACAAAGAGCACTGGGGGTGCAAGAATGAGGAACTGAGTTCGATCTCCAGAACCCATGTGAAAAGTCAGGCATACTTGTATGCACCCAGGATTCTACCACTAGAGAGCCGAGAAGGTTCCACAGTGTCAGCCTAGTGTAATCAATGAGCCCCAGGTCACAGTGAGACTGCTGCACAAAAAGTAAACAAAGCAGATGGCTCCTGAGGACCTACAGCCAAGGTTGATGGTTGGATTCTACATGCATGTGCATGTGTGTTCACCTGCACACACTTTTGAAAATGGGGATGGGGGGAAAGAGGGAAGGAGGAAGAGGAAAAGGGAGAGAGACAGGGACAGACAGACAGACAGACACACACACACACACATACACACACACCTTATCTACCTTTGTTTGTTTGTTTATTTAAAGTCAGACTGAATAAAAGAATGAGATACATACAGACACCATGTGTGCAGATTTCAGCAAAAATACTCAACAAGGCAGTTCATGCTGTTTTTATGAACAATTTAGAAAAATAATAGTGACAGTCCTGGGTATCCACTTAAGAGAGCACGTCTGATACAACAGTCGTGTGGAGAAGAGGATCACAAATGATCCCAGCTCCCAGAACCCCAAGCTGGAAGCAAGTGTTGGGAACCATGGGCTGGGGCATGTGAACAGAGGGTAAGGCTGGTCTTTCCAAGAACTAAAGAGGTCCTGAGGCTGCTTGGAATTAGGACGCAGATGAGCAGATTCAAAGCAGCAGATGGTAAATGTTTGAGGGGGGGGCTGGTCTCATCTACTACGATAATCTAGGATTATGGGATTCAGGAGAAATAGCCCAACAATTGTCTGGTTTGTGCATCCATTTCTCCCTGTGGTTTAATAACGGTTTCGGTAATGAAGGCCAGGCAGGAACCCCCCCCCCCCCGCCGCAACAAACCCTGAAGACTTTACTTACTCCCCCTCTCCCCCACCATGTTGCTCTCTGTCTCTGACTCCCACCCACACCCCACCTCACTCCCCCTTTTCACACTCACTTTATTTGCTCTAGTTCACACTCCCCCCTCTCTCTCTCCCACCTGAACTATGGGGGTGGCCTCTAGCCATGGGGAGGAGCTCTACCATTCTTTGTGTGTGGCCTAAACAGCTTGTTTAAAAGCCTAGTATCAAAACAAAAGTATTCTACTCTACCGTCCTTGCATTCTTTCTCATTCCATGCTTATCTGCCCTACTCTACAAGGGCCATACAAGTACAGCACCCTCTGAGAAATTTCTTTCTCTTTCTGATAGTGAATAATGACGCTGAGGCCAAGAGTATGGCTCAGTGGCAGAGTCTTACCTAGGAAGTGCAAGACCTGGGTTTGGTTCTCAGAACCAAAAAACAAACAAATAATAACGACAACAAAACAAGAGGAATTCTTCTCACTTTTATTCTCTTGACAGCCTCATTAAATAATTTATCCATTATTTCTTTGTTTTATTCATCTATGCCTCATTATTCATTTACTAGTGGGGCCTACTGTAAATCATCTTTATGATAGATGTGGACAGGAAGTGAGCTGAAGATGATGAACACTAATTTGTCATATGCATGTATTTGTGTGTGTGTGTGTGTGTGTTGTGTACATGTTCATGGGCCTTGTACATTCACTTTGGGAGCCTTTCTCCATCGTTCTCCACATCAGTTTTTGAGGCAAAGTCTCTTGCTAAGCCTGGAGCTCATGGATTTGGCAAGGCTGGCTGGCCAGGAGCTTCAGGAATCTTCCTATCTCCATGCCCTAACCCTAGCCCTGGAATGACAGACATTTGTTGCCTCACCCTGCCTTTTTATATAGTATATTAGTGGGAGTTCCTTAGAGTAACAGAACTTATAAAATAAATCTCTCTTATATATTATATTACAAATTATAAATATATTATATATTAAATTATATGCAATACATTTCTTATATATTATGCCACATATTATATATTAAATTAAATTCTTTATATTAAGTATATATTATATATAAAGTTATAAATATTAAATAAAGGGGATTTATTAGAATGATTTACAAGCTATAGGCCCACTAATCCAACAATAGTTGGTTGTCAGTGCAAAGTCCAAAAATTCAGTAGTTGCACCGTCCACAGAGATGGATGTCTTAGCTGGTCTTCAGCATATGATGGAATCCCAAAGAAGTAGGCTCTAATGCTCGAGAAGGAGTGGGTTTGCTAACAGGGCAAGGGCAAGCAGGCCAAGATCAAAAGCTTCAGTCTTCCAGGTCATTAGTCAGGCTTCCAGCAGAAGGTGTGGCTCAGATTAAAGGAGTGTCTTCCAGCCTCAAGGTCTGGATTCCAGGTTGAAAGATTTGGATTAACAGTGTATTTTCCTAACCCAAAGATCTAGATTTGAAGTGGATCTTCCTACTTCAAATTAAACAAAACCAAGACAAGTCCCTCACAGGTGTGCCCTCCATTTTTGGGTTTTCGTTCCAGCTGTAGTCAAGCTGTTAACCCGGGATAGCCATTGCACATGCGTTCTGGGGGCCAAACTGAGGGCCTCATACTAGTGAGACAGGCGCTTTGCCAACTGAGCTGTCTCCTCACTTTTGCCATTTGTGTTTTGTAGCCATTGTCGCCTCCTTCACCCAGTCTACGAAGTAGTTTGCTCTGTCAGCCCCGGACACTGTGGTCGATAGATGTCAACCACCCCCTGAAACAAGAGCTTCCAGTGAGCAAGAGCAGGAGTCACAGCCCACTGGATCCACACCCTGCCAGTGTGACTCAAGGTCAGAGCTGCAGGCACTTTGCTGGCTGTCGCTCACTACAAAAGAAGGGCAGCAGGCAAACGCCTAAGAGCTTGGATGTTGCTGCTTCTGGATGCTGGCTGGGGCTGTTGGATTACAAGCTCTCTGAGTACAGGAATGGCACAGAAACTTCCCATCCATCCCCAACTCCCAGGCCCAGAGTTCATCTCATTACTCTTAAAGACTGAGTTAATAAATGATCAGATTCCTCAGGCCAACTATGCCGCAAGTGTTCCTGGGTAATAGGATTTAGTTATGTTCAGCGCGGGGGCCCTGCACAATGGAGACATTGACAAGCTGGAGCACATTTATCAACAAAGCAGAGGGGGCTGTTTTGAAGACTATTTATAAACACTGCCTTTTCTTAGCATTTATTTGGAACACATTAAAATAACCTGCGAACGTGTTAGGAGGTCTTTCTGTTCCTCACTTTATAAATGATTATCTCATTTTTCAACAAAGCTGGGTTCACTTTCTGCATGCAGCAGGGCATCTGTCCTCATCATCATGTAGTATCTGTAATGAGAAAACATGGTGCAGCTGTTTAAAAAAAAATGGCACTAAGAAATAAAAGTTTCCAAAGTCAAGCGGACAAGGGGCATGATGAGCAAGGACACATGCTGCCATGTGCCCTGGACTGGTCATGGTTACTGTGAATTCACAGATCACTGGGTGCATGTGCTGGCTTAGAGCGTGGCAACCACAAGGTCGCTGCTGTTATTGCCGTGCTTTTACAGAGACTCACAGCCGCTCAGTAGCTCAACTGCAGGCCTTTTGAGGCACTTCCGGCATGCGATTATTGTTTTGGCAGCCTTCCCTAGGAACTGACTGGCTCTCCTCAAAGGCAAAGCGCAAGGCTGGCTGTAGCTCTCTACCTGGGAACCTGGCAGGGCACAAAACCAGGATGTCAAGGACTCAGGTGGCATGGCACCTCTCCTCCCTTGGGAACACAGAGGTCTTGCTCTCCAAGGAAGGCTATGGGGGCTAGCGCTGGGGAGAATTTGAATTAAGAGAGTATTTCCCTGGTGGGAACACTTGAGTTATGATTGTTGAGACCACAGCCAAGATGTGGAGTTAGAATACGCAGTGGCTATGCTCTGCGATGCGCTTCACAGGGATGCTCTTGCTCACGAGGCCTGAAGACTGTAGGTCTAGAACTGAGTTTACTGGAGAGGTCTAGCCTTTCCTCTTCCTTTTTCCTATACACCTATCTCCTACCCAGTCCAAGATTCTGCTCAGTATCATTAGGTTTTTGTATGTATGTATGTATGTATGTATGTATGTATGTATGTATGTATGTATGTATGTGTCTAGACTGGGTTTCACCATGTAGCTCTGGCTCACTATGTAGACCACGTTGACCTCAAACACAGTGATCTGCCTGCCTCTCCCTCCCTCCCAAGTACATTCAGTGCACCACCACGCCCAGCATTTTGTTTTGTTTTGTTGAGATCGGGTCTCACTTTGGAGCTCAGGTTGGTTTTGACCTCTCTTGTCCTCCTGCTTAAACTTCCTGAAGACTAGGAGTAAAGACATGAACCTCCATACCTGGTACTTTTTGACTGTTTAGAACAGTGATTCTCACCCTCACCTAATACTATGACCCTTTAATACAGTTCCTCAGGTTGTAGTGACCCCCCAAGCGTAAAATTATTTTCATTGCTTTGTAACGGTAATTTTGCCACTGTTATGAGTTGCAGTGTAAACATTTGTGTTTTCTGATGATCTTAGGTGACCCCTGTGAAAGGGTCCTTTGACTCCAACAGGTTGCGGCCAATGGTTTAGGGGGACTTTTGCCTATACTTGCTTTCATCTGCCAGTTTTAACCTTTCCCAGAGAGTGACCTCAGTGCCCTCATTTTAAGCTGTCTTCTTCTCCCTGTGGAGGAATGCCTTGAGTGGATGCAGCAGTTGTCAATAAAGTGCTGTTTGGCCAATCAGCTGGGCAGAAGGACAGGAAGTGGAAGGCGGAGCTTCTGAGATGAGGTTGGAAGAGCTGGTGACTTAACAGTTTGGGAAAGAAGCTACCTCAGAAGTCATCAGATTGGCAAGTTATTGGTTTGACGCCATAGGATTAGCGTAGTTTAGATTCTGCCCAGCATAGTGGTTGTTGCAGCTTTAAAAATAAATGATAATCTCACTGTGTCGGTTATTTTTGCCCTGGGCCCATACTGATAAGTTTTTTGCAACATCCCCCTCTTGCTTCCAATTATGAACTGTGTTGCTGCACTCATTTGACAGACAAGAAAGAACAATTCCAGGTCCCGCGTTAGTCTGGCATCCTTTCCTCTCTCCCCTAACAGCATCTCTCCGGAGGAAGCTGTACCTCTGGGACATGTGCTTGCAGGCTGTGCTTGCTGTCAGTATCCTAACGCTATGGCATGGCCACCCCTGGTGCCTTCAAGTGCTGACCTCACAACTGCCTGGCTCTTTGTTTGTTTGTTTGTTTGTTTCCCTAGTGTTGAAGCAGAGAAGCCTTTGAGATGACTCCTTTCTTTCCTTTGCCACATGAAGGCAGTGTCTGTGTAGCTGGTGGCCTTCCATCTTGCAGGCTTTCTTCTCTTAGCTCTGTCTTGGACCTTCACGATTTGGCCACAGTTCCCTTCTAAGCACCAACACTTCTTGTTCACGACCCTGAACGCACTTAAAATCCTCTCCTGAGACCACACTCACGAGAGCCTCATCTCTAATTCATCGTCTGCTTTCTTTCTCCTCTGCCTTCCTCCCCTTCCTCGTGCCCCGAGCCTGTCTTCCTCTTTCAACAGAGGCCATTCCTCCAAACGTGCCAGCTTGGCTAGAATTCCCTTCCCGCCTATACAAGCCGAACCTCCCCGTCTCTCTGTCTGTTATTTACCTCTTTATCTGGGAGCACATCCCATTTATTATTAAATTTCATTTAGGCAGACCTCAGGCCCCTGTGTGTGATTGCCTGGCTTTCAGCTGCTTGGCTCCCTCTTTTCTGCCCCCAATTGCAAGCAGACGTTAGTAATCAACACAGGGCTTCTCTGATAATCAAATTAGACAAGTGGGACTCAGCCTTTATTTTCTTCTTAATCACTGGGCGTGATAGTAATAATGTCAGCTCGAATAATCTGGCAGCCCAAACCTCTCTGTGTTATTTATTTATTTATTTATTTCCAGATCTCCTTCAGTGTTGTCTCATAGCCAGAGAATGCAAACTACGGCCTCGTCCAGAAGAGGTTTAGAGTCTTGATTGTGAACCGTGTCGATGCTTCAGTGTTCCCGGTGAAGTTCATAATTGGTAGGTAGTGTCTGTCTGAAGCAGGGAACTTTTTTTTTTTCTTCTGCCCTTAACCCTGGCTGGTAATAAGCTTGTGCCTTGCAGCTAGATAGCTGGGTAGCTCTTGACATTTTCTCCTCCTTCAGGAAAAAGACTGCAGCTGCTGCTCCACCCTTCCCCAGTGGTTGGGATAGCTGAGACCAGAGTGAAAGGAGAGCCAGCTGCCGCTACCTCCAATTCCTTAGGTGGCCTTGGCCAAGTCAACTTCTCTCGGTTGTAAAATAAAGGCTCTGACCTCCAGCTCTCTCCACCGCAATGTGGAGAGATGAGACATTTCTTGGATCCTTGAAATCACTTAACATAAGGATGCTACACAGACAGTGAGGTGTACACACGGGGAAATTAACACACGAAGCCTTGAAGAGGGAATGGGACCCCCTCCGACCTTTCTGTGGTAGGCAGAGAGCTCTGGCTTGCTGATGTGAAAATAAAGCCATATTGTGAGGGAAGAGGAAGGCCCCAGAAGAGCACATCTCCACTGAAGTGGCTGGAAAAGGAACATGAGTGCCAGAAACCAAGACAGAGGCTGTGTGTGCTCGGGGGCTCTCCACTATGTTGGTAGATTCCTGCTGGTGCAGTGGAGGGGAAGATCGCCTCGGGACTGGGGAGGAAGGCGTATTTGTGGCTTGCTGTTAACTTCAGATGAATTGTTAGATCTAAATCTCATGTGCTTTGTTCTGCATTACAAGAATCGCCATCCAGCTCTGTGGATGCTGAGGCAAGAGTAGCACGAGTTCTAGGCTAGCCTGACCAATTTAGCCAGACACCATCTTAGAAAGGAAAGAGAAAACTGAGAACCAAGACGAGTGACATTTCTTCATAAGGCTGCTCTGGGTTATAAGGGAGGGAAAAACATAATAATCTTAGAAAAGGACAGTGGTCTGTAAGCCAGCTTCCAGCAGAAAGAACTCCCTTATGTATTGTGTTTGCCAATTTCTATAGTATAGATGTTAAGGCCACAGCCAATTTCAGGCTACTCGGGCTTTATTCAGTGGTTGGCCAGATGCCAGAATATTACCAGTCAGCTCACGTGAGTCAGACGAAAAAGTCCCAGTGCCCAGGATATTATTTAGCAAGCACGTTGTGTGTCTCAGAATTCACCAACAACTTTCCATTTCATTGTCACAAGAGCTGATTGGTAATATTTTGGAATCTGGCCAACCTCTCACTCTAAAACCAGAACATTCCCTCTGAGATGATGCTCCTTTTAAAACCATTGTCCTGGCTCAGTTAAGTTGTGGGACAGTGTATTTGCCATTTGAGTCTTTGGCTAGCTCTACACGCTGTACCTTTGGATCCAGCCAGCCTCCAGAACATCCTCCTGTGGAGTTATGATCCACCCCTTTCTTTAGCCTTGCAAAACTTCTGGTTGTCTTTCCATGTGTTGTACATTGGAAACCTTTCCCATTCTATGAAGGCTTGTGCTATACAGCTTTCTATGACGGTGACAAGATACCCGGGATAAAAAATTTAAGAGAATAAAGATAGTTCACGTTTTTCAGATCGAAATAGCTAGTTTTTAATTATCAACTTGATAGGATTGTGGGGGGAAAACCCACCAAGGCCATTATTGAGAAACACTCTCTGAGTAGGTCTATGTGGGCTTTTCCAGAGGGAATCAACTAAGGAGGTACAAACAGCCCTGAATGTGGGTGGCTCCAGCCTATGGGCTGGGGTCCCTAATTGGATTAAAAAATAATAAAGGAGAGGAAAAAAAAAAAAGCTGAGGATCAAGGATCATCTGTCCCCTTTCTCTGATTCATAGTTCATTGGTTCATCACTCCTCTTTCTCTGCCAACCATCTTAACCACCTCCTCCTCCCTCCTCCTATAGCATGTTCCTGCCTCCATGAAGCCACCAATGCCATGCCTTCCCCACTGTGGTGGGCTGCGTGCTCTACCGTGCCTTCCCCGCTGTGGTGGGCTGCGTGCTCTACCGTGCCTTCCCCGCTGTGGTGGGCTGCGTGCTCTACCGTGCCTTCCCCGCTGTGGTGGGCTGCGTGCTCTACCGTGCCTTCCCCGCTGTGGTGGGCTGCGTGCTCTACCGTGCCTTCCCCGCTGTGGTGGGCTGCGTGGTCTACCGTGCCTTCCCCGCTGTGGTGGGCTGCGTGGTCTACCATGCCTTCCCCGCTGTGGTGGGCTGCGTGGTCTACCATGCCTTCCCCGCTGTGGTGGGCTGCGTGGTCTACCATGCCTTCCCCGCTGTGGTGGGCTGCGTGGTCTACCATGCCTTCCCCGCTGTGGTGGGCTGCGTGGTCTACCATGCCTTCCCCGCTGTGGTGGGCTGCGTGGTCTACCATGCCTTCCCCGCTGTGGTGGGCTGCGTGGTCTACCATGCCTTCCCCGCTGTGGTGGGCTGCGTGGTCTACCATGCCTTCCCCGCTATGGTGGGCTGCGTGCTCTACCATGCCTTCCCCACTGTGGTGGGCTGCGTGCTCTACCATGCCTTCCCCGCTATGGTGGGCTGCGTGCTCTACCATGCCTTCCCCACTGTGGTGGGCTGCGTGCTCTACCATGCCTTCCCCGCTATGGTGGGCTGCGTGCTCTACCATGCCTTCCCCACTGTGGTGGGCTGCGTGCTCTACCATGCCTTCCCCTCTGTGGTGGGCTGCGTGCTCTACCATGCCTTCCCCTCTATGGTGGGCTGCGTGCTCTACCATGCCTTCCCCGCTGTGGTGGGCTGCGTGGTCTACCATGCCTTCCCCGCTGTAGTGGGCTGCATGCTCTACCATGACTTTCCTGTTCACAGTTCTCAAACTGTGAATGAGAACAAACCTCTCCTTCCATAGGCAGCTTCTTGTCAGGTATTTGGACGTAATAAGAAGAGAAGTAACTCTTACAAAGAGGCTTCAGTCGTGGTCAGCTGGCTCCATTGATTTTCGTCTGTGGTTTGGTACAGTACCATGGTGTAGAATGTGGTAGAAAGAAGCTGCTGATTTCTGAGGGCTAGAGAAGGAGAGAGAAGAGGGGATGGTAGAGGAAGGAGTGAGACAAAAAGAGGGAGGGAAAAGGAAGATCATGATGATAAAATATACCTGTCAAAAACATGTTTTAGTGACCCACTTCCTCCAAATAGGTCCTACCTCTTAACAGTCCATTTGGCTCTGAGCTCATATATGGAGTTGGCCCTCTTGTGACCCAATTACTTCTCAGTAGCACCACCAGCTGGGAACCAAACCTGAACCTTAGGGGACATTTTGTATTCTGTCCTTGGTCCTCAGAAGCTCATATCCATTCCAAATAAAGAAGTGAGGTTAGTCTACCTCCAAGAGTCCCCAACTCTCAGGGTTGCCAGTGTTTCTCAAAAGCCCAAGTCCAGTGTGTCCCTTTTACAGTCAAGGTAGCATTAGTTGCAAGTTCCATGTGACATGGAAACAAAAGGTACGTAGACCCAATATCTTACGACAAACCCATTCTAAATGGATGGATAGTACTAGGAAATGCAAAAAAATCAGGTCAAAGCAAAACACATCAGGGGAAATGTGAAAACACAGCTCTGTATCCAGGGCACACAGTGGCATGACTTGAGGTCAGAAGCATGTGGGCAGTCCTACCATATATATGGCCTTGCTGGTTGCAGCACCCATGGCTGCTCTGTTGGGCTGATAATACCTCTAACCCTGCGTTTCCTCAGCATGTGTTCTATATTTCTGGCCTCTCTAGTTTCCTGGGCAGCCACTACAATTCCATCATTCTCACAGATTCACACATCACCCTCTCAGGGCCTGGCTATAGCGATTCCGAGTTTACCATCAATCACTTTGATTTCTAGGCTTCCCTTTGGAATTTGGGTGGATGCCTCCGTAAACCCGTAACTCTTGCATCCTGAGTGCTTACAAAGCCAGTGCAATGAAGAGCATCCCCGCATCCAGAACTAGCCAGAGTCTTGGTATCCTTGGACCATAGCTCTAATAGGCTGAATACCTGGGTGGCTGAACACAGTGAAGTAAATTTTGAAGAAACAAGTTCATAGGTGGATTGGGTGAGCAGGAGACTCTTGGGATCTCTACTCAAGGTCATTAATTTCAAAGGATTTACTTTTAGATGCTTGACTACATAATAGATAGGATCTGGTCAATTCCAGAGATGTTCTTGAGGCATCTTTCCTGTTGTCTCCATGAACAGCACTTGTCTATGTAGCTGGCTTCTCCTCCTTCCTTATTTTTAATATTTGACCATTTCATGCACATATTTAATGTATAGTGACATCCTTATTCCTCCCTAGTCCTCTCCTACTTTCGTGGTTGTGCAGCTAGCCACTGTTGCTGTGTGTTCATGACCACAATGGCCTTGTCCTATCTAGAAGACAGTTTCATAGCACTCGTCCTCATTTCCTAGCTTTTATAATCTTTCCTCTGCCTCTTCCATGATGTTCCTTGAATCCTGGAGGGGTGGAAATATACGCCATTGAGAACTGATCACTTAGTGGTCACTTACTCTTAACACTTTAACTAGCTATGAGTATCTGTATCAATTTTCATCTGCTCAAACAAACAAACAAACAAACAAACCAAAGGACATCTCTGGCAAAGGCTGAGAGCAGCATCCGTCTAAGAAGATGGACATAAATATTTAAATTCAAGTCTAGCCATATTTCCGTTCATTGAATCATCAGTAGTAAAGTACCCATAGGGCTTGTGGCCTCCCCATTCAAATGCTTTTGACCTGGTCTCCAGTACCACTTCCTGTGAAGCGGGACTCAATTCCAACCTGAGGATGGTTGTTCCCAGACAGTCATGACACTATTGCATGAATGGGCATCTCACACCTTGTCTCAGAGGCTGGTATTCTTGTACTCAGGGTCCACAGCTGGGTAAGACTCCCTCAGAAGGTTATAACATCCTCCAGTACGATGACCAGCGAGGAGGAAGCATCTAGCCAGTTCCATTTTTATTTATCTACATTCCTTGTGTCCAAAGTGTGTGGTGTTTTCAGCAATAGCGTCTTATCATCTACTCCAACGACTGACTGAACTTGCCCCTTTGTAGTGGTATAATCTGCTTAACAACCACATCCTTAATCTTAAACTAAATGCATTCCTTTTCTGAGTTTCTACCATACATCTTTTTCTGTCCCGAGAGTCCATCTAGAATGTCACATGATATTTGTGGTCATATCTCCTGGTGGTTTTATTACTGCTACTTTGATATTTTGTTTTGATATCCCGGGCATATCTGAGAAACTGCCATATCACAAAAAAACCCTCAAGTGTATGTCTATAATCCCAGCACATGGGAGGCTGAGACAGGAGGGTCATGAACTCCAGACCAGCATGGACTATGCGGTGAAGCCTTTTCTCAAAAATCACGCCACCATGTCAAAATATGAGATGTTTTGACACACAGATACACGCACACACAACTAGGTTCGAAAGCTTGTATTCACAAACATCTATCTCCTTTGCAGTAGAACCCTTCTAAATTCTTTCTTCTAAAGTTTGAAATATATTACTTTTGCAGTGCCCTCTAGAGTTTCTCTACTTGAGTTGTGAAGATCACTACCTGACTCAAGCATCCATTACCTTTGTGTCTGCCCTTTGGGTAAAAGAACTTCCTGATTTTTCAGGTAAACACATGTCCACCCAAAAGAGGACTACATTCCCTCACTGTTCTCCGAATTACAAGTGGAAGGGATCTCTTTAACCGTATATGCCTTCCTCAACATGGCGGGCTGCCAGAAGCTTCCGGGCAGCTAGATCGTGTTATGGCTTGGCGAAGCAGAACAACCTGTTTACCTTTAGCCAGCCACATCCAGCCCTGGCCTGAAATGGTAAAAGAAACACTTCTGTCTCGTTTGAGCCATGTCAGCCTGGCCTATACACAACTCCGTACTAGTCATGCTGTTATACTGGCCTTATCTCTCGCCTGAACCACTCAGCAGCTTCTTGGATGGTCTCTTGAGCGCTCGTCTCTTCCCGTGTTCTCCAAGCACCCTTTAAATTTCTCCCTGAAGGCATGTATCTAAAACTGAAAATCTTTGAAAAACTCCTGGTAGCATCATTTAAGGTCCAAGCTCCTCAGAATGAGACATGAGATGTGTGTGATCAGACAACCCTCTGTTTCCATACCTCCCACACACCTGTTCTTTAGCACATATTCAGAAAACCTTGAATTTCTTGGCTCAAATTGCTCTCTTTTACTCTAAACCCTCTTTCCTTTATCTCCCTGGCTAACTGGCTAATGGGCAAACCCCTAGCCACTTCCCTCTTTTGGTCTCCTCTCCTCTTCCTTCCTTCTTTTCTGTTTTGAGACAGAGACTGATGTATGTAGTCCTGGCTGCCTTAAACTTCCTATGTACACCAGGCTGGCTTCATACTTGTGGCAAACCTTCTGCCTCTGCTTCATGGGGTGTTTGGAATATGGGTGCATGCCACCATGTCCAGCTCCTGTCCCCTTCCTAAGTCAGCTCTCCAGTGTTCTTTCTGGTCTGCTCCTCACCCCAGTCTATGTTTTAGCTTCTTGTTAATATTCTCATAAATCGTGTTTCAATCCAATTGGTAGATCAACTGGGTTATATGTGTTTCTTTGCTTTTGGATGGAGTTACTCAGGACTGTCAGCCCAGCATTTCTCCATCCCCCAAGACAGGAGCTATGATGGTCAACAAGAGTGTGCTAGTCAGAAGGGCAGCTGACTATGAGTTTTCCCAGGTTGGTTTCACTCTGTGTCTTTCTGACATCTAGATCCCAGCTCACCTTTCTCTTCTCCCAGAGGCTCCTCGTCTTGCCTGGGCAGCTGATCAGAGGGGCAGCACCAGGTCAAGTCATCAGCTTTGGGACTGACGCCCTAGGGCAACAACAGCATGGATCCTGGGCAGAGTTAATATATGGTCACTGTTGAGAAAGGTGGATGTTAAGGCAGAGGGAGAAACAGGACAATGGAGACTTCCCAGCTTCATCTCTGAAGCTTATGGTCCTAGTCTGTGAGCATACAATTGACTGTGCACAGCAGCCATTGGAAGAGATTTGGTGCATGCAATGTATTTGCTGGCTCCTAATATAGACAATCAACAAAACCGATCAACTACAACCAGGCCCTGGGATGTAGTGTTTGCTCACTCCCATTGTGTAAACACTTCCACCATGGTAATTTCAAGCTACTGTCATGTTGTCATTTAGTGCCTGGTGTAGGTATAAGGTTATCATGTAGTTAAATTCTGATTTCCTGTCTAAAAGTTGTGTAAGCTCTGCTCCCCAGTTGTCCCTCTGATTTGTCAACAAAGCAGCTTACAGCCAATTGATGGCAGGGGAGAGATTAGGGCTGGACTTCCTGCTATCCAGGGGGAGAAGGAGTTAGGAGAAGTAGAGGATGCAACCAGGGGAAGGAGCTGGAGCCGAGGAACACTACAAAGTGCAAGTATTGCTGTGATGCTTGCTGGTAGTAAAGCAAAATAGCATAGGGGGTTAAGAACAGACTTAAACTGCTCAAGATTGTATTGTGAAGCCTTGTATAATAAAAGAGTCTCGATTATTTGTGTGATAGCTGGGTTAAGAAATAAGCTAAAGGAAACAAACATTGTTTTATAGGAATAATTTCAGCAGCTTGGTTCAGAAGATGTACAGTAAAATACCATCATGTTATCATTTCGACACAAAGACAGAAGAGACATAGTTCAAGACCAAGCTTGTACTAAACACAGTAAAATGATCAGAGAGTGATGACTCAGGACCTGTGATATGTTTACTTGTAAGTCTAAAGAACTAAATATTTAATAGTGAGCACTGAATAACTTGCTGGCAAATTTTCTGAAAAATTAGCAGTCTGAACTCACCCTTTTCCTTTTTCACCTATCTGTCTATACCACCCTAGAGAAGAGAAGAGAGAATGCAATGGACAGATGGGGGGGAGGGGTGGAAGGTGGAGGTGGGGGTAATCTGAAAAGCAGATCCTGACACTTGACCCGCTTAGAACTTCATCACCTTGAGACTCCTACTGTGTTCTTAGCCTAAGGAAGAACTCCTTCTCCTTGGGAACAGTGTGCAAGAAGCTCTTGACCACCGCTTAGTGGCCACAGTTCATGACCAACATGAAATCAATAGACTGGTCCTTTGGGGTCCACTCCTACTCCGTGAAGCTGGTTGTGTATCTACTGTGTGCTGGGCACTCTACAGGTTGTACATCCTCCAGACTAATATTCACAACAGTGCTGCATGTGGATGTCATTGTTTGAATTTTACAGGTTTAAATACTGCAATGGAAAGCTTAAGCCACGCAAGAGTTAGCATTCAAACCCTAAATTGGATTCCTGCCAACCTGTGATGGCTTTTGCCCCTTTCTTTCTGCTCTCCAACTCCCATGCAAATCCATCTCATAGGGAGAGCAGAGGCTGCTGGTACAGGCACCCGGGATGCCCTGGCCTTTGCTGTTTTCTTAGTCTTGGTTAACTGTACAGTGGCCAGAAGAAGACAGGTGGAGGAAGTCAAAGTCAGAGCTGGCTGTGTAGAGCCTCACGTATAGCCCTCACATTTCAAAGGTGTAGAAGACTCCATTTAGTTGGAGACAGGTCTACTCCACCCCAGCCTGTGCTGATTTCTGCCTCGGTGCCCCATGCACAACCTTCTCTGCTAACTCTCAAGTCAAGGAAGACTTGGATGTGATTCTGACATTCTGTCCCACCTCCTGGCTTACTGGGAAATGTCCCATGCCTGGGCCCCTCAGACAGGAAAAACTTTAGAGGAAACTAGAGGGAAAAGAGTTGACTTCTCATCTGCCATCGCTGTGGTACCACCTTTTCATGAACTTGATTATTTCAAACCAGAAGATTTGTAATCCTATGAGTCTGTCAGTTAAAAGTGCAAGAGGATTTTCCCTGAGCCAAAATGAAGGGGATAACAGGGATGTGTTGCAGGTTACAAAGCACAACGATTTCCAGCTTCCAAAGATCTCCACCTTTCCTTGGCTCTTGGCTCCTTCCTCCGTGTTTGCCACTGGTGAGGTTGCATCTGTCCAGCCCTCTTCCACAGCCATGGTGCCCTCTTAAACTCCAGTTTTAAGGACTCATCCAGAATCATCATCTTATGCCAAGGTTCATTCTTTCAACCACATCTGCAAGGTCTCTCTGTGGAAGGATTTGGGGGATGAGGGCAATACACAACTTTGAGGAGATCATTTCCTTCAGATCATGGCAGATACAAGCAAACAATGCAACAATAGCTAGAGAGCAGTGAAGGACAAAAGCAGGGAAGTGAACATTCACCCTCATGGCAACAAAGACTATAAAAATGAGAGAGAGAGAGAGAGAGAGAGAGAGAGAGAGAGAGAGAGAGAGAGAGAGAGAGAGGGAGGGAGGGAGGGACAGACAGGGAGAGAAAGGGCCATGTGATGGCTCAGTGGCTCAGTGCGTATGGGTTCTTGACACCATATCTGACAACTTGTGCTTAGACCTGGATTAAACACATGGTGGAAAGTGAGAACCAACTCCTGCAAGTTGTCCTTTAACCTCCATACTTGGGCATAGGGGTCTGTCTGTCTGTCTGTCTGTCTGTCTGTCTGTCTGTCTCTCTCTCTCTCTCTCTCTCTCTCTCTCTCTCACACACACACACACACACACACACGATGATGACAATGACAATGATAATGATTAATATTATAAATAAATGCTTACCTTGACAGAGGGCTGTCTGTGTGCCTATTACTGGCACACAGTAGGTCTGGATCTACCTACAGGTGTTGTTATTGTTGTGGTTCAGGAACCTGAGGCACAGAGGGAAGATTGCTCAAGCTTCCACAGCCAGCAGATGGCCAGGGCATAGTTTGAATTCAATCTTTTCAAGCCATTTGGATCACTTGCCCCATTATAACATTAGTGGTATATGCATACTGTAAAAACTGGAAAGCCCCCAAAACAGAGAAAAAATAAAATAAATGTTCTATTACCAAATGCATTAAACTTGAAAGTCTTGAGAGAAAGACAAGTTTTTGAGCAAAATTTAAAGCAAGCTTTAAACTGTCCAGGATGATACACACTGGTCAGGGCCATTCCCAGGTTCCCAGAAAATGGTGATAAGTACCATTTTTGCAGAGGTTTTTAAAGGCAAACCCATAAAGCCACATCATTTCCCATCAGGTTCAATCAGAGGCAAGTGGACATTCTGACGTGTTTTCTGCCCACGTACCCTCAGCCCACATGTGGTCAAGCACATCTGATGCAGATGGTCAAATGAACACAGGAAAAAAACATGCATAATGTCAGGCAGGGAGCCTGTGCCACAGTGTTTTCACCCATTTTTATGTGTGGTCTGGGTAGGGACTGAACTCAGGTCTCCTCCGGGTTCACACTACAAGTTCCTTTGCCTGTGGTGTCCTCTTTCTGGCCCTTAGCTGTATTTCGATATTTCAGTGGACACTGAGAATTGAACCAAAGGCTTCAAAGGGAGGACTTGGCTGTAGAGTAGGAAAACACCTGAATTGGAGCTAGCTGACCTTCCACTGACTGGCCAAGTGGCCATATGTAGGGCCACTATCCCTTCTGCCCCACAGAGACCCCTGTGTGCATCCGAATGGCGTGAGGACATCAGGTGGCCTCTAGGGGTGAGTCATTCTTATTTATTTATTTTTTTATCTCAGAGGAAGTTTTCAACAGGACTCTCGCAGCCGTCCTTTTGTCTGTAACAAGGTGGCTGCTCTCCTTTAGCTAGAACAGAGAGTTCCTTGTCCCCACGAGCCATGGAGGCCTGGTCACAGGGCAGGGCGGAAGCCAAGGGTGGCTTTTCTGCCAGGGTCCTCCGGGCTCCTGTCTCGATAACCCTGTCCTCCCCTTCTCTGCCCTGGCGCTTCCCACACAGCTGCAGCCTCATTATCCGGGGCGACCAGGGAGCTGCTGAAAGGAGCTTAAGCAAGGGTGGGCTTTCAAGTGCTCATAATACAGCTTCAAAGTTCACACCTTCATTAAGATGTGAAGAGGCAGGGCCTCCCCCCACTTCTCCCCAGGCAACTGTTCCCTCCCCATCTGGCTGCAGACTCAAAAGGCAAGCCAGACTGGTTTTCTTTGTCCAGACGGCAGGCTGCTAACCAGAAAGG
Organism: Acomys minous; assembly: GCF_964271855.1. Classification (NCBI taxonomy): domain Eukaryota; kingdom Metazoa; phylum Chordata; class Mammalia; order Rodentia; family Muridae; genus Acomys; species Acomys minous. Next base: position 149,883,251 of record NC_140483.1, on the reverse strand, counting down.
CTAGACCTGTTTGTTAAGAAAGCTTCCCGGGGACCCTTCAAGCCAGCTGTGAAGGTTCTTAGAGGCTGGGGAGGTGGAGTGCATCTCCAGGCTGCCAGGGACTGTATCTGGGTGGCAGGAATGAACTTGTTCTGGGAGGTTCCCAGAGGAGCAGACCCGTGGCCAGTGGTGGTAGTCAAATGGTGACAGGGCTTCAGAGTCCCCCAGGAAGAGTTAACGGTCAGAGGTGCTAGGCACACCTGGGTGGCGCAGGAGCAGCGATGTGTTCCGTGTAAGCGATGGGTGAGCAGAGGCTTGGATCTGAGATTACATGGACAGACATCTCCCACTTCGCCTAGGCCATATTTCCACATAATTGACCCTTCCCTCCTCCTCCTTGTTTTAGATAGGGTCCCGTGTATTGGTCTCAAACTCAATATATAGCCAAGAATGACCCTGAGCTCCTGTTCTCCCTGCCTCCTCCACTTCCCCCGGGCTGGGATGATAGGAATGCACCCCTATGCCCCACTTACATAGTCCTAAGGATTAAATGGAGTACTGTCGGCATGCTAGGCACTCCGCACACTGGGCTACACCTCCAGCCCTTTCTTTTTAATGGCTTTTGTTCCCCAGCCTCCCTCCCTACCCCCAAACCCCCAAACCCCGCCACCCTGGCTGTGGATTTATGTATGGATTACTGTTGGGACCCTTCGCCTTTTCTCTTTGCCAGATAGCCACTTGGGAATAAAACTGCTAAAATTGCTCTGAGCCTCTTGGTCATCAAGGGAGTAGTAGTTCCTGGCTGTGGCTAATGGCAAAGCTTCTGTGGGCCCACAGTTTCCTCTTCAGTCTGAGCGGCAGGATTGGACAGGACACGGACTCATGCAACAACCCCAGGGCAGCTGAGACTGGCTTTTCCTAACCAGGAGGTGGCTTTAAAGAGTTTTCTCAACTCTCTCCTGAGGAAAGCTGTGCAGGGAATTTTCTAACCTTGGATGGTCCTCAGGGTTTCCCGATAAGCTTTGAGCATGTGCAGATGGCATTTAGGTGAAGATGGCGTTTAGGTGCAACGGCAGGCGATCCAGAGTGGATGCAGGCAGCTGAGCAAGGCGCCAAACCAGCGTTTTCTTCTGTCAGAGAGGCAAGGCAAACAGAAACTCCAAAGTGTGTTTTTGTTAACAGGCCTAGGTTTGGGCCACAGCCCTGCCACCTAATAGAGTGGCACTTTAGACATGGCACGTCAATATCCAGGCCTCCTTTTCTTTGAATTTCAAACAGCAGCAGTAATGTCCACCTTGCAAAATAACTATAAGGCTTCATGCTGTATATCCACAGAAGGGTCCCTATCAAAGGCCATTCCCTGTACTCTGTCGTCAGACTTGTTACCAAATCTTTGGTAAGCTGAGCTGTAGTTGTTTTCTCTGTTTTTGCCATTGTTTGGTTGGCTTTATTTTGAGGCCAGGTCTCATGTAGTCCAGGCTGTTCTTGAACCGCCACAGATGTCCACAAATTCCTGATTCTCCTGCCTCTACCTCTCAGGTGCTAGAATTACTAGTGTGTGTCACCATATCGGGTAGGTTGCGAGTCTTTTGTTGGAGTATTATCCCTTAAATTTATTAGTTATATTTTCAACTGTTCATAAGCACCGTTGCATCCTCTGATATTGTTTGGTCTTTTCAGGATCGCTCCGACAGAAATGTCTCTACGCGTTGTTCAGGAAAGCTTGCTGCAGCAGGATCAGTAATAGCCCCACGTGGGAGCTCACCTACCTGGTCCACATGACTTATACTAGGGCTTGGTTGTATCTGTGTTCAAGATGAGCAGGTGGGTGCTAGCAACAGTGTAGACTGAAAGGAGGAGGCGGGAGGATGTCTAAGGTTATGTTGCTTAAGTAAATGAACCAGCACAACACACCGTGGGTCACCACCCTCTAGAAGAGACAGTTGCATGCATATTGACCTGTGTCTGCACAGGGAGCATCTTCAGAGTCAACAGTGTTATACAGGGCGTGGGGAAGTGTGATAAAGAGAAAGAATTTTTATCAACTGTTTTGTATATAGTGTTTTATAATGAATATATCCACTTCTCAATACATTTTGATTGTTCTAACTTTAAACTTTATTTATTTACTTAATGTGTACGAGTGTTTGGCCTACACGTATGCCTGTGTGCCATGTGTGTGCCTGGTGTCTGCAGAAGCTAGAAGGGAGCCCTTGATCTGCTGGACCTGGAGTTACAGGCTTTTGTAGCTGCCATGTAGGCACTGGGAATCTAACTAGGGTCATCGGGAAGAACATTCGGTACTCTTAACCTCTCACTCGTCTCTCCAGCCTCTTGATTTTTATTCGCCTTATTTATTTAGTTCATTCAATGTCTCACCCTGTAGCCCAGGCTAGCCTGGAACTCGTGCCACTTCTGCTCCATCCTCCCCAGGGGATATAGGTATGATATAAGGTCTCACTCTGTAGCCCAGGCTAGCCTGGCACTTGTGCCACTTCTGCTTCACCCTCCCCAGGGGTTACAGGTATGATATAAGGTGAGTGTTGGGAATTGAAGTCCTCTGTGAATCCTCTGCAAGAGTAAAAAGCGTTCCAAGTTGCTAATCTTTCTCTTCAGTCCCAGATGCACGATTGTAAGTCCTAAAACTAGTTGTCAAGAAACTGCAATGTCCCTGATGGCAGTGATGTCCCCACAGTAGCTGACTATAGTGGTAGCCATGGAGGAGGTGGCATGTGGTCGGTGCACAGAAAAGGCAAAAGTGGTCATAGTGTCGGATATAGGTTGTGAGAGAAGGAGATGCCCTGAGAATGGCATGCCTGGACCTTCAGACAGATGAGCACCATCACATCAAACATTCTTGACAAAGAAACTCCTGGGAAAGGATTTGCCATGCTTTTGGATTTGGCCCTGAGGTCTGTTCTTTCAGGTCAGTACTGAGGGTCTGAGGAGCCCTGACCTGCTGAACAAACACCACAGAGCAGCAGTAGCAGCAGCAGCAGCAGAGAGGAGCTGTGCTTGGGTTCTGAGGACTTGTGTTCAGGACCCATCCTGATGGGAAGGAGTAAGCATCATGAGGGGGGAGGGAGGGGCAGCCACCGGGAGCTCTGGAGGGAAGACATTTGTGAGCCAGGTGGGTAAAGGAGAAAGGTGCTTGTGAGGTGAATGGGATTTCAGCACCTGCTGCTCAATCCCTTTGAACCAATTGTGGTAACAGCTCAAGCTCCAGCTGCCTGGCTGGGTCTGGAGGAAACAGGTGGTGGCTACTGAAATCTCCGTGGAGCTGAGGCAAGGAGCTGCTGCCCTCCACCACAAACCAGGAACAATGGGCTGCCTCTGAGGGGGTGGACTCAGGTTACCTCTTGCCATTCTCCTGTGGAGGGACCAGTTTCTCCCACTGCACCCTCTCCCCCCTCCACCCCCCTGCACATCTCTCCTGTCCCCTCCTCTCACCCCCCTCCCCTCCCTTCTCTTTCCTCTCATTTTCTCTCTGCTTTTCTCTTCTCTCACATCAGCAGGCTTCGGTCCCGCACACTTTGTTCCAGTGAAAACACTGTTAGGGCTCTGCTGCCTAGATCCAGTGACCTCCCTCTTTTCCTCTTGCCTACCCCCACCGTCCCGCCGCATTGGGGCCAGGGCGCTCTGCCTTCTTGTCACTCTGTTCTGAGTGGCTCCCTTCTTCAGTTTCTTCTACACAGCCATCCTTGAGTTTTCTCCTTCAGAGGTTGGGGGCTCTCGTTCCTACCATTAGTCTTCTTCAGCACACCCCCCCAACCCCCACGCTCTTCTCTTAGGCTCCTCTTTCCCTCTCTTCTCCGTGCCCTACAAATTGTCCAGGCTCTTCCAGTTTGCAGCTCCAACTATCCCTCCCGTGTTCTCTGCTCTTCCATTGTCTGGACTCCAGGTCCCAAGCATTCCAAATGCAGCTAGCGTCATCTGGCTAGTGTTTGACATGAGCTCAAGGTAGCCTGAGGGACATCGCAAACATTCCCAAATGCTGGGGTGAGCCTCACGCATCTTAGATTAAGGACAAAGAGCAGAGGCTTCTAGTCTCCCAGACAGGACACGATTGGGTTTTAGAAGTCTCTCTCGGCAGCCTGCGGCTAAAAGACTGGGCTGGATCTTATAGTCTAGGAGGGGAGAGACAGTACTTACTCATGGAGTGGCTAGCAATAGCGACAACTGAATAAGCATTTGATGGCATCAGTGGGTACCAGATGGTACCAGTGGGAAGGAAGACGAGGGAGTGGGGAGGGAGGGAGGCCTCAAGCTTTCTCGTGCCAATATGTTTTTAAGTTTTACTTTCTTGTATGTATATTGATGTTTATGGGATCAGCTGCCTGTCTAGGGCCCATGTAAGCTGCCATGTGGGAGTTGGGAGCTGGACTTGAACCTGGATCCTCTGCAAGAGAAGCCAGTTCTCTAACCACTGACCCATCCCTCCAGCTCTAATACGTGCTAATTTTTAAGGTTCTGTGAATAATAATAAAATGAAGTTTTATTTGGACTTATTAAGAAATGGACTCATGGATATTAGCCACATAATACAGGATAGCCACACTACAGTACACAGACCTAAAGAAGCTAAATAACAAGGAGGACCCTAGAGAGGATGCTTAATGCTCATTCAGAAGGACGAATAGACACCAGAAGGAACAGGAAGGGAGCTTACCGTAGAGATCCCCTGAAGCACTCCACCCAGCAGGGGATCTAAGCAGATAGGGAGATTCACAGCCAACCTTTGGGCTGGAGCACAGGGAATCTTAGGGAAGAGTTGGGGATAGAAGGACCTGGTAGGGTCAGGGGCTTCACAGTGAGACCAATGGAGCCAATAAATCCAGGTGGAGGAGGGGGTGTTGCAGAGACTGATGCACCAACCAAGGACCATGCATGGTGTGGACCTGGACCCTCTGCTCAGATGCAGTAGATAGGCAGCACAGTCTCCTTGTGAGTCCCATAATATGGGGAGTAGGGACTACTTCTGACATGCACTCTGCCCCACCCCCACATGTTGATCACTTCCCCCATGTGGGGCAGCCTTTCCAGGCCACAGAGGAAGAGGACACAGGCAGTCCAGATGAGACTTGATAGGCTGAGGTCAGATGTTAGGGGAGGAGGGCTCCCCCTTTTCTGAGGACTAGGAGGGGGAGGAAGAGGCTATGAGGGAGGGAGGGAGGGTGGGATCCGGAGGTGGCAAGGGAGGGGCCTACAATCGGGATGTAAAGTGAACAAATTAAAAAAGAAAAGACGAAAGAGAAAAAGAAAGAAATGGAGTCATTGAGTCAGTGCCAAGTTGTTCAGAGGCCAGTGCTGGATCGTCTCCCTCACCCTGGAGCTCCCATTACTATACTTGATTCTCATAGTCAGGCAGATTTTCCATTTCAGATGAAGGAAAGAGCATCAGAGAAAAACGAGAAACCTATGGCTGGACTCTGACTGGTAGCTGTCAGGCCTTGAAGCCATGTTTTCTGGCTCCTTGACTACAGTAGTCTGTTATACATGGTAACTGGCTGATGAACCCTGTCAGGATGGCTGGATTCTCAAGCACCACACATATGTTTACAGTCAGTGGACATGAGCTGCTTAGTTCACATCCACTCCAGTTTAAAAATCACTCCTTTTCTTTCCTGTATATACATGTGCCTCGCTCAACCAGTTAATGTTAGCTGCTATAACAAACACACCCTTTGAAACACATTTTCAAACATGATAGAATGCTCACAATGCACGTTGGTCATCATTCTTACAAATCAGAAAGGTTTAAGAACCCAGGTCCTTTCTTCTTTGCGTTTCCTTTGTGGCTTCTAAAGTCCCTGAGAAGTTTCATGAGCCTAGAGGAAATCTGTATTACTTTCCCTCACTTTTCATTGGCTGTGACTCAGTCTCACGGTCACATCCAGCTGTCAGGAGACTGGCAGGCACAACTACAATGTCTGCCTAAGGGGAAAACAGACTTGCGGGGTGGAGGGTGGGGGTCACCATCATCACTGGTGACCATGCATCTTGTATCTCAGCTTACTAGGATTGCATGGTGCCTGCCTTCCATCCCCCATCCCTCTTACCTGGGATTTGGGCTCCTCAGCTCAGCTCATTGTCTTAATTTCTTTTTAGCTGTTATTATGGAATACTATAGACAGGGTAACTTGAGAACAGTAGAGATCTACCCAATCTGTGGTTCTGGAGGCTGGGAAGTCTGAAATCATTTGCTTGGTATATACTGGCAACTGGCAAGGGCCTCTGGGCTGGGTTATAACACAACACAGTGCAGAGTAAATAATCATCCATGGCACTGAGAGGAAAACTGGGCAGAACTCAATTCTAAACAAACTTGACCTTTTGGTAACTATGATTCCCACTATCACTACATCCCCAGAGCCCTCATGGCCTCATCACCCTTGGAAGATCTCCCTGTTTTCTTCTGTTTGTTTTGAGAGGGGCTTTATCTCAGTTACTCTCTAATGCTGTGATAAAACACCATGGCCAAGGCATCTTATACAAGGAAGCATTTAATTTGGCTTATGGTTTCAGAACATTAGCTGAGCGTTCACATTGTGATCCACAACCATGGAGGGGGAGAGGGAGGAGGGAGGGAGGGAGGGGGGAAGGAGAAAGAGAGAGAGAGAGAGAGAGAGAGAGAGAGAGAGAGAGAGAGAGAGAGGGAGGGAGGGAGAAAGAACCGCATAAGTCTTTTGAACCTCAACATCCACCCCTCCTAATCCTTCCCAAACAGTTCCACCAGCTGGGGACTAAGTATTCAAACGTATGAGGCAGGCACTCTCATACAAACTACCGCAGGGCGTTCTATGTGCCAGGCTGGCCTTAAACTTGTTATGTAGCTGAGGCTGGCTTTGATTTACAGATCCTCCTGCCTCTCCCTCCCAAATTCTGCCCTTTTCTTTATTTAGATGCTCTAGCGGCAGCAGTTAAATTCCTAGCTGAGTTCTTCAGATGACCTTCAGACCTCAGTACACACTCTGTGCATGGCCACTAGTCCAGTGGCTGAGATGCAGCCCCTGCCAGCCCAGTGAGACACAATCTCAGACCCACACACACGGTCAGGCAGAGAGACTGTCTTGTTCCTGTAAGGTTGCTGGGCTGTAAAGAGATGAACCATGACCAGTGAGGGATCATTTTGTCATTGAGACAGGAGAGTGAGCTTCAAAAGGAAGCTGGAAAACAAACAGGGAGCACTAAAAAAATAAATAAATAAAAAGACACACAGCATAGCATTTTGAGTGTTTCTGTTTAAGCATGTTTGAGCAGCTGTACTCCTGAAGTTTTCAGCTAAGATCTCAACTTTTCAATTCCCTCCTGCCCTCCCTCCCTTGCTCTTTCTCTCCCCTCTCCCTCCCTCTGTTCCTTCCTTCCTTTTTTTTTTTTTTTTTTTTTTTTTTTGAGACAAGGCCTCTCTATGTAGCCCCAACAAATCTGGAACTCTACATAGATGTAAACTCACAGAGATCCGCCTGTCTCTGCCCAATGTGTGCTGGGATTAAAAGAGTGCACTACCACACCCAGATCCCATTGTTTTCCTTGAGCCCAGTTTGAAGTGAAGCAAAGTAAAGGGGACAAACACTTCCTTCCTTCCCTCCTTCCTTCCTTCCTTCCCTCCTCCGTGTTCTTTCAGGTCAGAGGCCACCGACACACCCATTTATCTCCGTTGGTGTGAAAATGGGACCTCTGAGATAGGTCAGCCTTTGATTATGCCTGCTCCGTATGGCTAAACTGTTCATTTTTCTCAGTTGCCTTTAACAAAATTACCTTGAATCAAATACAGCATTTGTTGCCTTTTCCAGAGGTCAACATTATTTAGAATTGCATTAATTTTTTTTATTCCCTGAGTGAATGATAGTGGAAAAGCCTTTAAAAGAAGGTGAATGTTGCATTCACGTTTGTTGCTCACATAAATATAACAATCTCGAATCTTATAAAGAGAAGCTCTGCCAAATATTAATCACACAAAAGCGTTTTGAAGGTCAGGGTGCAGCAAGCATTCAGAAAGCTTTCATTCACTCAAAAGCATGGCAGAAGTCCAGTGGAGTTCAATGGACGCAGGACTTCATTGACACATGCACATGTTCAAGAAAAGGCTTTAAGACTGAGACCGGCAGAGACATTGCTAGGAAAGGCTTTTTAAAAAACGGGTGTGAGCTTTGTGAGAGGTTCTGGGCTAGTAAAAAGTAAGGTTCCGAGTGCTGGGTCTGGAAGAGTCCTCAGGTAGGATTCCATTGCCGGAGAGGGTTACAGCCAACCAGGGCAGCGCGCAGATGCCAGCTCACTGCCCTGTTTCGCAGACAGCTCCAGTTCCTCACACGACACACTCTGAGACTTCCACAAACCTGCCCAGAAAAAATCACTTCCCTCTTTGTAGACGTAGAAAGTGTTGAGACATCTCAAGGGTCATCACCCACTCTAGTGATGTCTTTTTTGGAAGGGTTGGTGGCCTCTTCTCTACGTCCCTCACAGCTTCATACAGACCGTGTTGAAATTGCTCACATTACAATGTACTCATTTGTTTACCTTTAAAAACTGTTTATTTGTGGGTGTGTGCAGTGTGTGTCTGTGCCTTCCCGCCTCTCACACACTGTGTGTGTGTGTGTGTGTGTGTGTGTGTGTGTGTGCGTGTGCGCGCGCACTGAAGAGTCCAGAGGAGGCACTGTGACCCTCTATCTTACTCCTTTGAGACTTAAGGGTCAGAGCTTTGCCACCAACAAGCCAAGTGTAGACACCTATCCTCAGTAAGCCAGTTAAAAGACTCTAATAATGGTGAAAAACAGAACAGGAAGATTTATTCAATGAGTCCATATTGGGAAGAGGGACAGAGAGCTCCAGGGATATTTCCAAGTCGATCTTTGAGGGTCATAACAGGGTAGGGTTTGAATAAAAAGCACAAGCTATGCCAACTAAGCACTCTGGCTAAGGCGTGGGCCCTGGCCACCATGACTCTTCAGTGTACAGTCATTCTCTCAAGCACAGTCATCAGTAAGTTGTAAAATTCTGGTTGCATCCAGGCTTCAGCAGTTTCTCTTTGCAGCTGGAAACCCTTGGGAAAATTGTAAGATCTTGTTGCCCAACCTTTCAATGGTCTGGTAGCCAAAGAGAGGGGGTCCAGTGTCTCCTTAGAAGGTGTTCACTCCTGACAGAGAGGCCAGTTACAAAGCTGCCTGTTTCAGGGAGACTGACCTGCCAGCAAGTTCCCAGGATTTGCCTGTCTTTGCCCTGGATGCTGGGGTTACTGGCACACATGACTGTAAAAGTAACTTTTATTCTCCTGGCTCAGTTGTTATCTGGGAAGCTAACCGCCTCCGTTTGCTAACCTAAGCCTAATCCTCGAAGCTTCTAGCCCTCTTATAATCTAATCTAGGCCTAGAATGCTTTCAGCCTCTGAGACTTATTGCTTAATAAACTCACCCTTACCTGTTCTTTCTGAGCTCTAGGCTGGCTGGTTCAACTCAGCTTTTCTGGCTCAAACTCTTCTCCCAGCTGACTTATTTTACCTGGCCTCTCTCTCAACCTGGAATTGCTCTGCTTGGCCTCAAACTAACTCAGCAGTATTCCCTAATCTTCTGACTTCTCATCTTCTCGTTTGTTCTATCTTCACCTGAGTTCTCTCTCTCTGCAACCCATCTTTTTGTTACTGTCCTGGTTAAAAAAAAATGCCTCCTCTCTCTGAAAAACTGCCTCTGAAGTAGCTTACCTTTCCTCTTTCATCTCATGAGAGTTGAGCATAGCCTATTCTGTCACATCTTCTCTTATTTGTCACCTTTTCTGCCACTCAATTAGAAATCACTTTCAAGCATGCATGTTTCCTTCTACAAACCATTTGACCTTAGTTTGGGATTAAAGGCATGTGCACCACACCTGGACCTAAGCTTTTTACCTGATACTTGCTCTAAACCAGGCTGGCCTTGATCTCAGATCTGTTTGCTTCTGTCTCCTTGAATAAAGGCATGTCTGTATTCCAGCCGGATGACGGAGAGCTAGAATATCTTTGGATGTGATCGCTTGCCAGAGCAGCCATGTTCTGAATTTGCATTCCTCTACACATGGTCACATGGATTTTTATGTGGGTACCAGGCATTCACATTCAGGTCCTTGGCCTTGTGTACCAGGCAGTCTCCCCACTGAGCCCTCTCCCCAGCCAGGGTTGTGCATCTTTGGTAGTGACTCCTGCGTTTGTTTCCCCAGCTTAATAGTAAAGTAAGGTGTGTGTGCATGTGTGTTTAAAGCAAGGACAATGCCTCTGCCATCTGTGAGGCTCCAATAGGCTCAGCCTAGAGCATAGCATATACTGCTCATGTAGAAAATGTCAAGTAAATGGAAATGAATTATCACAAGAAGAGTGAGAATTGATAATTCCAAAAGCATAGAAGATAATTCTGGCCAAACTAAATAAAACTGCACACTTCCACGGCTGTCTGATTATTTTTCTTGATCACCTGGGCAACAACCAAGCACTCTGAAATGAAATGACCTAGTTTTCCCACTTGCCTGATATAGATTGGCGTAAATAGGTTAATACCAAGATGGCTGGGGCTGGGGGGCTACACTCAGCAATAGAGCATTTGTTTATCCCAGACAAGGTCCTGGTCCCCAATACCCCATCCTCCTCCTCCCCCCACAAACCAAGATTGCTAGTCTACTCAGAAGAGATCACATTTGTACCTGTTGCCTGAGATAACTGTTTATAGTGTCCCAGTTAAGTCTAAAAAGTGTTTCAGTGTAGATGTGAATACATTGCCTGCCCTTTTAATGGAGCACTCTGTTGTCTGAGGTACTTAGGTAGAACTTGTTATAGTAGCTATAAAATCCCATTATAGGAAAACTGTTTCCTTTAGGTCAAGAGAATAGAGTACCTGGCCAGTGGAGACCTGACACTGCAGTTGGGCTGCTCAATCATCTGGCTAAGGAACCGCCCCTAGGAAGGTGGGCTTAAGCCATGTTAGAGAAATAGGAGGAATACTTATCCCCTTAATGAAATAATGTGCTTTTCTCTTCCCAGAATTCCTGTCCTCTAGTACAGTCTCTTAGAAACCTACAGCCACACTGTAGTCTCACTTTCTAAGTGTAACTTTTCCTTTTCTAAGCATGTTTTCCCTGACCCTTTGGGCTCCACTCTTTTTCTAAATCTTCTCCCCCTGCAATGTGGTTAATTCCTGCCATATGACTATCCATCCTCCATGATGGTTTAATTCAAATAGCATGGCTTTCTCTCTTCTTTTCTCCACCTCCCTCCTCCAGGCAGCTGCCAAGATTATAGCTTCCTTGCCCTAAGGTTTCTTCTTTAAATTCTAATAAAATTGTCCTTCAGTGTCTTTTTAAATCCATTCTTAAGTTCTTTTATTAATGAGACTACAGACACCAAGAAGGGACTCCAATTTCCCCAGTGATATGTGGTGATAGTCAGGAGTCCCCCATATATTCAGGAACAACTAACTAAGATAGTCTCTTCTAAGTTGCAGAAAAGCCTTGATTTCCAGGTCCTGATACTCAAACAGGAGACATTTTACTTTGTCGCTTCCTGCATGGGAAATGATGATTTCCCCCCTCTTATTAATCTATAACCAAAAAAATCACATTGATATTACTAATATCATTTTAATCTTGAAATATTTAGTTTTTATTGTTACTTTGATACAATATAGGTCATGTGGGAAGAGGGAACCACAAGTGAAGAATTGTCCAGATCAGATTAGCCACTGGGACACCGGTCAATTGCTAATCAATATAGGATGGCCCAGTCTACTGCGGGTAACACTACCCCTATGTAGGTGGCCCAGAGCTGTGTAAGAAATCTAGTCATGGGCCTCTGAAAATACAAGCTATTTATAAGCAGGGTTCCTCAGCAGTGTCAGCAGTTAGATTTTGCTTCAACTACTGCTAACTTCCTCAAAGATGAACTGTGGTCTGGAAGTGGAGGTTGAAGACCAGATAGTTTAGTCTTACAATTAAGCTTAGTTGGTTAGGGGTTAAGATGTTTTTAGACCGAGACAGATGTTTTAAGTTAATAGAGATGAGATATGATAGATAATGATTTTCATTCAGAAATTTAGAACCAATCCTTTCCTTCCAAAGGTTTCTTTGATTCAAATGTTTTATCCCAGCAAGGAAAAAAACAAACAAACAAAACAGAGCCCCTCGCATTCAGCAGTAAGAATAACATACAGCATCTTAAAGCTAAAGAAGCCCAGACTCAAGGAAGTCAGTTGTTGAGCGTCCTACAGCGAATAAGGGCCAGTGCTGAACTCCCGTTGTCACTGCATCCAGTCCAAGCTCAGTCTTTCTACCTTGACTATTGCTCACAATCTTGCAAACTGTCCTTATAACCCAATCCTCTTGTCTTGCAAGTCGATTTTTCCTCTCCATATTATTAAATAATAATGTAATTCTGTCCTTACTAAAGAGGATCCTGCATGACATCTGGTCTTGTGAACGATCATTCTGGCCTCTGAAGTTCAGTCTGTAGATGGAAGGCATTGCTTCCTCCATGAAGTGAGGATTCGGTTTGTGTGAGCTGACTGTCTCTGCTGTAATTAATCATAGTAATGATCTTTTGCCTTAGGAGCCATTAATATGTAATTTGATAAGCATAAACTGTAAAACACTTTAATTATTTATAATAGGGACAGACAGGGGAGTTATGAGCGGAGGCCGGAGTTAGACAACAGAGCTAATAAATCTTTGCCCGATGGTTAACACCAAGAAGCACAGTACTGACTCTAAGAGCAACACCTAGAAAGGAAGCTGTTTGCAGTCTAGGCTGTATTCACACACTGGAATACTATATAGTGGTGCCATAACCCTCTATAGGTTAACAGAGAATGATATATCCAAATCATTGCTAAGGTCATTGCAGGTAATAAAGCCATGTGCATTATGACATTAAAAAAAATATAATGCTCATCATCTTCTTTGAGGTAGGTTGGGTGTTGCCAGGAGTTAACTTGTCTTGTTGTCAAAGAGTCTTTAGAATAATAAAAACATCTTTAAATATCATATTCTGTGGGTCTCTGAGGCTTTTGAAGACTTTATTTAACTATTTTACCTTATATATCTATAGAATCATATCTATCTTTAGACCTAGGATATATATTCTTGTGATAAAATTAGACTAGTATTTGACATAACCATGATTTGCATCAGTATACAAAATTAGATACCAATGAGTTAAAAATAACCTTATTTGTGAGTAACAATTAAGGGCTTTAGTTGAGGAGTAGATTCAATAATCTTTCTTATGGAATTGGCTTCAAATGTGGCAAACCAGCCACTGGGCAAAAGGTTCTCGTTTCTGCCACAGACAGAATTCTGCCTGAAAATGGCCGAGCTTAGAGTTAGGCAGAGTCAATGGCTGAACTCTGCCAAGACAGGGTAAGCAAGTTCTCAATAGTTCCTGCCTTGCAAATATGTCTGTCAGATATATTGGGCTAGAAGGCCAAAGACAATGCTCCAGCGTTATAGAGAATGTTGGGTGAGTGTTTAAGCAGCAAACTGTCATTTTTTTCTATTTTGGAAGCTGCTAACCTGCACTTCTGGCTCATTCTGGTATTTAAGTTTTATTCCTTCTCAAGTCTCTGATGGGGTTGAAGACCAGATAGTTTAGTCTTACAATTAAGCTTAGTTGGTTAGACGTTAAGATGTTTTTAGATCAAGACAAATGTTGTAAGTTAATAGTGATGAGATATGATAGATATTGATTTTCATTCAGAAATTTAGACCCAACAAGATAGGAAAAAGGTTTACTTCAAGTTTTCCAAATGCAAATAGCCAAATCACTATGAATGTAACATTTATATAATTCCTGATTGTCTCCTGATTCTTCCTGTTGTATGTAGTTTATTTTATTCCTGTATAATAATATTAAATGTATATGTTTAATAAACATAGTAAAAATATAAAAAATACAACAGGAAAAGAGAAAAACATAATTCATATTGGGAATTTTTTTGTAAGAGGTACCCACACATTTCTGCTATAAATATTACAGATGTGAACTGGAGAGATGACTCAGAGGTTAAAAGTATGTGTTGCTCTTACAGAGGACAGGAGTTTGGTTCCCAGAACTCATGTTGGATGCCTCACAGCTGCCTGAAATTCTAGCTCTTGGAACTCTAATGCCCTTTTCTGGACTTCAAGGACATCTGTACTCATGAGCATACCTGCACAGAGGTGCACACATATACACATAATTTAAAAATAGTAATAACAATAAATCTTGAGAAAAGTCACAGATGGACTCATCCTTTTTTATTTGTATATGTCTTCTGAGTTTGCCATGGTTAACACTTAATTGTTATGTACAATATTTAAATTAAAAATTAAGTGTATAAGAGAACACAAAGTTCCAATTTCTCTGTCATTACTATGAAAAGACAGCATGCTATTTGGCACCAGAAAGGGAAAGAATCTTGACGCATGCTATGGCATGCAAGAAAGTAGAGGGACACTGTGCTAGGTGAAACAGGCTAGTCAGAAAAGAACAGACACTGTCGGAATCTGCTTGTATGAGAGACCCAATGTGGTCAAATGCACAGAGGAGAATGTTGACTGCTGGAAGATGGGAAGAAGGGAAATGGGATGCTACTGTTCAGTGGGTCTAAGCTTTCAGTTATACAAGATGAGTGAGTTCTGGAGAGCATTCATACAACGCAGTGCCTGTAGTTAACAGAGAATTCTGTACACTTACACTTAATCACATGAAGGGTTAATAGAATAGGTTTCACTCAACGTCCCTTCTGGAAATGTGCTATTTGAATATTGTCTTCTGAACCATAAAATCAACAGTTGTGTGTCTTGACTGGTCACTTAGATTCTCACAAAAATGAGCACATTATTGGCACTAAGTCTGAGCTCCCAGATTAGTCAGTGATACTCCTGTAGGACAGGAAGGGGAGATTTTGAGTCTCTACTCAAGATTCTGTGGTTCACATGAAGGATAGTCCAAGTAGGTCAGCAGATGCTCTAACCTCAGAGGCTGGGCCTTTTAGTCCTCAGCATCCCTTCCGTTCTCATGTCTCAGGAAGAGCTGATTGTGAGCTGTTACTGGGCACAGAGATATCAATGGACTGTTGAGTACATCTATACTACAGACTGTATTTTTTTTTCTTCTTATTAAGACTCTGGAGACAAGAACTTGACAACGTTTTGGCAGCTGGGGCTGCAGCCATGTGTGAGCAGAAGTGATTTGCATGAGTGACACACAGCCACCTGGTTTATTGCAACTGACTCTAAACAAGTTAAATGACTCAAATTCCCAGGCGGATACCAGGAGCTAACTCACACACACGTGCACACACAGGCGCATGTTCACAACTCTTCCGCGCTATACTAAGCTACCATTGAGGAAGTCATTTTGCTAACTTTGTCGCACCATCCACTTCTCCCTTCTGCCTCCCACTGTTTGTTTTCTGACCACACAGTAGGCTTATGGCTGAGGTTCCTCTCATGAACAGCCCCCACCAGGGTGTCCTCAGTGATACCAACAGGAGAAGTGGCATTGTTTCTCTCTTAACACCAGCCATTCAAATTCCTGTCAGTCAACTAACTGGAACCTTGAGCTCCACCCTGGACATCTGGCCAAACTGATACCCTGATGATTCATTTGTAGGATGCAGTGTCATAGTTACGGCTTTGGCTATCAAGTGTTGCTAATGGCATCTGACATCCCACATCCTCTCGGCCATCCAGAGGCTCTGTGCCACTTTTCTGTATTCTTCATAATGATATCTTTGTTCATTTCTTTGCTTGAAAAAAAATAATCATGAGTTTGTTGCTCTGGTACATCTAGGAAAGATGGGGACATGTGCCATGATATTGGAAAACGGAGCATATGGTAGAGAAGTCCTTTTTAAAATGATTATTTTTAATTTAATGGGCATTGGTGTTTTGTCTGCATATGTGTGTGTATGTGAGGATATCCGATCCCCTGGAACTGGAGTTACAGACAGTGGTGAGCTGCCATGTGGGGAGTGAACCTGGGTCCTCTGAAAGAGCAGCCAATGCTTTTAACCACTGAGCCATTTCTCCAGCCCCAAGGGTAAGGAAGTCTTAAAGATGGCTTTGTTATACAGGAAAAGAGTACCAATAAGTTATTAAAGACCTGGGTTCAGCTACTGATTTTAGTAACAGTGAGTTCCATCCTTCCTTCACTGTTAAACAAACTCATTACGAGTACTAAGAATACCAAAAGCTAAATATATATGTACATATATATATGCATATATGCAGCTGCAGAATTGGGTTTGTATGGCAGCTCACACTGACCCTTGCTTCCTCAGACTTACGCCCTTGTGGGGCCTATTTTTCCCACATGGTCCTCTCCTAGCCTTGTTGGAGCAGTCTTCCCCCAGCTGCCTGAGGGAGAGCAAGGCAGAACCCACTCTGTCTTTTATGAACTAGGCATGAAAGGTGTACACTGTTAGAGTTTTTTCAAAAACTGTTCTATAACTATAATTGCTATTTTCACTTATAATTCTGACACTGTTATTAGTGAGGCTCACTGCTTTGGCTGCTGTCAAAAGGACCGTGGTTTATTTTATTTTATTTTTTTTGTTTGATTGACATGGAAGTATTTGCTTTGAGTTTACCAAAGCTGGGGTTGATGGAGTGTTTTTAAAATTCTACTTCGAGACCATGGAGAAGATGTTTCTGAGACAGTTGCTGTAACGAATGATGCTACTTCCTTGGTCCTAGCTGAAGAGGTCCCAGAGACATTTGAGTAACAACTCATCTTTCAGAAGGCAAGCTTTCCAGGAGATGCCTTAAATACCTGATGACATTGAGCCTTCCAGCTCCATTTTCACCTTGAAGGTTAAAAATGGAAGCCGACATTTAGAATTCTGATGTGCTCACTCCTTTCCCAGTATCCACTATAATGACATGATATACGGTGACGTCTGCAGTATCTTATTACACCATCGGTAGAATAGGCCTACAGCAGGCCCCAATATGGGCTGTTTCGAGCACAGCAGAGCTGCAGGCCCAACCAAGATTTTAGTAACTGCACCTATTGCTGTGTGAAAGGATCCAGGTCTGCTCCCCGCCCCCCAGAGCCGCTTCTGAATCCCCAGCCCACGGCATGGGCTTATTAAGCTATTATATTAAGCAGTACTGGAAAACTAATAAGCTTAGCTATTCTGGCTAGGATTCCTACCCTTATGAAGGACATCATTTCGTAGGCAGTGGGAGAAAAGACAGACAGAATGATGACATCCAATAAGTGAATGAGGGCAATTGGTGACAAGCGCTGCGAGCGAACACATAGAGCACCGAGCCGAGGCAGAGCCCTCTGGCAGGTATATGCCTTCAGCATGGTGGGCAGGAAATGCTTCTGTGGCACTGGCACTGAAGTCAAGTCCAGAGTGACCATGCTCTGAAGAGCCATCCGTGGCCAGGGAAGTTTTGCCACTGAGATAGTAGAGACTTCTCGCTAACCCTCAAGTACTTGTCTCTGATTTTTCTGTTATCATTTCAACTTTTTCTTTTCTTTTTTTTTTTTTAAGAAGAAAATGTAACAGGCTCCATGGGCTTACATGTGGCAGACACCATCTGTGCATTGGTGCTATAATTCATCCCTTTGAGATGCACATGGTTCCTTCCTGGAACTGCTTGTTGCTCTGTACTTTCTGGTCCAGGCTGCTCTCCTTTCTCATCATTGTGTAGACGAAGTGGGTGAGCTCCTTTTCATGCACAGATACGGTTCCGAATATCAGCTTCCAATGACTATGGCTAGGGTCTTCTCACAGCCTGGTTTGGGCAACAGCTTACAGGGTCACTGATACTAAGAGAGCAGAGGGAACTTCTGCTTTGGTATTGGGAAGGTTGGGGTGCAGCTTAGCTGGTCCTCCCCCTAACCCAGGAAGGCTATCACCTCCTTATGAGATCTTTGTGGGATCCAAGGGTTGGGCCTGACCGTTTATTCCAAGAGCAGTGGTAAAGTCATTGGAGGGTTTTAGATGGCAAAACAAAATGATCTCACTTATTCTTTAAAAAGCTCACCCTGGTTATTGCCTGGGTCTCTGCTAAATCTCGGGTTTCTAATTTGTAAAACAGGAGACTGAGACAAACTTTTCCACTTGGCTTATCCCATATACACTCTCAGTTCCAGGCTAAATATTGCAGTTCCTTTAACCAGCCTTCACAAACTTTGGTCACAAGCTCGGCTATTCCCTTCAGAATTTACATATGTGGCCACGTCGTTTGGATTCACAAGCTCGGCTGTTCCCTTCAGAGTTTATATGTGTGATCATGTTGCTTGGACTTGGGGTACTTCAAACCCAGCTCAGCACTCTGCCCATTGTCTGTTCAGAGTGGAATGCAGCAAGGCTGTCGGCCTTCGTATGAGGTCATTTTGGCTATGTGTTAAGGGCCATGGTGTCACTGTAGAAGTGACTTAGCTGCTACCTCTGGAAAGAGACTGTATCACTTGCTCTTTGCTTGTTCGGAGCCATCTTCTGTCGCTCATTTTTTCCACAGCTGGCAAACAGCAGGCAGAAAGGCTGAGTCCGTATGACCCATCTAATATAAGATGGACTGGGCCCAAGGGAGATTCTAGTTGGGGTTCGTAAATCACCCCTTCCAAGAGATCCAAGGTCTTTTAGAAGCTGTAAATAGAAACAATCCTTGCGTTTAGATGCATCTAGGACTTGGATCTTAGCTGCAGAAGGATCGTCAGAAAGAGATGCTGCTGAGAGGGGGTGAAACTTTGACTGCTAGTCCTCATTCAAAGGATCCGCTCTGTCCGGAGTTCAGATAAAAGATCACACTCGCTGCTTCAGATAGGAAGGCTAACTCTCCAGCGGGGCTAATAGCTAAGTGATCCCAGAACAGCTGCTTTGGGCAATGAAGCCACAAATGGCTGCCTTTAGAGAGAAAGCAGAAAGGGTAGAAGACAGAGAAGAAGTTAGGTCAGCTAAGAGTGGGCCCCCCTGGCTCCTCCCAAAAAAAAGAAAATCAAGTTCACGAATAATTTAGCAGATAGGGATCCAAAGAATATGTGGTTTGCTTGACAAGTGGCATTTACTTTGAAAGTGAAAATGAAATTGGAGAAAGCAAAATTGCTGCATAATGGCTTCTGGAGATTGAAGAGAAATGATAGCACAGGGGAAGGACTTGCAAGGCCTTCATAGTTAGCCATGGAATTGGGATGTATAAATTTGGGTCTGTAACGGGTCACATGAAGATCACACAGATAATGGCTTAATCCCAGCCAGCTCCCAAATGATGTTCATTAGCCGAGGTGCTTGGGCTCTTGACAAGCGGGCCCTAGCCGACTCATGCTGCCTTCTCTCAAAATTGCTCATTTTGCCTAGAACTTCTTAACAGAATAAGACCACTTAATTCAATGGTTAAGCCAAGCGAAGATGGAAAAGGATTTTTTTTTTTTACCCTCAATGTCAGGGGGCCTTGAAAGAGTTGGGCGGGCAGGAGGAGGGGAAGATGAGGTGTGTAGGAACAGGGGAGGCACGTGGTGCTGGCAGACGCTTACCCTTGCAAAATAATGATTCTTGGCCACCGAGCAAAAGGCACATGGACCTCTGCCTAGGGACATCTGGGCTTCATTCCTGGTCTAATGAACGGCTCTCTGTGTCTATTGCCGTCACTTCATCTCTGTGAGGTTCATTTTTATCCATTCTGAGGACAAGTACAATTATAACCATCAGCTCCCTCTACAAGCAGGTAAAAGCTTGCATGGTGCTTTCATGGCCATTGCCTTTTTGTCTAATGCTCACAGTAATCCTAAAAAGTGTCGTGGTCAGGCTCTGTCTTACATATTTGGAAGCGGAGGCTTGGGAATTTTAAACGATGCTCCCAAAATGTAGCTCTAAGATCATCATACCACAGATAATATGGTTCCTACAACCCCAAAGACTTCCACTTTATGAGAAAGAAGATTATACATGCCTTTTCTGAGGTGTATAGCACATTGTACAAAGAACGTGGGTTTTGGAATATGCCAACTTGGGTAATAACTCTGTCTGTTTCTAATGTCTTCACAAACCTTAACATGCTTGTTTATCAAAGGAGACTCAAAATGGTTCGTCAGCCAGCCACATTCCTATGAATTCAGTGTCCTTAGAGTAAGTGCACAGAGCAGTGTGCCAAGTGCTCCATGCATGAAAGGGGAAGTTGTTGCAAGCCAGCCATGGGGATGAGCCTAGAGCTTCGTGAGAAGGCAGTCGGGAGAGGTGATAAGAGTTTAAATTTTGGCTCTGTCATGTATGAGACATGTGGCCCTACACAATTATGAAGTTCTCCAACCTTAAGTGTCCTCTTCTGTAAAATCCCTGCGTCTTTGAGAGAATTAAGCTAGGTGCTGGGAGACACCTGACACACCGCAGGTGCGCATGATTATCACCCTGGACAGCGCTACTGCGCTGCGGCTCTGTGTTAATATACTGTACAGTAGTGTATAGCTCGGAAATGCATGCAGAGTTTTCTTTCTCATTCAGTAGATGGTTGTGGAGTTGAAAGAAGAAGAGTAAAGGCTCAGGCCTTCTAAAAGTGAAAGGCTCCAGCCACCAGCACTTCTTCATAGAGTGAGCGTGGTGGAAGCACAGGGCTATGAGGAAATGGTCCTCAGAGCTCGAGTTGCATTTGTATGTGGAGCATGCCTTTAACCCCAGCACTTGGGAGGCAGAGGTGGGCAGATTGCTGTGAGTTTGAAGCCAGTCTGGTCTACAAAGTGAATCCAGGACAGCCAAGACTACACAGAGAAACCCTGTCTGGAAAAACCAAAACGAAAACCAAAAAACAAACAGACAAAACAAACAAAAAAAGCAAAAAAATCTCCACATTTCTTGTCTCCTCCATGCTTAACAATGAAGCCTGGCAGGGCGGTGGTGGCACATGCCTTTAATCCCAGCACAAAAAACCAAACAAAAAGCAAACAACAAACAAAAAAACAAAAACAACGATGCCTACCTCATTGGTCTCAAGAACAGTTGCTTTGGATTTGTATTACCCTGTAGTGGGTTTTCTTTTCAAGCCATTGCTTCAGTTACTCATTTCTTACAGTCTCCTGAAGTCATCATTTACCCACCTCTCTGTTCATTCTCACAGCCTCAGATGGTTGTTGTGTTCTTGGTGGTGGGTCATGCTTAGTCGTGTATGGCAATAAGTCAGAGATGGCGATGCCAAGCTCAAGCCTTCAGTGTTTGGTGGGCATGAGATCTGTATAAATCCCAAGGCCAACCGGACAGGCAGGAAGAGTCAGTAGAGGAAAGTGTCTACAGTGGAGAATGGAGGTCTAGCCCACGGCCATCTTCATGGGCAGTCATGAGGGAAAGCACTTACCTGAATTCGGGTAAAAAGGGAGTATGCCAAGGTTGCAGGCTGGCCAGAAGACTGACAGTTGTTAAAGGAGATGCATCATCCAGGCCACAGAATGAAAGAATAAAACTACCTGCTGCCTGGGCCCTCAGCCTTGCTGTGAACCTTACTGGGTATTAGAAGGAGCCAGTGTATGAGGAGCTACAGGAGCCCAGAGACAATGGGTCATCTGGACACAGCTGAACATGCCAACTCCACCCACATTAGCTGGATGGCTTCATGGAGTCTTGCTCTTACAAGACATGGGGGTGGGGGGGAAGAAAGTCTTTCTCACAGAAGGCCTGTGGGAGCTCAAATGAAATATATATATATGAAAAAGACGTAAAACACAGATTCATGACTGTCATGACAGGTGACATAATAGCATCCATGACAGATCTGTCACAATCACACTGTGATGCTGGTGGGTGTCAGAGGAGAAGGGCCACCAGATGCCCAGATTTAGTAAGCAGTACTTTGTCCCTGAAGCAGAGAAGCAATGGGCGTGAAGGGACCATGAGCAACTGGGCAGTGGGTGAGTTTGGCCATTATAGACTGAGCTGGTTAATCATTACTTACTGATTTCCCATGCAGGGAACATTTTATTCACATGGATCTATTGTACTGGATATTTACTCAAAAGCCAAGTGCTTTGATCCGTAGACAACTCTCCTGCCTGATGTCACGTCAGGAATCACCACTGAGGTCTGCCATCTTGTAAACCTGTATCATGTGTGATACTAGAGTCAATCAGACAATGGAAAAATTTCAACCAGTCACAGCTCAGGTGAACTGACTAGCCACACACAAAGGCTTGGGATTTGGGGTGTGCCACTAAGTACATGCGATATCAGCCACCTGAAGAAGTGAATCACTAGTGACTAATATGGAACTCAAAAAAAAAAAATCTTGCCGTGTTCATTGTGCCAAGGTCTTCATCAACACAAGCAAATTCATCAGCCAGGCGTAGTAGCACATGTTTATAATCCTAGCATTCAGGAGGCTAAGGCAGAAAGAGTGTGACATTATCTGAGACTATACAGCAAGACTTTGTCCCCCGAAATGTCAGGGAGCTGGGGAGGTGGTTTGGTCAGTGAAGTGCACAAGCCAGAGTATCTGAGATTGGATCCCCCACTATGCGCATAACATCCAGGTACTGTAGCATACACCTGTAACCCCAGTGCTGGGGATGTGGACACAGGCAGATCCCAAGAACTCACTGCCAGCCAGGGTAGCCAAAGCAGTGAGCTCTTGGTGCAGACAGAAAGACCCTGTCTCAAAACATAAAATGGAAGGCAATTTTAAGACACCCTACATTCACCTGTGGTCTCTTCAGACACCTACACAAGCATTCACATGTACCCACACAGGAAGAGATGTGTACATGCAACACACACACACACACACACACACACACACACACACACACACACCATGGACACAGATTTGGAAACTAAAAGACTGATCTTGCTAATGAGTGACTTCTGCAGAACCCATTAGCTCTGTCTACTTTTTATGGTTTTGTTTTTGTTTTTGTCTTTTAGTTTTTTGAGGTAGGATCTTATTATGTATCCCTGGATGACCTGAAAAGTCCTATGTAGCCCAGGCTGCTCTTTATGTATGTCCTAAGGTTAGTGGCCAGTGACACCACACCTGGCTCTTCTAGTTAGTTGGATTTCCATTTACAGACATGAATTTTACTTTCTTTCTACCAGTCACATTAAATTAAGTAAGTGGGCATGACTGGGGTGGGAGCAGGAGCTGTGGAGAAGCTGTCCAGGACGGACGCTTTCCTTACCTTATCCCACAGGGTAACAGACAGGCACTCAAAGTATATTTTCCAAATTAGAAAGAATTCCCTAGAAGAATAGGCTTCGCTGGGGGATTACCTCTCATGCCCAAGAGAGCCTCTGAGAGAAGCTCCTACCTCTGAGAGAGGTTCCTACCTCCAAGAGAGTTCCTTAGTACAGCCTCCTTCTCTCTGAGTGAACTCCTCTTCTGGAAGGGGAGGGGGCAGAGCTCTTTCACCTTGCCAGATCAGTTACTTAACATTCTGCTGTTGTTGCGGATCTCATTGCTCACGTATCTGGGCCATAAAAGAAAACACCAGGCAGACTATTGCTTACATGTCTGAGCGTCTCTGAGATGAGATGATGGGCTCTAAATGAGATGAGAGCATAATGGATGTCTTAGTTGAGTTTCTACGATTGTGGTGAAGCACCATGACAAAAAGCAACTTGGGGAGGAAAGGGTTCATTTTTGCCCTTCCATGTCACATTGAAGGAAGTCAAGGGAGGAACTCAAACAGGACAGGAATCTGGAGGCTGGAGTCAATATAGAGACCATGGAGGAGTGCTGACTCTTCTTCGCTTGTTCCTCGTGACTTGGTCAACTTGCTTTGATATCACACCCAGGACCACAAGGGCAGGGTTTGCACTGCCCACGGTGGGGTGGGCCCATCTGTGTCAATGAATAATTAAAGACACGCTCTTGGGACTTGCCTGCAGCCCGCCTTTATTTCTCAGATGTGGTTCTCTCCTCCAAGGTGACTCTAGATTGTGTCAAGTGGACAGACAGCTAGTTGGCACAGTGGAGATGATTGACACAGATGACCCAGGGTCTTTAGCAATGGGGGGGGGGGAGCAGTCCTCCACCCAGGTGGACATTTCCACATGTGGCTGAATACAGGACTATGAAACTCAAGGGAGAGGTTTGGAGGTCTTTGAGAGTTATGCTCTGTGCAAAGATAGAAAAGAAGCCATGGGAATAAGTGTCATACCCCAAGCCACGGTGTGAGAAAAGCAGAGAATCAAGGGCAGATTCCCTTAGGATGACAAATCACGCATGTAGAGGAAACCCAGATAAGAGAGCAGGGGGAAGTTCATGTAAAGACGAGTGTAGAGGGGAGACAGGAACTCAAGGCAAGGACTAATTGAAAATACAAAGTTCTAAGAAAAAGTACACAACTTTGTCAAGTGCTTCGAGCAAATTAGTGAATGAGGAAAAAGACACTATAAACTAAAAAAAAAAAAGTACATTAACAAAGAGGAGCTAACTTCTGAGATGCGGTGAGAGATTTAATGAAGAGTTGCTTAATTGTGCACTTTTCAGAAAGTCAATGTCAGTATGCAAGAGTAGGGGTGTGTGTGAGCAGACCTGTCAGGCGTTCCACCAGGTCTGGGGAGAACTTATATGTGGGGGACCTTTCCCATGAGTAGTGGCAGAAATAATGAAATCTGGGATTTGGGGAAATTGATGGTCAGTTTAGTCAAGCCTGAGGGGAAGGAGAGAATGAAAGATTATTATGGTCAGATTTACGATGCTGTAAGGTTAAGATATTAGAGGTAGATGTTGGCAGGTACAAACTGTGGTTCTGAGTAAGCTTCTGGGATGAGAGAGAGAAGGCCAGTGAGGCAGGTAGAGTAAGACTCTGAACGATGAAGCTGGAGCTCATGGCCAGTCCTGGCCACACAGTGAGTAGAGTTTGCCTCAAAACAGAAACCATATGCTGGAGGACGAGTTGCTGGAACAATCTTTCCTCAGCAGATCTGGATGGCAGCAGCAGTGGTGTAGGGTAAGACCATAAACAAAAGCCACCATTCAATCAAAGGTGAATGAGTGTTTTATGAGAGGCAGTGGTTCCTATGGTCTCCAGGGAACTCAAAGAATGGAAGTGGATTGATATATGGGAGTTGCAGAGGAGGAGACAAAAGTATAACTTGCTATTGACCCATGCAGGAGGGCGCTTGGAGCACATGAGGAAGGGCCTCCCTACTGACAGTGGTGGTGGTGGCTGAGGACATGGCTAAGCCCTGGGCTCTGGGCTGAGTGTGTTAAGGGTGTGGTGATGAGCACAGAGGGCAGATGAGCTGCCTCCCCCTAGAGAAGGCTAGAGAGAAGGGGAATCATTAGGGATCCACCATGTGCCTGGCCATGTGTTAATCACTTGAATAATGACAGCATTTGGCCCTGCTCTGAGGGTCCCTGGAACCTTTCTGAGCACCCATCTGTGCCGCCAGACCTTGAAGGGTTTACTGTTTCTCTCTGCTCTGTTGGCTAAGCCATGCTCACACAGGGATAATGAAAGTCTCATTTGCCTCCGACAATATGGTGCCTTTCTGCATAATTTACATGTTTTCTTCAAGGCTCAGACACTAAGTAATGAGGGAACAAATTCTGGTGCAGGGTCTTGCTCTTGTGACATGGGGACCTGGACACTGTGCCTTTCTGCCTTGATGGCCTCTTCCTGAGTGACACTATAGGCTGGAAAGGTATCTCTCTACCCTTGGCGGACACCTTGTAAAGGGAGGACTTGGCTTTCTCATGGTAACTGGAGGAATCTACATGCAAGCCCTGTGCCACTGTCACCTCCTGACATTCAGCTGCTGTCAGTAGATTTATAAATACTTCTCTAAGAAAGGACTCAGTTCCTAAATGGTAAGACCATCAACTATAGCTCATTGAGTATGTAGATGTGACAATCATTCCACTGCAGATTCACAGGAACTGTTTTGTTTTTTTAAATTCTACACAGCAACCAATGAATCAGGTTCATTCAGCTGAGATCTGAGGAAACCAATTCTCCATGCATTCAACCCGCAAAGGAGTTGCTCTCCTGACACAGGGTTCTAGGCTGTAGAATCTTCCATCTTAGCCACAGCTTCGCTACCTACTTAGCTTTCTTTCCCTCTGTCGTGTGGACTCATTCTATCCATGCATTCATTAATAATGCTTTGCTTACTTAAAAATCTTTCACTAAGCTGAGCGTGGTGGTGCACACCTGTAATACAGCACTTGGGGAGGCAGAGGGAGGCAGATCTCTTTGAATTTGAGGCCAGCCTGGTCTACAAAGCAGGTTCCTACACAGAGAAACCGTGTCTTGAAAAACAAAAACAAACAAGAAAGAAAGAAAGAAAGAAAGAAAGAAAGAAAGAAAGAAAAGAAAAATCTTCCACTGATGATCCCATTGAAGAGGACAGTGGGGAGCTAAGTTAGAGTTTGAAATATGGAAGAAGAGATGTTTCCGGGCCTGAAATGAGACAGGCACCAGCTCCAGAGTGTTGGTCTCCTTTGGCAGTTTTGACATTTTTCTGCATGTGACAGGAGATATCTGAGGATTTTAAAACATAGACACAGCAATAGTTTGAGCAGATTCCCCTCAGTCCAGATCTGCCAGCCTTGATGGTCTTTTTGCAGGGTGCCAGGCACCTGTGGGACCTTCCATTTCCAGTTCTCCCATACCTCTCTCACCTGGAGTCCCAGTAGGAAGTCCCAGCATCTGTCCCAGTTCCCTGCTAAATGAAGACTGTCAGAGGACAGCCATGTTGGCCTAGTGTCCAATTATAAGTGACTATACACTATATCTTTTTGGGTCTGTGTTAACTCACTCAGGATGATAATAATAGCTGAGTAGTATTCCATAGTGTAAATGTACCACAGTTTCTTTATCCATTCCTCAACTGAGGGACATCAATGTACCAACCAAGGGCAATGCATGCAGTAAACCTAGACCCCCTATACAGACCTAGCCAATGGACAACAACACATTCTCCACAGTTGTGTGGAGGGTGAGGACTGACTCTGAGACAAACTATGGTGCCCCCTATTTGACCACTTCCCCTTGGTGGGGAGGCCTGGTGGCACTCAGAGGAAGGGTAAGCAGGTTACCAGGATGAGACCTGATAGGCTGTGATCATATGGTGGGGGAGGAGGTCCCCTTCTGTCACAAGCCTAGGGGAGGGGAATAGGGTGAAAGAAGGAAGGAGGAGGGAATGGGAAGATACAAATGAGGGGATAACAATTGAGGTGTAATCTGAATAACTATTTAAATAAAAAAGAGACAGCATAAAAAATAGAACAAACAAATATTTGCCACCTACCTCCCATGTTTCATGTATCCAGAAGGTAATGATAGAGGGAATATGGTGAGATGCTGGAGTGTCTGCAGAATTTAAGAACTCTCAGAGGATGGCATTCTCGTGCCCTCTATGTCTGGGTTGCCTTTCATGTCCAGGACTTGAAGGGCACTTTGGATCAAAGAATAAATACAAGTTCTGGTGAAAACACAACTTCAGGATCATTAGTTATCAGAGATATTCTGGTGAAGAAGATGAGAGCATAATGATGTCCATGTCTTCCCAGCATCCTCTCCTTGGAACTCAGTACCAGACATTCTGATGTCATCTTGAAGGTGTCATGACCGTGTATTTGGGATTTTACTAGCTCTACTTGCTTTCTACTCTTGCCCCAGCCTTGAGCCCAGTAGTCTAGCACGCAGGCAGGTTTTGAGCACTCATGCTGAATATTTTCATTTTAATCACTGAGACTTACGAGCTTCAGAGTCAGACAAGAACCTTAACACTTGGGGTGGGAGGACAGCAGAGCTGCCTCCATTTTCTAAGTGTTAGAATCCCAGATCCGGGATCCTTTCAAACCTTCCCAAATCTTTTTGGTTTTGACTCTGTCAGTCCCCGGACTAGCTCATTGCTCTTTATGAATTATAATCACCTTTGCCCTAAATAAAGAGCAGCTGTCACTCCAGGCCACTTCTGCCTACATGTTTTCAACCTCAATAATTCCTGATGGTTTAGCCTTGGGTTATTAATATGGAGTAGGGATTAAGTGACTAAGAGCAGAACTGCAGCAAGGTGTCAAGTTGCTGGAGGGAAGGGGGACACTGCTGGTCCAGCCCAGGGAGTAGCCGCAGAGTAAACTGTGACACACCATCTATGTAGACCCTGCTGTGGTCAGGCCAATGCTGAGCAATGAAAAATCTTTCATTGTTGACTTTGAGTCAACTGTTGACTCAAAGGGACACTGTGAGCAAGCTTGCTACCTGGGAGTATCAACGACAGTGGATTGGGACTCTCTTAAGAAACCATGTCTGTGCTCCATTCTGAATTGTTTATTTATTTATATATTTAGAGATGGGGGTTTCATGATGTAGGTTTTACTGGAATTCACTCTATAGAACAGGCTGGCCTTGAATAATAAACAATAATCCTCCTGTGTCTGCTCCTCAAATGCTGGAAGTAAGAGCTTAGGTCATCATCACACCTGGAAGACCAATGTCTTGGTTCAAGTCTCTGCTACTCTGACAAAGCTTGGCCTCTGTAGTTTATGATTTTCTCCCCACTTTAAAACGATCAGATGATCACTCTTGTTGCTGCTAGCTACCCTATGGATGGTCAAGAGAGTGAAGAAACAAGTCCATCAAGTCCTCACCTAATGGAGGATGATATGTAGGTCTGAGGTTCTTTAGGGACGGCTGGTAGACTGATAACTGTGTCCTTATTTGGTAAGATAAAGGCAGAAAGGAAATACTAATAAAAGCACCCAGCCTCCCTCCCTCACTACTCAAGCCATGTGACATTTTCAAGGCAGGGTCTCACGAAGCCTAGGCTGGCCTTGAACCCCTTGTGAAGATGAGGATAACTTCAGTTTCTGATCCTCCAGTTTCTACCTCCCAAGTGCTGGGATTGCAGATGTGTGTCACCATGCTCAGCTTTATGTGGTCCTGGGGGGTGGAAATGAGGGTCTTGTGTGCATGGTAGGAAAGCACTCTGTCTACTGAGCTACATTTCCAGCCCCAGCATGTGCCTTTACACTGAGCCCTCGGTGTCTGGTAGATTACCCACCCTCCTTAATCCTACTGGTCTTGTTGGGGGGAATTCTAGGTTTTTTGGGGTGGGTTTTGGTCTTCTTTCTTTCTTTCTTTCTTTCTTTCTTTCTTTCTTTCTTTTTTTCTTCCTTTCTTTTTTCTAATGCTTTCAACTTTAGCATTTAAGTCTTCAGTCCTAAAGGGCTTCATTGAAGCCAACCAAGCATGTAACACTTCAAAGAAAGGGAGGGCATTGAACACTCACAGTCCCCACTTTGGGCACAGCATCTGTCTTTGCACTCTGCTCTAAGATTTTGCAGTGAGGAATAGTAGAAAGATCAGGGACTTCGGAGCAGGCAGTGCTGTGGGACTCGGGGCAGAGGCCTGTCTCTCAGCACTTCTGTTTTCTTATTTGTAAAGAGAAAGTGGCAGCACATGGCTAGGGATTGCAGAACATCTAACAGCACGGTCTGAGTGTGTGAGTCCTTTCCCCCAGGCAGGACCACTTAGCTGAGTCCCACCATCTCTTCTTCCCCAGCAGATGTCAGTCATGAGAACCTCTGCATTCTGCTTGGTGGTGAGGTGACCTGATTCTGGCTAATAAAATATGAGAGGAAATCTGGTGGTTTTGAAAAAATGTTTTCTCCTTCTTAGTAAAACACAAGAAGAAGAAGAAGAGAAGGAGGAGGCGGAGGAGAAAGAGGAAGAAGAGAAAGAGGAGGAGGAGCAGGAGCAGGAGGAGGAAGTAGTCCAATTGCTCCTCTGGATAATGCACTTTCTGGAATAGCCTCTTTAGTCATTTGGACACTGGCCCAGGAACTAAAAGAACCACATCCCTCACAGCACGCATCCAATGAATGTGTCTTACCTATGGACTGCTTGTCATTTATTCGGACAAATAGGACTTTATCATTATTGCAACTAATTTCCTGGTCCCTTCAAACCGAGGCATCTTCTTATCCACCTCAGTATAGGCATTTATTGCTTATCATCCATCTTTCCTCTTCTCATGGTCCATCCCAACTTCCCTTCTGGACTTACGGTTGGCCATCCCAACCATAAAGCATTCCTGCTAATCCTTAAGCAGCTGACATTTGTCCATTTCTACCTCAACAAGCCCCACTATTGTCCCTCTTCCCCCAGTTCCCAGGGGTGCAAAGTTATTATAGAAGAAGCATAAAATGATACCCAGTGGCCATATTATAAGTCTCCATTTCCTTCCCTTCCTGGGGCCTCAGCAGCTGCTCCAGTCAATCTGGATTACACACTGTTTCCTCCTTCATGACATTATTTGTGCTGCTGCTGCCAGGGCAGATGCCTGTTTACTCTTACTCTGTCTCCCCTGGAGCAATCTTTCCAGGCCAGTCCCAAACACCAGGACCCATGGTGAAGGGCAAATGCCACCTTCTTTGAGCCTCTGCAATGCCACATCTCTCTGCTGATGCCAGTCCAACCTTCTGATATATATATATATATATATATATATATATATATATATATATATATATATATATATATATATATATATATATATATCTTTCTTTTATGTGTTCTGGCAGAGTATGGTTTGCATAGACATGCCTTCTTAACCACAAGAGCCACCCAAATATATGTTAGGAAAGAAACAAAGGAGAAAGAGCCAGGATGGTGAGCTTAGATCAGTAAGACTTCATTTTGAAGATAGGCTCCATTCAATAGCTTAGGGAAACAGGAAAAATTACTCAACACTGTGCAACTTTATTTTTATGAAGATGGAACTAATAATTGCTACTTAAGGTAGTTGGGAGGATTAGACATACAGGTCTATAAAGTCATATAGACTACCAGGCACATTGTGAGCCTAAACATTACTTCCTTTTCACCATATCTCTTTCTTTCCAAATGCCCTTACCCATGTGGGCATGTGTGTGTGTGTGTGAGTTGTGGTATATATGTTTTTAAGTGTGCACACTTGTGTATATGGAGGTACATGTGCACTTTTTGAGCATGTCAGGTATCTTTTCTTTGGTCCCCACCTTTACTTTTTGATGTAAGGTCTATCGCTGAACTTAATGCACATTGATGGAGCTAAAGTAACCAATGAGCTTTAGGGATCAGCATGTCTCCACCTCCAGTACCGGCCTACAGGCATGCTCTACCATGCTCTGCATTTTACTTAGGTTCTGTGCATCTGAACTCAGATCCACATTCTTGCACAGCAGGCTGTTAACTGCCTGAGCTATCTTGCCAGCTTTCCAAAAAACATTTTTGCCATGATGTTGTCTGGCAATTCCCTCCTGACTGAAACAATCTCTTCTCGAGGGAGGACAGAAGCTGGCAAAGCTGAGACCCAGGAAGTGCGGAACTTACAGCACTCTCAGGGAGCCCTTGAGAGGTTATACAAGCAGCAAAAGCCTGCTGCAGGAGAGTAGGCTCTCTGACGCAGCTGCCTGCAGCTTGTAGAAGGGACTTCAGTATTGCAGCTTTCATGGGCTTTTAATAATGCAGCTGCCCTTCCTGGCCATGATCCTTCCTCCATGCTCCTATAAGCAACTTCAGTAGGCTCCTCGCTTCCTCAAGCGGGTCGTGGATGCATTTGTTTCTTTGGTCGTTCGTTGCCCTCTCTAGCTGGGGTGAGTCGGCACTTCCATGCATTTTCTTCGAAAAGGTAACAGGACAAACATGTACGTATCAAGAAATCTATTATTATACAACAAAATTCCTTCTGGCAACATTCAAGTGAAAATCAAATTCTACTGCATCTGCCTATCAAACTGAAATATAGACACGTCCTGAGCATTTGGTGGACAATTTTTTTTTCTGCATAGATCTGTACACTGGAAAATGATGAATCCACAGCCTGACTAAGAAATAGGCCTTTTCCCTGAAGTCCTGAGTTATTTCACAGATAGCGAGAGCTTCTGCATGGCAGATTGCTTTCCTCAGGTTCTTATGCATTCCACCCCACAGACAAAAGTCCTTGATGCACCATGGTCCTCAAACTTATTGGTCACAACAACAAATAAGGTAGACCTGAGCCTCATCCTAAGCGATTCTGCTTGGCTAGGTGTGCGGCCTAGATTTTGTCAGCTTGATACCACCTAGAGTCATCTGGGAAAAGGGAACTTCAGTTGAGGAATTGCTTCTATCAGATTGGCCCATAGACAAGTCTGCGGGGCATTTTCTTGATTAACTATTGACGTGGGAGGACCCAGCCCACTCTGGATGGTACCCCTCCTGGCAGGTGATGCTGGATTGCATAAGAAAGCAAGCTGAGCAAGGCAGGGAAGCAAGGCGGGAAGCAACGTTCCTCCATTGTCTCTGCTTGCTTCAGTTCCTGCCTTTAGTTCTTGTCCCAGTTTCTCTCAGTGATGAAGCTGTGATGGACTAAGTCCTTTCTTCTCTAAGTTGCTTTTGGTCAATGTTGTTATCACAGCAATAAAGAAGCTAACTGGAACACTGGGCGTGGATATTGCCTAGGACACTGCGTCTTTCATAAGCATCCGGTGTGATCATGTCACTGAGAACTGGGTTATACAGGGTGCCTAGGAAAGCAGGCTCTTGCAGGGTAAGCATGCTGTGATGGAGAAGGTAGACATGGCTTCAACCAAGGACACATTGTGTAGCCATTTCTTGTGGATTGAAACTGACTTCTAGTAGAAGGAAGGTTCTCAAGACATGAAACGCTGATGAGAGTCACAGAGGTCAAGAAGCTCGGAGAGTTATAAGAATCACAAGGTTCCCCCCCCCCCAAGATTATCAAAACAGCAGACAGTTGCCAGGGAGGGGAGACTCTTTGGTGGAGTTGACTGCAAAGTGTGCAGCAAGCCTCAGGGATTCAGTTGTCATCACTCATGTTGGCCTGGATTTTTCAGTGGGTCACTTAGGCTCCTGTGACTTCTTATTAATGCTCCAGCAGTAACTAACCCCCCAGCAAAATCACTAATTCATCAAGCTAGGCATGTGTGAAATCATTTCTTCTTTCTGTTACCAGCGCCCTATCTGGGGTAAACAAACAAACAAACAAATTTAGACCTGGCCCCAGCAACATTCATTGGCTCTCAACAGATGTCTTATAATTAAGTGTCATTCTGTGAGTAAGATGGGAAAGGGATCTTACACCAAAGGGCACATTGGCAAGGCACAGATGATTCCAAGAGGAAGCACGTTAAAGAGCAATGAGGAAGAGCTTTGCCACCGATCTACAAGATGGGTATACATAACCTCTGGGTCTCTTCTGGAGACCCGAATAACTGGTGACTGTCTAAAAGTGAGATGGAAATGAAATTGAGTTAATAAAGCCTTCCCCCGCACGCACAAGATCCTGGCTTCAGTCCTCAACACCGCCGAAACCGGGTGTGGTGGTACGTTCCTGTGATCTCAGCACTGAGAGCTGGAGGCGAGAGAATAAGATGTTGAAGGGCATCCTTGACTACACAGGAAAGTCAAGATATTCTGGACCCTATAATAAAGAAATAGATAAATAAATAAAAATGAGCAGATGCAGCTGGTGAGGAGGACAGTGGTGAATCATGAAAGTACAGAACCATCAAGCGCGCCAGCTGTGGAGGCGAAAGAACTTTCTGTGTGAAAGTATTTGATCATTGGCTTCTCGTTTTGTGGGTTTGTTGTTGTTGCTGCTTATTTGTTTCTTCTTAGTTTTTCAAGATGGCATCTGACTATGTGGCCCTCACTGACATGGAACTCACTCAGTAGGCCAGGCTGGCCTCTTGCTTCTACACCTCCAATGTTCTCTATTATATGAATCCTCATGAAAATGGAAATAACCCAGTTGGAAAAAAAACCCCAGCCCTGGGCAAGATAGGTTACTTGAGGGGAGTGGGGATTGTGTAATGACATCAGTCGTTTTATTGAAACCTTACTGGGCTGGCCATTTCATACAAAGCTTCTCTGGTTTCCCAAGTCTATGCACAAGGGGTGTGTTGATTGTTTCCAGAGGAGAAGCCCACGCTTTAGAAAGGACGAGCAGTTTACCCAGGATTACCCAGCAAAGAGGAAACATTTCTTTACTAGTGTCAGGGAAAGGCTTTCCAAGACTCACCAATGCAGCCTTGCCACACACCTAGCAGAGAGAGAAAAAGGTTTCTGAAACAGGAGAAACCCCAGGCAGATTGCTCAGTTCTGGGGCATGCTGCCTCCCAGCTGGGGATGAGAGTTAATCTTGAAAATCAATTCAGAGCTTGCTCTTGCCACAGACACTCCCCAGGGCAGGCCACGGCTCTTCTCTTGCTGCTAAATGGCACAATAAGTGGAGAATTGAGCAAGACAAGGCATGGTGTGTGGAGGTCTGGGGGCTGTCATGTGCTGGGCCTGAGGCCACCAACAGAGCACTCGCTGAGGGGCTTGTCTGTGGCACAGGCAGCCTCGGGGGCAGACAGGGCATGGATGGACCAGAATAATTGTGGCCCTTCAGCCCGAGAGCAAGAGCAATCAGTTCCCTCAGGCAGCCTGGCTTTGTCCCTGACAGCTTAGGCATCTGCTCCTTCAGTTTTGTAGTAACGCTGTCTTCTGTAAGCTGATTTCTTTCTGGGATCTCTTCCGGAGAAGGCAAGGCCTACATTGAGAGATGACTCCATGAGGAACTTAGGCCTCTATTGTGTCACTGTGAGTCTTCAGTACCTCAGATTCATGTTTCTCAAGGCTTCAGTTATACCATCCTGCTCTAAGATGAGTGCAATATCCTGGATGGTGCTAGAATCTTCTCCTAGATTCTAGAAAGTAGGCACAAAGCTTTGACATACCCCAATAGGACAAGGTGCAATGTTCCCCTCTCACATGATGGCCTTCATCTTAAAGCAGGTCGCCGGTAAGGCCAGAGTGGGGAAGGCAGGCAGAGCAGGAATGACCTCTGCCATTCTTATAGGAAAAGTAAGTAATGGATGAAGATTTCAGCATGGATTGAAGTATTAGGCAAGTTGAAATGCTGCCTTTGTTTTCTTATTACTCTTACCCATTAATAGATGGCAGTGTATCTCCTAGCCTTTGTACCCTATTATAGTTTTTTGGCTAACATCTGCCTAACTACCTCCATGGGAGTAATTACAGTAATACTGCTGTGGCTATCTGAGACCCATCAGATGTCATAAGGATAACGAATGAGCAAGTACATTGTATGCAACAGCTCAGGGTAGGGAAATAGAATATTGATATTTTTCACATCCCTGCCACTGCAATTGTTTTATCAGGCCTAGAAGGAAGGCTGGGATTGGCCCTTCTTCTGCCGCCTGCATTCTCAGTTTTATCATCTGACAAATGAGCATGCAGGAGTTGTGTGGTTGGACTCACTGTGGACATTTTGCAGATAAGTAAGGTGAGGTTTGGGAGGTGGGTCGGGTGGGATTTCTGTTCTTTCAAATGGGCTCATATAGACCCAGTATGGCAGTTCATCATCTGGGGTCCTGTCACTCAGCTTGCTTTGTGCATGACCTCATGCTCTCAGACTCATGTTGTAGAGAGCCCTGTCTACACATCAGTTTACAGTCAAGATGCATTTGCACACCTCACCATCTCCAGCTGGTCCTCTAAAGCAAGAAGAGTTTTCTTCCCATCTGAGCCCAGGCAACAGGGCTGTGTGATGACTGCTCCTAATGGTAGTTGGAGCTGAGAGAGTGTCTTCTCACTTGGGTTGGGTGGCAGGTGTGGCCATTAGGACCTTGGTGCCATAACTCTTCAAGGCTAGTTTGTCAGGGATCTGAGCCATCACAGAAGGAAGCTATCCAGGCCTCCCTTATAAGAATCATGAGTGCCAGATGGGGTGGCACACTGCCTTAATCCCAGCACGTTAGGGGCAGAGACAGGAGCATCTCTCTTTTTATTTTATTTTATTATTTATTTATTTATTATGTATACATTGCTCTGCCTACTTATACCCCTGAAGGCCAGAAGAGGGCATCAGATCACATTATAGATGGTTGTGAGCCATCATGTGGTTGCTGGGAATTTAACTCAGGACCTCTGGAAGAACAGTCAGTGCTCTTAACCCCTGAGCCATCTCTCCAGCCCCAACAGGAACATCTCTTGAGTTCAGAAGCACCTGGTCTACAGAGTGAGTTCCAGTACAGCCAGAGCTACACAGAGAAACCCTGCCTTGAAAAAAAAAAAACACACAGAATCATGAATGCAGGGAGGTCTGACCATTGAGTGCCTCTGAGATGGGAAATGAGGACTTTAAGAATAAATAAAATGGGCAGGCATGGTGGTGCACACCTTTAATCCCAGCACTTGGGAGGCAGAGGCAGGTGGATTGCTGTGAGTTCGAGTCCAGCCTGGTCTACCAAGTGAGTCCAGGATAGCCAAGGCTACACAGAGAGACCCTGTCTCAAAATAAATGAATAAAAAAGAAAGAAAGAAAGAATGAATGAATGAATGAACAAAATTTCTGGAGACAAGCTGCCTATGGGTGAATCCTGGTTCTGCCATTTCTAAAATGTGTGGGCTTAGAGAATTCTAAGCTTCGGTTATCATATCTGAAAAGTGAATGTTCATCATTAACTCAAGCAGTGTGTGATGCTCAGGGCGTGCTGCATAGAGAGCACACAGGGGTAAATGCGGCAGAAGAAGACTTGGAGGATCACAGCAATTCAAGGTGGGGTCAGTATGCTAGTGGGGGAAGCAGGCAGTTTGTGACTGTGTAGGAGAAGATAAGACAAGTGATGAAAACTATAACAAAAAGAGGGCACAGCGTATGCCTAAGAGAGCGGCTTGAGGGGTGCATTGGGGTGACTTCTCTGAAAAAGAGGCACCTGAACAAGATTGAATGACAAGGCTGAGCCAGCTGTGCTACCATCTGGAGCTAAGCTGTGAGCAAGTGAAGAGAACGTTCCAGACAACGACCACAAAGCTTTTGGTGTGAAAGAATGTAACCTCCCTAATGCCAGAACATTTGAGAACAGAACTGCCCCCCAAGCATCCTTGGGACAGCTTGGGCAAACCCTTAACATCAAGGAACAAGTCAGATGATCTTAAGGAATAAAGAGGAAGGTGTCCCAGCATGGCAAAGATGGCACAAGCAGGGGGTGGGGGGAAGTGGAGGACAAGGCACAGGCCAGAGCTGGTGGCTCTCAAGGTCATGGTTCATTACAGAGTGGTAGAAAGGTTGGAAGGGCTGAAGACACAAAGATGACAATCTGACCCGGTTTTCACTCTTTTCTGTTTCTTTGTTTTCTTTTGTTTTTTGTTTTTTTTGTTTTTTTGAAGGTTTCTTTGCTTGCCTGTTTTTGTTTTTGAGATGAAGTCTCATACTTGTAAGCCAGGCTGAAATAAA
The DNA here is from genome assembly GCF_964271855.1 of Acomys minous. Lineage (NCBI taxonomy): Eukaryota > Metazoa > Chordata > Mammalia > Rodentia > Muridae > Acomys > Acomys minous. The sequence continues at coordinate 149,846,103 of NC_140483.1, read as the reverse complement.
AACTCAGCATGTAGTCCCAGGCTGTCCTTAAATTTACAAAATGACGCGTGACTCTCTCTGGGGCCGGGGTGTGTGTGTGTGTGTGGAATGGCTCAGTAGGTAAGGCACTGCTTTACAAGCATGAGGACCTTAGTTCAAATCCCAATAAGCCACACTAAAGCCAGGTGTGATAGCATGTGTCCAATCCCAGTGCTCCTATGCCAGAATGGAAGGCAGAGACAGATAGCCTCCCGTAGCAAGTTTGGTTTAAGCAGAAATATACAAAAAAGAGACGGTGCTAAATGAGGTAGGAGGCTGAAGACAGACACCCAAGAATGTTCTTTGACCTCCAAAGGCATGTCACTGTATGAAACTGCATAACACACACACACACACACACACACACACACACACACACACACATCATACACACATACAAACAATACATAAAGATCAAATTTTAAAAAAAACAATCTCTTTGGACATTGGACGTTGGTTTGGAAATGTTTGAGGTGCTGGTGTATATACTGTGCATATGGATTGTCCCTCATGTTCTTTGGCCATCAGATAGTGCCACCGTTTGGGGAAATTTGTGGTTTCTTTGAAAGCCTCAATTTGTGAGGTGAGGCCCAGGTAGAAGAAGTGAGTTTCCGAGGTGAAGACCTTGAGGCTTATAGCTTGACCCTACTTCCGGTCTGCTGAGACATGAGCCAGTTGACATGTAATCTTGCTGCCACAGATGGGAGGCACTCATGTCACCAAAGAGTCACCACCATTGTGACTCTCCTACCACGAAGGCCTTAGATGGCTGTGTAGCTGTCTGTGGTTACCTGGGCAACCAATTATGGTGCTTAGAGAAGAGGTCAGAGATGGGTTGTATTTTGTGGGTGAAGCTGGCAGACTGTGAAGAGGATGTGTGAAAGCAAGAACTTGGGCATGGCACTCAGCTTTGGAAATGACCTCATAGTCATCTGATGAGGACTGACCTAGATAATGGGTGAAAAGCACTTAGCTTGGTGCCAGAAACTTCTTGAAGGATCAGAGCATTCTTGTTATTTCACTCCTGGTGCTGGCTCTCTGAGAAGCACTCGTTTGAACCTTAGGTGAAAGTTTTCTTGCCCTCAGTTTTCCCAGGCATGCCACGCGGCAAGCCAGAGCATCTTCCAACCATTTGATAAGTATTGATTCGACATTTACAGTGAGCCAGGCACCATTCTGAGGACCAGTGACACAGAGTAAAAGAGACCAAGTCGTGCCTGCCCTCACAGGACTTTCAGATGAGTGAAGACTACTGAACAGGAAGTTCTGGGGAGAGTGAGGAGGGAGCCGATGGCTAGAGACCCTTGTTGGAGGTTTATCTTGCGGAAAGGAAGGCTTCCTGTATGAAGGGATGCCACAAGATAAGTGAGAACCTGGCAAGATGGAGGATGAGGATGCCCATGGCGGGGCGACTGAGAGGAGATGAGGGATGAGTGAAATGACTGTATTGCTTGAGACGTGAAGGAATGTGTGTTTTCCAGTGCCAAAATTCCCAAAGGCAGAACTGCCCAAACATCTTATCTCATGCTTGGGAGACCATGAAAAGAGAAGGTGCCAGGACCCATCAAATGTAAGTGGGCGTTTTCTAAGGACCCGAGGGTTTTGTTTGTATTCTTTGAAAGGTTAGCAACCAAGAATAAGTGGCTTGCGGGGCCTTGGAGGAGAAAATGTTCTCTAGGCATGTGCTAACTCGTTGGCTAAGATGACCATGTATGCCAAGGGTGATGGTGGAGTATTTTGTTTTTCCGTTCTGGGGATCAAATCCAGTGAGTTGCATCCTCAGCCTTTGGGGGTTTGTGGTTGGTTTTTCCTTTGTTTTTATTTTTTGAGATAATGTCTCATGTAGATGCTTTAAACTCCTGATAATGTCTGGCTTTAAACTCCTTACATAGCTAAATATGATAAATTTTTGGTCCTTCTACCTCCACTTGCCAAAAGCTGGGATTACAGGCTGGACCATCACACCAGCCAGTCTCCCCACAAGCCTGTTGTTGTTGCTTTTGAGATCGGATCTTGTAACGCAGCCCAGGCTCGCCTTGATTTGAAATCCTCCTACCTCAGCCTTCTAAGCAGTGACATTACAGGTCCACATCATCCTACTAGGCTCGGCTGCCTCTCAAACATCAGGCTACACCCCAGCACCAGGAGCAACTCGAGAGAATGTGCAATTTCTGGACCTGCTCTAGGTCTATTTTACATGTCCCTTTCTATCTATCTGTTCCTGGTAGGCAGTCAGGATCGGTGCCGCGAAACGGTGGTAAGGTGCTGTCATGGTTAAGCAGCACAGCAGCAGCGCTCTCTGAAGGATTGCTAAAAAGCGTGGCGATGCCATCAGTCTGTCTTCCTACTGGCAAAAGATTCTGAATTGTGCTCGAAGGTCTCCTGCTGGGTCCTTGTGGAGAACAGGCGTGGGAAAAGTCTTAACTATGCTACAATGCCCTTTGCCGCTGAGCTCTCCCCCCCTACCCCCCCCCCCACCCCCAAGAAATAGTGGCCATAAAACCATTGCTGCACTTGCTGCAGAATTACTTCAGAAGCTGGTGCAGGGCTCAACATCTGTTTGCTCTAGAATTTGTTCCCAGATGGGTATGTTCTTCCAGGCAGTGTGAAATAAGTAATTCAACACACTTACTGCCTTGGCTGCCGGGCCGTTCGGAGAGGGATGTGAAGCCCATCAGCAGACGCTCCTTTCTGTTGTACTTCTGCCCCTAATGTGTTTATCAAATGTATACGGGGACCCGACGATGAAGGACCATGGCCACCCTGCTGTTGTTGTGCTGGTGGCAAATACTCAGAAACCAAACCGCCGAACACTTACATACAACTTAGCTGAAGGAGAGAAGCTTGTTTTTCAGCTTTCTGTTCTGAAAGGGCAGGGGATGTTCCTATCTTGAGTCCGTTTGTCCCACAGAAGCTCCCTCAACACAATAATACTCCGCAGGATGTAACGCATTCTCTCTTTGGATTGCTGCTACAGTTGTCTCTGGAAGTCCTGATCCAAAGAGGGAAACTGAGGCCAGGCGGTGTCAGCAAATGGCAGAGTGCTGCGGACTCCATGGCAGAGGCCTGGGTGCCTAGCTTTTGGTGACAAGCCCCACATTCTTTCTGGATTTTTAAGGGGTCGTGCCAGCCTTTGCTATGACCTTGTAAAAGTGGTTTATTCCCTGTCTTTGTGGACTTCATCAGATCCTCTTCTGCTGGGCCCCCGTGTTCGTCCTCAGAAAACCAGTCCTGCCAACTCTGTTTGAATAACCTATAATGCTATAGTCAAATTTAGAGCCCAGGATTGTACTTACCTGCTGCCTGTATCCTGGCCTTCCTCCTCTCAGTGCCCCCCTTTCACCGATGTCTTATTCTAACTCTATGCTAAATATTCACATCAAATTCCACAGAGATGCCTGTTTTCAGAAGCCTTGAGGACCATCGTCCCTGGAGGAGGTGGAAGAGCTGCTGTCCTTGGTGGGGCCCAAGAATCTTCGGGAAACTCTTATCTACTGGGCTCTCAGCGGAAAGATCCCCTGCTTTCTTTCTCAGGATAAGTGTTTGCGCTTTGCCTGTGCGTCCTCTCATGCTCTGTGAGCAGCTTAAGCAGGCTCATGCTGGACACATTTCCATGAAACACAAAGTGATATTGATATTTTGCCCTCAGAAGAAAATATTTTTGGCATCAATTCAGGGAAGCAGAGACCCACTTCAGAAGGGAAAAAAAAAAATACCAGACATGCCCCACCCCACTCCTAGAGTGCTCCTCTGCCTGGTGCACCACCCTTTCTGTTCCAATTACGCCATCCATAAATGTCTCCATTTTCAAAATGATGCTCCCATTATGGGCTATTTATATAGGATAGACTAAAAGAGTCCATAATGCTCACCCATAAGGCAAGTAGCCTCTAGATTTCGACTGTTCTCTAGTCTCTAGAGCTGCCACCTGTTTCTTGGATGAGAGCAGATATGCTGGCCACTGCTAATAGACGATGCTTCCTACGTGCTTTTAGACTCTTAGGCACTTCCTAGGACACTGCCGATCTATCTTCAGGAAGGTCACCATTTCTCATGAGTTTTGACATACCAGGAGAGCCTCTCTCTCTCTCTCTCTCTCTCTCTCTCTCTCTCTCTCTCTCTCTCTATCTCTATCTCTATCTCTATCTCTATCTCTCTCTCCCTCCCTCCCTCCCTCCCTCCCTCCCTCCCTCTCCCTCCCTCCCTCATGTGTGTGCAAGTATATGTGTCAACACTGATGAGGACATCAGAGTTGCCCTTCCTCCTCAAGTACCGTCTTTTGTGTTTTATTTTGTTTTTTGTGTTTGGTTTTTTTGTTTTTTGTTTTTTGTTTTTGTTTTTTTTTGTTTTTGTTTTTTTTGTGACACGGGGCCTCTCACTAGGACCCAGCACTAGCTAATTAGGCTAATCTAGCTGGTGAGCGCTTACTGACTGAGATGCATGCACACACACACACACACACACACACACACACACACACACACAGAGAGAGAGAGAGAGAGAGAGAGAGAGAGAGAGAGAGAGAGAGATTATCTGAACCTTAGTGCTTTCTACTTTAGTCAGTTCTCATTGGCTCTTCTCACCTAAATAAGTAAGCAGGGGTGCCATCTTTCCTCTGACTGCTTTCATTCTTGTCTCTTATTTCCTTGGTTCATGCTGGCTTTCTTTTTACAAGAATAAAATTGAAGCCAGTGGTGGTGCACGCCTTTAATGCCAGCACTTGGGAGGCAGAGGCAGGCGGACTTCTGTGAGTTCAAGGCCAGCCTGGTCTACAAAGCCAGTCCAGGACAGCCAAAGCTACCCAGAGAAACCTTGTCTCAAAAAACAAAACAAAACAAAAACCCAAGCCCAACAAACAAACAAACAAACAAACAAACAAACAACAACAAAACCCCAAGAATACAATTGAAATGGCCCCAGCACACACACACACACACACACACACACACACACACACACACACACACACACACACACACACTTTCCTTTCTCCCTTCACCCCTAGCAACAACCCACATACCTGTTCTCCATTTCTAGAACTGTGTCACTTCAAGACTTATATAAATACAATCAAAGAATGGGTAACTTTTCAAGTTAGCTCTTTTCATGAAAGAGAATTCTTTGTAGAGTCGATCACTCTGCAGCCAGTGCCAGTAGGCCCTCCCTTTCACAGCTCAGTTATATCCCCCAAGGTATGAACGTAGCACAACTTTGTAGCCATCCATCCACGCAAGGGTGTGAATGTTGTTTCTGCTCTTTGGTTGCTATGGCTCCACTGGCTTTGTCATCACTTCTGTTGCTGTGAGAAAACACCATGGCCAAAAGTAACTTGGGTCCCGGTAATAATCCATGGTGAAGGGAACTCAGGGCAGAAACTCAAGGCAGGAACTGAAACAGAGACAGACCATAGAAGAATTTTGCTTACTGGCTTGCTCTCTCCTCATGGCTTGCTTTCTCATATAGCCAGGTACCAGCCCAGAGGTGGGACCACCCAGAGTGAGCTGAGCTTTCCTCCTTCAGCCACTAGTTAAGAAAATGCCCTACAGGTTTGCTCATAGGCCTATCTGGTGGGTACATTTTCTCAATTGAACTTTTCTCTTAAGTGACTCTAGCTTTGTGTCATGTTGATAAAAAACCTAACCAAGACATGGACAGAGAGATCTCTGTATCAGTCTTCATTTCTCTGGGCTAAATGCCTAGGAGTACAGCTTCTGGGTCATATGGTATTTTATGTTTCCTTTTTTTTTTTTTTTAAAGTGCCAAAGTCATTGCAGTGGCTTGCCAGCTTACATTTCAACCAACAATATGTACTTCTCGCCTCCTTGCTAGCATTTGGTCTTGTCTGTTTTTCACCGTAGCTGTCCCGATAGGTGTGTGGTGGCTCCTCGCTACAGCTCTAATTTGTATTTCTCTAACAGCTAATGATGTTGAGCACCCGTCATGTGCATATTTTCCATCTGTGAACCCACTGCGCTGAAATGCCTTTCCATGGTTCTTGCCAAGTTTATAATTGGATCAGATGTGGGTTTTTTGTCTTTACTGTTGAGTTTTGAATATTCTAGGCAGTTCTTTGTCAGGTATGTGATTTCACGCAACTTTTTTCTTTCTTTTGCTGTGTCTTAGATTTCTGTCCTTGGAATTTTTCACAGAGTCAAAGTTCTCAGCTCTCTAATGTTCGTCTCATTTTCCATTCCTCCATAAAGTGTCCTTTGAGTTTCACACCCCCAAATGTGCTACTTAACCCCAGATGCCCAAGATTTTCTCTCATTTTTCCCCCTTGAAGGTTTTGTGGTTTTACATTTTATACTTAAACTTGTGTCGATTTTGTTTTAATTGCAATATAATGTATGAATTTTACATTTTATTTTATTTTGGGTCTCTGGATATCCAATGACTTTAGCAACATTTATTGAAAAACCTAGCTGGACATGTTGGTGCTTACTTTTAATCCTAACAGAGACGGAGGCAGGTGCATCTACACTTGAAGCCAGCCTACATATTAAGTTATAGGTGAGTCAGAGATACATAGTGAGACCCTGTCTAAGGGGGAAAAATCTTGCCTTACGTTTTTACCAAAAATCTGTTGGACATACATATGTTTGCATGACTATGTATAGGCTCTGTCTTATTGGTCTTGGCGTCCATGCTTGCCCTTAACCACCACAGTCTTGACTGCCATGATAGTCTGATGAGTTTTGATTAGATGTTAATAGATTCCTTCCATGTGCCTTTTATTTTAGAGACCTTTTAACTCTTCTAGGTCTTTTAAGCTTTTAAAAAAATATATATATACATTGGAGAGTTTTCTATGTCTATAAACAATCTTAATGGGGTTTTAATAAGGATTGTGTTAAGACAGTGTACTGATCTGGTGCATGAATTCTTAACTATGCTGAACCTTCTAAGGCATGAACTCAGCGTGTCTCCTCATTTATTTATATCCTTTTTAATATTTGTCACCAATGTGTATTTTTAGTCACAAGTCCTGCATATGTTCTGTTGGATTTACCTAAATATTTTTAGTAACTTTAAAGATATTGCATTGTGAAGTTTAATGTTTATGGGTTCACAATTAATGTCTAGAAATTCAGGTAAAGGGCTGGCTGAATGACTCATGGGTAGAGGTGATTGCCCCCAGCCTGGTCGCTGGAGATCAGTCCCAGGCCCAGTTAGTAGAAGGGAGAAGCAAGTCTGGTCTCCACATGCAAACAAATTGACATAATAAAAGATAGGCAAATAAAGCAGTTATCTGAATGCCTCCTCCCTTTTTTAAGATGAGCAAGGTAGAGCTCTTAGGAGGCTGAAGCAGGTGGGTTGCTGAGTTCAAAGCCAGCCTGGTCTACACAGCTGAATCCCAGGCCACCTAGGGCTACACACACACACACACACACACACACACACTTTAAAAAGAGCTCTGGAGAAATGACTCAGTGGTTAAGAGCACTCACTGCTCTTGCAGAGGACCTGGATTCAGCTCCCAGCAACCACATGGTGGCTCACAACTGTCTGGAAGTCCAGTTCAAAGGGACGTCACACCATCTTCTGATCTCCCCAGGCACTAGGCATATGTATGGTGCACTTAAGAACACACAAGAAAACACTCATAAAATATAGATAAGTAACTAAAAATAAGTCTTCAAGATAAATAAACGCTGACGATTTGACATGTGTTAGTGCTAGGATTCAGGAAGACAAGTTTATTGAGGTTTTTCTACACGAACAATCACGTTATCTACAAATGTGGACAGTTTCACTCTTCCAGCTGCTCTAAATTTTATTTCCATGTCTTAACTTGCTCCATCCATCCTACTGCACTGTATTGAGTAAAAGGAAAGTCTATGGCTTGCTTCTAGTCATGGGGTGAAATTATTCACCTTTCAACATGCAGTCTAATGTTAAGCAGTTTGTGTTAGGCTGTTTACCAATTTCAAGAAATCCCATTCATACCGAGTTTGCTGAGCACTTTCTTTTTTGTTGTTGTTTCGGTTATTTGTACATGACTTTCATACATTGGAACATTTACATGGTCTAACTGTGTATGCAAAACTATTCATGACACCTCCACATTGTTGTTTCAGTTATTATAATGTTTAGTCCTGGTGTTGACAACTCACCTTTTTAATTACCAGAAGTTTGTCAATTTTATCATTCTTTTCATGGGAGCATTTTGGTACATCGCTTATTTGTTACTTTTTTAAAATTTATAATTGTGTGGTTCCTATTTTCTCAGTTTCTTTCCTTCTGCTTTTGAAAAAGGATTTATTTTATTATTTTAATTATGTGTTTGGGGGTGGTATGCACACGAATCCTAGTGTCCAAGGAGACTAGAGGCACTGGATCTCCAGGAGCTGGAGTTGTAGGCAGCTGTGAGCTGCCTCGTATAGGTACTAGGAAGGAAACTTAGGTCCAGGAAGAGTAGCATGCTCTCCTAACAGCTATACCACCTTCCCAGCTCCTGCTCTGACTTTATTTTGTTTTTCTTTTTCTTAAGGGAGGAGTTTAGATGGCTGTGCCACCTTGCATCAATCCTCCTTCCTAGTTGGTAGTGTTATACAGCTCTCTCCGAGGGCAGCTCTTGTCATATCCTGTATATTTTGGAATATTGTAATTTTTATTTTTGTTTTTACTTACTTCGATTAATTTTTCTCCATAGACATACTCAACCTGTGAATAACTTAGAAATGTGTTCTTTAGTTTCATGTGTTTGGAGTTTTTACTATTGTCTTTCAATTAATAATTTGTCGTTTGATTCCATTGTGGGTTAGGGAACACAGTCCACATCATTTCAATCATTCTCAATTTGTCTAGGTTATTTTGTAGCCCAGAATGTGGTCTGTTTTGAAATACATTACATGGGCCATTGAAACTAGTATATACTGTTTTTTAGTAAATTCTGCTGGCTAATGGTTGGTGTGTGTGTGTGCTGTGAAGTTGGTTTGGAGTTTTTTTGGTTTGGTTATTATTATTTAACTTAGTGGTTTCTGTGTAATTATTCTATTGCTATTGAAAGAAAGTCTTTGAAGTTGTAAAAATAATTGTGTCTTGATGTGTCTAGTTCTCCTCTCAGTCTTGCCTGTGTTAATTCACATATTTTAAAGGCTGTGTTCTCTCCCGCTCCCTCTCCCCACCTCTCCTCTCTAGTCTTTATTATTTGAGTTTTGTTGGTTTGTTTGTTTGTTTCTATCCATGAACTTAGGGCTGTGGTCTTTTGGCAAATTGACTGTTTTATCATTAAGTAGAGTCCTGTTCTGTCTCTGCTGGTTTTCTTTGTTCCAAAATCAACTTTAATACTAATACACCAACTCCTGCTTTCTTTGGATTAATATTTCTCCCCTTTTACTTTCAACTGTTATAACCGAGATGAGTTTCCTTGGGGTAGTCTGGGTTGTGTTATTTAATCAAGCCTGACCGTTTCTGCATTTTAACTGCTAACCGTAGACTGTTTACAGTCATCATAGCTGCTGACATGTACAGGATGTGTGTGGACTTTATCTTCCGGCTTCCATTCCTTTGTCATAGAACTCTCATGCACGTGAGCTCACAGCGATGGTGATTGTATGCACGAGGCCCGCCCAGCTTCAGACAGACGAAACCTCTTCACTGAGAAGGGGAAGTGGATACAAAATCCTATCAGTAACCAAGAAGCGATTTGCAGCTGATACCTGATGGGGAAGGGCATGTGGCTTTTCTCCAGTGGAGTGTCACTGGTATGCCAACCACACCCATGGCAATACCAAGCAAGAGTAGTCAACCCACTGGCCAATACCAAATAGACGTTAGAGATTTTGTGTAGTTTTTGTTTTGTTTTGTTTGTCTTACTAGGCTTTTTTTTTTTTTTAAAGTTTGTTTTGGTTTTTGGTTTTTGTATTTTGGTTTTTTGATAACAAGACAGTGAGAGAGCTTGAGGTATGGAGAATCTGGGAGGAGTTGGGAGCTGGGAAAGAATGGTGTCGCAAGCCTGTAATCCCAGCACTCAAGAGGCGGAGGCAGGAGGATAGCTGTGAGGTTAAGGCCAGCCTGGTCTACAAAGCGAGTCCAGGGCAGGGTTACACAGAGAAACTTTAATAAAAAAATTTTTAATTTTAAAAAAGATTTTGTTTTTCTATATTCTTTTTATTGACTTCCATGAAGTTACTTGAACATTTATTTGGCCTCAATTTAAAAACTATAATTCTTGGAGTGGAAGTCTATGCTTTTGCCAGTGTGTGGTGTTGGAGGTGGTCTGTGAGGATGGAAGTGGTGAGTGGGAGATTGGATGTGATGTGTGAGGTTGGAGGTGGTAAGTGTGAGGTAGGAGATGAAGTGTGGGGTTGGAGGTGCATAGCCTTTCCCTGTGGGGTAGTCTGGAGCACAGTGATTGTCATCTACGAGTTCTTGTAGGCTCCCCCTTTCCTGGTTCTTTGGCTTTGGCTGGCTCTTCAGTGTGTGTCTGGATTGACAGTTTCTTCAGCTCCAAATCTGGCATACAAGAAGCTAAAGGAAATCCCAGGGAATATGCCACGTGTCATCCCTCAGAGTCTGCAGGTTGTTTGTTTTTTTGTTTTGTTTTGTTTTGTTTTGTTTTCTGAGACAGGGTTTCTCTGTGTAGCCTTGACTGTCCTGGACTCAGTTTGTAGACCAGGCTGGCCTCGAACTCACAGCGATCCGCCTGCCTCTGCCTCCCAAGTGCTGGGATTAAAGGCGTGTGCCACCATGCCCGGCCTGGTCTGCAGGTTCTTGACTGGAGTGTTTTCATCTCTTTCAGAATGTTCTTACATTTATTAATATGTAAATTCTAGAGTGGTTTTTTTTTTTACTTGAAACTATTAGGAAGAAGTTGGGGTCACCAGTCATCATTTTAGAAGCAGATGTCTCCACTTAGCTGTTTTTTTAAAGTTGTGATACCCTGTTTTAAAATATAGAACTAAAAATACGGATAAAAGACTGCCCCAGTGGCATCTAGGGAAATTATTCTGGAAGTCTCCCCTCTTTTTTGCCTATCCCTTAATTCCAAGAGTTCCCACAGAGCTTTAAAAACTTCCCAGCCTTTTCAGCATTCAGCTTGAGAAGCACACCTCAGAACCTCTCTACACTCCTTCAAAGAGAGAGGCAGGCAGGGAACAAAGGTGCTATGCATGGCCTGTATTCCTCTCTCTTCACTAGACCCAGTCCTCCCCAAAGATGAGGGCTTGTTCTCCCACACCTCAGTCCCTGACTCTGTTCCCAACATAGCAAGGCCTATTGTGTGTGCTGAATGGACACATGACATTGAAGGCATTTTCAGGCTCTAGGGGATACTGTTTGTGTCTAAAGGAAACCCATGGGTGTTGTCTTGGCAGGAGTTAGTAAAATCTGCGTGGTTGGGCCATTCTGTTTAATGAAATAATACTGCCATTCAAGCAAATGTGTGTGGATTACTAATTCTCTGGTAATGACTAAATATTCAGATAACTGTATGGCATGTGAGTTTGGGAATGATCCTCCCATAGTTTGAATTGTCAGTGTGTTCTCAGTGCCCACCATGCTGGTGGATCCCCAGAGAGGTGCTGCTAAGGGGACAATTAAGATGAAGAATTCAGAACAGTGGCTTAGATCATTGGGGTGTGCCTTTGAAATGGGGTTTGGGCTCCCACCCCATTTCTCTCTTTTGTTGGTCAGCCATATGGAAAACTGTTTGGCTCTACCACAGCCCTCTAGCCATTGCTACCTGGCATCCTCACCATACACCCCAAAGGAACAGGACCAGCTAGGCATGGACTGGACCCTCCAAACCTGTGAGCCAAAACATATCACCTCTCTTCATAGATTGATTTCTCTGGGCATTTCATTGCAGCAATGGAAAACAGGCAAGCAGGTCCTCTCCAACATTTTATCTATCCTTGGTGAAGATACAGGGAGATTTTTTTCTCATTTGCAAGAGTACTAGGCCTAGAGTTGAGTTATAAACCATGTACAAGGTGGTTCTTGGTACTAAGTGTTTTCTTTAAAAACCTTTCTCAGGGCCAGAGTCATTAAGATAGTGGCCAAGAAAACAAGACCCAAGGTTCAGCTCCTGGATAAAGAGAAAATACCTGATGGGAAAATTTCAGATTCATGGCTCAGTAGATAAGATCACTGGCTGCTCTTCCGGAGGGGTCCTGAGTTTAATTCCCAGCCAACTCACAACCATCTAAAGCTGCAGTTCCATGGAATCTAATATACGTCTTCTGCTGTGGAGATGAAACACCCATATACAAAATAAATGAGTAATTAAAAAGACGTTTTTGGATTAAAAATTATCTTGGAAAACTGTCTCATTATACAGATTTTTAAAAAAAACTTTAAAAAAATTCCCTTCCCTGGGTTAAAAGAAGCTCGTCCTGGTATGATGGGAACATATCTGAGAATTTCCATTTACTTCAGATTTTGTAAAAAGCCAGTTAATGATCTAGTTCTTGACAATTTTTGAAAGGCTTTACTTCTGTGCTTAAAATGAGAATATCAGGGATTTAAGTGCACCAGAAAATAAAGGTGACGTAGAGGATGTGCCCAGGATACATACATGGATGACTCTATACTGGTAAGTGTAAGAAAGGAACTACAGAGTATGAATGTACGGGGTGCTTTACATAATGCTCTTATTTCTTCCTCAAGGTGAGAGTCTATAAAGATACTGGTTTCAAAGCTGGATGCAAAAACGCCTCCCATTCCTACGTTGCCTACCTGGTACTTCATATACTGGGGTCTCTAGTTCTTCCTCTTGAGTGTGGGTGGGCTTGCAAATACAACTGAAGTAGCTTGCCGATTTTCAAGAGTAGGTTACAGAAGTCAATATGGCTTCCCTATGGCTTTCTTCCAACAGACATGCTTAGGAATCAGCTGCCGTGCTAGGAGGAAGTTCAAGGGGCCACGTGGAGACGTCCCATATAGGTGTCCTAGGCAAGGTGTGAGCTGACACTTCCCAGACTTCCCAGACCAAGACTTTCAAGTATTCCAGCTCTTGGTAATGGAGTCAACCCTGACTTTTGTCATCTAGGCAAAGATGTATACATTATAGGAGTACAGTTTAATGTTACTGTGCTCTTTCCAAAACCACAGAGTCCATGAACTGAAAACAACAGCTATATTTTCACACTACAAGAGTTGGATGGTTTCCTAGAAAGAATAATACTGAAACATCCTCTAGTGTAGATATCATCTTCTTTATATAAATATCCATTAGGAGCTGGAGAGGTGGCTCAGTGGCTAAGAGCCCTGGCTGTTCTTCCAGAGGACCTGGGTTCAATTCCCAGAATCCACATGGCAGCTCACAACAGGCTGTAACTCCAACTCCAGGAGATCCAACCCCACCCCTACACACAGACATACATGCAGAAAAAACACCAATTCACTTGAAATAAACAAGTCATTAAACATAAATTAGGATTTTTTTTTTTGGCTTCAAGCAATAAGACATCTGACCAGAAGTGATCTGATCACCTTTAGTTTTTCTCATGTAGCAAGCAATCTGCAGGCAGCCAGTTCTAGCAGCTTAGTGATGTCAGACTCAACGTTTATCTGCTTTTAGGTCCTCTTCTCAAGGCGGCTACACAGTTCTGTGTATCACGTGTTCTCAGGGAACCATGCAAAAGCCTGAAAAGAGACAGAAACTTAGCTGTTGTTACTTTGCTAATGGTTGTTTGAGAAAGGGTGTCTCATGTCCAGGTGGAGTAAGCCTTAGAAACTGGTCTTGAACTGTGATCTCCTACCCTCCAATTCTGAAGTTCCTGTGTTCCAGGCCTGCACCTCCTAGACAATTTTCTTGTAAACTAAACTTAGGGCTACATAGAACCTGCTTGGAAGCAGACATCACTTTCTTGAAACAAAGTTGTCATCCCCCCCAACACACATACACACACACACACACACACACACACACACACACACACACACACACACACACACACGGTGTCCAGCTTGCTTTGACATTTAAAGGGATGACGAGTCCAAGTCCATCCTGATGACAGGAAGAGCCCCAGGTGTGTGCTCTTGGATTTATGCTTGCACGCGCCTCCCTTGTGATCTTTCATGATAAATCCTGCAAGCTTCTCAGATTTCATAGGGCACAGAGCGCCTCGCTTTACTTTAACTGCAGAACTTTAAAACTTTCACAGCTTCCCTATTTAGTCTCTACCACAGGAGATGGCTTTATTGGTAAGGAAAAAAGGAAAAGGAAATGGCTATTGGGTAGACAACCTCCTTTTTCTAATGAAAAAAAAAACACGTGAGACATATAGATTAAGTTGTACAAAGGTGGCATGGCCAGTAAAGGACAGACCTCGGCACTGTCAGTGGGAAGAAGCTGTGCCTCATATCATCAGGCAGTACTATAGGCTAACTGACTAGAGGCTCACCCACCTCGGTCTTACAAGTCTTCCACTGCTTGAAAACTTAAGGAAACTGTTCTGGAAGGATTCAAGAGTCTCACTCGTAGATCCTCAGGTTGAAAGGTCACAGGGTAATGACTGGTTATTTTTCTGGAGGAAACTATACCTCTCACTAGCCTGTGTCCCTTGTGTTGCTGCTTTTCCTTTTGTACCCCTCTCTGACATGACTAGTTGCAAACAACACTCTTCTCTATTGAACCTGATCATGAGTCTTTATACAGCATTTCAGTGAGGGGGTCACAAATAGCCTTCCATAGAAGCAGAATAAGAAGTAAAATCAATTACCCATCTCTATGGGGGCTCTAAGAGGACTGTGTGAAGTAGCCAGTGGCTTACAAGCCATATTTAGGGTTCTCGGGTGACAGCCCCAGACTTCCCTGAGACCCATTGGCCCTCACAAAGCTGATTCACCTCTCACTTGACACATCGCTGGCACAGGTGTTAAGGCTGATGAAAGTAGGAAATCTTGGCACTGTTACTCCACCAGCCTTCAGTGAGGGCAGGAGAGTGGCCAGGGAAATAAATAATACTTAGCTGCGAAAGCCATGAACTCCTTAAGGACAGCTGAATCCGGCAGAGGCACACCTGTGTTTGGAGGCTGATGTTTGCTATATGTCAGCCCTGCCTGTTATCCCTGGAAATGACAGTAACAGGGTCCCAGGGTTGGCATTCAAACCACAGAAGAGGCCTCCGCACGGTAATTGTTAATAAAGAAGTCGCTAGAATCAGAACTCCATTTTTTTCTAGCAAATCCCAGTTATGTGTCTGGTGACACCTGTGCTGTCAGGATGAGATCTGCACTCTCTGGCCTGGTGTGTGAGGCCCGAGGTGATCTTGTGATAGACTGCAGATGGTTCCTGGTTAGAGGTTCAGAGCTAACTCATAAGCTTTCTAGGCCTGCTGTCCCAAATTTCTATTCCCAATTATGAATTCAACAAAACAAAGCAAAAAAACCCACATTCCCTAGAAAGTCTGATGTAAGGAATTGCAGAAAACTGAGGGTCACCATTCAGCCTTTCAGACAGCTTCAGCTGGGAAATTTGTTTTTTGTTTTGTTTCGTTTTGTTTGTTTGTTTTTTTTCATTTCTAGGATTTGAACCTAGGGCTTTGTGCTCTACCACAGAGCTACAGCCCCCAACTATTTTTGAGCTCTTCTGTAAGTCCCTGGGATTGCAAAGCATTTATAACTTACCTTGAACTTCCCCTACCACCACCCCCACCTGACCCACACCTCCCACAATGGAATTCTGATGATGTGAAAGGCTTAGCAAGACTGGAAGCTCAGAAAATCAAGGTTTGTCTCCATGGTGACAACCGTGTGGAAGGTCTTGGAGACTGGAACATGCTCTCGTGGAGACAGCTGCGTGCCTCTGGGTCTTCCTGATCCTGCATTGTCAACACTGGTCATTTATTTTTCTCACATCTCTGGCTTATTTGAAGCTCAAGGCCCTTCTGCTTTTTAGAGTTTTCAGCCTTGCCTTAGGGTTGGATGAATCTGTCTTTACCTTCTGGCATTCATTTTTGAGACACACCCCCCCCCCACAGCAAAGTTGAGCTCCATTTTAGAAGCAATCTGGACACCTAAAGTGTTACCATTACTTGACTGCTGTTGGATCAAGTATCTGAGAAAGAGGGGACCATACCATGAAACACGATCCCTTAAGGGGGATCCTTAGCAGGGGCCATGGGAGAAGCAGGTGTCATCTGAGGGGCTCGAGGGTGTGGCTGTTCCTATGACTTATGCCCATGACATACTTAGAACATGATAGGCCCTGCAAATAAAGGTACATCAGGGTAGCCACAATAATAGGGGACAGTTTAGGCCAGTCAAGGCTACTTACTTAGTAACAGCCTGTTCCCCCAAATTAAAGGGAAAAAAGAAGCAAAAGCAGGAGCTGTAGAGATGGCTCTGAGTCAAGAACGCATCCTGCTCCTTCAGACAACCTGACTTTGGTTCCCAGGACCCAGATTGAGTGGCTCACAACTGCTTTTAAGTCTGGTTCCAGAGGATCCAATGCTCTCTTCTGGTCTCCATGGCCCCCTGCACTCACCCATGCACACACACACATTCACACACACACACACACACTTAATTTAAAATGAAATAAACAAAATAAATGTAAAGGCTCTCTGAAACCCAGGTCATGCAAAAGCATAGGTGTTTGGATTGCCCTTGGTCCATGGCATCAAAGAAGAAACAGAGGACATTCAATTACGTGGGCCCTATTGAAAAATTGTTGGCAGCTATAAAATCGCTCTTGGTCTCTCTCACTGAAAATGGAATGGAGCTCCAAAGCTAACTTTGATTGCTGTCTTTTCCTTCCCAGTTTTTTTCCCAAGCACCAGTCTCTTTTGGATCATGTGGGTTTGTGCAATATGAATCATCCAAAATGACCAATTAAAAAGGATTGTTTAATGGGTCATTTGTTCACTCACATAATTAGATGAGTAAGTACAACTTCCTGTCCCCAAAGATCCTACAAGTTTACTGTATGAACATCCCTGGCAAGAGAACATGACATGTTTGATATAAGGAGGCATGGCTCAGAAAGAGCATAAGTACATGGAGTGGTGTGTGTGTGTGTGTGTGTGTGTGTGTGTGCGCATTTCTCTCTAAGTTTTCTTTTGAATTCTGAATTCAATTCTGCAAAGAACTAAATGTCACAGTGTTCCCAAGTTGTATTTCTTGAGGTGAAAATACAAAGCAGATCGTGAGTCAGTTTCTTTGCTTTCTCATTTGGGTCCATGTAAACTGAAGAAGCAACTGGAGTTCAAGGGAGAAAAGCTGTCTGTGAACAGGAGAGTAGCCTCAAGCAACAGACAGGGGTTGGAAGTCTCTGTAGCAAACTCCAGGCAAGCATGAGTCTTGAACCTGCTTGAACTGTGACCTGAGGCCTCCATTGCTCAAAGCTTGTGGTTTTTAATGACCATGTCCAGCAGGAATATGTTGGGTGTCTCTTGGTAGTTTCTTATTGCCAACATCTGAGGGGCTTTGCCACCACAACAAAAGGCCTCCGAACAATGAACTGGCCTGTGCCACCACCTTGTTGGAGAACCCATCAGCCTGCCATTCGTTGTTGGTTTTGAGATGTAGTCTTGGTAAATTGTCCACATAGTAGCTTAAAGCTCTCGTCCCTCCTTCTTCTGCCTCCCAAGTGCTGCAATAATTGCCATATGATCTTGCTCCCATTTTCCCCATCTCTGAATTTCAATCCTCTTCTACGGAAAAGGAATGCGTAGGGCATTCTCAGGGGCAATGAGAGACCATGCCATCAGCAGACAGAATGCTGTGCTGGGATTGGCTCCTATCAAGTCATAGACCCTGACTATTAAATGTCCAGATATTTGAGAGGCAGTTTGAAACTTTTTGTTTGCTTGAAACCAGCTCTCATGGGAATGATAAATGCCATGGATCAGCTTACCAGTCCCCTCCACTGCCACCAATCCTAAGAACTAGTTATTAGACCCTTGACAGTGCAATACTATGTTTATGACACTCCTATGTGGATCTACATTTATGATAGACATTGCTAATGAATCCCAGAAGCCTTTTCCAGTCTGGCTAAATATAACATTTTCTTTCTTTTTTCCTTCTTCTTTTTTCTTCTTCTTTCATTACTTCCCTCTTCCTTCCGTGTGTGTGTGTGTGTGTGTGTGTGTGTGTTTTGAGACAGGATCTCTATGAGTTGTCTTGGCTGCCTCTGCCTCCCTGAGCGCTCAGATTTCAGGTGTGAGCCACCACCTTTTTCCCATTTTTATATGCAGCAAATAATCCCGGGTGTCTGCCTGCTCCAGACAGTAGGGATTGGGGAAGAAACAAAACACACACTGTGCTGGCTAATTTTGTGTGAGATTGACACAAGCTGGAGTTATCTGAGAGAAGGAAACCACAAGTGAAAAATGCCCATTTGAGGGCTGACTATTGGCAACCCTGTGGGGCATCTTAACTAGTGATTGATGTGGGAGGGCCCAGCTCATTGTGAGTGTGGCTATCCCTGGGCTAGTATTTCCAGGTCCTATAAAAAAGCAGGCTAACGTGGTGATATCCAAGCTTGTGCTGCAGCCAAGGACAATGTCGGGGTCTGTGGTTCTACTGCAGCCAGGGTCTGTGTTAATGTCTGTGGCCCAGGTTACCACTGAAGGCCAACAGGATGCCCATGGTCCATGCCAAGAGGATGTCTGTGGTCCATGCCAAGAGGATGCCCGTGGTCTATGTTGCAACCAGAAGCCATGTTGATGTCTGAGGGCCATGATTCCTCAAGGGCCTTGTCTTGGTCTGTGGTCCTACTATATCAGGGCCATGTTTGTTTGTGATGTCACCAGAAACCACATGGAAGCCCATGCTCCATGTTCCAACTGACTATAAGTAAGAAACCTACTTTGACAGGGATATTGAGGACTACAGACCCACAGTTGACAAAGAGGGAAATGGAAGGCTTCTGAGACAACCCCTGCACTCCCATACCCCCCCCACTCTGAAATAAGAGTAGCAGCCTAAACAGGAAGCCACTGGAGCGAACTCTTAAGTGTGATATGGATGCTCAAGTGTAGCTCCCTACAACTGATGGCTTCCTGCAGGGGTGGGATGGGAAGGATTCAGTTCTATTTATGGGGCAGGCCACTGAGTGTTTGACCATGCTCCAGTGAGTATACAGAGAACACAAAGTGGACTTTTTTGTTGTTGTTGGGGGGCCATGGAGGGGGGAGACACAGACATGGAAGAACTGGGAACTGAGTGTATGACGTAAATTTCTCAAAGTACCAGTAAAAATATTATGTTGAACTGTGAGCAAGAGCTGTCCCTGACTCTTCTGCCTGCCTTTGGGACACTTTCCCTCTCCTGCATTGCCTTCTCTAGCCTTAATTGGAGAAGAAGTGCCTAATCGTACTGCAACTTGCTATGTCTTGGCTGGTTGATATCCATGGGAGGCCTGCCCTTTTCTGAAGAGAAATAGAGAAGGAGTGGACAGTATGGCAGAAAGAGGGAGGTGGAAGAGGGGACTGGGAGGGAAGGGGGGAGAAAAAACTGTGGTTGGGATGTAAAATAATAAAATAAAATACAAATATCATGTTGAATAAGGAGAAGAAGCTGAGCAATCCATAGGAGTTAGGCAGTAAGCAGCCCTCCTCCATGGCCTCTGCACCAGCTCCTGCCTCTAGGTTTCCTGCTTGAGATCTGGTCCTGACATATGCTCAACCATGTTCATAGCTGCCTTATTCATAATAGCCAGAACTTGGAAACAACCTACCTGTCCCTCAATAGAAGAATGGATAAAGAAACTGTGGTACATCTACACTATGGAATACTACTCAGCTATTAAAAACAAGGAATTTCCAAAATTTGTGGACAAATGGATGGAACTAGAAATTGTCATAATGAGTGAGTTCACACAGAAGCAAAAAGAGCTAAATGGTATATACTCACTTATATCGAGACACTAGTCCAAGGTGTACGTCCCCATGAAAAACTGTACCTACCAGGATAGTGGGTAAGAGGGGAGGACATCCTATTGAAACTTTAGGTGTGAGAAGCCTGGGAGAAAGAGGAAATAGAAGGATCCAGCGGGTCCTGGAAAACTACAGACGAGTCTGGGCCCTGGGGTCCTCCGCAAACTGTGGCAACAGCCAAGGAAAAAATAGGCAGTAAACCTTGAACCCCTACCCGGACTAGCCGATGGACATTCTCCACTGTTGAGTGGAAAAGGAGATCTAACTTTCACACAAACTCTGGTGCCCCATATTTGAACATGTCCCTTGGATGGAGATGCCTGGTGGCACTCAGAGGAAAGATAATAGGTCACCAAGGAGAGACTTGATACCGTATGAGCATATTCAGGGGGAGGAGGTCCCCCTCAGACACAGACTTAGGGGAGGGGAGGGGAGTAGGGGGGAAGTGGGAGGAAGGGAGGAATGGGAGGATACATGGGATGGGTTAACAACTGAGATGTAATATGAATAAATTAATTTAAAAATGTATATATAAAAAAAAAGAGATCTGGTCCTGACTTTCCTCAATGATGAACAGGGATGTGGAAGCATAGTTTCAAATAAACCCTTTCCTTCCCAAGATGCTTTTGGCCATGGTGTTCAATCACAGCAATAGTGACCCTAACTAAGATACACACGGTCCCTATTTTTGTAGTATTGTACTTTCACTGAAAAGAAGCCCTTGGCATAAGTTACTTACCTTTTTACCTGCAGGTAGCATTCCTGTGTTAGGCAGCACTGGATGCTAAAATGTACACTATGGTTTTGCATCTCTAGTACCAGTTTACCCTGTGTGTGAACCAAACTTCAGGTGGCTGTGGCAGCAGCTTTGGTTTCCTCATTTTCCTATTAGGTTAGCTCTTTATTGTCAAGGTACCCCAAAATCCTACCCCCAGTAAACTACTCCCCCAACTGTGTGCTCACTCACCCAGCGCCATAGTCTCCCTAGCATGAATATCATGTTTTGGGGACTCTGTCCAAAATTCTTAGGCACTACTCTTCTATGAAATTTTCTCATACAACACAAAGGCCATGGTAGTTAGAGACAGTGTTGTAAATCTTTAGTGTGTTCTTATATGTTTCCAAATGTCATATGATCCAGCTCAGAAAGTGTTGGCTCTGTTTCTTAACAATTAAACTTTATTATACAACCCAACTAGCTTACACAAAAGGGAAGAAAGGTTAAAGAGAAACAAGAGTGAACCTTCCGGTATCCCTAGGTGTCTCTGGCCTGCGTGCTGGTCCAGCCTGTTCGCTGATCCTCTTCCCGATCCACGTGCGCTCAATCCCAGTCTGAACCTGCTGCTCCTCTCTGTCCTCTCTGCCTACCTGTCTCTCACATGCAAGGGGTGGTCTCCCTCTCCCATTGAGGGTCAATTAGAAACACAATAGTCCAGGTGGAGTCCCTTGGTCCCTTCCTGAATTCCAGGCCCAGGATGGTCCACCCAGTCTATCTCAAGGTTAATCTAAGGGTGTATCCATGGTGTGTCCAAGGGCAAAGTCCACCAAGACTGCTTTCACCTGTGACAAAGCTTACAATCCTTCCCGCAAGAAAGCACTGAAAATCCTTCCTGTAGCTGACTTGTGTTGCTCCCTGCCATGTCTCACTGATGCAGAGGTTTAAAAAAAATGGACAGATGTTAATGGAGAATGGAAGAGGGAGAAAGCCAGAAAAGGGAAGAGGAGAAAGGGTAAGAAAAGCACAGAAAAGGGAGGGCATAGGATGAAGAGAAGATTTGGGAAGTGGAAGATAGTTAACATCTAGGCATGCTTGAAGACTATGCCAGCACAGCACCTCAGTGGAAATGTCCAGTTAGCAATTGAATATATGTTCTTAAGGGTGAAAGATAAAGTTGGTGTTAGGAACTCAAAGTGTGAACTAAGAAGGCTGGAGAGATGGCTCAGTAGGCAGGTGTGCTTGCTGTCTGACCTGATGACCTAACTTCATAGAAGGAGTGAGCCAACTCCTGCAAGTTGTCCTCTGACCTCCATGGACACCCAGGCACATGCCCACTCACATCTGCACATATGTACACACACACACACACACACACACACACACACACACACACACACACACACACACAATTAGGTTAAGTACTTTTTAAAATAAAAATTGGAATGAGTGCTGAGGATGTAGCTCAGTGAGTAGAGTACTTTGTCAAGAACACACAAAGCCTTGGGTCCAGTCCCAAGCTCTACACAGACTAGGTGTCATGGCAAATGGTTGCAGGCTCAGCACCTGGAAGCAGAAGCAGTAAGATTATAAGTTCAAGGTTCCTCTTCAGCTACATAATGAGTTCTAAGTCATCTTGGCCTATCTTAGACCCAGTCTTAAAACAACAGCAGAAAGATGTGCTCCAGGACATGTTTCCTGGTATTAAATACCTACATCTATGATAGATTTGAGAGCTCCCGCTAAGGTGTATGCCAGGACATAGAGAAGTGTCTGGCATAGATAAGCGCTATGAACAAATATTTGCAGCACTACACTCATTTAAATGCAATTTCAAATGGGGCCAGTAATGATCCCCATGAGTGTTTGCCACAAACATTCCCAAGGGACCTCAGTCAAGTCACTTTTTCTTAGGCAATACTTTCATCAGTCAAATGAGGGAATTGAGTCATATTTAGGGACAAGCAAGGTAAAAGTCTTCTTAATTGCACCAGCAGCTTATGACAGCAATCTATTCTGGAGAGTCTATCAGTAGGACCAACCAATGTTTTGACTTCTGTTTTGTATTAAAAAAAAAAACAGAACAAAACAACAACAACAACAAAAACACAGGGGTGGGGGGGGGAGGGAATGATGGTGGTTTGTGGCAGTTATGGACTTATATGAGTGTGGTTAATGCCAGTGAACCTGAACCTGGAAGTGGTTAAGCTAAGGTTGGTGTTAAATATGTTTTCACTACAATTACATATAGTACTTTTTTTAAAGTGGTGAGTTAGTTTTCTTAAGGAACTGTCAGTTCCTTTTCAAGGGCTTTGAGGTTTCTTCTGTCTCTCTGCTAGAGCATGGAGGTGTCAGCTGAGGCACCCATCAGCTGGGGAAGAGGGCCGCAGAGCTGCTGTGAGCCTCCCCTCCCAGAAGTTGTGCTGGAACACCATCATCCAGCACCAGTGAACATGACCTTATTTAAAAGCAGTCATGACCAACCTAACATGAAGCCATACTAGATTAGGGTAGCCTTATAGTCCAGTGTAACTGGTGTCCTTATAGAAGAGTTGCAAAGAAAGGAGAGCAGCCTGGCCTACAAAGTGAGTCCAGGATAGCCAAGGCTACACAGAGAAACCCTGTCTCAAAGAGCAAAACAACAAAAAGAGACTAACCACCATATACACAGGCAACAGAGAGGTAAGGCATGCCACTGAGGATGGCTATGAAGGCAGCCCAGTGCAAAATCATAAGCTCACTTAAAGCAATATGGGATTCCATATGGCATCCTGACTACACAGTGTCCTCAGGAAGATGTGTGTATGTGTGTGCATGCATTTGTGTATACACAGAGGAATATTGCCATTGTGGCTCACAGTCACTCTATATTAAAGGCTTACATATGTCAGTAAGAGTGGCAGCACCTGTCTTAGTGTCAAGTGGACATCCATCACTGGAGTGGTTCAACTGTCCCTTTACTAGAAAGAGCCCTTTGCAACAGTGGGCTTGAAAGTAGACGGATGAGACTCGGTTCTATGCTTTGGGAAGCTTACAGCTGTGAACAGGTAATGAGATATCAATAATTAAATCTACTAAACAAGTCTATGTCATCAGAGAAGTAAAAAATACCCCGAGTGTGTATGCTTATAACTCTCTGGGAGGCTCTCTGGGAAAGGAGAGCTCTTCAGTGAATCTCTAGAAACACAGAGGGGCAGAAAGGATCATTCAGGCATGAAAGGGGCGTGTCGTGCAAGTGGGGGATGTGTATCAAGGCTCAGCAGAGTCAATGACATCATTCTGTCAGGGAGGAGTCACTGGGGGCCATGCTAAAGCCTCAGGTTTAGGACAAGGCCCAGTAAAAAGGCAGCTATCTGCAAGCTAAGGACAGAGGCCAAACCTGCAGATTCTGCATTCTTGGACTTCCTGCCTCTAAAACCAACAGGAAATACATTTCTGTTTCATAAGTCATCTCTTCTGTGGCATTTCGTTATGGCAACTCTAGCTTATTACTATGCATGAGATATGACTGTAAAATAATTAACATGATATGGCACAGGGGGACTATCTCAGATGTTGGCCAGGTCTTGAAGGTATCTAAGCAGGAACAGCATCAGAGCTGGGCTATGGGTAAAAAAAGAGAGAAACACTCTTTCATTGCTGGTGGGAATGCAAATTAGTACAGCCACTTTGGAAATTTGTCTGGCGCTATATCAGAAAATTTGGAATAGGGCTTCCTCAAGACCCAGACACTCCTTGGAATGTACTCAGAAGATGCGCCAGCACACAACAGGAAGATTTGCTCAACCATGTTCATAGCAGCCTTATTCATAATAGCCAGAACCTGGAAACAGCCTAAGTGTCCCTCAGTAGAAGAACAGATAAAGAAACTGGTACATTTACACTATGGAATACTACTCAGCTATTAAAAACAACTAATTCCCGAATTTGTGGACAAATGGATTGAACTGGAAATGATCATAATGAGTGAGTTAACCCAGAAGCAGAAAGATTCAAATGGTATATACTCACTTATATCTGGACATGTCCCAAGAAAGTCTTCAATTACCAGGAAAGTGGGACAGAGGGGAGGACATCCTATTGGGACTCTAGGTGAGAGAATCAAGGGAGAATGGGGAAATAGAAGGACCCAGAGGGTCCTAGAAAGCTACAAGTAGATTATTATGACGGGTGGATCTGGGCCCAGGGGTCCTGCTCAAACTATGGCACCAGCCAAGGACAATACATGCAGTAAACTTCGAACCCCTACCCAGATCTACCCAATGGACAGGACATTCTTCACATTGAGTGGAGAGTGGGGTCTGACTTTCACATGAACTCTGGTGCCCCATATCCTCAGTGACAATAAGTTTCTATGTTATACTATAGGCCACTGACCAAAAAAAGGCATGCAAATTTTCCATCAGTCAAAATGAAAACAAAAAATAACCCAACTGAATCCCATGGGGAAAATACATAATCTAATAATTTATCCTGTGACAATAAATATGAGTGTTGATTTAAAAATTGTTTACTGTGCATATTGTAGAAACTGCAGCAAAGAAGCAGTTTTTTGAGTTGATGTTTAAATTAGGTCAAAGATGCTATGAATGATCATAGATGATCACATGGGGAAGATCCTATGTGTTTGTTTTTTCTGGCCATGGACTGCTCATTGCTGGTCTGGAGAAAACCTTTTATTACTGACGTGGGAACATGACTTCCAGTGGTGTGAACTGACTGGTCCGCAGTCAGTGTTGAATGCTGGCTGCTCATCCACTGGGAGTCTGAATAGCCCGTGTTTTATTACTGGTTGCTTTGTTTATGTTTTCCACTTGTACTCTATAACAGATCTACGTCATGAGCTACACAGGAAGCCATGGGGTTCAGAGAGAATGGTTCACCTTCTCAGAGTGCTGCAACACTCACAAAATCCCAAGCCCATGAATTGGAGTCACAGTGATGCCTGGCTTAGTTCTGGGGAAACTTAGCCAGCACATCAGTTCATCCTTGCCCCCTTCCCTCACCACCTTCTGGCCCCAGACGATGAACAGATTACAACAGCATTTGTGAACAATCCGGTCTTCATTGAAGACAGCATAAGAAGCACAGAGCAAAAGGTTCGTCTTGTCATTCGTGCTCAACTTGAAGACCAAGTTCAGACGTCGTTTTCAGCCCCTGTCAAACTCAGGCTGTCCTTCTCAATCTTCTGCACCAATAGGAAGGTCACTTTCCTCCCTTTCTCATGGTTCAGTCTCTCCAGAATATTCTTCCAGAATACCTGCTTCCGCTCATTAAGCGGACCAGCACCTTAGAAAGTACTTGGACATGTCTTTTGAACTCTTTTACAGCATCTCTCTACAAATTATCAAAAATGTTAGATGGTCAACAATTTCTATTCCTTGGTCACTGTAGGGTGATTTATGAGCAAAGCAGATGCTGCCCAAGATACACTGTAGACAAAAGCATGTGAGTGTGCACCAGAGGGAAGGAGAGTCAGAAAGCCTTTGGCTGGGCTTCTGTGTGCTCCTCCGTGTCGCGGTTGGCTGTTTAATTAAGACCAGCTGTCTCGTTCAGCAGTAGCTCACACAAGGAAACACTTAAAGGACTGATTTTCTGATACTAAATATGACTTTTGAAACCCAAATAGTTCTTATTATTAAGCCTCAGATCAAAGGACAATGTAATTAGTACTTGGAACAGAACTGTGAATAGAAAAGCATTCATCAATGAGTATGTTACCCCATCTTTAGATCGGCTTACACATCATGTGTATATACATGATGATGGAAAAATGGGATGTATTTGGAGAGCAGAAATAATGCCATAATATTGTCTGAGGCTTTGCCTGATGTGAATCTAATATACTATACAGTGTATGTTTATGTGTATGAGTGGACTTTTTTAAAAAAAATAACTGTGTTATGTTTTCTCATCTTTCTTACTATTAGTTATCTCGAATATTGTGACTTCAGTCACTTTTCCTAAAATTTTTCTCACTGATAGACATTCGTAAAATCAAAAAAGTCTTCATGGATCTCATGTAAATTAACGCCACTCTATGATGACTTAAATCCTCTAATAATTCTTTGGATAATTCCTAAATTACTCAAAGAACTGTATCCTTGGCAATAAATCCTAAGAACAAAATGAACATGGGTTTGTGGGAAGGACTAGTTGAAGAAAATAGGCACCTAAAATGAGGTAGAAAAGTGGCGAAAGCTTTTAGACAACCATTAGCTATCCTCCTGGAGAATAGATTAAAATGTCTGAAAGAAATAGAAATGTTAAATGCTCTAATTCTGCATCAAGTATGTAATTTCTTTTTTTTGTTGTTTTGTTTTATTTTACAGTCAACCGGTTGGAACCTGCAAAATAATACAGCACAGATTTCTTTTTATTGGTCCTATAATACTTCCCCCTGAACAATTATGCATATGATTCAGGGGACTGTCACAGCCAAACTGATGTCTTCCCTCGGGATCAGGAGAAACAATTGCCCTTCCCCATGGGGTGGCTCTAAAAGCCAAGTCTAAAAGCTCAGTCCATTGATGGATGGCAGGAGCTCTATGGAGTGTGCCTCCCTTTGTGGCTGGGCCAGGGACACTGCAGAGCTGGGCAAAAATACTTCCTTCCAAATGGCCAACACGTACATGGGCCTGCTGCAATGCTCTCTAACCAAAAAGGAGCAATGGTGCCACAGCTTCTATTTTAATGTGTTAATGGTTCCCGGTTTGTTTCAGTCCTCCAGGTTTTCGTGTCATTAAGTGAACAAAGCAAACCAAGAAACACAGGGTGTAACTTTAGATCGATAACACGTGAAAAAAGAACTATTTCACTAATTGTTCCCTTAGTGTCTACTTTGCCTTCTCTTCTGCGTCACTCTTCCACCTCCTCTTTTTCTCATCTTCACAGGTTTGAAAAGTTGTGGGACTGAGCCTACTTCATCTGCACCAAGGGTCCAGTCTGAGCCCTCACACTAGGGGTAAGTAGCTGAAATGTCCTCGTGGGCTAACTCTGTGATTGGCATCTTCTCTGTAAAATGGGGTCAACTGAACTCTCACGGTGCTCATGAGGACCGAAGGACAGAAGATAAAATGCAGTCCTGGGAGTGACAAAAAGGACAGAAATCAGAGCTGGCAGCTGCCTTCAACCACCCACTCACCACCTGCCACAAGGTCCTGTACACCTTATTTTGGGGGGGTTGAGGTGGGGGGAGTGGCAGGCTGGACTTAAACCTTCTCTGATGCCAAGGATGACTTTGAGTTCCTGATGTTTCTGCCTGTCCTGGGAATGCTGGGAATACAGACATTTGGTGCTACACCCAGTTCATGCAGTGCTGGGAATCTTGGGGCTTTATGTATGCTAGGCAAGCACTCTACCCATGAGGCCATGCCCGGCCTTCTATGCCTTCCTCCTCTTACACCCAAACTAAGAACAAAACCACCACAGAACTTAGGCTTGTTGTTGGGAGGCTTACGTGACCTTCATATGTGTAAGGAGCTCGGATGTAGCCTGTGCTGAGTCAACCCTGGCCAATGCTTGCCCATGTTAAACAGAACTTGTGAATATCTACCTATGGTGTTAATGGAGTGTCGCTCCCTCTACCTCACTAGAGTCAATGTGTCCAGTACAAGAGTTTGTCTTCTTTCCCATGCAGACAGAGTGTGTGGTGCCCTTTGTGAGTTGATGTGTTTGAGGAGAAGGCTAGCTGGAAGGTTCACCTAAGGGAGTGGTGAGATGTCTGTCTCACAGGGTCTAGAAGTTCAGGATTGAATCAGATGACACTCACTCAAGGCAACATTGCAAAGCTATGTGAAATGTCCCTCAAAACATGCCAGTTTATCCAGGCCAGACTGTGAGTCTGCTATCAGGGCCTTAGTCCAGGAGAGCCTGAAGTTAGGCTTCTCAGTCATGGTGTGATCCCAGGTTGTAACATAAGGGATTCCTTGAGGGGAAGTGGCTTTGTGAAGTGGAGGGGGGGGCGACACAATGAACACCATTCCCAGGCAAGATGCTTGGGGACCCTCACATGCAGGAAGCAAGTGGTCCTGGAAGTCATGGGAGTTAAATGAAATAATTGATTGCCGTGAGATCTGACTTGGGAACTGCCTCAGGAGAACTGCCTATCATGGGTGAGGCTGCCAAGCAGAAGCTGAGAGCTATTCTGCTAGAACCGATACACCAGACAGCTGTCTCACCTAGGGAACCTAAGGGCCAGTGTGTGGTGTTTTATGAGACTTTGACATTCCTGATTGTTTACGGCCTTCTTGGTGAGCCACTTACAGAATTTACTATGATCAAGGAGAAAGCCCTGGGGAATTGACATGCTGAAACAGCCTTATCCTATCATCTGGGTGACACGGAGTGGCACAGTGGGTTAGGTGGTTAGTTGCAACCTGTGTAGTCCCTAGAAACTTGCTCGCGCTTCGGTAAATGACCTCTGTGATCATACAAGCAGTCCTACAAACACACTCAACAACATGGAGGTAAGAGGGGGCTGGTAGGAAAAAAAAAGGTGTGCAGAAGAAATGGAATGGTGATGAAATAGAATAATGAGGATAAAGTTACCAAAACACAGTGTGTGTGTGTGTGTGTGTGTGTGTGTGAGAGAGAGAGAGAGAGAGAGAGAGAGAGAGAGAGAGAGAGAGAGAGAGAGAGAGAATATGAATTTTAATTAATAAATACAAGTGTTGAGGTTGAAAATGCATTGAACCCACCCACTTTGCCAAACAACACCATAGTTTAACAACACAGAACACTGTAAAGGAAGGGTTATCTGGTTCACTGCCTGACCACATGTCTGATGGAACTGATGTTCAGTTGACCCAACCCAGCATAAAGAGAGGATCGTGTCATACAACCTTGGCCCAAGAAACCATCGAAAGCTAAAGTATGGCTTCTACTGACTATATCATTTTTGCAAAATTGCAATATTGCAATATTTGAGCTTGAGAGATGGTGCAGTAGCTAAGAGCACTTGTTGCTTTTCCAGAGGACCTGGGTTCAGTTCCCCAAACCCACATAGTTACTCACAACCATCTGTAACTCATTTCAAGGGATCCAATGCCCCTTTCTGACTTCCACAAGCACCAGGCACTCATGTGGCATGCATACATGCATGTAGGCAAACACTCATATGTATAAACTAAAAATAAATACATCTTTTTTAAAACTGCAAAGTTGTAAGTGCAGCCTAGCAAGGCTGTGGTATGTAGGAGGCGGGGACTTGGTGTGATCCTGGCAAGGCAGAGCTCTGCCAGCTCGTAGGGCTACTTCATTAGGTCTCCATAGCCTGGGCAGCAGTGTTGGGGATACTGGGGTCACTGTTAGCTCTTACGTTCACCTCTTAAGTTATACGTCATCTTAATAGAGGACCTCAAAATAGGTCACTAAGTGTTTATCCAGAAACTTTCCTTTACAGATGTTCTATAATACATCTGGCTATTCCAGAACCCTTTATTTCTGAACGAAGCATGACACTTAGCCATTATGTTCTCTTAAAAGATGAAAAAAACTTCTTCCTACAGTAGAGAATCAAGTTCTCTACAGGTCAGCCAAGTAGCCAAATGTGGACGACAACCTGCTCTATTTCCACCATTGTATACAGTCCACTCTGATCATATGCTCAAACACAGCGCCCCACTAAGAATACCTATCACACATTTGACATTAGAAGTTAAAATATGAGAGTCTGTTCTATAAGACCCTTGCAGAGCTGGCTACTCAGGGCAGATTATTCTGGGACAACTGTATATAGTTCTGTTATGGGAGTTTCAGGGCCTAAGCTCTTGCTCTGAGAGTCCCAACATGCTTGAGTTTGTTCATGAGCCTCAAGGTACCAATTAAAGAGACGATCAAGGGCTGCAGTAGGCTGTAGTTCTTTAATTGAGCAATTGGGTGACATGCATGAGGAAGGACCCAGGGTCAACATCTAGTACCATGAACCAAAGAAAAGACAACAAAGAGATGGTTATTGGTGAGAGGCAGTGGAAGGAGATTTAAGCAGCATGGCCACACTGAAGTGATTCAGTGACTCCATGTCCATCTCTCAGCACCGACCTGAACTTTAAGCATTAATAGAAGAAGAGGGGCTGGAGACACGAAGCATGTATAACCAAGCAATCTGATCAGGGTGTGGTCATGCTGTTTATTATCTCAGTTCTGGTTCTGCAAGGTGACTCAAGGAGATCGTAATTACTAGAGGGGACAATACAATTTCCAATAATTTAGCCGTGCTCCAGGGTTCAGCTTCCACACAATAAATAATTTTCCTGATTTACATGCGTATGTGGGGGCGGGTGGGTTGGCATTACTGTGGCTTGTGATCTTTATCATATAGGCTCTCATATCTTCTTGTTCCTGGACCCCAAGGTGATTGACTGCACACTGAGCTTTTAAGAGAAGCAAAGCTACTGCAACGAGCGCTGGGCATTTAAACAGCTAATTTGGTCTCCTTGTAGCAAGGTGTAAACACATTGGATCTTCCACCAGATCTGGAAACCTTTCTCCTTTAGAAAGTTGCTTATGAACCTAGGCCTAGCACGACAGCAGTGAACTATGACTGCCACTATCTGAGCCATCAGCCAGGCCCAAGGCTGCCCTTCCAGCAAAGAAGAGGAAGGTTCAGTGGGCAGCAGGGCGGGGGTGGCCACGCAGAGGTTAGTGTTGAGCAAGTCATCCTTGAAAGGTGCCTACTGAGTCAAAACAAGCCTTGAAAGCAGATCCCCATTTAACTGAAGCAGACATTCGGAAAATCAGTCGTTTTTTTATGATTTAGCTAAGACTCTTCTATTCCAGAAAGCCTTCTCATTTGGTTGCCTAGTTTATCCTCAGACATTACCATCTGAGTCTGAGCCAATCTCTCAAAGAGGAGCCATCCTGCTTTCATTGTTTGGGGTGATTTCTTCAGCCTTCCCCCTCTTTGTTATATCTGTAGAGTGCTGGAACACTGACCTGGCCAAGCTTACTTCCTCTTTTTTAGCCAGGCTTGGCTTAGCTCCAGAGTGATTTGAGGCCTGTTTTGGAAGTAAGCGTGGGAGGTGGGCTGATGTGGAAATAAAGGTCAGATAAATAGCTATTGTCACCTTGAGACCCAGGTAGGACAGGAATCTGCCAACCCATGGCAAACGTTCTTCATGGCCTCTGCTCCACTGCTTCTACATGACCCTGCCACTGTTCCTTGAAGGGATACAGAAAGCTGTCTGAGGGGGTGTCCTGTGAAATCCAAGGCCCCTGGTTGTTGCAGAAAGACACAAGAGATCACAGAGTCCTTCGCTCTGTGTCTCTCCAGTAGTTCTGCACTTGGGAAAGAGGTAAGGCTTGGGGCAGGGAGACTAGCTAAAAGAATCTTCTTTACCCAGTTAAGAAATATTGACTATTCAGGATTGAGAACATTTGGTGAACCCTTGGTGTGCTACAGATGAGGGACTGGTTAAGTCTTGCTCAATCCTCCTCCCCCTTCGCTTTTTGTTTCAAGACAGGGGTTTCTCTGTGTAGCCATGTCTGGCCTAGACTCGCTTTGAAAATCAAGGTATCCTCAAACTCAAAGACATTTACCTGCTTCTGCCTCCCCGAATGCTGAGATTTAAGTCATGGGCCACCACTTCCCGACTTGTCCATTCACTTCTTATACAGCGAATCTTCCTTTCCTTCATGTTGTTTAAAAAAAAAGATTTATTTATTTATGTGTATGAGCACTCTATTTGCATGTGTGCCTGCATGACAGAAGACAGCATCAGTCAGAAGAGGGCATCAGATCCCACTGTAGATGGTTGTGAGCCACCCCATGTGGTTGTTGAGAATTGAACTCAGGACCTCTGGATGAGCAGCCAATGCTCTTAACCTCTGAGCTATCTCTCCAGCCCCCTTTGCTCCAGGTTTTAGGGTCACTCTAGGAAGAAATGGAGACAGAATAAGGGGACAAACCGAGGCACGGGGAGTCAGAAGGCATGAATCCCATCCTGGCTGTGTCACTGTCGCCAAAACATGGAACGAACTAATTCCTATTATTGTGGTGCTGATGTCTGCTTTTTAAAGGGAGGGTGGGTCTGAATTAGATCATCGTCCTTCTTGGCTTGCATTCTGTCATGATTTATGAGACTAGACAGTAAATGTGGCGTAGCATGCACATGATAGATTCAGAAACAAATGTTATGGCGATTCACGTTTCAGCATCCAAGAGAGGCTTCGGCTGTAAAAGTATAAACTATGCCTTGTCAGATCTGTGACGTATCTCCCGGCTCCCCTTCAGGACTACCGTACTCCTCTCACTCCAGTCCTTGGGGAATGCTGACTGTCTACAGAAACATCCTAAGCTGAAGAGAATGGTACTCGCCTAATAGTCTCTCTCTCTCTCTGGGGACAACCCTTATCCAGGCAGAGCTGTTGTTAGACTGCAAAAGCCAAGCCCTCTCATTTCCTTTCTTAAAATCTTTAAAGAATCACCCTAGCCCAGAGCTCCCCTGGAATTCCACTGGAATTGCACCTTTCTTCAACTTCTCCTTCACCTCTACCCAACCGTGTTCTCTCTCTCCTCTCTCTCTCTCTCTCCTCTCTCTCTCTCTCTCTCTCTCTCTCTCTCTCTCTCTCTCTCTCTCTCTGTCTAATTTAATATTTTTAGGTGTTTTGTCTGCATGTATGTCTAAACATACATGCATGTAGTGCCTACAAAGACCAGAAGAGGGAGTTGGATCACCTGGAAAAAGAAGTGTTTGTGAGCCATTGTGTTCTGGGACTCAATTCTGGGTCCTCTGGAAAAGCAGCCAATGTTCTCAGCCACCAAGCCATCTCTCCAGCACCTCTCTTCACTTTTTTAGGTGTTTCCAGGCCCATCTCTACCCAAATCAGAGTGTTTCCCAGTGAATTTGACCTCTGTCTTCTTCCCTACAGGCTTTTCACAATGTTGGGATTTGGATTCGGAACTCTGTTCTTGCCCCCGCCCCCCAATGCCTTTATTCTTATCCTCATAAACTAAAGAAATTATGAGCCTTTACAACTTACAAACACTTCTGTCCTAGTTATTTACATTGAAGAACTGCAAATTCTGTCTACACGTGCAGTGACAGAACAGAACCATTCATATATTTTTGACCCTTATAATGTCCTTACTGTTTCTCTTTTGCTAATCTTAGCAATGTCTCAGGTGCTTTCGGTGTATTCTTATAGCTACTGTGACAAGCTGTCTCATAGCTTATGGAAGAACTGGTCAGTAACAAACCAACAGACCCTTTGCATCTTCAGCACATCCTTCATGTTCCACATTGCAGAGCATTCTTTCTTTCTTTCTTTCTTTCTTTCTTTCTTTCTTTCTTTCTTTCCATATATATTTATATTATTATACTAGTTCCTGCCTCACAAATATGTCTGTCAGATATACTGGGCCAGAAGGCTGAAGATGATGCTCCAAGGTTATAGAAAGTTGGGGTTTTTTATTTGTTTGTTTGGTTGGGGTTTTTTTTGTTGTTGTTTTCGAGACAGGGTTTGGCATTCTGAACTCACTTTGTAGACCAGGCTGGCCTCGAACTCACAGCAATACGCCTGTTTCTGCCTCCCGACTGTTGGGATTAAAGGCATGCGCCACCATGCTCGGCTTATAGAAAGTTTTGAGTGACTGTTCAGGCAGCAAACTGTCTCTGGCATTTTTTTTTTTTCACTTTAGGAGCTGCTATCCTGCACTCCCTGTTTACTCAGGTAATTAATTTTATTCCTCCTCAAGTCTTTGATGGGCTTGAAGACTAGATAGTTTAGTTTTACAACTAAGCTTAGTTGTTTAGAGGGTAAGATGTTTTTAGGTCTAGATAGATGTTTTAAGTTGATAGAGATGAGATATGACTGATAGTGATTTACATTTGGAATTTTAGACTCACCAAGATAGGAAAGATGTTTTCTTCAAGGCTGCCAAATACAAATAGCCAAAACACTATGAGTGTGACATTTATATAATTCCCAATTGTTTCGTGGCACTCCATTCTTAAGACAATGTAGAAACCAGTCAAGCCTCCTCAGCTCCTTACTGATCACTGAAATGCAGGTAGAGAGATGTTCATGTCTAGAATGCTAAAGACATGTCTTCATGTCCTCTTTCAGACACAAAGTCTATCTAGCTACACCACACACACACACACACACACACACACACACATACACACACACACACACACACATACACACACACACACACACACACACACACACACACACACACACACCATGAAACATAGGGGGCATTCTCTACAGGCATATGGGAACCAGTAAGGAGTGTGAACAGAGATAACAGAGAGTAACAGGGGTGAGGGGAGTGAGAAGAGGATAGCCTGACACATCTGTATGAAAATATAATGAAACTCCCTATTTTGTACACTAACTAAAAAAAAAATTGACAAGAGCTAGTGTAGACCAAACCAACAAAGACTGAGAGGCAGCTGCTACCAAAGACGTAGCAAAGATGGCACCTTCTGTGCGTGCCTCTGCACTTCAGAACCACAAACATGATTTCCTCTATGTTCATATTCTAAGCCAGAGGAGGTAGGAAGTTGGGGCTGGATTAGCCAGTCCCCTTCCAAACGACACCATGAAAATTCCCTCACGAGGACTGGGGAGATATTTAGTGGGTCAGAGTTCTTACTCACAAACATGGAGACTTGAAGTCAACCTCCCAGTGTCCATGTAAAAAGCTAGCATGTTTGCATTCACACCTGTACCCCCCAGTGCTGCTGGGGTAGAGTCATGAAGATCACTGGGGTGTGCTGCCTACCAGCCTAGCTCTAGGCTAAGCAAGAGACCCTGTCTCATGGGATTAAGGCAGGGCACTTGACATCATCCTCTGGACTCTATGAACACACTGACAGTTGTGTATGCACATACTCCTGCCCTGCCCCCACCCCAGGGGGAACCCCGCCTCCAAATGACACCATGAAAGACCTCTCCGAATGGCACTATGCAATCCCTCTCTCCAAATGATACTATTAAAAAAAAATAAATAAAAATTTAAAAAGCACCCTAGAAAACTGTCCTTTTTTAATTAATTATAAGTCTATGTTGAGCACATAGAAGCTGG
Organism: Acomys minous; assembly: GCF_964271855.1. NCBI lineage: Eukaryota > Metazoa > Chordata > Mammalia > Rodentia > Muridae > Acomys > Acomys minous. The sequence goes on along the minus strand of NC_140483.1, from coordinate 149,810,501 downwards.
GAAACCTAAGCCTCATTGGCCGTACCCAGTTGCCTGGGCTTCACCGTTTGAAGATACTTCAGCCGCAACTGTTCCATCCAACACCCTCTATGCAGGATGAAAAAACTACAACTGTGTTCTGTCGCCCAAGTTCAGCGCACCACAAAGAGGCAGAGAAAGATAGCAGTAAGGGGAGAGACAAATGATTAGTTATCATCCCGTGAGTGGCTAGATAAATATTGACTAAGAGTGCCTAGGAAAAGAAGCCTTCGGATCTGCCTGTAGAAATTAGCTTCCCTCCTGCCCTCCCTCCCACTGCTGCTCCGGCTCTGCTGTGAGAATCTGCCTACTTTATTTCTCTCCGTGGGAGCTGCCGTCTTAATGACACTGCGCAGCACTGCTCCAGCGGGCGGTCCTGCCTCAGGTGGCAGATCGCGCCTGAGAGAATTGAGATCTCATTTAAACTAAGTCAGAAATTTCCCAACTTGTTTCAAAATGAAATAGATTTGTAAAAATAACAATAATAATTATTTGACAGTGCTATTATAGCTCCCAGATCGAAACTTAACCTTTAAAGTAGACGCCATCCTTTCATTTTCCCAAAGAAGGGAACTTTCTAGGCGCCTGTGTCACGCATTTCCCACCTGGGCTAAAACTTTTCCCTCGCTCAAATAAGTCTCCTGTCCTGAGTAAACAGCCTTGGAGGAACTTAGTTCTTCAGGCCATAAGCCTTGTTGAAATGTTGGTTATAGTTCACAATTAGCTATTTTCATTTTTAAAAGCAATTCTTTCATACTTCTAGCCTTCAAAAATATCTATTGGTATAAAATTATGTGTGCATATATGGCATCAAAGTAGAAATGTTTATGGAACAAAGGGGCCTCAAGAGATGGGGGAGAGGGAGTATATACTTCTTTGGAACTAAATGGAAAAATACAATTAAAACATGTGTATTGAACCCAACCTCTCATTGCGGGGAGATGTTTATTTCTCCAGGCAACATGTCATTTTTCAAATAGACGTAATAGGATTTTATGTCAGTTTTTAAATAGTCTTATGTAGCTTACAGGCAAAATAATGCACCCGTCATAATAACAGAGTTTACCGCTCTCCTCTGTGCAAGGTATCTGGTTGTCTGTCACATGCTGGTCAGCGGTGACCCACTTGCAAGATGGCAGGCCTCTGTTGGGGTGTTGGGGGTTAAGTGAAATGTCTCCTATGCTCAAAGGCCTCCTGATTTGTCCCCTCCATTAGCATCATGCTCAGTGACCTGGGGCCTCTCCTCCAACTGCATCTTCCAACTACAGTTTTTGTTGTCCCCGTCCCTCCATGGTGACACTATGACCTGATCTGGAGTTGAGGCCGGTGTGAAGGATTAGGTCCTGTGGGTGGACCCCTTAGGACTGGGATATATATGTGCCCTCATAGGAAGAGGCCAGACAGCTTGGAAGGGGGTTCTCAGTAGAACTCGCAGCCACCGGTGTTCTCATCTGGCCTTTCCCAGCCACAGTGACTCTAAGACATGAGTTTCTAGTTCTGTTGTTTGTACTTTAGGGTGCACTGTTCCCGCACCCTGTGGGACTGTGATGTGCTACACATAAAGCTATTCAGCCTCTTATAACTTCTACCTCAGGACCACACGGTGGAGTCAGGACCTTCCTAACGCTCCAGCCACTTGCTTGAGTCTCCCTCAACCTTCCCCCGCCGCTCCCCTACTCTTTTTCGAACACCAGCAATGCCCTTATCAACCTTGGGCTACTCCCCTTCCATCTTAGACTTTTTTTTTCTTGGTCTGTGTACCTTATGCACAGACCTCACCTCCCACGTATCTGTCCATGTATCTCCAAGACTCGGTATCTGCAAGGGTGAGCTCATCAGCCAGTTCCCTTATTTATTCTTAAGCCTGTCCAGCCAGCTGCTCTCCTCAACCGCCATGTCCACCTAGGACCCTAAGCAATGTGGCATTTCCTGTTTGACCTCTCAGCCCTCAGGCCTGGTTCCTGTGTGCCAACTTGTGAGTTCCTTCAAGCAGCCTCTCTGGAGCTGAGCTGACATCTAGCTAGCCTCGCCTCGCCTTCCATGATTGGCCACGGATGTGGCAGAGACGTCAGGCGCTGCCGCCACTGTTCTGATTTGCCATCGTGTACTGGCATGTGTCTTGCCTGTGACCTTCACATCCATAATCATGGTGACCTGGCTAAATGTTTCTCATGTCCACCAGGGCCTGTTCCATCTTCTGTAGTGGTGTGGTGTTTCCTACAGTCCAGGGAAATCATATGAGTGGCTGTATCTGGTTTTTGGGTTTTGGTTTTCTATTGCTGTGATAAGACACCATGACTAAGGCACTGTATAAAAGAACATGTTTAATTGTGCTTTGGGTTGCAGAGGGTTAAAGTCTGTGATGGCACAGGTAGGTAGCAGGAACAGCTGGGAGCTCACATCTTGATTCAAATATTGGAGGGAGAGAAAGATAATTAAAATAATGTGAGTCCTTTGAAACCTCGAAGGCTGGCCCCGGTGGCATACCTCCTCCAGCAAGGCCTCACCTTAATCCTCCACAAATAGCCACCAACTAGGGACCACAGACTCAAGCATATGAGCCTATGGGAACCATTATCATTCTAACTACCAGAGTGGGGGTGTCAATCTTGCCCCACAGTGGTCCACTGTGAATCCCTCTGACTCTGTTCTTTTTGCTTCAGGGGAAGATGGCACAGCCCACCACCTGGAATCAGCAATTGGAACAGGAGTTCTTGTCTCTTTCTCCCCTTGTCTGCTGCTCCCCATTTCTGAAGAACACCCACACTAGCTATGAATGAACATTGATGTTTTTATAGCACCAAGTTTCTGAGCATCTTTAGAAAAATAAATCTTAAGGGCTGGAGAGATGGCTCAGAGGTTAAAAGCACTGCATACTCTTCCAGAGGTCCCGAGTTCAATTCCCAACAACCACATGGTGGCTCACAACCATCTATAATGTGATCTGATGCCCTCTTCATGCTGACAGGTGGATGTGCAGGCAGAGCACTGTATACATAATAATGAATAAATAAATCTTAAAAACAAATTTTAAGGGCTGGAGAGTGGTTAAGAGCATTGGCTGCTTTTCTAAGGTCCTGAGTTCAATTCCCAACAACCATATGCGGCTCACAACCATCTATAATGAGATCTGGTGGCCTCTCCTGGCACTCAAGTGTACACACAGGCAAAATACTGTGTACATAATAAATAAAAGAAAAAAATTTAAAAATATCTTAAAATGCTTTTCTTCACTCTAGAGAATTCCACACATGCACACATTGAAATCTGACCATATTCACTCTCCATCTCTCTCCTCCAACTCTCCCTGTACTTTCCCATCATGCTTCTCTCCCAATTCCGTGTCTTTTTAAAAAAAAAATTAATAACTCGGTAAGTCTAATTAGCAGTGCTCATAAGTGCATGGATGTGGGACTATCTCCCTCCCCCCACCGAGCATGGGAAACCTGCCAGTGGGAGCATCCTCAAAAGAGAATGATTCTCCCTCCCCAGCAATAACAAGGGGTAGGCTAGCTCCCCTCTCTACGCTGGAACTGTGACTGACTTGACCCTGTCTAGGTCACCAGAGCTCCTCCTGTAAGTGCATGCGTGTGATAGCCGAGTCCCATCCAGAGGACGGAGTCTTGCCGCTCTCCTCCCCGTCCTCCGGGTCTCAGAGTCTTACTGCCCTCCCTTCCATAGTGCTCCCTGCGCCTTGGCAAGGAGAAGGAGATGCCTACTGAGGGTAAAGCGCTGTAGCTCTCATTTCAGCATGTTGACCAGTTCCTCATCTCTTCATTGATTGCTGCCCACTGCCAAAAGAAGTTTCTTAGAGCCTCTTTGTTACCGCGGTTATTTTCATCCTAACAAATTCAGGTGTGTGAGGAGAGTGAATTCTACAGTGGATCCTATCCAGAATCACACTCCCCAGGGACAACAAAAACAAGGCTCACAGTGAAGTGGGGCATACTCTTCAGAATGGACAGAGAACTAAAAAAAATTATTTTCCTGTGCAAATAATTTTCTTTGTTTCGCTCGGTTTGCTTTGAGACAGGCTGCTTACTGTCACATAACCCTGGCTGGCCATGAACTTGTGGCAATGCTCTTGCCTCAGCCTGCTGTGTGCTGAGATCATGGGCGTGCTCAGGCCTGTGTGAAGAACAGTAATCATTCTGCTCCTGAGACTGTGAGTCTGCCTCTCTGTGCGCCAGGTAGAAAGGACACAGGGACTCTGAAGGAAGAAAGACAGAGCATCCAGCCCACCCTTTTCTTGTGAGGAGATGGTGCTCATGTTGTTGTCATGGATCACAGGGAACCTCCAGCCTCAGTAAGCAACAAGGTGGAAATTTGTAATTTGAGACCTCTTTCCCTCTATCATAGCTAGCAATCCGCACTAGGTAGGGAAGTGGAACATGAGATCGGTTAAAGAGAAAGGTGCAAGGCCCGGATAGACAGGTCAGTGCTTAAGAGCACTAACTGCTCTTCCAGAGGACCCGGGTTCAATTCTCAGGACCCACGTGGCAGTTCACAACTGCCTGTAGCTCCAGTTCAAGGGATCTGGCACACTCACACACATATACCTCATATACATGCAAGCCAAACACCAATGCAGATATATGTATATGTATGTGTGTGTGTATGTATGTGTGTGTGTATGTGTGTGTGTATGTATGTGTGTCTGTGTGTGTATGTATGTGTGTGTGTGTGTATGTATGTGTGTGTGTGTGTGTGTGTGTGTGTGTGTGTGTGTGTACTAGATGGGGTTGGGGGGTAAGAGGGGGAAGGAGGGAGAGGGAAAGGTTCAAGATCAACACCAGAAGTAAGGCTCTGGAGTTCTGGACTTTTATTTGATGAGAAAGAGGCTCAGCATATGAGCCAGATGGGCACGAGTACACAGTGGTGGGGGTGGGGGATGGGGATGGGGGGATGGAGGGCGAGGGAGCGCCTAGTGAAGGGGTCATGTAGGCCTGAGCAGCTGCCATTTCCTACTCTCAGATAGGGATGTCTACATGCTGATTGTAGCTGATTATCCCAGCTGTGACACTAACATGGGGAAGCCTTTCTCTGTCACCCATATGCTTTCTACCCAGCACTCCAGCAGTCTGATACCTCTGGGGAGAAACAACATGTCCCCAGACCATGCAGAGTCACTGAGAAGAAGCAACTGCACATCACCGCAGAAGGATCAACACGCTCTGTTCATATCATTGTATTATATCTGTAACTTGCAACCCTGCCCCAGTCAAACCAAACTGAGTAATAACCTGCAAATGGACCTTAATCCATGCAGAAAGCACTGTCTTAGTGTGCACAGGAGAAATAGTGGCTGCTTGAAACTCATCTGGGAGGCCAGCGACATATGGCTATTAGGCAGAGATTTCCAGGTGCCCTTCTTCCCCCAATGGACAAAGTCCCAGCATCTTTCATCTTCCCAAGAATGTTGACAATTCACACCTTTCTACTCTCCCCACCATCCCACCAGTACGCCAGGCATCTGGACGCTCTCTAAACCTACCAGCTTATCTCGGGCTTTCAAAGCTCTGAGTAAACTGGTCCTTCTGTCAGAAGGCCGTCCTCCCCTCCTCCCTCCTTCCCCTGGAATCTCTTGATGTTCTTTAAGATCAAGTGAAAAATCTCATGCCTTCTATCACATCTTTGACCGTCTACAGGCTGGATTCATTACTATTTCCTGTTATCCTTCATGGCGTCAAATGGAAGGGTGACACTCTCTACCAGGCCTGAGTTTCACGAACTTCAGCTCTTATTATTTAATCCACACAAAACCTCTTTGGGACTAGTGATCTCATGATAATTAATTTTACTGCTAACAAATGTTGTATTGGTGATTACATGACAAAGCCATATTTCAAACCCAGATCATATACCAAAACCTAATGTTTTGTAAAAGACATTTATTGAACTGGATGTGGTGGCACACACCTTTGAGCCCCACACTCAAGAGGCAGAGGCAGGCAGTCCCTGTGAGTTCAAGGCCAGCCTGGTCTATATAGTGAGTTCTTCTAGGATAACCAGAACTATATAGTGAGACCCTGTCTCAAAACCATCAAAATAAACAAATTAATTAGTATCTTCCCTAGCCTTGAGTTTCTTAAAGACATTATCACCTTTCATGTCTCTGAGTACCATGCACCATGCCTGCTATGTGATAGGCACTCCATAAATGTTTGTAAAACGAATAATTCAGAAAAGCATGATTATGCCATTTTCAAGCTTCCAAGGCTTCTCTGTTGTTATCTTTTACATTGAGAGGCATGAAAATTGTTAGTGTTCCTTCTGATGATGATGTTGGGAAGACTTTTCCCAGTAGAGACATTCAGAAGTCAATAAAATTAGACTACAGCCTTGAACTCCTGGCAGTTGGAAGAGCTCATCTTCGGTTGGGCTTCTTCCAAGAGTAACTGCAGAATATGCATAATCTCTACATTCTGTTTGTCTATTCAACAAAGATTGATGGAGCATACCCAGTACATCAGGAATTATGTTTCACTCTGGGGACAGAAAAGCTAATATAGCCATGGTCCCCAAAGTGGACTTGTAATGTCTGTCCATGCAGCACCACTTCTGATGATAGAAATGCTCTTACTCCCTTACAAAAATACCTTTCACCCTTATATTGTGTCTTAGGTGGGGAAGCTTTCCACTTCTTGACTATAAATTTGGGCACATGGCCAGGCATGACCACTCATTGCATTGAATCTTCTCTGTCCATAGTGAGTGTTGGTCACATGGCTGAATCTGAACCTACACTTGTCAATCATAAGAATTTTCCTGGATATAGTGGGGGTAATTTAATGCTATCTTCCTGAGGGAGCTTCTCATCAGAGAATGAACCAATACAAAGGAAGACAGATCTGGGCTTTGAAGAGAGCAAAGGTGTATGGATGGTACAATTTCTGGTCTAGAAAAAGACAAGTGAAGACAGCAGAAGGCCTGGACTTCCCACTCAGGCAAGCCAGTACATTCCCTTCTCGCTTCAGCTACTTGAAAGTGGATTTCAAGCACTCAGGAGGCAGAGGCAGGTACATCACTGTGAGTTTGAGGTCAGCCTGGTCTACAACGTGAGTCCAGAACAGCCAAGAAAACAGAGAAACCCTGTCTTGAAAAAAACCAACGTGAGTCCAGAACAGCCAAGAAAACAGAGAAACCCTGTCTTGAAAAAAACCAAAAAAACAAAACAAAAACCAACCAACCAAACAAAAAAAAACCGAAACAAAACCAAAACCAACAAAAAAGGCAAAACAAAAATCAAACACAAACAAACAAACAAAGTAGATCTGTTTCATTTGCAATTAAGTCCTAAATAATGATAACGATTTTATGGGAGTAGGGTTTTGTAACTAACATCTATAAATATAGATCCAGATGAAGGACAGGGGCTATGCAGAACAAAGAATTCCTCAGACACACTCGAGTCTAAGATGACAGCTGCTGCGTACAATATCCTCAGGCTCAAGCTGGGTCCTGGAGAAGGAAGGCAGGACTGGTAAAGAAGACTGCTCATTTTTTTTATGGCCATCGGTTATGTGCTATGAGACCAAAATGAGTTACATAAGAATAAAAGAGCTTTTCTCAGAAAAGCCGGTCCTTATTAGCCAGCAGTTCCGTATCACTAAGAAGAAGCACATGACTTGGAAAAGCCCTACACCAAGGTACACTTAACATAAGTGATGGTTAAAGAAAGCCAAAAACACAGAAGGAGGAAAAATCTTGGAACCAGGAAGTAGACTTCCCATCACCTTCCCAACACACTCTTCTATAGCATCAATAGCTATTCTCAGGGGTACGAGGGAAAATGAGAAGTTTTCATCTTATCTCTTTATCCTACTGTGTGGTGAACATGGGAAACAGAATAAAGAAGGCCCATTGGCCAAGGGGAAGAATACTTCAGACAACGGTGCAGGTCCAATGACTGACCATTCTGACTTTGGGTTTGACTCAACATCTATCAACCAAGACCGCAGTAAGATTCACAAAAACCATGATCAGTGTCTTGGTTAGTTTTTATGGCCAACTTGATACAATCTAGAACTACCTGGGAAGAGGGAACCTTAACTGAATTGTATTGATCAAGTTACATAGGCGGGGGTGGGGGACTAGCCCACTGTGGGTGGCACCATCCCTACGATGATGGGCCTGAACTATATAAGAAGATAACATTGAACAATCCATGGAGGGATCCAGTAAGACGTGTTCCTCCATACTCTATCTCAGGATCCTGCCTTGAGTTTCTGCCCTGATTTCCCTTAGTGATAGACTATGACCTGGAAGTGAAAACAGAAATAAACCCATTCCTCCCCAGATTGCTTTGGTCAAAATGTTGTTTGTTTCTTTGCTTGCTTGCTTGCTTGCTTGCATGCTTGTTTTTTCATAGCAACAAAAAATAATATACAGCACAGTGGTCAACCGCTGAGACAGTCTCAGATTGGTGAACTCGTGAAGAAGAAGTGAGAAGCCCTGAGAAGAGAAAGTTTCCCACTATGTCTCTGAGTCCTGGTCACAGAGTCCAGAAGTGAGAGTTTCTGCTGATGAGCAGACCCAGGAGAAACCAGGCTGGCCATGCAGGACCTCAGAGCTGAGCTGAACCGGCTGTCTCCACCTACCGTGCTGTGTTCCTGGCCATGTATGCTCTGTACTCATAGTTGAATGGCTCCTCTTACCTGTCTTCTGTTTCCAAGAGGAAGCTTTAGCTGCATTTATTTTTTTTCCTTTTCTACTGTTGTGTACCACATGTGTTAGGGAAGGAGTGAGAGAAAAGAGTGTTCAACCATGAGGTTCCGTACGCAAGGACTGAAGCTCTCCATAGGGCGACACAGGAAATGAAGAGCCATGGCTGGCTGGGAAGTCTTATGATTCATTCTACTGTCTACTCAGTGGTTGACTGACCTTGGCCAACTTATACTTCCTGTCTGTGCCTCAGTTTCTTAATGCACAAAAAAATGAAGGCTAAAATGGGAATTAAAAATAGCAATGCCAAAAAAGAAAAAAAGCAATGCCTATTTCATCACATTCTTATAGGATTGCATAAATCGATACAAGTAAGCAGTTATAGTAGTTGGCATAAATTAAGTGTTTAACGAAGGTCATCCATTGTATTATTTGTTCTGCCCTCTGGAATAGATGTTTTTACTCTATTTGGGGTGAATCTTAGGGACAATTATATGTATCTGTGTTGGAGCACAGAAATGACTGAACTATGTTCTTCTGGTAACAGAACACTTCTTTTCTTTATGGGATCATTACTTCTCATATTGAGTAGGGGTGACCCTACCATCACCTTTGGGGTCCTGTAACACGGGGCTGTTACACATATTGCACAGAGTCGGCAGGATTACCTGTGACGGGGTAATGAGGTGCCAGAGCAATGCTGAACACAAAGTAATGAATCCCGATTGTCACACTTCCCACCGCTGCTGCTACTACAAGTGGAACTTGGCATTCAAAATGATAGGAACCTCAAGAGGTGGGCCTCTGTCTTCCCACCTCATATACTGCTTGGCCCCTGCCTGATCTTTTATTTCCCAGGCCAGCCTTGCCCTGGGAAATGTTCTAAAGCACACTTTAAATTCTGGTGTGGGGAGGGGGTAAAGACAGAGAGCTAAGTGGGCTACTTTGAAGCTGATACAGCCTAATTGCCCACACTCTGGTTTTTCACTGTTTCTACAGTGTTCTCCATCTTTCCTCTGTGCCTTTGCTCAGTCTGTGCCTCTGCCCACGAGGCCCTCCCTCCTCTCCTTCCTCTGCCCCGATCTTAATTAATTTGAAGCTGCAGAACCAGCTCTTCCTTTCCTGCTCTCTGACCTCCTGCACCTCACTTTCTCACAGCAAATGCACAAGTTTTTGTCCCCTCAAATCTCTGTAATCAGAATTAGCCGACAATAACCCGTTTGGGAGAACCCTGCCTTTTCATCCTGCTTTTGTAAACAAATAAAGTTTTATTGGCACACAGCCATGCCTGCATTGAGTGTGGCTGTGTTTAGGCTATAAGAGCGGATTTGAGTAATCACAGCAGAGATTTCACGACGCCTAAGGGTTTACTACCTGGTCTTACACAGAGGGAGTTTGCCAGCTCCTGCTGAAGAGTGTAGGCACCGCTTAGGCTCGATCACCTCGGGCCCTGGAATCAGACTCAGCAGTTTAACAATCCCAGGAGCCTCCTATGCACCTAACACTGAGTAGGGCTTCTCTGACTTTTTGCTTAGGGAAAGCAAGGAAGCCTGAGTCAGCTCCCAGTGCAGGGTGATATGTAAGAGACTCATCTCACAGGAGCTCACTGGAAGTGGTGAAGAGAAAAGCCATGGTCTCCATAGTTTCTCAGAGTAGGGTCCCCAGAGAGACGTATCCACATCTCAGAGGCCCACTTCAGACCTAGTTACTTTTGCAAAGCTATCACCAAATACTTGACCAGAACTCCTTGGGGGAAAGAATGGCTTATCTTGGCTCAGGGTTTCTTAGGGTTCAGCTTGTAACCACTCAGTCCCATGCGCTGGAGCAGAACACCATGCCAGACAGCATGAGCCTGTGGCAGAGGGCAGCTGTCCACATCACAAAACCAGGAAGCAGACAATAAGCAGGAAGTAGTGAAGGAAAACACAAACTTTAGGAACTACTTCCGGAACTCCAGGGAGGCCCCACCTCCAAGTTGCCACAAGGACTAGGGACCAAGTGTCCAAAACAGGAACTTGTAGGGCATATCTCAGATTCAAACCATAAAACCAACTGGTGGAACCTCGGCCATATGCTCAGCCTTTGGTGCTTTAGTGAGCCCTTTGGGTGACTCAAACACAGGTGAACTCAGGAGTCCCAGAGCCAAAGGTTCTGTTTGTTTTGTTCTAGGATAAGGCCCTAGTCATCGGCATGTCCACACGCAACTCTCATTTCTAGCCAGGCTCGGGGACCTCTGCGTTAGATCCTCTAAACCCCATGAGTGTTCATCGAGTGCACGCTTTGTGTCAGGCCCAGAGCTAGGTCTACTGTCATAGCCACATGTATAATTATACTTAACACAAATAGACAAGGTCCCTGCTTCTGAACTGATCACCAGCCAGTAGGGCAGCAGTCATGTGAATCAATGAATTTCAGACAAACTAATGTCTGCTGTTGTGGCACTAGCCTGGAGCCAAAAGGAAGGTGGTAGATTCACCGAGGGGACCAGATAGAGTGCCGGAAGGAAGAAATAGTTGAGCTGATTGTGTGAGTGTGAACAAGTGTGAGCAGGTGTGTGAGTGAACAAGTAGGAGCAGGTGTGTATGTGAACAAGTGTGAGGAGGTGTGTCAGTAAACAAGTATAAGCAGGTGTGTATGTGAACAAGTGTGAGCAGGTGTGTGTGTGTGTGTGTGCACACACGCACATGCATGTGGAGGCCAGAGGTCAGTGGCAGGTGTTTTCTTCCATCATTCTTTACATTGTTTAACTTTTGCACAATTTAGAAAGACTTATTTTTGGTTTTATGTAAATGAGTGTTTTGTCTGTATGTTTGTCTGTGTATGTATGCCTAGGGCCTGCAGAGTTCAAAAGAGGGCATTAAATCCCCTGGGAACTGGAGTTATAGACAGTTGTGAGCTGCCACGTGGGTGCTGGAACTTGAACCCAGAACAAAACTGCTCTTACCCACTGAGCCATCTCACCAGCCCTTGCATTGTTCTATGGAGAGAGAGTCTCTCATTGGCCTGGAGTGCACAGATTTGTCTAGCCTGGTTGGCCATGGAATCCCAGGGACCCTCTGTGCTGGGCTTCTGTAGCACTGAGGTTACACATGACACCATGCCCAGCTGTCACATGGATGCCGGTGACTGAACTTGGGTCCTTACGCTTATACAAGCAAGCTTTTTACCAACTGCGCTGTTTCCTTGGCCTTTTTTTTTTTTTAAAGATAAGATCTTTGGTTGTATTGATGGCTGGCCTGGAACTCACTATGTAGACCAGGCTGCACTTGAAGTTGCTGCAATATTCCTGCCTCCCTCGGGCAGGGATTACAGGTGTATGCCACCCTGACCCAGTGAGCTAAGTCTTCAAGATAAGGAAAATGTTCTGGGGGCGTTTGCACAAAAGCACTGGGTCAGAGGGCAGACCCAAATGAAACTGCTTCATTGGGAAATCCCAAAGTTCTTCATGTTGATGAAAGATCAGAAACCAAGTGAAGAGTGTGGAATCTAAAACTAGACAGGTAACGCTCAGGAGATTTCCTTAACTCATGGGAAAAGCCTAAAAGGTGGTCGTAGCTTGTATTTAGTGCACCAAGTCTTTGTGACAAGATTGTTCAGAACCTACACTTATTTTCCATCCTAGTGAGGAGAGGCCAGGTGCAAACAGCACGCTGGTCAAAGGAAGAGAACCACTTGGCAGACTTCCACAGAAGCCAAAGCACATTCCACACAAGCATGGAGTCTCAGTAGTCTGAAGAGAAAACAGACTTCATTGACTTGAAACCGGAGAAAACTCCACGCCCACAGCTACACAGACAACTAGATGTCCCCCGGTCCCTCAGCAGCATGCCCCACACTGCTGTGCTGAGAGACTTCTGCCTTGGTGCACTGTAAGCAGACAGATGAGGCTGGCAGAGTGGCTCTGTCTTGCAGCCGGGAGCCAGCACACAGCTGCTAACTTTCTTTCCCCCCTCGCGTTAAGCTGGAACATTCTGCACTTTTCTTCTCCAACTCTTTCAGAGCAAGCCATTTCCCTCCTTTGGAAGGACGCCCATTGTTCCTGTGACATTAAAGATAGGTCTTCAGGCAGCAATTGGTGGAGCTAAGCTGTATTATGGGGACCTGTCAGGAGGATACAACATTATACAAAGAAATGATGTGAAACAAAAATTGCTCTCTTCAGCCTTCCCAGCCACTCCCGCATGCAGATTTCAAGCCAGTGGTTCTGCCCTTGTGACTGGGATTGGAGAGGAATGGAAGGAGGGGCTGGAATGTGTAGGTCTCTCCTAAGCACCTCTTCCAGCTCTTGGGAAAGCTGGGTGGTTCTGGGAATTGGTGAGGGCAATGTGAGAAGGGAGGCAGGAGACAATCTCCTGGGTGGCAGGAGACTGAAGAGCAATGTCTTTCCTGCTTTGTTTTTCTTAGGGATTTCTTAGGAAGAGTTACTTCAGACTGGAACTGCGGGGTGATGGTTGGCTGAAGCGCTAAAGGCCTTTCCCTTCCCATGGAAATTCACAAATTTGTTTCCCAGCAACCTGTCCCGACAACAACATGGTTTCAGGATATTACTGAAATGGGGCGCTATGTACATTCTAGGCAGAGGGTCTAGACATTGCTTGCCGAAAAGACATCATTTCTTTTTTTCATTCATTCATTTACTTTGACTGCGGCCTCTGGTCCCACTCTCAATAAATGAGTAAGCTTGGAAAAATTATTTAAATGATCTCATGCCTCCATTTCCTCTTTTGCAAAGTGGGATTATGTATTGGATGTAGGAACCTGTGACCATTTGACATTGTGACACAATGTTGTCCATATACAAAGTGCATATTTGAGATCCACACGACTGAGTTATTTTTTTAAAAATTACAAAATATCTTATAATGGCTCAATGAGTAAAGGGCTTGCTGTGATGACCTGAGTTCGATCCCCAGAACCTCTGTAAAGGCAGAAGAAGAGAACTGGCTCCACAAAGCTGTTCCTTAATCTCTCTGTGAAAACTGTGGTGTGTGCATGCCCCCCTCACATCATGTGTACACATACAGACATGATGATAATGAATACATGTTTAAATCTCATGACAGTTAAGTGTGTGTGTGTGTGTGTGTGTATGTGTGTGTGTTACTATATTTGTGCTGTATCAGCAGAAGTCAAAATAGGGAGTTGATTCCCTAGAGCTGAAGTTACAGGGTTCTTTGGAAAATCTTAAGCAATCATGACTGTTGAGCCATCTCTCCCAGCTGCAAACCTCATCATATTTTAAGCAAACTTCCAGATTTGTGTTAGGTGTCAGCTCACCACTAGGTACACGCTAACGTAGAATTTCTTTATACTGCTACTGTACGTGTTAAGCAATACAATGCCTGCGATTAATACGGTTCTTGGCAGCCTACATCCTCTATAAATGTTTGCGTGTGCTGCTGCCTTCACCACTGGTAGTCTATGGGCACTTATGAACACCCCTGGCACTCTCCTGGCCTCTAAAGAAGACAAGGAGTGGACCTGGAAGCCCCAGGCGATGTACAGAGGGCAGAGAGGGCTGTGACCGATTGGGGCTGGTGGTGAAAGCTGAGAAGAAATGAGCGTAGGCTACTGTGCTCAGATGAATGAGGAACAACAGATGAATGGTTTGTCAGATGAATGACAAACCAGTGACCAGAGAAGAGGTGACTCCTCTGCTTACTTGTGGATGAAACCTGGACAAGAAGACAGTGTTGAGCACCCAGGTCAGTTAAGGGACTTCTTGCCAGAGGAAAGAGGCTTTGCCACGATACCCGAAAGCATTGGGCCAGACATGAGGGGCTGGGCTGGGGTTTTTGGGAAGGCTGTTCCATAGGAAGATGCTGAGGGTGGGCCTGGAACGTTCAGTCTGGCTCCTTGGGGGGTATCTGGAGATAGATGAGGGGCTGTGCAAGGGTTAACTTCTGTAGAATTCACTTCCCAAGGCAGTGTGATGTGTTGGCTCACTTGTTCAGAGACAGGGTATCTTGTCCAGTTACAGGCCCGCCTCCAAGTCACTCTTTGAAACAAGGATGGGCTTGAAGTTCTGGTGCTCTCATCCTCCCTCTTAAGTGCTGCAGTGATTGGCAGGCAGCACCCCTCCTAAGTTTCTGCAGTGCCGAGGACTGAATTGAGGGTCTTATGTAGGCTGGGCATGCGTACCACCAACTCAACAGCATGTCTAGCCCTTGGTTTTTGGTTGTTTGATGCCTGATCTCAGGCTGTGAGTCAGGCCTCCCTGGAACTCAATGTCCTCCAGGGTGCCTTTAAACTTGGAGTGATCCTCCTGCCTCAGCTTCTTCGGTATTAGGTTCTCAAATGTGAGCCACCACACCTGCTTTTTTTGTTTTGTTTTGTTTTGTTTTGTTTTGTTTTGTTTTCGAGACAGGGTTTCTCTGTGTAGCCTTGACTGTCCTGGACTCGCTTTGTAGACCAGGCTGGCCTCGAACTCACAGTGATCCGCCTGCCTCTGCCTCCAGAGTGCCGGCATCATGCCTGCTTTTAAGTGTAGTCCTTAGACATTTTCCTGACTCTAGGGGCTGCCTCTGTTGGAAAACCTTTCTCTCCTATAGGAAGGCTATGATAAACAGTCAAGGACTTGACTGACAATGGGAGGGGATATCCATGGAAACCAATGACACTGTACACTCTCTCTGCCCTCGAAGTCCTTTAAATACGGTCTCAATGGGTCTTAAGATGCCTAACTTCCCCTGTCCTGCCTCATCCCCATGAGACCCTGATCTCCTTGCAAAACTTTGCAAACTCAGACACTCGGCCCCATTTGAAGAATGAATGGGTAACAGAATTACTCATCCTGTAGCTTCCTGCACACGTTTCCCAGAAGGGCTTGAGATTTTTGAGATTTGCTTTTTTTTTTTTTTTTTTTTGTCTCCTGGGCATCATTTTTTCCTTGGGTGACTAGCATTAGTTTCTGTAGTTTACAGCAATGGAAAGCACGCAGGAGGTAGCAAGAAGAAAAGGATGGAGCCATTCTCTCCTTTCCTTGCTCACCTGGTCCAGTTCTTGGCTGCACAGAGTGGAGGCTGGTTCCCAGTGAAGCAACAGGTGGACCCCACCTTCTTGGTTGGGCAGTTCTGTCACACAGGAGGAAAGCTGGCTCTGCGCCTAGGCCTTGAGGTCTCTTCCTTTACTGTTGTTCAGTCAGTTTCTTTGACCTCTTGGCTTAATATACAGATTAAAAAGAAGAGCCTCGGGGACAAAAATCTCTCTGGTGCCACATAGATTATTCTGGAATTAGGCCACCGCTGTCAATTTTATTTGGTGATCCCAGTTGGGTCTCCAAATTATACCTGTAATTTGGTGCACTCCGTGTATCTCCGACTGTCAGAGAAACCCTATAATTATTTTTGTAGGTGACAAAGTCTTAAGGAGTAGCTAAATAAATGAAGCTAAATTTAGAATTTGCCACTATGCAATGGAATGTGGCAAGGGGCAGGGACGAGCTCTGCGGCTGCAGGGAGGACAGGCTCACTTCTATCCAAAAGGTGGCAGCAGAAATTACCTCAATTAACTGAACAAGAGGCCTGGCCTCCTGTGCCAGCTCGCCAGGAGCCCTGGCACACACCTTTTCCTTTCTCTGCCAGAATTGCAGGCCATGCTCACTAAGCCGTCCAGGTCCCATCTGCTGCTCCGGGCTGAGGCTGATTCCCCAGGCTCTGTCACCCCTCGCCTCCTCCCACTCAGCATTCCAGAAGGAGGAGCAAGGTCAGGAGTTCACACAGCAAAGAAATCTCAGCCTACAGCCTTTTAACAGAGAGCTCTGGCAGCGGAGGCCAGGGCCCAGGTGTGGCCTGCACAAGCTCCACAGAAAACAAGAAGGGTTCCTGCAGACTCACCTCAGTCAGCTCGCTGGGAAAACATACGCTGCCGTGCTTATCCAACTCTTCAGCCAAGTTTTGTTTGTTTGTTTTTTGTTATTTTATTTTATTTATTATGTAGCCCATGCTACCCTGAGCTCACCAAGTAGTCCAGGGTCATCTCATATTCACAGTGCTCCTGCCTCAGACTATGGCTATATGTTACCACACTTGGGGTTTTTTCTTAGTTTTTCTTTTTTTCTTTTCTTTTCTTTTCTTTTTTTTAAAAATGTATTTAGTTAGTTTTGATTTTCTTTGGGCTTTTGTTGCTGTTGTTGTTTTGTTTCCATTCTGTTTGTTTGCTTCGAGATAATGTCTCACTACATACCCCAGTGTGGCCTGATAGTCTTTGTAGTTTTGGCTGACATCAGACTCATGGCTAGCCTCCTGAGTGCTGAGGTCATGGGTGTGCACCACTGTACCCAGTCCCAGCCTAGCTTAATGCTGAGAGTATCTATGCTGGACCTCTGTAAGTGACATGGGTTACTAAGCACACACTTGGGGCTAGAACCTTCTACGCTCTGGCTTTACAGCAGTGAGCAGAAGACAAGTCCCTGCCTGTATTCGGCTAACCTCCTCACAGACGTAAACAAGATAAATGGCAGAACAGCGTGCCTGGTTCACTGGGGAGACATGGAGGCAGATTGGGTACACTTAAGTACCTGCGTGGCAGAAGAGGCCATCCGAGCTCCCAGGAGGGCATCCAGGGCCAGTCTGGCTGAGGAAACCACAGGAGTCAGCACCTGAAGGAGCCGAGGCAGCAGCCCTGGGCTGCACCCGGGATTGGACTGAGGCAGCAGGATAAGCAAAAAGCCCCTGCGGTGGGCTCTCATAGACACAGGGTGAATCCTGTAGGAGTGCCACAAGAAGGGAGACGCATTTAAAAAAAATTACTGTTTTAATTTTACTGTGGCTGTTTAGGCTACGGATAAACAAGCTCTACGTGTTTATATAGTCATGAGCTAGGCTTAGTTTTTATGTTTTTAAGTGGTTAGAGGGGAGAAAAACCAAAAGAAGCCTATTTGTGACATGTGAGAACTAAATGAAATTCAAATTTCAGAAGTTCAAAATAAAGTTTTATTGGAACAAAGCCATGTTCATTTACTTATATCATTTCTATGGCTCCTTTTGTGCTATCATGGAGGAGCTGAATAGTCGGGAGGGAGAACATATGGTCATGAAGACTAAACTATTTATGTTTTGGCATTTGACAGAACATACTTATTAATTTCTGGTTTATTCAATATACAATGGGTGGCTATACTTTAGCTTTGGGGTCAGGAGCCCCTGACTCTAGACTATATCACCTCATGGTTGTGTGAGCTCGGATGAGTGGGCTGTTCCTCGTTGTTAGGGGAGGTGCAGAAGAGAGACTCGTGAGATTTAACACAATAAAGGCTTTGCAACACGTAGTGTTTTGGTGTTTGTAGCGTCCATAATGATTACACATAGTAACGTATGAGGAAGCTGGGTGGGATGACGTTTATGTCCCTTGGGAATTCGTATGCTGTATTTGAGCCTTTAGGACATAATTAGCTGTAGATAAGAAGGTAAGGATGGAGGTCTCAGAGTGTCAGTGCCCTTACAAAAAATACTGAAATTCTTCCCAGGCCAGCCCCCTCATCAGGAAGAATTGACCTCAGGCTTTCATTTGAAAACCAGGAAGTGAGACCTCACCAGAGCCCCCACTGGCTCATCTTGGACTTTCATCTTCTGTGGTTTAAGCCCCTGATCGAGGATTGATTGTTACTGCACTTCGACCTGACTAATACAAGCAAAAGCAGTTGTCTTGTCCTGGGAAGCCAGCGCGGTGGTCAGTGAGCTGACCTTTAGAGAAGAAACCAACCGTTCCCAGGTTAGAACCAAGGAAAAGGCAAGGCTCACGCTCCCTGCAAGCCCTGCTGCTGTGCTCCGACTGGCAGAGGATGCTTGTCAGAGAAGTGACAGAGACTGGAGAAGAACGGTGCATTTGGTACAACGGAGACTGGAAATGCACATTAGAGAAAGGCCAGGTACACCATTCTCAAAATGACCTCACGTGCCAAGTCTTGCCCATTTGATCTTTGAAGTGCTCCATTTTCTATCCCCAGAGGCATCTCAGAATAGAGGGTGAAAAGTCAGCAAATGAGGACACCTGCTGCTTGCTCTTTCTCGTGGCCACAGGCTAGCTAGCTAGTGCCGAGCCCCTTCTCCATGGCCGGCAGTGGGATGGTCATGGAGACACAGTGGTGAATATGAAAGATGTGGTCAGGCTATGAGGAAGATTGTGCAAAAGGAGTTTTCTTTTCCGAAGAAGAACACAATGTACTGAGCAGAGGCGCACTCTGACCTAATAAAGCGTCAGTGGCTTTTTGCTACAGACGTTGGAAAGTTTTCAAAGGGTTCTCAATATGAAAGCAGTGTTCTCAGGGTTGCCTTTAAAAGGATGCCTCTGACTTCCTGAAATTTGGAGGGAGCTGGGACAGAAGAGGCCACCTCACTGGTTCATGGAGGACACAGTCATAGCTTAGACCAAGGAAGTGAGTGTAAAAATGCAGAGTTGGACTGACCAAGGAAACGGAGTAGGAAGATGAAGTCACAGGCATCAGAAGCTTGAAGACCGGGGTGACAAGCAGGTTAACGTGTGTTGCTTCATGGATCTTGAAGCTCTTTACTGCCATTGGCGCAACTCAACAGGAGAACCTGTAGGCACAAAGTATGAGATGGGGGATGCTGAGCTGGGGGTGCTGAGCATGGCTTTGAGGTTTTCAACTATCTAGCCTAAAGCTCTCATTGGAGCTAGAAGTCAGAGAGTCATTAGTAAGTGGGAGGTGATACCGAGAGATGGATCCTTTTGCCTATAGGCTGGCCATATTCATGGGATTAAAATGCATGCTATAGTTAGGGTTTCTATTACTGTGAGGAAACACCATGAACAACAATCAAACTGGGGAGGGAAGAGTTTTTTTGGCTTACACTTCCACATTGTAGTCCATCAACAAAGGAAGCCAGAACAGGATCTCAAACAAGGCAGGAACCTGGAGTCAGGAGCTGATGCAGAGGCCATGAGGCAGGTGCTGCTTGCTGGATTGCTTCTCATGGCTTGTCCATCCCACTTTCTTATAGAATCCAGAACCACCAGCCCAGGCATGGCACCACCTACAATGGCCTGGGCCCTCCCCTGTCAATTAAGAAAATGCCTTATAGCCAGA
The DNA here is from genome assembly GCF_964271855.1 of Acomys minous. Taxonomy (NCBI): domain Eukaryota; kingdom Metazoa; phylum Chordata; class Mammalia; order Rodentia; family Muridae; genus Acomys; species Acomys minous. The sequence goes on along the minus strand of NC_140483.1, from coordinate 149,790,772 downwards.
TCTTAGGGAGGCCTTTTCTCAATTAAGATAACTTCCTTTCAGATAACTCTAGCAGTGTGCATAATATTCTGGCTTTCAAACACACACACACACACACACACACACACACACACACACACACACAGAGAGAGAGAGAGAGAGAGAGAGAGAGAGAGAGAGAGACAGAGACAGAGACAGAGACAGAGAGAGAGAGAGAGACAGCTTTAATCTTCAATGACTGGAATGCGTCCTCCCAGATTGTGCAGTTTTACAGAAAGTTGCCAACACAATGGACCATCTGAAGTCTCTAATGAAGCAATTATAGAATGTGGAAGAAACAATCAATCAACTGTAAACTTTGCAGTGAGAACTGCACAGAGATAAAGGGTAGATAGCAGGCTAGCTGCAATTAACTCAATGTAAACTTGATTCCTTGTTGGAAGCTGCCTGCCTCTTCCATCAGCACACACAAAGAAAAAAACGCCTCTGAGACTACTACTGCCCACCCACCAATCAGCTTTGGTCTCAGAAGTGTCATTCTGCAATCCTGAGGGAAATGAAATGATCACCTTTAGGGAAGGCATTCATGAAGACCTTTGACCGCAGTGGGGTCTGCCCAGGTAATGGGATTCAGCACTCCTCTCATTAAGTTCTTGAGAGCAAACCTCTCTACTCAAGAGATGTCCAGTCTCTGGCAACAATGATAGTGTTAAGATACCCATAGTTGGAGCTGGAGAGATGGCTCAGAGGTTAAGAGCACCACCTGCTCTTCCAAAGGTCCTGAGTTCAATTCCCAGTAACCACATGGTGGCTCACAACCATCTGTAATGTGATCTGATGCCCTCTTCTGGGCTGCAGGTGTACATGCAGGCAGAATACTGTATACATAATAAATAAATAATTTTTTTTAAAAAAGATATCCATCATGTTATGGCAGCCCTGTGCATGCCCTGACTCTAACTCTCACAACAAGCTTGCCAAGGAGGTATTAGGTTCAACATGTAATAAGGAAAGAGAGACACAAAGTCTATGTCATGTGGTGGATATCATAGAACTCTGGGGTGGCATAGCTGCTTCAAGCCAGATCTGTCTGACATCGCAGTGCATCCATCCATGCATCCATCCATGCATCCATCCCTGTATCCATCCATCCCTGTATCCATCCATCCCTGTATCCATCCATCCCTGTATTCATCCATCCCTGTATCCATCCATCCAGGCATCCATTTCTAGGCTACCAAGTTTCTACCATTGTCTGAACTCCCTGGGTTGCCTCTATATTCAGCCTATTCTCTTGATCTTTGGGTTAGCATAAGATCCTTACTAATGCCTCCACCTGCTGTCCTCTTGGAGACCTTGGAGAGAGTGACACTTGAAGGGAGTGACAGTCCTCTCTTCCTTATCCTCCCCTATGCAGTACTACTTCCTGTTTCTCCAGACTACTTCTGTGTGGTACCCTGACAGCCGTTCTTTCTTTGATCATAGTTTTCTCAGTTACTTACTAACTCCTGAGGACTCCACTTTCCTAACCATACTCATAGAAGGCTTGTTCTAAGACCAATTGGACCAGATACCCAGAAACCAGCATGGTGCTACCCAAAGAAGTCAGTAACAGATGCATATCCTTATTTTATTGCTATTAGTACAGGTAGGAACTGCTCTTCTTCACAGATTTTATTCCCTTCAGTGCAATGTGAGGCAGGAGGTTCTCACAGGCATGAGCATGCCAGTGTCCACACATATGGACAACACTTCCTTGTTCCCCACATGAAGCCAGAGGACTCAGGCTGGGTACGAGTTCTTCATGAAGCCTTCACTTGTCACTTTGGGAAAAGTGTTTTTCCAATCACTTAAAGACAGGAAACCTCAGATTTTAGGAAAAATAATTAGATATATTATTTAACTCCTCTTGCAAGATACAGTCACAGGAAGTCAAAATCATGGATATCATTTTTTAAAGAGTACAGTGATTTTTATCTGCTAATAAAGTCCTTCTTTAGGCTATTTCTTAAACACATTCCATTTTATTAAAAGTAATTATTATTGAATTATTATCTAATTATATAATATTAAATTATAATAATTTAAACAATTATATATTTGAATAATGAATTGAATTATTATAATAATTATTAAAAGTATTATCAAGAAGGCTGACTAGCCCTCATCTCTAACCTACCTTAATCTTGACTTCTCTAGAAGTAACAAAGTTCCTAAGTCTCCTTGTCTATTTCAACCACACAAAGCTAATCATAGAAATTATTCTCTTTCTGGGACTTCCTGGTACGATATTTCACTTGCCTTCTAGAGAACTGTTTCTCAGAAATAACTGGTTGTATTCTTCAAGCATTCAATCTGAACCACATTCCCAAGGTTTCCGGTTTTTCCTCTAACTTGGCTTTTCCCAGTAGAAATGGCTTAACATTTCCAAAATCAGCGTTTCATCTTCTCTCAGATGAGTAAAGCCCAAAGGAAGCATCCAGGCTGACCTCTTAGGCTTGGCTTTCTGCATCAGCATCTTGGCCTGTGGGAAGAGCTGAGGGTACAGTAAGAAGGAAACCTTGGGCCCGTTTCCCCTGCTCCATGTAGGTGCTCTCTCAGGTTTGAACCTGGGCAGGTCCCATGCATGCCGCCAGTCCCTGGGTTCACATGAGCATCAACCCATTGTATCTGGAAAACGCTGTTTCCTTGAGTCATCCACCACTTTGGGCTCTTACAACCTTTCTGTCCCCTTTTCCACAGAGATCTCCAGTTCTGGAAGGAGTTGGGGAGGGAGAAAGAGTATTACCAAAATACATGGTGTGGATTTAAAAAATAAATAAATAAATAAAATTACTTCCTCAGAGATGGACAGTAAAGTATGCTGGGTCCCAGGTGTGAAGTGCTTTTGATACCTGATTTGATAAAGGAAGAAGTTGCTACTTGTGCTTTGAAACACAAGAAGTTGGATATTCTTTGTTCACTTGTTCATTTCTGACAAGGTTTCCTGTAGGCCAGGCTGGTCTCAAACAAAGCTGGCCTTGAACTCTTGATCCTCCTGTTTCGGCCTCCCAAGTTCTAGGAGGACAGGCCTGTGCCACCGCACCCAGCTGTAGGAGGCTCTTCCTTAGAGAGGAGGTTGTGCGTGTCTGTGAATGGCACAGACTGTGCGATAGAGAGATGTAACTGTGCCAAGGATACACACACCCCAGCTAGGACAGCTAGCACCTAGAAAACAAATGACAGCAATTGCTAGTGAGGATGTGGGGAAAAGGGGGGACCTTTAGCCACTGCCAGCGGGAGTGTAAACTGGTGCAGCTGCCATAGAAATCATCATGAAAGGTCCTCACAGAACAAACCCACCCTGGGTATATATCTCAAGGAATCTAAGTCAGCATGGCACAGCGGTAGCTACACTCCCGTGTTTACTGCTGCACTATTCACAAAAGCTAAGAAACAGAGTGATGGCTCAGTGGCTAAGAGCACTGACTGCGTTTTCAGAGGACTCAGGTTTACTATCCAGCACCCCCATGGTGGATCACAACTGTCTGTATCCCGTTCCAGCTGACCTAACACCCTCACAAAGACATACACACAGACAAAACACCAAAGTACACAGAGTAAAAATTAATAAATTATTTAAGAAAGAAAGATCTGGAACCAGGAGCTGGAAAAATGACTCAGTGTTTAATAGCTCTGGGTTCCACACCCAACACCCCCATGGCAGCTCACAACCATCTGTAACCTCAATTCCAGGGGACCTGACACTTTTTTCTGGCCTCCTTATACATGAAGGCAAAGGACTCATATAGATATATAATAAAAATAAGAAATCTATGGTTAAAAAAGAAATTAAAACAGCCACAAACACATGAAAGGACAAAAAAAGGTAACACTGGCATGCATACACACACACACACATACAAATAGGTTTTATTCGTCTAGTAGATGAATAAATTATATTTATTTGCAGGAGAATGGATGTAACTGAAGATCATCATGTTAAGCAAAATAATCCAGATTCATACAAATATAATATCAGATATTATATATCAAATCTAGGCATAAGCATGTGTGTGTGTGTGTGTGTGTGTGTGTGTATGTGTGTATGTATGTGTGTGTAATATGGAAACAGATAAGAGACAATCTGGGATGTCAGAAGGTGGCTAGTGGAGAGTGAGTAGGCAGGAGGGGCAGCACAGGATAGTGGGGTAGTGTCTATAAACAATTTATAATTGTATATATATAGCCATAAAATGAAACCTATTTATTTATTACCACAATGAAACCTATTTATTTCGTATTAAAATTAATTTTAAAAAAGAAACCATTTTCAAAAGATTTTATATTTGTCAAAGCACTATAACTTTTGGAGATCATTTAGTTTATAATTCCATATGGAAATTCTCTCTCTCTCTCTCTCTCTCTCTCTCTCTCTCTCTCTCTCTCTCTCTCTCCTCCCTTTCTACTCCCACAAGAATGAATATATTTATATATGTGTATATATATGTATATATATATATAATGTGCACATTCATTTCTATATGTACAAACATTTCTTATGTGATAATTTTGCTGCTCCTCCTCCTACTTTGATTATTCTCTCTCCTGGGAACACAAGAAATGTCCACTTCCCAAACACTTTATGATGGTCCTCTGGAGTCAGGATTAGGGGTCCATTACATAGCTTCAATGGGGACACCAATCCTTTTTCTCTTAGCACCCTAACGTGCTCTCATGGAGAGACCCCGACCCCACCTTGATCATTTTTTTCGGCCATGTTCTGTCCTTCGAATCTGTCACTGAGGACAGACAGATGGTGTCCTGCCCATGGGACTTTTCCTTGGAGAAACACTATGAAGAGGATGGAGTCCAACTCAAGAGTAGGACAAGGCCCTATGTAGTCACCACTAAACATCCCCGAGGGTCTTTATCTCTCCCTCCCCCCACAGGCCCAGAAACTTCTGAACCTCTATTCTGTTTGCCACATTTTATTGCATTTTGTTTCACAGGCCTCACTTCTTGCTACTTCCCCACCCAAGACAATGAATTTCCAGATTTCAGAAATGTTACGTCTTCCTCTGTCCCCTGTGTTGGCATAAGGACCCAGTCGTCATGGATGGAATAAACAAGTGAAAGAGAATCTGTGAAAGAGCCCAGGCCAGAATGAAGGGCTTCATTTCTTCAAACATGAAATAGGAGCATACATGGACTTAAAGCCTTCCAGTATAAACTCTGAAATGCTTAATTCTCATCCTTTCCAGAATTCTCTCTAATGAATGCAACCAAACACATGGGAACGAGAGATCTGCCACAGCACCAGGCACTTGATTTCAAACTGGAAGCCCCAGGCAGGTTCCCTGGAACGCAATTAGTCAGGTGGCATGCAGACAAGTTAATACCAGCAGCTCATCTTGATGCCTATGCTGTCCCTAGATTCAGACAAAGGTGTTCCTCCCTTTAATCCTCTGTGGCAGGACAGATGGTACTTACAACCCAACGCAGCGTCTGGGAGATGTTTTTCATGCCACCAATTAAGATGCTTGCCCTCCTCTGTGGCCCTCACTTGCAGTGCTTGGACTTGGACAGCCTTTCGAGTTTGGTCATCAGGGCTACTGCTGCAGATGCAGAAAGTGTGGCAAAAGCAGAAGTGGGATTGCAACTGAGCTGGAAACCTCCTGGTGTGCTGATGGAACTCCCCCTGTCTATTAAGGTTTGGGGTTTTTATTTTGAGACACAGCTATGTATACTAGGCTGCCCTCCACTCGCAGTGTAGCTTAGCTTGGTCTCGAACTCATGATTCCGGCTCTCTTAACTCCTGAGTGCCTGGATCATAGGCATGCAACACCGTACCCAGCCAATGATTTGGTTTTATTGTATTTATCTACTTGTCAATTACTGTGAACCATATGTCAAGATGCTAGAGGAAAAAATAAACGACCAGCCTTTACCTTTGAGAAATGCATAGTCTAGGAGTAAGTAAGCAATTCAAACCCACTATGGAAGTACCCTAAGTACTCTGAGACCCTGATGGAGGCAGAGAGGAGATGGCTCACTAGTTTTGTGGAAGGCCAAATTAAAGCATCAGCTTTAGGAAGGTCATGATGTCACCCTCTAGATGTGTATGAACTTTTTTATACAATGCATGGTTTCAATACTTACGCAGATTTGTCTCATTTTATTCCTTCCGACTTTTGTGCAGAAATTGTTCTTCCCTCTTTAAAGCTCAAGGACTTATAAATCTTAGGGCCAAAAGATTTGCTCAAGAGTGATGAAAAGGGGGGTGATACGGGAGCCTGCTGAAGAAAAGGCAGAGAGAAGGGTGCGCACACAAAAGAGAATAAGGCTCAGCTCTATGTTAGATTTCAGGGCTTACTTTGAGCTGATTGTGGTTTTGAGTGGGGCTTTTAGCTACAGGCAAAAGTTAACAGCAACAAAATGAGACAAAATGCCTGTGGCACTCGGTCACTGTAGGTAGGAACTCAACCGCTAACCTGGCTTCAGCCCTCACCCTAGGAGTGTGGAATGTAGCCCTAGGAATGCTAGCTCACACCGACCATGTGCTTGTGGGACCCATTGCACTGCAGTCCCAAATACTTTTGGCTATAATCTCAGTACTGAAAGGTAGAAGCAGGAAGATTAGAAGTTCAAGGTCAATACTCAACTAAGTAATGGGTTCAAGACAAGTTTAAACTACATAAGACCCTCTCTCAAAATCAACAAGGGATGTTTTTAAAAAGAAAAATGCCTCAACCAGAGTTTCCCAAATCACGAGAGGGTAGATTCCTGCATACTCACTCATTCTTGCCTCTTGCCTTAACACCTGTTGGGGTCTGGAGTTTGTGCAATGATGAAGCAAATCTCCATCGTGTTTCTAATTGCCGGAAAAGCAAATCCCTAGCATCCTCAATTGCATTTATGGTCCTTGGATCCAACTTCACAAATGTGGTATCTCAGGCATCCGAAGATGGAGAAGCCAGGGAACAACATTTATCTCCTCCTCTGCGTTATGACCTGGGAGAGCTGATCCCCCATAATAGCTCCATTCACTATCCTCAGCTCAGCTTCTCTTTCTTGGAACTCTCCTGAACCTAGCACAAACAGGCAAAACTATTATACTGCTCGTGCCTGGATGGATCAGCCTGACTTCAGTTCCACTCTCACCATGATCTGAGAACCAACTCACTCAATTATTAACCAGACCTACTCATTGAGGTGTGCGGTTCAATCTTCTGCCTTGGATAACTTACCAGCTTGGGTCCAGAGATTAATCTCTAACCCAGAGACTCTTACCACTTGACCACTGGTTGGGAAAGGAGAGAGGGCCCTTAACCATCTATGTGGTGAAAAATATCTTCTTTCACTGATGGAGAGGCAGGTGCTTTCTTGTTAAATCTATAGTTCTTTTATGTCAGTGGTTGTCAAAGTGGGATTCCTGGAAAAACAGCAGCTGCAGCAGCAGCAGCAGCAGCAGCAACACCACCACCACCACCACCACCACCACCACCACCACTACCTGGGGGTTTGTTTAAAGTGGAAAACTTTGTGTTCTACCCTGAATATACAGAATCAGACATCCCAGGAAAAGAGCACTCTTAAGTGTTTTAACAAGTCTTCTGGGGAATTCCGAGGTTGGTAAAGCTTAGGAACCAGAAAAAGGAGCTACTTCTGACACAGGTACCAAGCTTGTCATCCTTCATGGACTCAGCTACCTTCTGTTGTTCTTCACTGGCCATGGGTAGGAGCTGGGGGAACTTTATTGAGTACAGTGAGCTTACCCAAATCCTTTTAGCCAACTCTGTACTCTTAAAAAAAAAACAGTCTCAAAGAAAGCCAACCTCCATATCCCTTCCTATCAGTGATCTCACTGGGCCCATATTGTGATCTTGAAAAGAAAGTCATTTCCACAGTGAAACTGACTCTGGAAAGTTAACTTAGCTGGCCAGACCCACATGACTAGGAGCTCACAACTAGGCTCCAACAGAACTATCACATGATTGGACATAATCTGGCAAGAAATCTCCTATGGCCTATGCATAATTATTATATCACAAATAATAACCATTTCAACTCATCATATCTCTTTGCTGTGAAATGTGTCTTCTTGACTTGGTGAAACTCTCAAGGATCATTCCTCTTTGAGTAGTCTTTGTATATATATATATTCATACAAATCTTCTGTTATCCTCTATGGCTTTGTAATGAACATGGCCCAAGATGGGTGTACAAGCTTGGAGCCCATCCTAGGTGCAGAAGACAAAAAGCTTGGAAGTGGGATCAAGAAGCTGCCAAGATGCTCTTGTCAGGTTCAGACACAAGTGAAGCTGTTGACCCTTGCCAGTTTTTACAAGATGAGTGGCTATTTTTCAGCTGTTGCTAAGTCTTCTCTTTACATTTATCCTATTGTTTCTGATCTCACATACATCTTTGTTCCAATTAAATTCCACATCTTTGTTGCTACCTTCCTAACCTAGCTTGCTAGCATGACTGTTTCTCTCAGCTCCCCCAATCCCCAAGACCTGCGTAAATCTACTCTTCTCTTTCCTTTGTTTCTACTGCTGCACCTAAATCAAAGTGCAAATCAGTGCTCTGCACTAACTTTATCTCACATCTATGTCTTCACCAGGGCAAGGGTCCCTGACCCTCCCTGTCAAGATGGCCACGTCATACTGAATCTTTCCCCTGCTCCATTTGCTCCAAAACTTCCCTCTCCCCCTAAGCCAACCACCACTATCAGGTGCCCTTGTATCCCATGTCCCACTAAAAGGAACGACCACTACCCAGCTTTCCCCAGCTCTACCGTTGGCATCCTGAGTGGTTGTTCAGATTGCCTTTCCTCCTCCCACAGAGCAACAGAGGGCTTTTCTTTCTGCCGTAGACAGTCCTTCTAGATCAGCATAAAACCTTCCTTAAGTGTATGTCTTCTCCCTCTTCTTAATTCTTGCTCAAACTCCTTCCTGTTTGAAGATTTATTATTCATCAGTATTCTGCCTGCATGTGAACCAACAGGCCAGAAGAGGGCGCCAGATCTCATTGTAGATGGTTGTGAGCCACCATGTGGTTGCTGAGGATTGAACTCAGGACCTTTGCAAGAACAGACAGTGCTCTTAACCACGAGCCATCTCTCCAGCCTCTCCTTGCTGTTGTTATCAACAGCTTTTGCATCCTTTCACTTTCCTTCACCTCAAACTAGAAACATGATCAAGTTCCCCATGTATAAGCTTTTCCTGTTGGGTAGGAACCTCAGCGGTTGAGTACAAGGCCAGCATGCACAGGGCCCTGGATTCACTCCCCCAACAACACAAAACAACAACAAGAAAACCCCCTTCCTTTTCATTGTCTACTATACCTCTAAGGCAGTGGTTCTCAACCTTCCAAATGCTGGGACCCTTTAATACAGTTCCTCATGTTGTGGTGACCTCCAACCATAATATCATTTTGTTGCTACTTCATAATTGTAATTTTGCTACTGTTATCTAACTATAATGCAAATATCTGATATGCTAGATATCTGATGTATGGACACACAGGCTGAGAACCATTGTTCAAAGAATCATCATCCAGCTGGATGTTGGTAGTGCATGCTTTTAATCCCAGCACTTGGGAAGCAAAGGCAGGCAGATCACTGTGAGTTCGAGGCCAGCCTGGTCTACAAAGTAAGTCCAGGACAGCCAAGGCTACATAGAGAAACCCTGTGTTGAAAAACAAACAAACAAACAAACAATCATCATCTGTGGTCACAAATTCTATTTCTTCATTTCACTTAACCACACTTTCTGGTTCTTTCTTCTATCACTCTTCGGTAACAGGTAACTTTCTATAAGCAAACCAACTGGCTTGTGTAGAACCTTCTCAATTTACTTCTTTATCACATCTGACCTTTTTAATGATCTCTCTCCCTCCCTCCCTCCCTCCCTCCTCCTTCCCTCTCCCCCTTTTTTAAAACAGGGTTTTTCTATGTAACCCTGGCTGTCCTAGAACTTACTCTGTAAACAAAACTGGCCTCAAACTCTTAGAGCTGCTTCTGCCTCTGCCTCCTGGGTTCTGGGATTAAAGGCGCACATCACCACCACCATCATCAAGTGAGATCTCTTTGTTTAAACCCTTTGTCTTTGATGTCCCTTGGGCTGGTCCTTCTCTGTCTCACGAAACTCTTTTATCTGCCTTTCAAAGTTGGTGTCTTCCGTGACACCATTTTCTATATGTTCTTTTTATCTCATTTTTTTCTGACAGGACTGCACAGCACCCAGGAGGTGATGTGGGGGTGAGGTTTTGCTACCAGAGAGCACAGCAAAGGGTCTATTCAACAGAAAAACCCTGAGATGACCCTTCATTGGTATAAAATAACTGTTACTGTCTCATATCTGTCTCTCAATTCTATATCCAAAAAACCTGATTTTCTGTCAATACAAAAAAAAGATTTATTTCTTTTAATATGAACTTACATGAGCTTAATTTAAAATATTAAAAATAAATAAATTTAACATTTTGTAATAAGTAGATATTAAAAACTTGAGTTATGTGTTTTGTCTTAGATAAGTCATTGAAAGTAAAATGTCTGGGTCATTGCTTAAGTGTGTGTTTAGCTTTATAAAAACTGCTAAGCATTTTCCAAGTAATTGAGTCATTTATATTTTCACCATAAATGTATGAGAATTCTAATTTCATATCTGTCTGAACCCCCACGACCAAAATCAAGATGGGGAGGAAAGGGTTTATTTGACTCACACTTCCACAGCAATGTTCATTATCAAAGGAATTCAGGACAGGAACTCAAACACAGCAGGAGCCTGGAGGCAGGAACTGATGCGGAGGCAATGGAGGGGTGCTGCTTATTGGCTTGCTCCTCATAGCTTGTCCATCCTGCTTTCTTATAGAATCCAGGACCACCAGCCCAGGGATGACACTACCCATAATGGGCTGGGTTCTCCCTTATTGATCATTAATTAAGAAAATGCAGCCGGATTTTTAAAAATGTATCTTTAATTTATATATTTACTTTATATCCTGATCATAGCCCCCTCCACCTCTCCTCCTGGTCCTTCCCTCCCACCCTTTTTACCTATCCCTCTGCCCCTTCTTTTTAGAAAAGGGGAGCCTACTCCAACCAACCCATCCCAGCACATCAAGTCTCATCAGGACTGAGATCATCTTCATCCACTGAGGACAGGCAAGGCATCCCAATTAGCGGGAAGTGATCAAAATCAGGCAACAGAGTCCATGTCATAGACAGCACCCATTCAGCTTACTAGGTGATCCACATGAAGATCACACTGCCCATCAGTTACATACGTGTAGGGGGCCTAGTCCAGTCCATGTTTGCTCTTTGGTTGGTTGCTTCCATCTCTTGTGCCCCCATGGGTCTAGGATAGTTGACTCTGTTGGTCTTCTTGTGGCTTTCTTGTCCTCTCCGGGACCTTCTATACTTTCCCCCCATAACTCTTCCACAGGACCCCCCCGAGCTCCACCTGATGCTTGGCTGTGAGTCTCAGCATCTGATTCAATTAGCTTACAGATCTTATGGAGCCACTTTTTTTTTTCAATTGAGGTTTCCTCTTTTCAGATAACTCCAGCATGTGTCAAGTGGACATAGAGCTGGCCAGGATGACACACAACCAGGACACACAACCTGACACACAATCATGTCTCTGTTAAGCCACATCTTTCCTTTCTCGTTCCTTCCCAGGATCACACTTTAACGTCAACATCACAAAATGAAACACTCTACAAATTTAACATTTTACAATTCAGTCTCTTTTAAAAAAAAATCTGAAGTCTCATTTAAAACTTAAAATACCTTTAAAATGTCAGTCTCTCAACTGAGGACACCTGTAAATCAAAAGTAAGTTAAATACATACTTACCATATTTTCCAGTGTATGAGGTGACCCTCAACTTTTCCAGTTAAAATGTAGAGTTTGGAATATACTCGCCAAATAAGACCAACTAACTCATCTTTCAATACACACCCTGTACAGCAGACTCACAGGCATGTGACTATTTGCAGGCAGGGCACAGATACCCAGGTGCTTTATTAAATGCAGGCAAGACAGCCAGTGCCAAGCCTACATTTTCCCTTTGGTGAGTGCTCCACACTCAGCCTGAAGATGCTCAGCCCTCCAAGTCGAATGGACAGGTTCTGGTGGAAAGTCAATCCATGCTCACGTTCTCCTCCTCAAGGTACACCTCTCAAGGTGTGTGCAGCTTGCTCCTCCCTGCTTCATACTCTCTGCACAGAGCGGGGGAATCAGCCACAGCACCCCCCACTATCTGTGCCAGACATATGAAGCAAGCTGCAGGTAAGTACCCAGCATATAAGACAACCCCTGACTTTGGCATGGATTTTTGTGGGGGTTAAAAGGTCATCTTATATGCTGGGATATACATTACTTCAAGAGGGAAGAACCAGTGTACAGTCATGAAGTAAGATTTTTTTTTTCTTCTTTAAAAATGTAGAAATGTTATGGGATTATGTCTTTGTTTTAGTCCCAGGTGTGGGATATGGAGCTGCTTCACAGAAGCTGACTGTGATTTGCCTCGTGCTCAACAGGGACAGGATTTTGCCAGATGCAGATAGTTTCTGCAAGTATATGACATTTGGAATTCTGGGAACTCTTGAGAGAGTATATAAATGCAACATTCCTGAAAGGGGTGGCAGTAGTCACTGCTGCTACTGCTGGTTGTGGTTTATCATGGTTTGTCCAGCAGTTGTGCAGAAAGAAATGAGAAGAAATTTAATATCTTGACAGTGAAGATCGAACTTGCCCCAAGGAACTCGACTCCCGTAATCAGCAGGAAGCAATCTAATGATAGTGACCGTCCCTTTCCCCTCTATCCTTTTGTTCTTTCCTATCTAGCGTTAGGGAGTTAATAAGAGTGGAAGAGAGAGAAAGGAACCCACAAAGCAAATGGCAGCTACAGAGTCACAACCAAAGCAAAGCAAAACCAAACTCCAAAAGTGTAAGTAACTCAACATCAAGTGTTTGGGATTTGGTCACCATCTCCTGGGCTCCTCCAAGGAGCTTGGGTCACTTCCCCAGCTCCACCTTCGGCAACACACTGCTTGTCTTCTAGGTTCAGCTGGCTCCTCTCCACTCTGCTGCCATTCTTGGTGGTCACTCCATGGTACTGGCATCTCCAGATGCTGAGCTCTTCTGCCGCAACCTGACTACACTTTCACCAATAGCTTTTTCTAGGCTTTCTTTATGGTGCCAAATCTCAACTGCTCTGCTTGACTCCTTCAATCCTGGGCCTTCAACTGCCACTGAGGTTGCACCTTCCCCAGTGTCTTCCCCTGCCTCTTCCAGTGCCAAGCCTCAGCTGCTCTCCATGACCCCTTCATGATTTCAAATCCAGTACCACTTGGGTGACTCTTACACTACCAAGTTTGGGTGCAAAGACAAGGTACAACCTTGGCATTCTCTGAAACGCAGCTTCTGTGTGCTGACTCTCAGGAAACACTTCCCAGAAGATTTTACCTCAACATTGTTGGTCTCTTCTTAATCACTGCTAATTTCTTTGCACCAGCTAAACAGCATCAAGCACCCCAGCAAAGCAAAGGTTTGACTTTAGCAGTTCTGGTGTCTTGTTAATCACAGCTGATGCTTCAGTACCAGCTAGGCAGAACCACAGATTCTTGGCACAAAAAGCATTCTTGCTTCCTTCTAAGACTTCACGAGCCAGGCCTCTATCTTCTGCAATGCTCCCAAGATTCTTACCTTCCAAGCTCCTACTGAACAGCTCAATGAGCTCCCAACACTCAGTGAATTTTCTAGGTTAAAGTTTCAATGTCCTTCCACAATCCTTTCCAAAACATGGTCAGGCCCATTCCAGCAATACCCCACCATCCTGGTCACCATTGCTATGATGAAACACCATGAGCAAAAGCAAGATGGGGAGGAAAGTCAAGCTGACATACAATAGCCAGGATAATATCCATTGGATATTGTCAGTTGTATTAATTTTAACTGCTCTAATGAATGTAGAATGTTATGTTATTAGGAGATAAACTTAATTTTTTATGAAGACTAGGGTTATTGAATATACCATTCATATACTTGTTATATTTATCTTCTTTTTAAACAAAATAATGTATTTATTTTTATGTTGTGTACATTGGTGTTTTGATTGCATGTATATCTGTGTGAGGGTTTCAGATCCTCTGGAATATGAGTTATAGGCAGTTGAGAGTTGCCATGTGGGTGCTGGGAATTAAACCCAGGTCCTCTGGAAGAGCAGTCAGTGCTGTTAACCACTGAGTCATCTCTCCAGCCTCTGTTTATCTTCTTAATAGACCCAATAACTGGAAAAAAAAATCATTTGCCAGGGAATGGAATATCCATTTTATGGACCAGTAGTCAGCCAAGGGAAGGAATGATGACCAATTTATACAGCAGCAAATAAATTCCACAGGCAGTGGAGTGAGAGAATGAAGCCAGATGTAAAAGAGAATAGAGTACATGTATACACACACACTCACACTCACACTCACACACACACACACACACACACACACACAGAGAGAGAGAGAGAGAGAGAGAGAGAGAGAGACAGACAGACAGACAGACAGACACACACACACAGAGACAGACAGATACAGAGAGAGACAGACACACACACACACACAGACACACAGAGAGACAGACAAACACACAGAGACAGAGATACACACAGAGAGAGACAGAGACAGAGAGACAGATACAGAGAGAGAGACAGACAGACAGACAGACACACACACAGAAAGACAGAGACAGAGACAGAGACAGGCAGGCATGCAGGCATGCAGGCAGACAGACAGACAGACAGACACACACACACACACAGGGATGGGGGGACTTTTCTGGCTTATGAAGATCTTTGATCCTTTTATTATGGGTGTGGGTTGCAAAGGTGCGCTCCTTTTATCAGAATCCTTCTAATTATAAAATCTGTGCATTTTTTTCTAAAGTTATATCTTTTAAAATACAACAGTAAGATTTAATTTAGAGTTGCTCTCTCTCTTTTGCTAGTGCCTTCTGTGTCTCCAGTCAGCATTACATGGCAAGAGGGAGCTGGGGCTAGCGGAAGGGTTGCAAGCTTGTTAGGTGAGCCTGTAATTAGCACAGAGAGCATAAGGTGAAGAGCATGTTTAATGGAATACACTGAGCTATCTGTGGTGAACTCATCTCCTAATTGGGAGGGCTTGCCCTGAAGGCTTGAAGTCTGTAAGCTACATCCTTTTACTGGTCATCTAAAGCATTATAGACCACTTTTTAAAAAAATCTACCAGCTTTAAAGGGAAAATGTTGCATTGTGTCTCACAAGTCTTCAAAACTGGTGGTGTTGGTGGGACAGCTCTTTCACTGGTCTTGCTATGACTACCCATGAGGCTACGTAGAGTTGGCTTTGCACTGAGGGCTGAGGTCCATAGCAATGCTAGAATGGATGGGTCACTTCTCTTCCCCTATCATCCAGGGATTCTCTTCCCATAAAGACTCTCCAGCAGAGCATCCTGGTTGCTAACATGGAGGCCTAGGGCTTCTCAGCATACAGAAGTAGAAAGCCATTCAGTCTAGGCTTTATGTCCAGAATGACTTGACATCATTTCTTGGAGAGTCTGATACTGAAAGCAAAGCTCAGATCAGTCTAGATTGAAGGGAGATGTCCTGCTTTCATTTCTGTTGCTGTGATAAAATACCCTGACCAAAGGCAACTTAGGGGCAAGAGGCATATTTCAGTTGTCAAACACAAGTTTAGCATTGTGGAAAGTCAAAGCAGGGAAGTCAAACAGCTAGTAACATCACACTCACAGTCAGAAGCCCAGGGAGATGAAAGCATAGACACTACTTACATGCATGCTGGTGTCCAACTCAGTGGTCAGGACTCTGTGGCCCGGGAATGGTACCACCCATACTGGGTGGTTCTTGCCACAACAGTTAACTTGTATAACCGCCCCCCTCCCCCAGACATGCCACAATACAACCCAAAGTAGACAATCTCTCCTTGAAACTCTCTTCCCAGGTGATGGTAGGTTGTGTCTTGTTTTGTAATTAAAGCCAAGCATCACTGGAAGGGGCTAGCAAAGTGTGCTTCCTTAAAAGCCAGCACTGTAACAGAGTACCAGATATTTTGTGCACATTTGTCCCAGCCCGCCAGGGTTCGACTAACGCTCGGGAGGAGAATTTTCCTGTATAGGGACAGAACACTAGACACGAAGAAGGGGGCAAGTCTGGATTCTGATCAAACCCCCTTTCTTAAGAACTTTCACAGAGGTTTTATAAGGCAGGGGGCAGGGACGCATATTGCTACGGCAACCCAGCTGCAGGCTATCTCAAGATGCGAGGAATTCCAAGCAGGTCACAACATCCTGCCACACCGAATATTTTGCTATCTTTATCTAATCTAACTGCTAAACTATGACAGGGTGGCTCCATCTAAATCTTATCTGTAGTCTAACTGCCGAACCACCACAGGGTCAGCTGGTGTCTGGTAAATGGCAGACTGCTGGAGAAATAGGAACCTAGGCTCTGACAAGATGGCTGAACATTGGCCATGTAGCCCGTCCCCTACACACATTGACTTATACAATGGGAAAGAAGTTTCTGGTAGAACTCTTCCCATCTGCTTCTTAGGCTCTTGACATTGCCTAATGTTTTTATTTCTCTCTGCTGTCTAACCAGTGATGTATTCACTGGTATATAACAAAACCCTGTCTCACTACCCCTAGCCGCCCCAGGGTTTGTGATTAAACCTAAGCCATCACAGGTGCTAAGCAAATGGCCACCTCTTTTTAACTTTTTGTTTGAGTTTTTCGTTGGGGGTGGGGAGCAAGCGAGGCTGGAGGTGCTGGAGCATCTCACTAAGTTTCTGGTGCCCACCTCACTCTGGACCCTACTCAGATTGCTCACCTCGAGATCCTCCTGCCTCAGCTTTCTGAGTGTGGGATTTAAAGGCTGATTTACTTTTCAGAGCGTTAATCTCTCGCTCATTCAAACGAATTTGCATATCTCTCCCAGGAGAGTATTCATTTCCAAGTTCTTGATAGAACAGCTTGTGGCTTTCAGGTGCTGGCAATTAAGGTTTTAGAGTCGCCCCGCCCCCTTGCTATACCTTCCCCGCTTATGGGTTTCAAAACAAGAACAGACATAAATTCCAATTATTTTCACTGGTGCTTTGACAATTTACAAGTATTTTGCAAGAAAGCTAGGGTAAGACTGAGTTAAAGAGCTAGAAATGTAGTTCAGAGGAGGAGGACATTTGCTTATCATGTGCGCAGTTCCGGGCCACATAAAGGGGGGGGGGCGCGGAGGGTGACTGCTTCCTGTTTCAGCACTAGTCGGGTGGAGTCAGCAGGGTCAGAAGTTCAAGACCATCCTCTGTTATAGCAAGTTTGAGTCCGGTGAAGGCTACAGGAGATGATGCTTTTAGAGAAAAACAAAAACAAAAGCAGATTTTCAGCTAGTACAAGCATGTTCGCGTTGCTCTCACACATACCTCCACACTCACGGGCCACAAGAACCCTCCACTTTCTTCACGCAGCACTCAGAGCGTTTCAAGCTAATTGCCTCATGAGGGGAAGCTGGAGACAAACACGGGAGAATAAAAACACTCATCTCCAACCTCGAGTCTCAAAAGTATACTTTCAAAGACCGAAAGGAAAAATACAAGTTTGTTATAAAATTTTTTTCTTTGAAAAGCTTTGCTTCTTTGTGCGTGTCCCAAGATGAGAAGACACGGAGGAAAGCCATTAACCTACTTGTATGGTGCATGGTGCATGCAGTTTCCAGGGCCTGGGCTGGGGGAGGGGCTAAGGGAAAAGAAGAGAGTTGTAGTAGACATTTCTGTGGAAAGGCTCAGAACACGGTTTAGATTTTCAGATATTGGAGGCTGGGGTCTCTACAAGTGAATTCTGTGGTGATGTAGTGCCACAGACAGGAAGCAGAAGTGAGCAAGACTGGGCAGGGGGAGGGGCCAAACTGTGATTGGAGCCTGGGCGGAGTGAGTCTGGAGTAAATAGTAGGGCTCACCAGAATTGTTCTGTCCTGGCCAGAGTGGCAGGCGTTCCATACCCCGACTTCACTTAGTCCGTGGACATAGCTGCCCTATGGAGCGAATGGCCTCGGGAACTGTGCCTTTCTGTATCTGGAAAGACTCTGGAGATCTGCCGTCTGTCCCCTCCCATGCAGCAGGGGACAACTTCTGTCTGCATAAGGGGGAAGTTGGCCAGTGTGCCTCCAACTTCCTCTGCCTCCCGCTTCTCCCCTCCCTGCGCCAGCAGGTCCACTCCTCCGTCTGGGAGATAACAGCACTTAACCAGACATAGGAAGCCTGAAGACAGGGCCGGCGCTGAGCTTCTCAAGGTTAGCGAGGCGGAAGCATCCAGTTCTGAAGGAGAGAGGACTGGGGACAAGGTACATAAAAGCCCAGAGTAGCAAGCCATTGTGGGAGAGTCATGCCAAGAGGGACTAAGGGGATAGAACAGGGGTTATACGGAGCAGCTGGCTTTGCTGGTAGGGCAGAGGCCACGTTAGCTTATAAACGTGGTGCTAATCGAAAACCACCTGGAGCCAGGCAGAGCCGACAACAGTGTAGACACAAGTCTTGTCTGCATTTTCAGTCCTGGGTTAAATTCATCAAGTTATGCTGAGGCCCAGTACCTCTGTAAATTTAAGTAAGTCTTCCTGAGGAGAAGAAAGGAGCTAGGAAGCCCAAACTGACTGAGTTTAAACTTAGAATGACAGAGAAAAACTGCAAGTAACTGATTTATGTAGAATTTCCTAGAGTTGGGCCAGTGAGGTGGCTCAGCAGGTGGAAAGTATTTGCTATGTAAGCCTAATGGGCTGAGTTTGACCTCGGGATCCCGCCGTGAAAGGAGAACACCAACCTCTAAAAGATGTCCTTAGATGTTCACATGTGTACTGTGGTGTATGTGCGTGCACACATGCACACACATACACGCACACGCACACACAATCAAAAGTTAAAAAGAAAAGAGAAGAATGTTAGAAGCATGCATGCATATTTGAGTTTTCAATCATTAAATAGCAGAGAGGCTCTGGATGAGTACTAAGTTAAGTTATGAGAAAAATATTTTGAAAGTGATATTTTAATTCATTTGCACCGTAGATTGGAAATTCATACTAGAATATACATATGAAGTGATCAAAGGCATAATTACGGCTTCAGTCACTAAGAGAAAAAGAACTGATCCAACCAAAAGACCCAAGCTTGCCCCAGTGGTGCATGCAGCTACTGCCGACTCTGTCTTCAACTTCGCACTCCACACACGGCTGCTGCAGCAAACAGCTGGACAGAGTACCCACATGGCCAAAAACCCTGGCATATTTATTTATTTATTAACAATTTTACTTTCATGTGTCAGGCTTGAAAACAATAACAAGTTACTACTCTGTCTGCAAAGAGTAGACACTAAAAAAAAAAAAAAAAAAAAAAAAAAATTCAGGGACCAAAAAAAAAAAGGTCATTTAAGATGGAATCTCAGTGTTGTTTTGATTTGCATTTCCCTGATGATTAAGGAGGTTGAGCATTTCTTTAAGTGTTTCTCAGCCATTTGATATTCCTCTGTTGAGAATTCTCTGTTTAGTTCCATGCCCCATTTCTCGATTGGGTTATTTGGTTTGGTGGTATTTAATTTCTTGAGTTCTTTATATATTTTGGATATTAGACCTTTGTCAGATGTGGGGTTGGTGAAGATCTTTTCCCAGTCTGTAGGCTGTCGCTTTGTTCTCTTTACCGTGTCACCTGCCTTACAGAAGCTTCTCAGCCTCATGAGGTCCCATTTATTGGGGAGACCTGGTGGCACTCAGAGGAAGGACAGCAGGTTACCAAGAAGAGACTTGATACCCTATGAACATATACAGGGGGAGGTAATCCCCCTCAGGAACAGTCATAGGGGAGGGGAACAAGGGGAAAATGGGAGGGAGGGAAGAATGGGAGGATACAAGGGATGGGATAACCATTGAGATGTAACAAGAATAAATTAATTTTAAAAAAGCAAAAAAAAAAAAAAAAGGTCTTTAAAAAGTCCTGGGTGAAAAATACTGGCTTCTTGCACTTTGGGAGATGGCAATGGAGGAGGAAGGTGTGAGTCTGGGGTGACTTGGGGAAGGCTACTGAGACTTGCTGGTGGGTTCCATGGCCTTGAAGGCGAAGGCGTGGCCTCTGAACAGGGGACTTAAGCAGCAGGGTGCATGATGCTCCCGTTTATCCATGTGGGAAAGCTCGAGAGAAGACTAGTGGAGAGTTCTGTGAGGAGAGGAGAGAAAGCAAGTGGTGTGTGTGTGTGTGTGTCTATGTCTATGTACCTACACATTGAGCTTTTGATAGCATGAGACGTCTGTGGGCCCTGGCTCTGGCTCTGACCTCCAGTTTGAGTTTGGTGGCGAGGACAGGGCAGGAGATACTCATTTGAGAATTATGACCATACACTTAGCAGTCAAAGCCAAGCACTGGGCAAGCTCAGTCCTGAGTCACTGCGCAGCTGTGAGTCCAGGAGAGGCCAGGACAGGTGTCTTAAGGTTATTACTGACGGTTGGCACTTGCTTTCCTGTCTGTGTTTTCCAAGGCATTCACAGTGAGAGTATATTGCTTTTATAACATCTTAATAAATCTGCCCAATGGTACCCAGACACACATCTGGGCAACTTTCTTGCACCTTTTCTCAGGAAAAAAAAATGCATTTCACCCGGAGAGAGCCTTAAAAAATATTAACGCCCCTATTTAATCGATCATCTTTGAGGCCCTGTGTGCATGCAAATCAGCATCTCTATCTCTTCTGCAGTGCAAATGAGCCACTCAGAACCTAACTCGAGACTCGCTGCTGATTGAAACTGGGCCTAAGTAGGTGCCGCTGCTTGGGCTTTGGAGTGTGTAAAGTGCTGTTGATTTGTCAGGATTGACAGTCACGACTAAGTTCTTTTTATCCCCGCTCTCTCCCCTTCTTAAGAAGGAGAGGTAGTAACTCTGCCTGTCATGCCACTAACCCAATGCGGTGACACGATTGTCTCTAGTTAGTAAAAAACGTATGGCAGGAGCCCAGACATCTCAGAGATGTTTTGTCAAAAGCCATAGCAAGAAAGAGTTTCCATGGTTTATCTGGAAGAACTTTCATGCAGTGCTGCCAAAAAAGCTTCTTGGCCCGGACATGGATTCTTTCAACAAGACCCCACTAGGTCCCTCCGGTGTTCCCGAGCCTACACTGAGCAGAGACACAGATTAATATGACCTCGTATGCGTTCTCAAGGAATTCGCATTCTAGCAAAGCGTTTTAGATTCATTTCGTTAAGGCATGGGATAAGGAAACCAAGGAAACCACGGAGAGGGGTGTGGTTCAAGATTCAGGCCCCTTGGACGAGATAGCAGCTACTGTCTGTCTATTGAACTGCTAGGCACAGAGCTCCATGTGGATCAGCTTATTCCTTCCAGCAACCTGTGGGGTAGGTACTGTTATCTGGGCTTATGGGAGGAAAGCCCAGGTTCAGAGCTGCAAAGTGTGAGATATTTAAGGCAAAGTAGGACTCAGGGTATAGCCTGGTTGGTACAGTGATTTCCTAGCACACATGCCCAGCACTATGAATGCTGTCAGACATCTATAATCTCAGCTCTTAGGAGGTGGAGACAGATCAAAGGTTCAAGGCCACCCTCAACCACATAGGGAATTTGAGGTCAGCCTGGGTCAGAGATGTTGTCTCAAAAAGATAATCATTAATAATTAATTAAGTAAGTAATTAAAGGCTAAAAGGTTTAGCTAGGATTAAGGTGAAGGAAGTGTTCCATGCAATTGGAACAAGATGTGGAAAGGGAAAGAGGGTGGGTGGGGGTGAAGAGTAGGTGAGGGACACGGGCAATGGGTGTTGGCTATGAGCAGCATTTCGGTAAAGTATGATTTGAGGTGCAGGGAGCTAAGGAGTGAGGGTCAGTGAGGATCTTGAGATGTTGGGATTCAGAGAATGATGGAATCAAGTTTGCTGCCTTGTGTGGTCTGGTTAGGACTGAAGGAGACAGACAGGCAGTAATTAGAGAGGCCTTACAGGCTTACACAGAGCACCCCACAACCCAAGTCAGAGCGTGGCTACAGGCTTGTGGGCAGGTGGACCTGTTCAAGGTGAGGAGCTAGTGTGAGAGACGAATCAGCGAAGGCCAAGATCTCTCCTTGGTAACTGGATTAATGGTGGTGTTTCCCTGGGACTTGTGGTCCCAGAGGAGGAATCAGCCTGGTACGGGCAGATGGTTCGTGGGGTTTGTTTTCTCGGTGCCTTGAGACTGAGTCTCTGGGGAATAAGGGAAAACAATGGCCAAGCAAACCAACCGAAAGAAAAGAATAGCTCGAGTAGGGGAGCCAAGCCGTCAATCAAACAGTGAACACCTCTCTTTCTGCTCCGCCCCTGTCTGTAGCCTGGATTGTCAGCATGTTTTTTACTGCAAAGTAAAGGGGAAGGAGATCTTGACAATGTTTTTGTGAACACAGGATGATAAACAGACATTTATTGTATAGCACAAGCCTACTGTGTAGTGAATGAGTGGCGTTTTGTGTCTCAATTTTAGGGGAAAAAAAATGGAGTGGAGAGATGGCCCAGTGGTCAACAGTACTTGCTGTTCTTGCAGAGGACCAGGGTTTGGTTGCCAGCATCCATGTCAGGCAGCTTGCAAACACTTACAACTCCAGATCCTGAGGAGCCAACACCCTTTCTTGGCCTCTGTGGCTACTTGCACTCATCACATGCGCTCTTGAATACATACACACACACACACACACACACACACACACACACACACACACACAAATAAAATAAAATAAATCTATCAAAAATAAGCAAAGCCCCTAAAAGCATACATTTGTAAGATCTTTCACACATTTATTGCTCTTGGGGCCTTGTCTTTCTCTCTGCTCTCTGGGAGGGCTTGCTCTAGTGACAGCTCTCGCTGGTGTGACAAAAAAAGCAGGCAAAGGCAGCTTAAGCACGCAGGTGCTTATTCTGGCCCACAGTTTGAAGGTGCAGTCCTCATGGTGTGGAAGGCAGAGTGCTAACAGTATGAGGCACCTGGTCACATCACACCTGGCCCAGAAGAAAAGTGGACATCTTCTCTCTTTTAATGTGAACAACGAAGTGACTAGAGATCCCGCCATAACCTCAAGAGGAAATCAGCTTAGGTTACAGATGACATTGCCAGTGACCAGAGATACAGATCAGCAGGCTATGTAGGTGTCTGTTATTTAAAAACTACATTTACTTATTTATTTATCATTGAGGGAGGGGCACATAGCATGGTGTGCTTGTGAAAAGTCACAGGACTTTCTTTTGGGAGTCTCTTTTTTTTGCTATGTGTATTCATGGGACATCAGTCTTGAAAACCATTTCACAAGGGCTGGAGAGATGGTTCAGAGGTTAAGAGCACTGCCTGTTCTTTCAAAGGTCCTGAGTTCAATTCCTAGCAACCACCTGGTGGCTCACAACCATCTATAATGAGATCTGGCGCACTCTTCTGGCCTGCTGTCTCACATGCAGGCAGAATACTGTACAGTCAATCAATCTTAGAAAAAGAAAGAAAGAAACAAAGAAAGAAAGGAAACCACTCCACAGGTCCCCAGTCTTTTAAATTATGCGTTGCCTCATTTTTTAACCCACACTGAGTTGTAGTTCTCCACACTGTACCATGCATAGTACCATGCTCTGGGGACATAGTCAGTAAGACACAATTTTTACTTCTGGTGGGGTAGGGGAGGTACCCAAGAGGGCAAAATATTTAGTTCCCAGAAATCAGGTCAAGGAGCTCAGAAAGGGCAGAAGGTTATAGGAGCACCAGGAGGGGGACCTCGTCCAATCACAGGGCTGGGAAGAGTGGTGCTTAGCTGGAGGAGAGAGATTGCCTTGAACCTCAGAGAGCCAGGCTCATGCTTAAATTTCAGACTGGATCCCTCTGCAGACTCTGGAGCAGACAATGCCTGTCTCTCTCAAATATTCCTATACCTTGTTGCCCAGAGTCACTTGAGGTACCATAGTCAAGGTTTGAATTTCTGGCCAATCTGAGCTATATAGCAAGACTCTCAAAAAAAAAAAATAACAAAAACAAAAACGAAAACAACAGGGGAGAGAGGGGGTAGAGGGGGTGAGGGAGGGAAGGAAGGAGGGAGGGAGAGAGAGAGCAAGGACATGAGGCATTATGGGAAAGACCCTATGGGAAAGGCATTGTGGGGATGGTACTGTGGTAGACACCTCACATTTAATTTAAGCCACATGACAAGCATTCTTGTCCCTCACTACCTGTTGGGGTTTTGTTCTGGGATGTTCCATGGATGCTGCAGTGCCTCAGGTAAACTGGCACAGTGTTTATTTACCACCCACACATACCTCTCTGCCCACTTTAAGCCACCTCTCAGTTACTTACTCCCAATGGAGTGAAAGTGCCAAGCGACTAACCCAACTGTGTTGTTAAGGACCCAGTCCAGTGACAAGAGCAAAATGTCAGTTCATGTTCAGTACAGATGCAAGTTTCTGCTAAGCAACTATTTTCTTCCTGTGGTTGGCTGAATGTATAGCTGTAGAAGCAAGCTATAATATGCAGAAAGCTGCCTATATATGACTCCATATTGCTATGGCAATAATAATACAGATGGAGCAACTGGGATAAGAGGAGGATTGAGTCCCTTGCCCAAGGGCATAGAGCAAGTGGAATAGCAGGGATCTGCTATTATGCATGATTCAGAGGCATGGCATGGATTGAAAATTCAGCCACCTTAAGTTTCTGGTTGAATGCCCTTCCTCCTATGCCAGGGTGCCTCCATACACCTGGATGGTCGTCCAAAGGCCCGTCGGAGGCTGGAGAGATGCCTTGGGTGTTATGCGCATGTAGGGCTCTTACAGAGGACCTGTGTTCATTGCAAGCCCTGTCTTCTGGTGGTTCACTACTGCCTCCAGGTGCAGTCGCCCTCTTCTGGCCTCCACTGGAAGTGCACCCATTTGTGTGCCACTTCTCTCCTCCCCCCGCCCTGACACAGATACATGCATACTATTTAAAAATAAATAAACCTCTAAAAGGCCGCTCAGAGAAGAATCCCTTCCCTGGGCCAGTGGGAAATGGGAAATGGCAGCAGTGCGTGACTGCAGCCTAGAGCCCACCCGCCGCTCTAGGGGAAGATTTTTGTTGTTTTTTCCCTCACACTTGCACCTTGACTGCCATCATAGTAAATTACTTTTCTCATTGCTGTGGCAAATCACCTGACGTCTTTCAAGCAGGCCAGGACCCCAGCCCATAGAATAGTGCTGCCCACATTTTAAAGCGAGGTCGTCTCACCTCATTTCACCTAACCAGGAAAATCCCTCACAGACGTGCGCACAGCTTTGTTCTAGGCGATTCTAGACCCCGTTACGTTGACAATCCATATTAACTATCACAACCCCTCTCCTTCTTCCGGCCCAAGCAGGACTTCCCTTTCCGAGACAGCCAGCAGCCTCTAGGCTGGAGCTAGATCTGGAAAGAAGGACAAACAAGAGGCAAGGCCGCAAGAAGCTCGGGGAATGGGAACCGCGGATGCGCCTGGGCCTGTAGCTGCGGTCTTGCACAGGGCCTCCCGGAGTGGGTCCTTTCAGCTCCGGGGAAAGGTCAGAATTTCAATCTGATGTTTTCACACATATTAAATGGATTTCAGAAGCGCTGCTGCTGCTGCTGGCTCCAGCCTTTAAACAATGTGGTTAAGCTGCCGTCGCTGTGAGAGGCTGCATTCCGCCTGCATTGTGATGTGGTTTTTGGAAGCCAGCGCATGCAGTCAGCTAAACCAAACTTAGCTGTTTTGTTAATGAGAACAAGCTCAAGAGAGGAGCGATGAATAGAGAGAGAGGGAGAGTTTGCTTTCCAAGTCTAATGCAGAAAGCCAAATAGTGTAATTGGAGGGGAAAGGAAGTGTCCCTTCAGACTCCTAGGGTGTCTCTGTCCTGGCTTTACTCAGCGGCTGGTGATGGTGACGGTGGTGGTGATGGTGTGTGGAAGGAGGGGGTACAAAGGGAGTCCCCCCCACCCCCCACCCCGTCCTCCCACAAGCAAAAACACCTTCGACATGCTGCCTATGCTCATAACAAGCACGCTGACACACTCTACTCTACATTACGAGATGACCACGTGTCCCCCACCCTTACGGCAGCCATGTCTGCCTTTTGCCACCCTCTTTATTTCCCGGCAGTAATCGCTGGAGTCATCAGCCTGTCCCGTCGTTGTCCATCTCTGAGGAGAAAAGGATTGGTGAAGGAGACCTTAAGCAGTGCTGGGGTTCAGCATTCTGGTGTTTTCTTAGGGAGAGCCTGGAATTGCAGACAAAGACATTTTTCATCTACCAAGCTGCATGTTTTTTTTTTCTGAGATATTTAAAAAAGCAATATCGAGCTCGGAGAGTAAATGTAGCATTGATGCCAAATCAGATGAGAACGAACACTTGGTATCAACAGGAATATATTTGAATTTAAAAAGGCGAGCTGCATCTGACAGCAATGTGTCTCTGCTACTGAAAGTCTGGGTTGGGTGGGGGGAAGGGCAGAGCAAAGCGTCTCCTCATCCGTCCGTCCATCTTTTCCTCCCCGAGACGTTATTGAGTTCTGATATGGGGCCAGGTTCTGTGTATGGCAACTGAGAGACAGAAAGAAATGAGACAGGGACGAGTGGTGGAACGGTAGGGGAGAGATGATACCAGTCAACTCATCTGAGCTGTGGACCTTCAGCAGTCATGGAATCCTTCCTTAATCTCCAGAGCATGCTAATGACAGCAGTTACCTCAGACGTTGGTTAAGTTCAGGGTGGGCTGGACAGTGATCTGCCTGTTCTAAAGCTGCATTCCCTGGGAGCCACATGAGCTCAATTTGAGAAGGAGTGCCTCAGCTGTGATGAGGGAGCGTGAGACGATGTCATTCTCAATTGCGGTAGGTTCTTTAGGCGAGAAAAGGGAGCCCTGGCAACATAACACTTGTTTTTAACATTCCCACTGCCCTGGGTTCTCATCCCTAAGGCCCGAAAAGCAGAGAAGGAGGTGTGGGGGTGGGGAGGGGAGGGGATGTGAGGAAAGGAGAAGAGGAGAGATTACAGTCATGCATCTGTCAATTATAAAACACAGCTCAGAAGCTTGGAGGGGCACTGAGAAGAGTCTCCCACAAAGCCTACAAAAGAACACCTGGGCTTTTAAACTCTAACCTTCAGAACAATGAGGGTGTGTGTGTGTGTTTGTGTGTGTGTGTGTGTGTGTAAGAAAATGACAGTGTCACTGAGAAAATGGGTACAAGAGATAAGTGAATGAAGGTCTCCTTGAGTCATGGGGATCTGGAACATGACCAGTCTTTATGGAACATTTATTAAAAACGGGGAAGAGGTGGGAGTAAGGGTGAGACTATATGCCCTGTGACGTGTGAGGACATAGGGCAGGCTTCTCAGCCGAAGTGCCATTTAAGCTGAGTATTTGAAAGGTGGCGATTTCAGAAAAGGAAAAGAGTTGGCACCAAAGCCACAGGTAGGGTGAGCTGCCTGACATTTTCAGAGCGATGGCCACAATCCTTGGAGGTGTCATATGAACTCTCTGATCCAATACCGCTCTCTCCATGCTCTGAGCATATGAGATTATGGTAAGCTCTGACATACATATCTAGTTCCTGTCTTTTCTGCACCCGAGGCAAACAGTGGGTAGGTGGTAAAGAGGTACCATGCATTGCCCCTCCCCCTTGCAGGTGGGTCCTGCCATATTCTTTGTGAGCTCTTACCTTTGGTCAGAGTTAACCACTGGGGTTGAAGGCTCTCTTCCAAAGGGCAGTGAGAAACAACTCGTTCAAGCAAAGAGGGTAGACTCTTCTATTCCAACTCAGCTTTCAGATTTTACTCATAGGGCTTTGTTAACTAAATGGCAGTTGAACTCGCCTTGACTTTAGCTAGAACTGCTTCTGTCTAGAAATAGCTAACCACCCTAAATGCTAACAGCTTAAATCCGTTGACCTCCCAGCACCACCTCCGGCATACCCACAATACACCTGTGGACCAGCCTCCTTCTGCTTAATGAGCCGTTGAGAACCATTGAGGAGAAGAACATTGCTCATACTCATGTGGTCTCATGGCTGCAGCTGACATCCATTAAGGGGAAATTCTAGGAATAAGGAAAAAGAAGAGGAAAGAAAGAAAGGAAGAAGAATGAATAAAATAATGTAGAGAAAGAGGTAGAACCTATAGCCAGAGAGGATGTTTTTCTTAGAAAGTTTTTGAGTTCCTTCTCTTACATTTCATTGGTCAGTGTTGCGATGCCTGTTACTGTTACGTAAACCTACAAAAGAAGCTGAGGAAGCCAGGCACGGCGGTGCATGGCTATAACCCCAGCACTTGAGATGCAGAGGCTGGGGAGCTTTGTGAACTGACTTCACAAAGGCCAGCCTAGTCTACAAAGTGAGTTTCAGGCCAGTGGAGGCTACACAGTAAGCGTCTGTCTCAAAAAACCAAAATGACAGCTGGGTGCTTCACCATTCCTGCTAAAATTAGGATTCAATGCGAATGAAAAATGATGAGGGATAGATATTTCAGATTAATTTGACAATATATTTTCCCCTTAAACTTAAAACTGTAAATACTTGGGTTGAACTTCGTTGCTAGATTTACAGTTCCTATTGGCATCTCTGCTTCTTTATATTAAAAAAAACCACTGGAATGATATTCAATGCCCTGATGAGTTGACTCCCTGGAGAACAGGCTTTGGGATGCCTTGAGTGGGTCACTATCATTACTTGTCACTCAGTGTACCACACGTGGCATTTGTCCCTTTTTTGTCTGCCTTCACTGTCCCCTCTAGAACCCTCTTTCTTTTGGTACCTATCCCATGCCCACCATGTAAGTCCTTTTTGCAGGGGTTCAGCCTCTTTCCTGAGGTCTACAACCCTAATCTCCAAGGCTCTCCTCTGAATTTATCACATGATTTATTTTTTCATTTTTGGTTTTTCAAGACAAGGTTTCTCTGTATAACCCTGGCTGTCCTGGAACTTTCTGACATGGCTGGCCTTGAACTTATAGAGATCTGCCTGTCTTTGGCTCCCAAGTGTGGGGATTAAAGATGTGCACCATCACTGGCCAGATCTTTTAAATTATGTTTATTTGTTTGTTTGTTGAGGGAGCATGTATTAGGCATCAGAAGACAACCTGTGAAGTGAGTCCTCTCCTTCTATCGTTAAGTGGGTTCCAGGATCAAATTCACGTCATCAGGCTTGTGTGACATGTGCACCATGGCTGTGATTCCTCACTGGCTCCTTACCTCCACATTTCTAGATCACTCTAGTTTGCATTGCTTTGCAGGCTTTGGTAGCGGGGGAGTTTCTTTCATCAGGTCCTGGACCCTAAAGAATGGACAAGATTTCTTCCCTTCCTCATGAAGACGTGTGCAGACTCAACATCTTAGAGACAGCTCAATTCATAAGCCTGGCCTCTTTGTTATGAGTAACTTTGCTGTGCTGAACTTTGTAGAAAAATTAAAACAGCGGCAAAAACAAGCAAGAATCATGCCAAATCTTATATTGCTGTTTTGATAATAAAGCAAGGTCCGTGGGTTTCAATAAGTTGCCCGAAAGATCACACCATAAATAGACCAACTGGGGCTTGAGTACAAGTGATGTGAGTTTAAGTCTAGTCCTGGCCAGTGGCCTCCCTCTGTGTTGTCTGTTCATGGCCTCTGCTTTAGTTCCTGCCCTGATGTCCTGGGTGATGGGCTGTGCAGTGCAAGTGTAAGTAGCCCTCCCCCCCCCCCCCCACGTTGCTATGGTCCCTGTGTCTCATCACAGCAATGAAAACTCACCAAGACAATGCCCTTTCAAAACCTATCACACGGCTGGGGCAGGTGAGGAAGCTGCCCACAAATGAAAACGGCATTGTTGTGTGAAACGTAAAAACCACTAAGTTCAACTGTTCAATAGCACCTAGGTACCGGGTACGCATTATGCTTGCTCAGTTTTATCATTCAATATGCTATGCAGCTTGGAAAAGTTTCTATGCGGTGACTACACAGAAACATGGAAAATACCTACACCATGAAGTAAAAAGAATGTTACAAAGCTATTCATCCTAATTGAACCATGGAAGGAGAGATCAGCAAGGAAAGGGCTAGGAAACATCCCAGGGTATGAATGTGGGAGGTACTGAAGTGACTTTACACTTCTCCCAACTGACATTTCTTTAAGAATTATTAAATCATTTCTATGCATAGCCTCTGCTTCTGAATGCTGGGATGAAACATACACATCACCACACCTGGCTAAAAAAGAAATTCTTAAGGTTTCTCCAATGCTTAAAGCCCCATTTTTTCCCCAGCTCAGTTGTATAAGGCAGGGGTATTTTGATTTTGTTAAGTTTATTCTTAAGAGTGATAGCCTGACAGTGGGCAAAATGAAAAAGGCGGGGGAGGAGGCATAGCCTATAGCACCATTTGCTTAAGCATAGGACTGAAGGCTCACTCAATGGATGAGTATCCAATTCCCCCATATGCCTTCCTAAATCAAAGGCATTGCCTTAGGTGGACAGAAATAGACAAATTCACCCTCAACATCAGTATGGAGAGGGCTGCCTGCATCAACACAGGGGCCCAAAGCTTGCACCTTTGACAGAAGCTCCCTTTCCAAATGTCACATTTCCACTCTGTTCATTTGTAAGCTGTCAAAAGACCGAGACATGAGACATGTCAGTCTGTCTGTTATCCAGTGGCTAGCACCAACCACCTGCTAAGAAATGTTGCATTAAGCACTTGGCTGATGGGACCAGCGTCTGGTGTTTTTGAAGAACACAAGGTTTCCACGTCCCCTGCTGTTCTGTTTGCCATCGTGGTAGAAGCTCATAGCTCACATTCTTTCTGGATTCATTGGTAGTCTACACCAAACACTTTCCAGCCCCTTATGTGGATAGCTGGGGCTGTGACCAGGTCTATCCCATAAAATACACACACTATTATCTGGGCAGGGCCTTCAAATGGTCAGACTGATATTGAGCTCTCCATGGTGACCCTGGTGTTTATGTGATGTAAATCATCAGACGGAAAAGCTTGGGTTAAGGAGTCTCAAGGGGACCTCTCTGCAGAATTGAATCAGACGGTGCTAATAGAAATATCCTCTCCGTCAAACTCACACTGTTGATGCATACCCTGATACAGGGATGTTCAGTATTTTAAAAGTCCAGCTCAGACCTCATCTTGATTTTACCTGCTTTCTACATCTGTACAGATTCAGCACATAGATTAAAAACTGGTCTGGTCACTGTCAGCCTTCCTGTCTGTAGCCCCTACCACGGCCGAGGCATCTACAAAGTTCATTTCTTCTACATGAAGCACTGTGAATGAGTTACACACCAACTCAGTTAAAGACACCCACCGTTCACGACCATTGATGGAGGCCACTGGAGGACAGCAGCTTTGCATAAGGAAAGCCCGAGTCACTCTTTTAGGAAAAGAAACTTAATGCTACGTCTTACAAAAGCCTGGGGAGCGCCTGTGAACTTGATGACAAGAATGGTTCTTATGGACTGATCCTTGCTTTGCCTTGAGTACTGAGCTTCTGGCGGAGTCCACACAGCATCACAAAAGTGTGTTTCTGCCAAGTCACAGCTACCATGCCTTTGCATCCTTACTTGTCTGGTTCTGTTTCCAACACACGCACAGCCTTGTCAGGTCTGAACATCTTGTTTCCTAACTCCCTATTGGTGAAGGGCATACAAGGGGCGAAGGAAGTGTGAGGCAACCAAGGTGATAGCAGGACTAATTCCTACTTTCACCTAAAGCAGGGTGTCTCAAAAA
This sequence comes from Acomys minous, assembly GCF_964271855.1. Lineage (NCBI taxonomy): Eukaryota > Metazoa > Chordata > Mammalia > Rodentia > Muridae > Acomys > Acomys minous. The sequence goes on along the minus strand of NC_140483.1, from coordinate 149,759,038 downwards.
AAAATCATTAAGTGCTGGTCATCTGTGCCTGATACACAGTAAGATAGCTTGGGCACAGGGTTTTTTAATGTCTTGGTGACAATCAGGACCCTCCAGGGGCTGTGACTGTCATAGGCTCATAGTTCCTGGGTGATGTTCAGTGTTGGCATTTGCTCCTGAAGCTTAACTTCATGCTTTTATCCCCCCCTGTAGTTGTGTGATTCTCCTGCATCAGCCTCCTAAATGCTGAAGTTTCTAAGTGTAAGCTACCACAACCAACCGACTCTCTCCCTTTTGGTGAAAAATACTCCCTCCATCAAGTCTGCACTGTGGATGCCCACACTGATGCAGGAACATCAGTGCGTTAAGACTCCAGCTCAGACCTCACCTCGAATTTACCTGTTTTCCACATCTGGATATAGACTTAGTATATAGATTAAAACCTGGTCTCGTCACTACCAGCCTTCCTGTCTGTAATTATACTCATAAATGACTTACAACAGATGCACATAGACACATGTGAAAAAAATTCTTTATTAATTTCTCACATTTCATTACAAAATGTATGTTGCAAACAACTTGAATAACCTACGTGTGGTTTTTATTTTATTTTTTTAATTTTTATTTTTGTGTTTAAACCCTTGGCTTCAAGGAGTCAGGATCCCCCTGTCTTTCATCAAGTTTCAGGAAACACTGATTATTGGAGTCAATAGGTTATCATTTCGCTATTTATTTTCTTCTCTCAAGCTCTGGAAAAAAAATGTCCTCTGTATAAATTAAACAACAACAACAACAAAAAAATGTTGTAAATTCTATGTCATTACAGTCAACAGAAACAGAATGCATCCAAAATGTGTGGCCACAAAATATCAGGTATATGTTTGAAAAAGAAAAAAAATGACATTCTAGCCTTGTTAAAAGGATAATGGTCCCATATTTTTATTAACAGGTTAGCAAAACAAAATCCAATGGATTACAATATTTACATGTTATTTGAAAAATAAAGTAGTGATAAAAAGCATGTCACAATTATTTTCTTTTGTTGTTTTGTTTGTTTGTTTTTGGTAACCATCACAAACATCCAATCCAGGTACGAAACTGTTTAGTACACTTGAAATGAGGCCAATCAAAAACAAATAAGGACACAAAAGAATCTTTGTCTAGATATTTCACACTTTCCCCCTTTTTTCTGGTTTCCATATGATGGCCCCCCATCCCTAAAAAAATTAAGTTAAACATCCTACAAATAAAAATTCTTAATAGCAAAAAAAATTTTTTAAAAAACAAAACAAAGCAAAAACAACACGCTTTTCAAGTAAATACTTCACAAATGCAACATCTTTCCATGGATTTTATCTGGAGCTGAGTGGGACACTGTCATCTCAATTACCCCGCTGTCCTTCGGGTATACCCTCCCACCCCACCAACCCTTCCAAGTTAAACAAAACAAAACAAACAAAAAAACCCCAAAACCAACAAAAAACAAAAAACACGAAAACCAAAGGACTTACATTTGTACACACACATACATCCAAACACCAGCACATGTGCATGTGTGTGCGTGTACACACACACCACACGCACACACACCTAAACCTAAGCTTCAAGAAAATTCTTTTCTACTTTTTGGAACGAAACCTCTTGTTCACAATCAGAACATACTATAAATGTAGACTTGCATTTAGTCTAAGCTGTAAGCTGCTCTAGACATAAAAACAAAACAAAACGAAACAAAAAAACAAAAAAACAACCAAACACTTCTCTGGGTTCCCTGCAGGATGCTCCATCTCTTGTCCGTAGTCATGAAAAGGATGGCTCCCAAAAGAAAGGAGAAAGCCTCAGAAAACACAGGGCAAACAAAACAGAGTTCAAATCACACACGGAAGCCAGTCCAATCTAACAGAAATTGTAGGTGTGAGACAGATGACGTGGGCGTTTGAGAAGAAACAACAGGGCGAGAGGAATCTCTTCCTCTGGCCCATGGCTGCATAGCTGTGCCGAGAGTTTGGTTCTTTGATAAATTAAAAAAGAAAACAAAACCAAAACCAAAATTTAAAAAGGAAGTTAATCTCTTTGTTATTTCCACGTTTAAAATTATAAAAATTTCTATTCACAGACAGACAGACAGACAGACAGACAGACAGACAGACAGACAGACACACACACACACACACACACACACACACAAGAAAACCTTCTAAACTCTCCCCTGACCTCAAATTAAAACGTCAAACACACAGAGAAGAACTTATATGGGAAAAGGACAACTGAATTTGTGCTGTGTTTGTAACACTCAAATTGAGAGAAAATGAACATGTGGCCAACAAAATCCCACAATCACCATAAAATTAGTTCACATGAACCTACCAAAGTCTAAATTATAGCTGAACACTAATAAACAGCTTTACCTGGAATACAGGGTGACAATTCACACACAATTATCTAGTAATTAAAGTCTGTTTCTTTTTTTTTTGTTTTGTTTTTTACTAAAATAATTAAAAAAATCACAGTATTTTAAGAAATAAAACCCACATGGGGATTTTAAGCACAATTTGTGTTCCTTTCTTTAAAACTCTTTTTTTTTTTTTCTCCATTCACCATCCTGCCCAGCAGTTCTCTCTACATTTAACCACAAGGGCGACAGGTAGCACAGACAAATGCAGAGAATTCCCTTGGTTAAGTCTGAGGTACTAGGAAACAGGTGACTGTTTTATGCAAAGCAGTTTTTGTTTGTTTGTTTTCTGGTTTGTTATTTTTTTTTTTTTTCTCCCAAAGCGGCTGCAGTTAGGTCTTGAAAAAGCTTAAGGTATTAAAACTAGAAAAACGCACCGAAAGTTGTGCGCCCAGAAGTTGTTCCCCTTGGATAAGTCTTCAACTGTCCCCAGCTTCGGTTGCCACACGCTGTCCGAGAGGGCCACGGAGACTGCCGTGCCCACAGAAGGGACTTCCCAAACCGCAGCAGATGAAAACTTCCGTGGTGAAGATCCGGAAGGAAGGAAGGACGACGTAGTGACGGGGGGAAAGGAGCCACATATTCCAACCATTTAAATAACTTTTAATTTACATACTCACTCACACAGGTACCAGTGCTTTGAAAATAGATTGTTCAGTCCTAAAAGCAGCTTTTGTTTCGTCTTTTCTCCTCTGTCCCCTCCCTTCTCAGCCCACGACGGCCCTCCCACATTTTCATCACGGTTCAAGTAAGCTTTGATAAGAATTCCACCAAACTCTTATTCGTTTTTGGCCTCTGCATTCTCCAGGAGAGATTTGTCGGCAGCTACGACACAGATGGCTACTGTTTCACTCTTTAGGGAAAAGTCTATCCCGATTGGCTCTTCGTCTTCCTTGGCCTCTATGGAAGGCAGCTGTATACTCTCTTCGGCCATCTCCTTCGGATGGACTTCGTCTCTGCTCACTGGGTTGGTATCGTGCAACGCCCTGGATAAGCAGAACAAGCAGAAACATGAATAAGCCAGATGTGTCCGCGAGTGTCCCTCACTCCATCACTTAAGAGGTCGGGGCAGGAGGCTCAGGAGTGGTGTGCACTGGCTTCTGGTGGCCAGGCTCAAGTTCAAGTTGTCACTCAGCGGGCATCATCATCTTTTCGGTGTGTTTTGTTTTGAGACAAAGTATCCCACCGACTAGGCCATATGCAGTAGGCTGGCTAGCTAGTAAGCACAAGGGATCCTCCTGTCTCCGCATCCCCTGAGCTTGGATTACAAACACATGTCACCATGTCCAGCTTTTTACCCTGCATTCTGGGCATGGAGTTGAAATCCTCAAGCAATTTATTGGCTGGGTGGACTGTCAGCATACCAGCGACTCCACCAGCCTCCTCTCAGGGACCTAGCAACGGTTTATGTCATCGCCTGATGCCACACCTGTAGCCGCTGCCTGCTGCATATAAAAGGACCACCCATCACCCCAGTCCTCTCTCTGCCCTCATGGCTCTGCTCCCCTCCGTCTGCCTGCCCGTCTCCTCCACCCCTACCCCTTTCCCAGGCCCTCCCTCTTCCTCTTTCCTAATAAACCTCCTTCATTCGAGATCCATTGCAGTGCAACTTCTCAAGAGCACACCTGGGCATGTGAGTGCCAAAGGCCTCCCCTGCCACCCCCCGTGTCATATTTTACAACAGTGACCTCCTTGGCCCCTCACACGCTTTTTTAACTAAAACAATACAACTCATCTATATTTACTTCTCTGACCCTGAAAGTGCATTGGAATTTCACGTGAATGAATTCTGTGTGCATATAACTAAGCTGCCAGTGACTTCCTATTCGTTATGTGTAGATCATGTAGAGCTCCTTCTTGCTAATGATTTAGACCCCTAAAAATATCCAGTGTTGTATCATGCTTTCATTATGTCATGTTTTGTTTCCAAACTAATATAAGATTTTGGTATTATCTCCTTCCCTGAGTTATAGTGGAGAAATAGCAAAAACTGCCTCACACTCAAATTCATGAGCTGAACTCAGAAGCTTAGATATTGGCCAACAACAATTAAGACAAAAGGAGCAACTTGGGTATTGGAACTTTTTTAGTCAACTCTGTTAATAAGTCATCAAAACATACAAACAAAACAAAACAAAACAAAAAACCCTAAAAACCTGCAGTCAGTACTTATATCTTGAGAATCTTAGTTCTATTCTCAGAGGTCTGGACACTTAGCACGCATCGTCTCACACAATCCACTCTGTCTGGTAGACTCGGCTCCTTGTGCAAAGGACGATTTTATGTCCAGAGAGGTTAGAGGTCAGAGCCGGACAGGAATGATCGCATTTCCCCAGGAGGCAGGTGGAACAGAGCTGTGTCTCTGAGGTAAGTCACGGCATGGTGGGCATGTTCAAGAGCATTCGTGGAATGAGCAAACGCAGAAGCCAGAAAGTCAGAGCCATGTTCACATTGTCTCAGAGAACGAGACATAAATGCAAACTAAAGGGACAAAGAATTTGGGGGCTTTCACCTAACTTGTGTCAGGGTGGCCATTTTAAAAAGCAACAGAGAAGGAAGAGTCTAGTTCCTCTGTCACCACTGCCTGTCCTTCATGCCTGGTGAGGTGACATATGGGGTGGGAGCACGGTGAGGAGTCTGCATAGTATCAGGGGATGCTGGCCTGCCCTCCCACTCCCCCTCACTTGGGACAAAGGTCTTCAGAGCGCCCTACTTACATGCCATGTCTCAGCACATGTCTTTCCCACTCAGAACCTTGTGAGAACGCCCGTCCGCAGAATTCACATGGAAATCGCTTCTCAGTGTTCACACCAGCCCCTCGGTCAGAAAATCTCATCAACTCTGCAAACAGAAAGGACGGACAGGCTAGCGTTAGCTTTGTGTTTCTGGAATCCAGAAGAGGGCCAGTCAATGTTCACAAGAAAATGCCTCCTGACTTCTCTGGGAAGCTAACCCGTAGGCTACCTCCAGACTCCCCACTGACTCAGGCTTTCTCTTAAGCATACTTCTTGAATAGATCTTGGGAAGTGTTCTGGGTTCAAGTCACTAAGGCTCTCCCATTTATCCAACAGCTTCTATCATCAACAACCGAGGTTCCTTCCTGCCAGAAAGGCTCCCTGGCCTACTTTAAAGCCATCATGGTGTTTATTTTCTAATTAACCTGTCCCTTCTGCATGATCTGAGTGAGGGCTTGACAGCTTGGCAGCTACTCAGTGTCTCTCTGAAATGGGTTTATCTGCTCATTAGGAAGAAAACAGACCATGGGAAGCACCCAACCTGCTCGTACAGTCTAGACCACAGGACTTTTACTCATTGCAAGTGAGGCCAAAGCTTTTTGCAGGACGGTTAGGAGCTCTGCAAAGGGACTTCCTGCAAATGGGGCCCTAGGCCACTGTGAGGTAAGGGGTGGGAGCCCATATAAAAGCATTCGTGGAACAACGAGATGGCCCAGTGGATTAATGCTTCTTGCCACCAGGCTGGAGCCCTCGGAAACCTGCAAGTCACCCTCTGACCTCCACATGTGCCACTCTCTCACTCACACAAGAGATAAACACATATAACAACAACAACAACAACAACAATAACAACAACAACAACAAAATAACAACAACAATAATAATAACAACAACAACAACAACAATTTTTTTTTAAAAAGCAACCATGTCCCCAGCCATGGATGGAGCCTGGCCAGCTGCCCAGTATTTATTCCTCAACCAGTGGTATTCACTAATACGGAGATACCAGACATTTTTGAAAGGGTCCCGTTTGCACATCGAATATTGACGTAGCTGTTTTGTTTACTCCTGTGATGCTGGCACATCTGATATGGGCCTGATAAATGTGGATTGGCTAGCTAATTGATTTTAAGCAACACCTCCTGGCAAACTCAAAGATGAGGGCTTACATGGCCTTTGTGCTGTCCTGAGTCTTAAGGCCATATGTCTTTCATTAGCCCACAGAGGGCCAAGTCTTCACATGGGTAATAAATTGCAGACTACGCTGCAAAAAGGGTGGAGTTTGGAGGAAATTTGATCATTTTCTTCTCTATTCACTATGGGCCCCACAGATCAGATGTCACAGAAAGACATCTCCTGGTTGGAATGGCCCACATTTCATGAGGTCTTCAGGATGTTAACTGACGCTCTGCACCACCTTCATCCTCCTCACAAAAAGCTATGTGAACAGGGCCAGTCCTCACAAAAGACGAGACATTTTCTCACAAATTAAGAAGATCACCACACAAGCCATTAAAAATAATTGCACAGACTATCTTCCTTGATTCTTTTCACTGGAAATGACACAGCGCCATCTGTTCTGCGCATTAATTCCTTAGCAGGGATTATCTTGGGCAAGAAATCAACAGAATGCCTTCCTGACTCCTCCCAGTTGCATAATGAGAGGGGGCAGGGTGGGCAGAGTTCTGCTTGGGTTCCTTTCAATTTCTCCATGCGCGGTTCCTCTCTGAGCTTCCCAGAGCTTCCCAGACTGATCTTGCTGTGTGTCTGTGTCTGCTCCCCAGGTCTGGTAAGGAACAGGGTAGCGGGAAGGCTGTGCACTCCCCAACTGAAGGCATCTATAGGAAAGCCAAAATTACTCACAAGGAGAGTGTTGCTACTCCTTGCTTCTCTGCCCTCAGGAAATATGAAACCAGTCATCTATTGTCTCCAGGGGCACATGCTAAGCTTCATGCTCAAAGAAGAGGCCATTTTACCTGTCACGTCTCAAATCACTCTCCTTCTGCTTGAGAGCTGAGCTAATTCTCCCTCCTGCTCTCTGCCAGAAGCCAGGATGTCTGGCAAAAACACCCAAGGCTATTATTGGCCCTGTCTTCTTAGCAAGAATCTACTGAGATGGTGGAAGATTGATTCTAGGTTGTTTCAAAGGAGATGGGACAAAGGGAGCCATTCTTGCAAGGATGGATGACAGGTAAGAAGAGTTTTGGCTTAGAATTCTCAAAGTACTCAGATGGGTCCCCTGTACCGACTTGTCTACCCAAGGAGGGGATTTTCTTCATGAGTTTAGGTCTCTGGATGCAGACATAACACTTTGCAGTGAGAATCAGAAACCACACGCTCCAAACTAGTTACATCTAGTCTGATGTTTGAGAGCCCACTGAGTCAAGAAAGCCCAAGCTGGATGATCGGGGAGATGTGCTTGCCATCCTACACATCTCACCCTCTGTGTTTTCTCACGACCCAGGCTGGTTTCCTTTGTTTTGGGGGACATCACTGGAAATTGGAGGACTCTGCGATGTTGATGGCCTCAGAAATAGCACATCCTCAGCCTTAGACATGAAAAGAGTTGTAGTAACCCACAAGGGATCTTTTATCGCCTAAAGAAGGGCAGCAGGACCACAGAGTACCAGGAAGAAAAAGGAGCCTTTGCATCCTCAGTCAGAAGCACCCTCTCCCTCCCTCTCCCTGAGGACATTCAAAACAGCGTAGAGATATTAAGAATTTGTTGTGAAGAACATATTTGTGATTAGGTTTTTAAAAAGGAAGGGGGGAAAACGCCACTCTTCAGAGATCACAAGAATTTCCTTATAAGAAATGACTGAACATAGCCCCTAGTCAATCCACAGGTGAGGATGTTTGCTTTGTGTCATTTTGCAGGTTGGCTACAGCAAGCAGCTTTTGACAAGTTAGCACACTTTGGCAGGAAGCCTCTGCTAGCTGCGTTGGTTGGAGATTCAAGGGCCAAGCTAGAGCCTTTGGTTACCACAGTGGGAGGGCGAGGGCAAGAAAACACCACAGAAGAAAATGGCCTAGGAAAGACACCTGCTCAGGCCTGTTGGATATTCTGCCACAGGGTCTCAGAATTTAGCCCCAGGGCCAATGGATCCACAGATTTCATGGCTAGGTTCTCTTTAATAATAAACATTTTTACCACCAAAGGGTTGGATATGTGTGTAGTGTAAGAGATCTATTTTGGAGCAAAATGATTGAGATTCAGCCTGCGGTGGGTTTATCATTTATCTACCTACTTTACTTTAGATAGGTCTTAAGTTTGTCAGACCTGTTATTTACTAGGTCCATATCATGTTATTTAATTAATATTTTTGGCAGTGATGGGGCTGTAATCCAAGGCCTCTCGTATGACAGTAAAGCACTCTGTCATTGAGCCACACTTCTAGCTAGCCTTCATTTTCATTTATAATATCAAGCCAAGCACAGAAGACTCCAGAGAACCACAGCAATCTAAAGTGGACGGGATGAGACGTTCAAGGCATTATATTCTGTGGCTTTAAGATATGCAACCAAAGCTAAGGTCATCCAAGCAGCATGACATTAGCCTAGAATCAGACGCCTGGACCAAACAGTCCAGAAATGCATTCAGAGCCAACTGAATTTTGAGAAAGTTGACAATATCATACAGTGAGGAAAAGATGGTCTTGTAAATAATTACTAGGACAAGTGGGCATCGCAGGCAGAAGAAAGAAACTAGATCCTGATCTCTCAGCAAGTAAAACAATCAACTCAAAATGAGTCAGAGATGCAAATGAAAGTCCTAATACCATAGAAACTGCTGGAAAAAAACATGGGGGAAATCTCCATGACACTGGTCTGAACATAACTTTTTAAAGTTTTTTTTTTTTTTTTTTTTAAACATGACGGCCAAATCACAAATAACAAAAGTAAAATTAGACAAACGGGAGCAGAATCAAGCTGAAAAGATTTGGTACTTGTGGGGAGAAATTAGAATGAGAAGGCAACCCACATATGGGGAGAAGACATCTGCGGACTACACGCCTGTCATAGGGTCAACATCCCAGATACATGCAGAGTTCAAACAACTCAGTCAATACTTGAGTATACAATTTCCCCAATTCAGAAGCAGACAACGGCTCTGTATAAGCATTTCTCCAAAGATATGCAGACGGACATCAGCTATATAAAGACACTCTACATCTTGAACAAGAGGGACATGTAAATTCAAACCCCAGCAATTATAGAGTCTATTACCAAAAAAAGGGAACGATAACAAGTGTTGGTGAAGGTAAGAAATGAACAAAGCCTCTATACTAGTAAATTAGGGGAGCCATTCTGGAACACTATACATAAGACCCTCAGCAATCTTCAGCAGTATTCACAACAGCAAAGACACAGAATCCACGTCAGCGGCCATCTGTCCATGAAGGGCTACAGAAAATGTGACACATACACCTGGTATACCGTTTATACTCTTCCACTTTAAGATGGGAAATCCTGTCATTTGTGACAACACATTAAAGGAAACAAGCCAGACATAAAGGCACACATTCAATGATTCCAACCAATGTGAAAGCCCAGTCAAACCCAGGATGCAGAGAGTGGAGTGGACATTGCCGAAGCCTGGGGTGGGGAACTGGAAACATTGGTTAAATGACACCGAATTTCAGACAGACAGGAAGAATGAGTTTAGGAGATCAATTGTGTAGCATGGTGACTATAATCAATAATGCTACTGCAGTTTGAAATTGTTCAGTTGATTAAGTTCTTACTCCGAATGTTAACTAACTCCATTTAGCCATTCTACAAAGTACACCTATTTTAAAACCACACACACACACACACACACACACACACACACACACACACACTTAACTTGTCAACTAAAACTAAAGAAAAAACCAAAGCTTCAAAATCTGAAGTTTTTAAGTTAAAAATCTATATATTGACCACCATGGCAGCCGGATACTACTATCATTGTCACAGTCACTATTATATGACATTTAGTGAAATCACAAAGACATAAAGCAAAGTCCTACAGACTAAAGGGCCAAGATCCAATGGTGTAACTTCAGAACCCTTCATGTTACACAAGACTAAAGGGACAATTGAAGAGAATGACCACTAACATGCTCTTCCGTCACTGCAATGGTGGTAGCTACAATGATTTCCCCTCATATTTGCAGTGTCTATGCATGAACTTTTTCTCAATTTGCAGTTACTCAAGGAACACATGTCAATCTACATTTCTTTTTTTTTCTTTTTTAAATTGAGTACGTATGCGTATGGGTGTCGGGCACAAGATGGCAGGTACCTACAGAAGCCAGGAGTCTGATGCCCTGGAACTGGTGTTACAGGTGGTTGTGGGCTGCCTGAAATGGGTGCTCGGAACTGAGCTCAGGTTCTTTCAAGAGCAGCAAGCACTCTTAGCTGGCTGAGCCCTCCTCTTCCCAGCGCTCCACCCCCCATCCCAGCCTTTATTTTTACATACTCAGCCTGGGGATGCCCACAATACTCTATGTTTAACCAGTAGACAAAGACAACTCTCTAGATGATAGGCATGTTATCTGCAACTAAGCACATTTTGGAGTCTCCTTATCTTAGAATGAGGGCATAATGGTAAGGGTTAGACTACTAGTTCAAAACTGCCACAAAACATGGTGTTTTCTGCAAATACAGGGGAGGATGGGACCCTGTCTTTCCTTCTTGGCAGAGTGGAAGCAGAGCCCTATGGGAGTTAGGAGAAATATCCTGCAGGGGAACACATAGAGAGTTCAAGTTCATCGAAGCCTCTCATTATGACCCCAGAAGCAATCATTTTAAAAGAGTGTTTAATTCCAAGATCACTCTTGTTCCTCAATGGCCCTATAGTGTCATTCATCTTGCTCTCTGCCTAGCTTCCTTCTGAAGCTTCCTCAGACACTAGTTTTCCTTGCTAGGAACCACATTTTTTTTTCCTTAGAAAACATATAACTATAATTAGGAAGAAAATGTCTGTTTTCCTTGGAGTTTCTATATAGCTGGTAATAGTTTGTAAAGACAGGGCCCCTGATGGCGCCGAAGCCAGTCTGTTCTGCTACTTAACCAAGAAGGATCATTCCTTCTGTTCTTCCCACAGCAGCCTCCTGCCTCCCTTCTGTCTCCCTGTGGACGTTCTGGGTGCCATCTGGGACTCAGAGAGCAGGGTGAGACTAACCTCTGTCTTCAGCCTTGTTGCTCATTTCATCGTCCTTGTCCTCGTCATCGCTGCTGGAACTCTCCATCTTTTCCTTCATCTGTTCCAGCTGATCCAAGTTAACCCGTCCAACCAGCTCGAAGTTACGGCTGACCTGAAAAGGGTCCAAGCAGATGATGGAATAATGAAGCACAGACTGACTGCGCGGACTCTCTTGGACGAGATCTTGCCAGCATAATTTCCCCTATGTCTGTGTTTCTGCATCCAAGACCAAACAAGCAAGGAGCTGAGAGGTCCCTTTCTTCATTTGGGCTCTCAGAGACAGATCTGTCCTTGGTTCCCCATTCCAAACATTGGCCCTTCTCAGCAAACTTGTAAGACTCGGGCATAGGAAACAAAGCTCAAAGCGCCACAAAACCTATCGCACGAACTCAACACTAAATTAAAAAAAAAGGTGTCTATCTTTAACGACCTAATTAATCTTTCAATACTTCTGCAAGCAGAGGCTCCTGCAGGTGCCCTTGACCACCAGCAGTGAGAACCAAAACTTTCTTCCACCATCCTGTCAACGGTGCTTCTGGGCTGTTCCAGCCAGGACCACAAGACAAACATTTGACTCTTACCTCTAGTTTAAATGGAAGACCGTACTATTGCTACTGGTTTAGCTATGGGTTTGAAACTGACCACAGCCTATTTAGGAGACTAGGATTACCTGCGGAAAAACACAGGTAATTAACCAGGCACACTAAATGGGTTAACTATGGGGCTGGCATGATGGTTCAGTGGGAAAGGGACTAACTGCTTAAGCACTAGGACCTGAGACCAGACCCTCAAAAATCCAGGTAAAATCCTGGACCAGGAGCTTCAGGTGAAGGGAGAGCATATACATAAACACACAGGGGTGTTAGCTCTGTTCCTGTAGATCACTACACTGTCTAAAATGTAGTTAGAATGATGCAGAGACCTGAGCTTTCTTCAAAGTATCCTTTACAAGAGGCAACAGTCCCAACTATGACGTCTAACGAGCTCAGCTTTGGGGTTATCGGATCAACAGTAGCACAGTATTTGCCTTCTTCGTTCATTTCACCCGAACTTTGGCAGCTACACACAAAGACCTGTTAGTGATGGCAGGTGAGGCCACTGGAACAAGCCGGAGATTCCACTCTGTATGAATGAGGTGGGTGCTCTGATCCCCCTTTTTGAAAGCCAGGGGAGGGGAACGCCGAGACAAACGCCACTCTGTTCCTGCCTCCAGAGGCTCACAGCATAGTGAAGTGAGTGAAGGCAAACATCATTAATTAGCGAGGCCGATTCCACGGCTGCCGTGATAGACAGTGCAGTGAGGGCACAAGAAAAGAAAGAGGGCTTACAAGACAATTCAAAATATTCTCTGGGGCCAGGATGGGACAAAGATTTGCTGAGCACCACCAATTCCATATGCCTGGCAGATGGGATCCTCATCATTTGCTGTGACAAATGTGAGAGCTCAACTAAGAGTCCCAGGGCCAACTCAGTGCTGCAATGAGACTTAATATTGCCCTGGCAACTTCGAATAGGAGACTGGTACAGCCGAGGAAAGGCAGAATGCACGTTTGGGATAATACCCTGCTCTACCTGTGAGGACACAATCCTTGAAATCGGCTCATCTTGCTCTCCCTTGCCAGATCTGGGGCTCCCCCTTGAAGCCCCTAGCCCTTACAGTGCTCGTGGCAACGGAAGTGTCATTAAACCAAGTGCCCTTTTGTCCCTCTCCTTTTTCATGGGTTTCGGAAGAACCATGCTCGTCTATGTCTATTTTTCCTCACTAGAAAACTGCTCACGTTTTGGATTCGGCACAATTTTAAAACAGTATGTGGCATTTCCATGGTAGACGTTCATCCCGGGACAGCCCGGGATTTATCTGTCCTGAAGATATCTATAATCTTTGCAAGGCAATTAAGACTTAAAAACTTTTTTTTTTGCTATGTAATGAGAAGATTTCTAAAATTAAAAAATTTTTATAGCACTGGGTTATTCTAACATCTAAAAACCCCCAAACTAGCCATCTAAATGCTAATCTGAGCAAGAAAAGAAGACTCCTTTCTTCTTCTGACCCTATTAGTCCATCGTCTCTCCTGTCTGCATCACTGAAAGCCCCGTTCCAAAACTGGTCCCGCAGCATCCATTCTCCCCTCTCCCTGTATCGATTCCCCAGTGTGGTTAGATGTGTCTTTAAGAAAATACTAGGAGGCTGCGGAGAAGGCTCAGTCAGAAAAAGCTCCCTGTACAGGCATGAGGAGCAACACTTGGATCCCCAGGCCCTATATTAAAAAGCTGGGTGTGGCAGTGCACTCTTCACTCCTGGCTTTGAGGTGCTGATGAAGGGAGACTGGCTGGGGCTAACTGGCGGCCAATGGAGCCGGGTTCCTGTGGAGAGTGTCCAAGGAGGACACTCAATGGCCACCTCTGGCCTCCATACATGTACATACATAAGCCCCCTTTACATACACATGTACACACAGAAAATGCCAATCTTTTCCCTAAGGACAAAAATCTAAGTTTTGTGCTGAGTTTACACACCTTCCCCAAGCTACCCTTGCTTCCATCATCTTAGCTTATGGAACTCCCAGCACTTCCCTTCTCCTAAGCCTGTTCCTGCCATATCCCTTGTGCACATTGACTCAGTGGCCCCAGGCGGGCCACTTGCCTTCACCATGGAAGCCTTCCTATCATTGCTCTTCCATGAATCATGCCGGCTCTGCCTCCCACAGCGCACATACTCCATTGCCTCTTGGGCACACGCCCTATTCCCTAATTAGTCCTCCTGCCCTGCCTCTCCCCCTTGGAGCGACAAAGCCTGAGGATAGATTTTCTGTCCTCTCATGGCTCCATCTCCCCTCGCCAGCAGTGTCTACACCAGAGTGGGCGTTGCTCGGATTGCATGGCTAGCGTCTAGCTTTGTTTTAACAGGAGCTTCCAATGCCTTCTGCCCTGTGTGACACACATGGTGTTCCTTAAGTGAATGTCATCTTTAATCGCCTTGTCATGTTTCATCAAGAGGGTACAATCCCTCATTCCTCTCTGTATTTATCTGGGGTTATGTTATTCCTGGCTCTCGCTGTATTGTAGATAATAAACCTTATTGTGTCTGAGTCTTTCTTTCATGTCCAGATGTGAAGTCAAAGGGTGTGGACTTCATTAGGATTCCAGTGTGCTTCTCAGTTAGCTGCTGAAAGGACCAAAGGGCCTCGCTGGACCCGGGGACTGATAGGTGACTAAGACCTTGATGGTGCGGAGGATAAATTGAGTGCAATTCACCTCCCCAGCCCCTACCCCCAGGAGCAGAAGTAACCTCTTAGGATCTTATTTCCATAAAAAGTGACAACCAAGATGGAAAGAGCAGGCATAAGAGCTTTACGTGTAGAACTTGGCTCCTTAAGGAGCCACACATGTGCCCTAAGCATGTGTTGTTCAATTAATTACAAAACTATAGGCTGGCCCACATGTCCTATGAAAGTCAAACTCGAGTGACCCTAAACCAAAGTCCCCATTGAAAGTCACAAACCTAGTGCCAGTGTCAGAACTGAAGTCCATGAGGTGATGGGCAAACACTGTCCCCTGAGCTCTGAAGTGATGACCACATGAAACCTCCTCCACAGCTAATGGGAACTCCTGTGTCCTTGCCTACTTGTTGGTTTTAAACCGTTCAAGAGATGAGGGAGAGGAGATGAAAGAGGTTTTAGATAAGTTCTTAGCCTATACCCCCTGCAGCTTGCCTTAAGAATTAGGCAACTTATTAAGACTATCAAGTTGAACATGTGTTTTCACACTGCCCTTATGGGTATCTTTCCTTACAGACAACATTTATACAGACATGCTTGCTAGTGACAGAATGGAACTTGCCACCCTTATCTCAGGTGACATCACAGATATCAAGTCGGAGAGACTGACAAAGCAAGTCTACTTTGTGTTTCCAGGGATTCAGGGACAGTGGTTAGCCTACTATCAGCCGCCATATTTATCTTCCTATGAGACACTCAACTAAGATACGTGTATCACTTCCAATTTATTATCAATGCTAGAAAAAACAGCTAGAGTAAACGTTCCTTTCTAGAAAGAGTAACAGCAGAGAACCCAGAACCATGGCCCCCTGAGTGGTCACTAACGGACGCTGCAGTGCTAAGAATGACTTACACACAGACTGAGAACTTTGTTTTGTAAAGGGCCACGTAAGTTTTCTGGACTACAGAGCCTCTGACACAATAACTCAACTGCCCCAAAGCCACCAGGAGTGATGTTAAAGATACACGCAGTGTATGCAAATGAACACCTGCTAATGGAAAGCAAAATCCAGAACCTGTACTGCTTCATTGGTCATAAAATATGCTTTTGAGTTTTTCAACTACTTAAAAATTTCAAACACTTTCTTGGATGATGGGCGATGTAAATTGAAGTGGTATGCTGGGGTTAGCCCATGAGCCAGCCTTTGCTAATCCCTGATCTAGGCACAATTGCAAGCACATCTTTGGCTGTCTGAAAATCAAATGGAGCTGTAGGAAGGGAATCAGTGTGAAAAACAAAATATTATCTGTATGACTGCCAACAGGAGGATGGTCAGGTATGAATATGAAAAATTGTGTTGAGGGGACTGGAGAGATGGCTTAATAGTTAAGAGCACTGGCTACTCTTCCAGAGGACCTAGGTTGACACAGCTCACAAGCATCTGTAACACCAGCCTTAGGGGACGCAGCACCATCTTCTGACATCTGTGAGCACCAGACATGCATGTGGTGTACAGACACACAGGCAGCCAAAGCATCCATAGACATCCATAACAATAAGATAACAACTTGAAAAGGGTGTCACCCTCTCAGGTACCAGCTCACCTCCCCCACCCCCCAGAGCTATGGTAAAAGCTTAAAGAGATGACATTCAATATTCATCCAGGTTGTCCTGAATGGTAGGATTCCTTTCTTTTTTCTGGTTGAATACTATCTCACCATGCACATACAACACAATTTTCATTTATTCACACACCAGTAGATGCTCGCCTATATGGTTTCCAAGTGAACAATATAACGACAGCAGGAGCACAAGGGGCTACCAGAACTTCACTTTACATACCCAGAAGGGGAACATCACACAACGTTCTGACGTACCTCATTCATTATGCCAGGTAAGCGGCCACCTACCACGCTCCAGCTCCAGCTCTTTCCCTGTTTTCCTCATGATTTCCCTATCGTACTAAGCTGCCCAGGCTGACCCTGAATGGAATTTGGAGCTGAGGCTGGCCTTGAACTTGCAATCATCTTGCTTCAACGCCTGAAATAGCTGGCCTTATGGGTCACCAGGTCTGGCTCAATTTTTATCTTCTCGAGGAAACTCCTGACTGTTTCCACAAGGGTTGGATCCATTTACATTGTTCCAACAGTACAGAAGGGTCTCCTTTCTTCTAGGCGCTCCACATCACCACATTGTTACCCTTGATAATACATTACTTTGCCAAATATACCTCAGTTAAGTAGGAAGAGAAAAAAATCCCAGCCAAGTAAAGCTGAGTGACCTGAAAGTTCCACAGAGGCAGGCTGTGAGCTCTGTGTATGGTAACTTTCTGGCCATTTTTATCAAGTGCTGGATGTTTAAGTTTCTGTTTCCTATCTGCCTAGGAACCGAGGGTAGCAAACACTTCAAACTTTGCTTTGTATACCCAGTGCAAAGTGTAGGGTCAGGCATGTAGTTCACATGCAATGAGTATTATCTAAATTTATTGGTGACATGAAACCCCACATGAGCAGGGCGATGGTACTGGTGGGGGTGGTGCACACCTTAAATCCCTGCACTTGGGAGGCAGAGGCAGAGGCAGTGGCAGAGAGCTCTCTGTGAGTTCAAAGTCAGCTTGGTGTACAGAGTGAGTTCCAGGACAGCCAGAGCTGTTACAAAGAGAAACTCTATAATGCCCCCGCCAAAAAACAATAACAACAAAATCCCAAAAACAAAAAAACAACAACAACAACAAAAAAAGGAAAAGAAAAAGAAAGCCCATATGAGATTAAAACGAATAAAAAATTCACAGCATTTACATCCCATAAATTTGCTTGCTGAAATTGGATTGTTTCTAAAATATTAAAAAAATACTTAGTATCTTTTATATACCATAAACATATCCAGTAAGTTTTATATGTATCCCTTTGTCCTGTGTGCAGTATGTTACAGTTACCTTCCACATCAGAAGTGAGAACAGGACCAAAACAAGTGCTAAAGTCATGATGTGGCCTCTCTTATCTTCAGGAGCCATAGCTCGGCTTTCCCCCCCCCCTTCAAACTATAACAAACCATCTGTTGAAAACGCAAAAGCACTCACAGGGTGTAGGGAAAAAATTCCCATTAAGATGAGACTGAGTACCCAGCCACCCCAAACCCCCCACCACAAGAAGGTATTGATAGCAATCTTGTGTTGAACACTTTGATGGGTAGGTGGCATCCCTTGGGAAGCTTTTTTTAAAATTGAAATTTTTAGAAGAACATTACAAAGAGAGAATCTTGAAGTAGCCAGAAGGATCAGGAACACAGAAGACAAGGTCTAGACCGAAGTTGTTGAAACAGAATTCAGGTGCATTGTTTTGTTTTTGTTTTTTGTCTTGTTGTTTTTGGTTTGGTTTGGTTTTTTAAGACAGGGTCTCTCTGTGTTACCTTGGCTGTCCTGGACTCACTTTGTAAAGCAGGCTGACCTCAAAGTCACAGAGATCTGACCGCCTCTGCCTTCCGAGTGCTGGGATTAAAGGTATGCGCCACCACGCCCAGCTTCAGAACTGAGTTTTGCATGGACTTAACTTGCAGTTAAGTAGATGACGTCTACTCATTTGGAGTCCTTGGTACAGCTCCAGGCAGCTAGAAGGACAGCATCAACAGCCTCCAGTCTGGCCAGTTGAGCTGTTGCCAATCTTCTGTATCCAAAGCACAAAGGGAAAGAAGTTGGCAAGGCCACCAAGTTTTGTTAAGTTGACTAAACCGGCTTCTTAAAATTTCCTATTTGAAAGGTGAATTCACTCAACAATTCTTTTGGTTGAGTTTCTACAGGAGGTGAGGCACTGTTCAATTGTGAGAGGAAATGCAGGAATGCATCTGAAGAGAAGCTGAGTGGACGTGGAAGCATTGGGCTTTGAGCGGGGAGGACAGTGGATACTTTCAAAGATTATGGGCAAATAATATCTCTGTTGAATGTTGACTTGATAAATACTGTCCAGGCTCTCGGAGGCACACACCTCTGGAAAACAGTTCCATATGTCACTTGTCTTTCTTCTCGACCTCATGACAGAGACAGATGTCCAGCTGACACACCAACAAGCAGAGTCGACAGGAGGGAGAACAGTGCTGGACTAAAACCAGTCTCCAGAGAGGCCTTGAATCTGTGCAAGTCCTCGGAAACCACAGAACTGCTCACTGGTACTTAGTTCAAGAAACTGAATGCAATTCAAAAATGTGGCTAAATATAAGTCTGGTGGTTTGGAGTAAGGGAAGATCTAGAATTTAAACTTATCCATGTTTTGAAACTTTCACTATGGCGTATTTCATGAATTTAAAAAACTGAATTAAGAGGACAGAGCTTACTTGGACTGAGGGTTCTTTTTGTTTCCCAGAAACACACAGACAGATACACACACACAGACACACAGACACACACACACACACACACACGAGAGAGAGAGAGAGAGAGAGAGAGAGAGAGAGAGAGAGAGAGAGAGAGAGAGAGATCTGAGTCAGAGATACACATTTTTTTAGAGTTCAGTTGCCTGAGACTCCATTTGTATAAAAAAATTAAAAACATTTCAAAGTAAATTCAATTAGTAAATGTATACTGCCCGAATAGACAATCCTAAATGTAATATACTGAACATGATAGTTTTATGAGAAAACCAAGTTAGAGATAATATATTTTTATGTTTCTTTAAGTAGCAAAGAGACTTCAGAGCCATAAAGAGCATTAACAAGATATTGAATATACTTAAATTTTTCTTCCCAAAAAAAGTGTTATTTTTTTTTTTAACGTGAGAAATGTAAGCTCTTTTTAAGTAAGACTTAAAGGTTCCTAGAAGTGTTAAGCCCACATATTTCATGGAAACTGCGGGGAAGCGGCATCAGTGACTAATATTTCGTTATGTACGTATGGGGGAGGGGAGGAGAAGAAATTGACAGAGAATAAACTGCAGCCTTCTAGAGGATCTAGTGAGATCAGAAGTAGAAAGAGAGCCAAAGGGTGATAAAAATAAAACAGCCTACACTATTTACTTTAGATCCCAGGAGATTACACATGATTCTTTGCTTGCTGGCACAGAGAAAGGTCTAGAAGGACAGGATTTGTTTGTCACCTCTAAAATGAGGGTTCTGATTGTCACCCCTTCTCCTCTGCACTCTGGCTTCCGAGGATAAACATGGCAGCCTACATCAAGTGCACTTGACATTTTGGTTCTTAAATGCAAGGATGTATTTGACATCAAGGAGCCCTTCTGTTATTACCAGCTTTCTGTCCATGCCACATGCGATGCCAGCATCTTTAAAGATGTTCCTTGGGTTTACAGCCTTGGCAGTGAGAACTCACATGTCCAGGGTTGGCATGCCCAGCTCAGTTTAATGAAATCCTTTGATGGAAAAACACATCCTACAGAGCCTTATAGATTATTTTAGATTTTTCTCCACCTAAAGTGATTTGTCACAGAATATAAAAAGCAACACACTCAACAGTGTCTTACAGAAAACATGGCAGCAATCCCCAACTCAGGTTTTATTGTTTACAGCTTATGTAGTAGTCTCTCAGTTGGCCTAACAATCAATTTGGTAGTTAATATTTCTGAAACTTAGCATCTACTGAGGACTTATTCTGTGCTTGGGTTTTGCAGTTGAAGTATAATTCATTGACCATCTAATTTATCTATTAAGTGAATACCTTTTTTTTCTAAAGTAAATTTACTCATTTGTACAACCCTCACCCAAGTCAGTCTGAGATGATCCCTCAAATCCTTTATAATTAAACCTTATTGCCAAAACTCAGCCCCAGGCAACTTCTGAGCTACATCTTGTTGCTTTGCATTTTCTAGAAACTCACATAAAACAAAAGTCTGACTTCTGTCTACTTAACACTATCTGAGATCCATCCACACTGTTGTAAATAATTCATTCCTTACTCATAAGTAGTTTTCCACTGCATAGACAGTCTGTATTTAATTTATCCATCTACTTTAAGACAGTGTGTTGGTTTGAACAGTAGTGGGCCTCACAGGTTCATAGATTAAGGAGTGGTGCTACTTGACAGCAATTAGGAGGTGTGGTCTTGTTGAAGGAAGTATGTCACTAGGGGTGGGCTTTGAGGTTTCAAGGGCCCAAGCGAGACCCAGTGTCTGTCTTCCAGCTGCCAGTAGATCCAGATGTAGAATTCTCAGCTACCTCTCCAGCACGTCTGCCGTGCTACCCACCATGACAGTAGACTAAACCTCTGAATGTAACGTAAGCAAGCTCCAACTGAATGTTTTCTTTATGAGTTGCCTTGGTCATGGTGTCTCTTCACAACAGTAATATATCACTAAAACAGCCATAGTATGATTGCTGGGTCTCATGGTAACATGGTAACAAGTAAACAGCCTGCCAAACTACTCCAAACTGGCTGTACCCTTTTATGCTCCCACCAGCACCCCATAATCATTTTCACCTTTTCCACATACTCAACAATACCTTGATATTGACAGCTTGGTACTGACAGTCCTGTATCAACCAACTTGGTAGACAGTGAAACTTAATGTGTTTTTAATCTCTGCTTCTCTAGTAAGTCATGTCAAGCATCTTTAAATGGACTCACTTGCCATTTGTCTATGTTGATTGCAAAGTGTCTATTCAAATCTTTTGCTCATTCTGAGTTGAGGTGAAAGAGTTCTTTCTATGTGCTGGTTACATGGCCTGGTACATAAATACTTGGCAAATATCTGCCTGAGGTCTGTTTCTTTACCTTTTGTTTTCTTAATGGCACCTTCTGAAGGACAAACATTTAATTCTGATGACATTCAACATGTCTTCTTTTGTCTCTTAATTTTCACAGCTTTTGTTTCCTATCTAAGTATTATTCTGTTACCCAACAGCTCATTTCCTATTCCTAGGGAATTTCCTATTTTGTTAAAATGTTTGTAGATTAGTCCAAAAACTTACGATCAATTTTAACTTTTTTTTTTTATGTGTGTAGAGTTCTATAAAGACTAAGGTCCAAAATTTCCATGTGCCAATTAAATTGTTCTAGAGCTACTGTTGAAAAAATCCCACCTCTCTATTGTATCGACATGCTTGGTGGAAATCAATTGCACACACTCAAAGATAGTTTTTTCTTGGAGCTTTTCTTCTGCTCCTTTAAACTATGAGATGACACACTCTCTTAATTACTGTAGTTTTCACAATAAGCTTGGAAAATGAGATTTGAATCCCTCAACTGTGTTTCCCTTTATTGTTTAGGCTAATCCATGTTATTTGCATTACCACATAAATTTTTGGTTCTATAAAAAAATACTCTGTCCAAAGTTTGGACATAAATATAATAGAGCTATAGGTATGATAAGGAAAAATGACCAATACTGAATTAGTTGCCTATTTTATAAACGTGGTATATAGTACAGCAATATGTATCTTTTCTTCTTTCAGGACTATGTAGCTCTCAGGTCTTACAGCTCTTAGGTTAATTTTACACCAAGCTGTGTGTATCATTCCTTTTGATGTTAACATATAAAATTAATCTTTTATAGTCTTTGTTTTAAGCATTTAGGAATTAATTATTTTATCTATTTTATATTTGGCAACCTTGATAATCTCACAAGTGTTCTTGCAGCTTTCTAATAGTTTCCAAGTCTCTTGAACCCACTGACAACTCCATACCTTTTTCATGAATTCTGACATTTGTATACCATTCATCCTGACAGACATGGCACTTTGCTAGTGCACAGCATCAGGACCCATCAGCTAAAACCCAGTTTCAATTGCAGTGAATGGCATTATGTGATCATCATTTAGGAGGGGAAAATAAAGTGGTGCTCTCTAATAAACATGAGTCCCAGAAACATAGGAACAACGGGCCAGAGATGAGACCCACTGGGCATGCTCAAAATGGACACTCCTCAGCCCCAAGGAGGAGGTCCTTACTGGCCTTAACACATTCGTAAACCATAATAAAGGGCAAAATTTAAAAACACACAATGACATGGTAAAAACTATCCCAAAAATCATCTAAGATACAAGATATCCTCACTGATTTAATATTTCCAGCCTTTGAGAGCACAGTTGCCTTCACGATAAATACCATTCTGCTATATACATTGGAGTACAATTCAACTCAAAAATATTCTATGTAACATAGACTGAGTGTCTACATGTGGGGAATACAAGGACTTCACCTATGCTTAGAAGGCTTTGGAGCAATCCCCACGGATAGACCTTCATATAGAAGTGGCTTCCTAACACACACACAATAAACAACGGAGCAAAAGCTTCTTTCTTCTACAAGTTCTACGTTCACTTCCCTCTCTCTGGAACACCCTTCCCAGTCCACATTCCCGAGTCCCAGTGGTTAAATCCACTGCTCAGGAAGCCTCTTGCTCCATTATTATTATGTTTTAAACATTTTCTGGATTTCTTAGTAGCTTAGAAGCCACTGCGACAACTTGGGCAGGCTTTTTCTTCTTGATTTGCTCTGCTCCTGAATACCAGCCTGAAGGCTTGAACACTATAATAGAAAGATGACTGTACATAAAGTGCACACGAATGAATGCAAGAATCTCGCTCTGAAATACATTTTCCATGAGTTAGGATGAGAAATGCCCAGGAAGACGCAAGAAGAAAGGATATGAAGATTTCTGGGTGAAGTAATCTAGGCCTTTGCTCTTCTTTTTTACTTCAGGGGCAGTCATGGTCAACCAGAGAACTGGCCATCAAGGCATTAAATTGTGAACTTGAGACAAAACTCAGGACCAGGCAGAAGAATTCTACCCCTTACCGTAAGATGATTCCGATTATATCAATATAAAATACTTATAGCTTGGGTTTAAGAGGCTAAGAAAGCATGGGCATGTTTCTGTGGAAAATGATACACAGTGAGAAAAACGGCATCGGCATAAAAACAGTTTTCATTATGTCTTCAGTATAAATGCTTAATAGATGTTTTGGACTCAGTTAATTAGAAAGGATTTCAGTAGGCTATTTTCAGAAACAAATATAATCATAACCTCTCCTGTGCTTGGGGCAATATGCAAAACCTTCAGTAATCACCTACAGCTATAGCAAGCCAGATCAACTCGATAGCGAGCAAGACAGCTATCATGTACAGCTCTGATTCTCAGCAAATTTACAGAAGAGCATTTGCCCACAAAATTTCTGCTACATGCCCTTCCTAATCCATTAAAAAAAAAAAATCAACCTCTTAAATCGCTCAGATATATCTAGTAATGCCTTTGAAAGTGTAATTAGCAAAACTCTGGAAACAATGTACATTACTGAGAGCCAAGGGGTTGGCAACTAAGAGCCAGCCTATAGCCTATCATCTTTTATTGGATAAAGTTTTATTCAAACACTACTGTGTCCATGGCTGCTTTCTTGTTACAGTAATGGTAGGTTTGGGCAAGTGCCACTGAAATCATATATGTCCTGCAACGTCCTAAAAGATCTACTGACTGCCCTTTACAGAAAGTCTGCCAACACCGTGATGATAAAACACATTTAAAATAAGACAGAAAAATTTCAAACAGGATTAAAAAAAAAACAACAAAAAGCAAGATGTGGTATTTTACATATAATATAAACAAAATTATGTAAAACAAATAAACAAAAATATAGAAAACATCCCCAGAAGTTTTGGATGGTGGAGATATGAGTGACTTACTCACCCTACCTGTTTTCCCCAAGTTCTAAAATGACCTTACATTTCTTTTATTCTGAGAAGATGAAGCTATACTGCAATTATTACTTTAACTCATCCCTCTGTCTTGCACACAGTGGGTGTGACGACACTGACCTGCCTCCCTGCTGGCCCCTCCCCACAGGAAAGCTGAAGTGAAGGTTGGCAGGAAAAGCCTATGCAAGTCAAGTACCTTATGCTCGTCCCGAAGGTGACTGTCCAGTTCCTCCGTGAGCTTGGTCTCATAGTAGCAGAGCTGGCACTTGTAAGGTCTCAGTTCATTGTGCTTTTCTATGTGCTGCTGGAGGCTCTCGTCACTGGAGCAGGTGAAGGTACACTTATCGCAGCGGAAAACTACTCCCTGCAAGTATTTTGACAGTTTGGAACGGCACACTTCAATGGGGACAACTCGCTCTTCTGTGGAAACAAATTGAACGGAGAGATGGGCGTTTTTACTGAGAGAAAGCAGACGTTCTTTCTTTGGAGCTATAAGAAGAAACGGACCCGTTCAATTCTGATACTTCTTGTGGGTCTCCGTCTGTGAACAACGCACGCACGCACGCACGCACGCACGCACGCACGCACGCACGCACGCACGCACGCACGCACGCACGCACGCACGCACGCACGCGCACATTCTCCCTCCCTGACTTCCCCAAATGACATAGTATCCTCTGACACAACTGGGAACTTTGAAGCCTAAAGAGTCTACATAGTTAATCCCAGGAACGATGTATAAACAGATGTGGGCCGGATGAAAAGGCGTTGGGTAACTGCTGAATGGAGGCGAGGAAGGCGGGGTGCGCATGGAAGTGACTGCCATCTTTACCGACATTAATAACCACTGACAAGAACCGTCTAAAGACCTTCTTCAGCAAGTGTGATGATGGCAGGGTGCCAGGTGTCTCTGAGAGAAGGAAATGGATATGAAGACTGGGCACCGATGTGCCACCACCGTGTTTCATCTTCCAATGACACCAAGGCTAGAGTTACTCCCATTTTCAGAATAAATAAAAACGAGGAACAGCACCCTGCTTCCATACTTGGAATCAAAGCCAGGGTCTCATACGTGCTCAGCAAGAGCTCAATCACTGAGCTACATCTCCAGTGAGGAACAGTCATTCAAAATGTTCTAACGTTCACAAACAACAGACAGTGCAACTGATGTGGACCCTGGTTGGCCTCACTGCTGCTTCCATTCCTGGTCCAGCCTAGAACATTTTCTTTGGGCTGCTCTTCTCCCGTCCCGAAAGCAGAGGGATCTCAAAGAGATCAGCTACTCCAGAAAGTAACCAACCCACACCCTCAGTTTGCAAGTGAAATGTGCTGTGGGTAGCACTGAGGGAGAGATGGGTACTCCACCGGAACCATCGAAGATTTGTGCCTTTCTAGAAAACTCTGTAAACTGATTGCCACAAGAGGAAGAAAATGCCTAGCTGGAACTCGAGGACTTGGGTGCCTTTCCCACTCATGTACCAAATGCTGTCGGGCTGGAAATGCATGCGCTTGTGTATTTTGCACTCTCTCACCCTTGTGTTTAACTGCTCAAATTAAATTTCACACCAGTCTGCCCAGAGTATTGGCGCACGTGCCAGATATCCATAACTGGGATAAAATTAAAATCTGTGCTATATTTGCAAGAATCAAATATAGCACGTGTTTCCATGCTGAGTCTGGCTTTTGGGAGACTCTGAAAGTTTACAAATGGACGCACACAACATATATTTATATTATTTAGAAACAGCAATGTATTATTAAGCCAGAAAAGCGTGATTTTATTCCCAGAGACACTGAATAGTCTTTTGCCCGCTGATGCGACTGCCTCCTCCAGTCTTGCCTTTGTTATTGGCTGCATTCAGACCCCAGGGAATTTTCCCCCACTGAACATCATGTCTTCATCTCAACCACAACATTCTAACTGCAGGGCACTCGGCTGCCTTGGAGCCCTTGAGTGTAGCGCCTCATCGGCCAGCAAAATGCTAGGCAGAGAAAGTGTGGAGGGAGATGCCTACAACACACTCCCCAGAGACCAAATGCATATGTTATTTTCCCTATACAAAGAGTCAGTTGCTTATTTAGAAATATAAATATTTTTAAACCAAAGTATAGCAGACAGCTAAGAAACACATGATTATAAAGTAATCCACACATTTTCTTAGAATAGCAAATGTTTAACAGTCTTGTAAGCTATTCAGTTCCATGGTTTCGTGTAAATGGAGGGGGGAAATGTCTTGGCATAAATTAGTTAGCCTGAAGGAGTCCATGCTAGCATTTTCTACTACTCTACTCCTGGGTTTCTCAAAACGGTAGCATGGGGTTAGGCAGAATGGCGCATGTCCTGTGGATTGTAGTATGTAGCAGCTTCTTTGGTCTTCCCTCACCAGATTCTTCTAGCACTCATCCCTGTGACACCCCAGGATGCCTGCAGGGTAGTGCATGCTTGGGAGGCTTGAAGGACTGGCTGGGAACAATTGCGTTCAGCATCACTAGGCATGAACTACAGTGGCTCCGACTAAGGCAGACCTGACCAAGAGCCTTAACTCTTGCACAAGGATGGATGGGTAGCAGTTGTACCAGGGACCCACCTGCACACTGAGGTTGGATGTCACAGAAAGGGCTGCCATGGACATTTCCATGGCACTTCCGTGAGGCTGAGGCCCTCCTCCTTCCTCTACACTTGCTCCTGATTTATTCTGTCATCTTTACTGCTTCTCTTTTATTATTCTTTGGCTCTGGCCTGGCCCATCTGCCCTAGATCTGTCATCCTCAGTGGAGATGAAGAACAGCTGGGCACACTTTTCTATGTAACAATGCCTCAAAGGCTATGAGGACAGCTATTCAGTCATTCAACAGTCTGTGTCCTAAAGTCATTTATTGGTCCTTCCAACCCTCCTTTATATGGACCGCCCCACTCCCTTTCAACTCCTCTATCACCTCGGCTAGTTTTCTTTGCAGTTTCTAACTTCGTGATGCATCATCAAGAATTCCACCCAAAATTCTAAGCACTCAATGTCATGCCCTGAAAATCAAATACTAATAGTGATAATAGTTAATGCCTGACTTTACAATTGATTATAAATCTGCTATGAGGCAAGCTTTATTAGGTCTTAGTGTTGCATATTGAGACATCAGTTATCAATATCGTTATCATTTGAAGGTGTCTGTGCAATCTCCCACACACAATAAATACATGTTATTTTAAAAATTAAAAATGAAACATAAGATTTTTCCATTTCTAATCTAGGATGAACTAATATGGACCTCATCTCCTGCTTATTTAAATGTATATTATCATTACTTGGCAATCTAGACTAGAATGTTCTAGGCATGGACTGGATCCTGCCTTGGTTATAGGAGCTCATATTTCTATGAGAGTTCTAGGATTACAGGTCTTTCTTGACCTCATACCTCAAAATTAACCCAAGTAAGACATAGCTTGATGCTAGGAGATACTGATGCACGGCCTGTAATCCCTGCACTCAGGAGGCCAAGGCAGGAGGATCACTGTGAGTGCGAGGCTAGCCTGGTCTATAAAGTGAGTCCAGGACAGCCAGAACTCCACAGAGAAACCCTGTCTTGAAAAGCAAAAACCAAAACCAAGAAATGGCTTGAATCATACCAGTTGTGACTCAGCACCCTAGCACAGGTGAAAAAAAAAAAGGACAAAGATATCACCAGTCCACCACAAAGATGAATTATCAATCTCATCTCCTTTCACTGTGAACTGTGACTCACTCCAATGAGACACGAAACCCGAGAGGCTGGACTCCAGAGTCACCACTGAAGCACTGTGCCCTAAGGAAGAGCAGTAACAGAACTGAGTGTGTTGCTATGTTCAGCCAACGAACCCACTAGAAGAAGCTGCAGAATGCCAGTTAGAACTCCTCTAGAAAGAGAAACTGCAATCCACTTGAGGTCCCTTCCAAGACTACCTCACCCCTTAAATGAGACGGTGACAGAACTGGAATTCCTTCACACCAGCAAACTTTGTGTGCAAGGCATCCACCCGGAGAACTGAGCCCAAGGAACCATTCGTTACTCTTGTTGGACAACAGAGTGACAAAGGGTGAAGACTGGAGAAATCCACTAAGAATCCAACATTAGTCCAATGTTGGGCTACATACGACCCTATCTCAGAGGAGTGGGGCTGAGTAGGAAAGAGAAGGAGAAGATGGGTGAGGAAAGAAAAAGTGTAAGGAGAAGTTGGAGGAATAGGAAGCAGATAGGAAGGGAAAAGGAAAGGCATTATTATCATCCTTAAAATCACCCTAAAATAAAACCACAAATGGATAGATAAGCACAAGCAAGCAAAGAGGTATTAAGTTTTGACATTAGCGGCTTTCTAGAGAGAGAGAGTGTGTGTGGGAATGGTCAGCACCCCTCACAGGTGAGGATACTGGTGGAAGAGAGAGAATGTATAATTTCCCTAAACCAAAAGGATACTACTGTCGCTCCTCAAACTGACATGACCCTAACCAGACACACTAGGGGAGCTGACGTCAACGCAGAATGCCCACCTTTACATTCCGTCAGCATTTGTTTACTAGAGCAGGAAACGGAACCTTGAAGTTAACGGACCAACTGGAGAGCAACCACAGTAGTTACACAGCGGTGTAATCACAATGGAAATCTTTGTCAAAATGGTTTCAGCCCCACGAGTCAATCTGTGCCCACGCTTTCAGGCTTGCTATAAAGGCTCAAGGCGCAGTTGGGCAAGCTGTGTCTGAGCGCTATGCTCCCAAGGGTTGCATACTCCCAGAGAGGAAGTCATGAAGTGTCCCTCGCCTTGTTTATTGCATCTCTTTCTATTAAAGCTCAACTTCCCTCAGAATCAACTTTGCTGCCTCTTTATTGCTAAGCTACCCTATACCTTAAAGCACCACTAGGTATGAACAAATCCATTGCTCAAAGGAAAACGCACCCAGAGTCCTACTGAATGAGAGAGTTCATGAAACAAACATCCAAGTTAATCTCATCAGACCTCGCCAGATGCTGACAGATGTAAATCCATAAGAAAAGCACATGTCTAATGATCCCCTGCTTCAATTGGGCCTTGGCTCAGTTCTTATTCAGCAGGTGTCTGACTGGTAGTCTGATTTAAAGGAAATCCTGGCTTTCTATTTGTTTACTAAGTAAAGGTCAAACTTGTGCATCGGTCTCGAAAGCCTCCGGAACACACTTTTTTTTCAAGGTCTCCCATTGTCTGCAGGTACCTGGAATAGTCTAATGCCATGCAGAAAATAGGCCTTGCCTCCACTGGCCTTGGTGGCTTATTAATAAATTAACACCCCCCCCCCCAGTACTGGATGATGCTACCCCCACTTGGAGCCTCCGAATATGACTATTGGCCCAGAGCTCTTGGATATAATTAAGATGAACAAGGTCCTATTAGATAGATTAAGGTCAGCCTGAAGCTCAATGCTTGATGATTTTGTAAGAGAGGTCACAGGAGTCACAGGGATGAGACCCTGAGAATGAGGAGGCAGAAGCTGGCTGGCTGGCACTATAACCTGAGGCTACCAAGGAAGGCCAGGGAGCTGAGGTGTGACAAGGAATCAAAGTTAGAGTATCACTCGGGGAAGGCAAGTGATCTGTCACTGACTCTACCCGCCTCGTCCCATCCAGGATGGTGTTCTTGAAATTTTAGATGATGCACAGTCATGCTGACACCCCATCCACCCACCCAGCCTGTGTAACTAGCAGACAATACACCATTTAAAGCCACGGCGTTGATAGACTTGTATTTCAATAAACCTAGAGAAAAAGGCCTGTCTTAAGTCTTCCCGTGTCTGGTGAAATGCTACAATGGCTCAGTTTGAAAGCTACCTTTGTCCATGACCTATCTCTTTCCTGGAACATAAACAGGACTCCTGGACATCCATCACTCACTGTTTTGGATATGCTCTGAAGGTGTTCATCTTGAGGGGGCCAAGTATGGGTTTTCTGTATCCTATCATGTACAAGCAGCCACAGAGTGATGCCAGTAAGCAAATAACGTGCTTTTGATGAACTCATGAAGTAGTAGTAAGCTCCCTTTGCCATGGGCAGCACACGTCTGGATTAGTCCTCATTCAGACTCCCATGGAAAGGGTTCCTATGCCCTCCTTCCTCACTTAAATGTATCACTATGTCCCAACAAAAAGTGGAGGCGACTCTCCTTGCCAGTAGCAGCTCTGTCTCAGGGCCAGTTCAGAGGTTGTTTTTCTTGCCTTTCATCCCAAGGTTTTTAATTAACTGAGGCCTCAGAAACATCTCAAGCTGTAGACCCTAGAGACCAGAGATGTTTATTCATCTGGAGCAGGCAGTGCACAGGTGCAGAAACCTCGTCTTATTACTCTGGGATCAGCCCCAGTGTTGATCTGCTAGGCAGACATTTGACTGCATCAATGAGATGCCCAGACCAGATGCTCTCTGATCTGCCTTCAAGTGGAGATGGAGGGCAGAGTCAGAAGTCAGCAGGTACAGCTGTCTTAGGGCACCCTGCCACCTGTGGACTGGGAGCCTCATCTTTGACCTCTAGCCTTACAAAAAGTGCTGTCTTTGGTTGGACCCAGCTTTCACGGTCTATGGAACACTGAACTGGGTGGCACCAGCTTCCCAAGGGTAAGAGAGTGATGCCTGGGATCAAAGCAGGTGCCGTGGGTCAGACACACCTGGGTCCCAATCCCAGCTTGTTACCCAAGAGTCCCTGGACCGTAGGGAAGTTACTCAGTTTTTCTGAACCTGCTTTTGTTGTTTACCATCAGGGATAACAGTCATATCAGCCACGTTGGGTTTAATGAATTTACTCTAAGCACTATATAGCATCCAAGACAGTAAACACTCACTAGTGGCAGCCACAGTATTGGTGCGGACAATATTCACATATCCAGAAAACTCTCTCAACAAATGAACAGAAGAGCCCATGCCACCAATGACAGGTGATGGGATGACACAAAAGAACAAGTTTGGGGCTGACTTTCCACCTTGTGGCTATGGTTACCACAGCTCTCCATATCCCCATGGAATAAATTGAACACCTCTATATCTATACACCAGAAACCCAAAACTTTGCCAGCAATATCATCATTGGATAAAGGATATTCAACTCACACACTATGTAAATATTCCAAAAACTGGATATTTCGGAATTCTGAGACACTTCTGGTCTCCAGTATTTCAAATGTTCCAATGTGTACTGCATGTATGGTGGGCCAATACACACTGTTTGTATGTGTCCTGACTGTTGACTGTGGAAATTCCTTCCAAACTTCGGGGTCTAGACTGTAGGAAATTGTTAAATAAACACCGCAAAGCCAACTGATTCTCTTTCCTTCTCTCTCATGGTAGGCAAAGATCCCAAGGCCAAATCTGAAGGCATGACTAATGAGAGATGGGGATCTTATATATTCCAGGCATCTCCAAGCTGCTGGTGAGATTGTTCCTATTGTTGGTTGGTTATACTTCCATTGGCCTCACTTTCTTTGACACTTGCCTTCATTTCTTCATTTGTTTTTAATACAACAGCTCTTTGGGGATGACTATGAGCTACTTTAAATTCTTCGTGAAATGAAGCAGAACTCCAATAAATACAGTGAATTAAAAGAGTAGAAAGGATACAGACAAGCAAAATAAAAACAAAAACCCATAGTCTTTCCCAGCTTTGAGCTTCATACCCACAGCAGGAGGCCACGTGACACTGCAGCTATCTGTAGTGCCGACAATGCTGGATGTAGAGAGCCCTTTGTCAAGTGTTCCTGGCCTCCTTGCAGAATCTCTCCACCTCTCTCTTCCTTAAGACTCAGCTCAGACAAGGAAAGTCATTGAGCTTGTTGGCCATCAAAGCTCTGATCCCACCAGGCAGCAGTACGGGAAATGACTGCAGCCAGCGAGGACTCACCGTGGATGTTCTGGGCACGGGCTCCACTGATGGCCTCCACCCAAGCTGGGATGGGGCACAGCTACCGCAGCACATGGGCTAAGGAACCAGAAGCCAGGTGATTGAGGCAAAACACCAGGCAGGAAGCTGAGGGCCAAGAATCCCTGCCTAAACACTGCTGCGCAGCTTTTGCCTGGCTCACAGGTGGTTGGCCCAGCCAACAACCATCTCTCATCTCATTAGACTGCAATGGATGGAGGAAATGGAGCACTGAGGATGTTGGGTCTTCTGTGAGATTTGGGCACATCACGGGCATGCTGGCTAAAGGCAGTGGTTCTGGAGAAAGGTAAGCTACTTTATAAATGTCTCCAGCCTGGCATCTGAGGGACACCTGGGCAGAAGAGTAGATGGCACATGCTGTTTTGCACACGTGTGGTAAATACTAGAAAGCTTTCCAGGGTTAGAGGCAAAAGAAAGATGATGAGAAAGAAGAAGAAGGGAAGGAAGCGAGGGAGGGAAAAGGATGGGAAGAGATGCAAAGATCAGCAGACTGCAGGACAAATAAGACTGATGATTCAAGGAAACTTTCTCCACCCTCTGGCAAGAGGATCTTTTGGCCAATGCTTCCAATACAAAGGACTACCATTGGCTAACAATGTTTTAACTGGATAAGAGTAAACTCAAACAACAATAATAATAATGATACTACTACTACTACTACTACTACTACTACTACTAATAATAATAATAATAATAATAATAATAATAATAATAATAATAATAGCAGCAGCAGCCCAAGTGGGTCAGTCCATGTATGTCTGTTTGTCTATAACCCCAACAACTCCAGGAAGTTGATGAGGCAGGTAGAATCTGAGTATGAAGCCAACTTGGGCTACACTGAGAGACTCTGTTTCAAAAACACAAAACAAAACAACAATGAAAGCGAAACCCAAGTGTTCTCACAATTCTCACAAGGATCCCTGCTGATCAGTGGGGATGCACATTCAAGGACCCACCGTTGCGCATCCTGTCTCACAGGAATGATCTCGTCTTACAGAGAAGCTACACAGAGCCACAATCCAGTGCCTATTCCATGGGAATTCTGTCCAGCGGTCCACTTTTGTGCTTTGGGACTCTTTCCCCTTGTTCATTTCAAAGCAAATGCCACTTTGTGCTTTGGAAAGCATCATTTCTGTTTGTTTCTCATGCCTTCCTTCCCCAGACTCACTTTACACACAACAAAGGATTCAGAATGGGAAATTCCTAACTCCCAGGACAGTGAAGGATGATTTTCTGAGAATCCACCCCCCAACCCCACCTTGGCCTCCTTCCAGGAAGGAATTCTCCTGACAGGAAGGTGTTTTGTTCATTGGATACCAATGGCTGTCACTGTAGCTTTGGCCCTACAGGAACAAAGCTCAGGGAAGAGGGCAGTGCTGCTGTGGCATGCAGGGCCCACCCTAAAAACAGTGCCGCACTACCTCCCACCGGGACCCAAGAAACTGGAGTTAGTGTGAAGGTTACCTCGGTGCAGCACGATGTGGTCGATCATGTTGCGTTTGTATTTGGTGTGATAGAGACAGAGAGGACAGCGCAGGTCTTTGGGGCCTTCCTCCGGGACCGCGGAATGCCCAGCTTCCACGTGCATAGTGAAAGCAGACCTAAGAGAGAAGGGACAGAGACCATGACAGTCACTGAGAGGTCTTCTGCTGGCACATTTCCCATAGGTGTCCACATGTGGCTCTCCTGATTGAGATGCCTAAAACTGTTCTTCATGTCTGTGGACCATATTCTCCTTGGCCAGTTCATCCATCAGTGAACACAGACATACAGAGGCAACTGCTCAGAACCCGGGACCTTTGTCACTTGGCTGCAATCAAGGTTTTGTGTATAAAATAAATAAACACCTTAAACACTTCATTCTTGAAAATTAGAAATTGCCTATTAAGCCAGGTCTGGCAGAGCATGTTTGTAAACGCAGGCTAGTCCGAAGGCCAAGGTTGGAGGATCACAAGTTTGAGGCTAGTACAGGTTAAATATAAAGTTCAAGGCCAACCTGGACAACTCAGCGAGAACCTTGATGGAGATCAGACGTAAGCACACATGTGCATGCATTCTCTCTCTCACTGACACATACACATACACAGACAGGCAGACAGGCAGAGACAGACAGACAGACAGACACACACACATTCACACATGCATGCAGACCCACAGACACACTGAAATTACTTGCTAGATAATACAAGAGCAAAATCCCTCTGAGGACTACCTTTGTCTCACACTGGGTATTGGAAGGACTGTCCTAATCTTGGCTGACCCATAAACCGCCTGTGCGAGTCTTCACACCCCCATATGTGAAGGGTGAGGAGAGGTTGTTGAGGTGTCAGCTATGGCGGCTGTGGCCATGTTCTCTCAACTCTGAACCACATCAGTTAGAAAATGGAGAGACAGCCCTGCTGCCACTTGCCCAACCCATCTCACATTGTCACACTTGACAAAGCCTCACAGGTCTCATAGAAAACCCATAGCCAGATGGTAGGATGGCTCAGAGGATGAAGGCATTAGCTGTCAAGTCTAGTGATCTGACTTCAGCCCCCAGGACCCACATGATGGAAGGAGAAAACTGACTCCCACAGATGTAGGACTGCCTCTCTCCTATAACCCCTGTGTGCGCATGGGTGTGTACACACACAGATAAATGGTAAAAGTTCCTTTTAAAAAGGTTTCCCTTCGGCAACCTTCCTCTAACAAGTCCCTTCTCACTTTTCCTTAATACATTTAATTTTCTTTTAGAAGAAAAAAAAGATAAGATCTAGAGTTTAACACACACACACACACACACACACACACACACACACACACACACAGTGTATGCTCTCTGAAAAAGAAACAAACAAACAAACAAAAACATGTCCTGTTCCCTGCACTTGGCCAGGGCAGCCCTTTGATATGCCCCACACTGTTTAGAAGCCCACGTGCTCTGACTTTTAAGATGTTCTGCTCTTCGTAACTCTGCACCCCCTTCCACAGCTCCCACCTAGTCTTTCTGAAACTAGCTGCTTCTGTGAAGACTGAAGCCAACCTTCACCTCACACACTGACAGAGCCTTTCTGGGGCTGCAGGCAGGGAAGAGTGTGGTGAGGGCTGGAGCAAGGGCAGCCACTTGACGGCTTTTCGCTACCTTTCTTCATACCACTTACTTAAAGCCGGTGTAAAAGGAGCAGTCCTTGCATTTGAAAAGCTTCTTCCCACCATGCTTGTCCCGGTAATGGCGCCTGATGCTCTGGATGTAGCCAGAAGAGAATTCACAGAATTCGCAGTGAAGAATGGCTTCTGCCTTCTGCTCAGTGCCAGCGGCGCTCCCAGAAGGAGGCACAGGGCTAACACGGCTGTTGTTTCTTGCCAGGGCAGCCGACTGGTAGTGATTCAGCTGCTGCTGAACGTCAGGTGGCTCCGAGTAAGAGGAGTCTGTGGAGAGACAGGGACAGTGACTCGGACCACAGAGGACATCAGTGGGGATGGGGTTGGGTGCGAGGGCAGCGGCTGCACTTGGCCTGGAAGCCCTTTGAAGACCTCAGGGTCTCCCCTGCCACTTCTATGAAGACATAATCAGCAACATAGAACAAGAGCAACCTACTGGGGCTTGTAATATAAGGATGAATTCCAGCCCTGCGCAGTCCCCTGCGCATAGCCCTGCGCCTGCGCGCAGCACCCTGCACACAGCGTAGCGCCTGCAATCCCAGGGCTGGGGAGGTGAGACAGGAGGATACTGAAACTACTGGCCAGCTAGCCTAGCTGAACCCTGCCTCAAAAACCAAGGAAGACAGGAGACAT
This sequence comes from Acomys minous, assembly GCF_964271855.1. Lineage (NCBI taxonomy): Eukaryota > Metazoa > Chordata > Mammalia > Rodentia > Muridae > Acomys > Acomys minous. The sequence continues at coordinate 149,723,134 of NC_140483.1, read as the reverse complement.
CGACCACTGTCCTATATGTGCACACACACAGTTTAAGCCCACAGCTCACCTCTCAGCGTCATCAATTTCATCAGCTCACCTCCTTTGTCACATGTCTGCTGTTCTCTGGTGTGTCATGGGCACACGTAAGACCTTAGATTCCATAGGCACCATCCAGCATTACCTGTGGCACCTGCTGTGCACAGGATGGACACACACACCCCACCTCTCCTTCCACTTGAAGGGCTGTCTATCTCTTCTGGCCAGCATCATCTGGTCAGTTCTGAGAAGCTTTTCATGGGGAATTACATCTCTCACCTTCATTATACTGTTCAACCCAGAGCTGAGGAGGGCATGCAGAGGGAGAGAGATACTTCTCTGAACATGACTCTGAGGCCTCATAGTATTTAGAAATAAAATTCTGAGGCTAAAAGTTTCAAAGGAAGAAAGTAAACTTTTTTTTTTTTTAAGCTGGCATATGACAACAGTCTACCACAGAACACTCAGCCTCATAAATGGGATAAAGGAACCAGCATGGTGCATATAGGCATCTACATGGGAAGGGACTGGATGATGCAACATTCCACCTTGCCGCCCCCCCGCCCCCAAGCCCTGCAGCTTGGAATTCTTCACACCAAATAGATTATTTAAAAAAAAAAAAATCAGACTTTAACATGAGTGTTCAGGCACATGGTACTCCCACAAATACAAAAATGTTTTATGCCTTTGGAGTCAAGAGATTTAAATTTTAAAATATAAAAATCCGATAGTGTTCTCCTGGAAGAATCGTTTCAGGCTTAGCATTAAGATGGAGATTTATTCACAAATCCCATTAAAATGAAATTCCAAACAAGTTTCTCTGAAAGGTATTTTTAAGTTAGAAGTTCTGAGGGAGAAACAACGGAAATGGATGGTAGGAGCCATAACCCCAGGAGCTTGAAGGGCAAGTGCTGGTGACACAGGATGGGGCTGAGGGAGGGGAAGGGGGACTCTAGCACACTCCTTGGGATTCAGAGGTCCAAATTCAGCACTACTGTCCCATGTAATCTGCAGCTGCCAGGGGTCCAGGAGGAAGCGTGTGAGAATGACCCTGAAGAATTTCAGTGTAATTTTCCTTGGGATGAAAACACAGAGCTCAAGCTGGGCGTGGTGGTGCACACCTTTAATCCCAGCACCGGAGAGGTAGAGGCAGGTGGATAGAGTCCAGGAGAGCCAAGGCTCTGTGTAACTGAGAAACCTTGTCTTGAAAGACCAAAAAGAAACCAAACCAAACAACAAACCCACAGAGCTCTTTCTTTTTCTTCCATAAGCTAGGAGGGGACAGATATTGTACAAGCCTTCTCCTGATGTGACAGACACTTCACTTTCCAAAGCATGGTTCCCCTAGGCGGGACACGGACTAATCTTGTAAAACCAATTCTTGATCAACCAAGATCAACCATCATCCCATTAGCCTCTTGGCAAAGAAAAGTCATGCGGAAGCAGCCTCCCAGATGGCAAGATGGCGCAATCCCCAACCCATCCCGACCAGCAAAATACTAAGATGCCTTTAGCTCCTTGTTGCCCTGTCTGTCCCCAAATACAGGTTCCTCAAGATAAGGAGTAAACCTTCTGTAAACAAACCTGCCAGGCACAAAACTAAAACAAAGGGAAAGCAAGTGGATTAATCTATGCAAGCCTGCCTGGCTGTCACCAGATGTACCTGGGGAGACAAAGGAAGAAGGGAAAGACACAGCTGGCACATTGTTTCAATTCCTTTATTTATTTCACTTCCTTTACTCCTCTACCCTCTGCTGTTGAATCCACCCAGGACCGCAACAAAGTGATTGTCAACTTCTCACTCCTCCCTTCACTAGCAGATGGTGGCTTAGGCCCCAAGACTCAGTTACACCACACTGCGAAGCAACACTCCACTTTTCCTGCAAACAGAATCCTGGTGTGGACTGAGCCCACCAACGAGTGTCCCCAGACAGAACTCCTGTCCTCTTACTAGATAAGGTTCTCCCCTGCCTTTAGCTCTGTTGCCCAGCTTCCCTGAAAACAACAGGCTCAAACCAAGCCTTGCTGAAGGAGATCTGTTCCCTAACTACAAATCCACCCAGAAAACAAAGAAAAAGGCCCCAAGGAAAGGTCCAGTTTGTAATAAGTGGTTCGTAGCTCCCTCAAGAATCAGCACACATGTAGGGAGACTCACAGGTTAGTATCCAGAGCACATCTCAGTCTCTGGGTACCTGGCAGCTTAAATCCCTTCCCAGCAAAACTATAAAGCAAGAAATGGCTCCGAGATGGGTGTTAAGCCGGGCTAACCTCTATCTTCACCTGCCACTCATCCATCCAGACATACATTAACTACCGATTAGGCAGACCTCTCTAGAAGGGACTCTTCTTTAGGTGAACACACGTTGTTGTTTTTAGACTCTATTGCACATCATCCTATCCATTTAAAAAAAAAAAAGAGCAAAAAAACAGACATATAAAAAAAAAATCCAACCCAAATTCTAAAATCTCGTAGGACATTTCAAAAAAACGAGACTCAACAATGCAAGGGAAACAGCTGCTGCTATCTATCCACTCTCCCAGCACCCTTTTTCCCCTCCTGGTTAAAATTGGACAAGCAAACTCACTCAAAAAAGCAAATCCTACAGCTATGGCACATCTGTAATAGTTCCCAGGGTGGCAACCCACTTTGCAGGACTGTTCAGGCCTTGGCTTTCTCCCAGGTGCCAGCACCCAGCCCCTAATTTGTAAACAGGGTAGCACTCTGAGCACAGTTCTCTCAGACACGCATTTCTATGACTCCATTCATCTTCAAAGGGGCAGCTCCCTAAGCAATGGAAGCATCCAGTTTGCTTTTGCATTGCAACCCTGAGAATGAGAGAAGGCCTGGGCATGGAGGCCAGGATGGGCAGACTTCTACAAGTTCAAGGCTAGCTTGGTCTACATAGTGAGCTCAAGGCTAGCCAGGGCTAAGTAGTGAGTTTCTGTCTTAAAAAAAAAAAATGACATGCAGGATAGACTGTGTTCACACAGCCCTCTAAAACTCCTCATGCTGAGAGGGGGCTGGTACACACACGTATGTGAATGCAGGTTAGCACTAGGAAGGAGACTTCAAAACACGAAAAGACTGAATTCTAAAGGTTCCTTCCCAGGCCCCCTTCCTGGTTTACTGAGTTCTTAGAAGACTAATTGGGGATTTCTTTCTAATTCTAGATCCTCTGGAATGCTAGCCAAGGCCAAGTGTCCATCTTCTGAGTTTCGGTTTTTCTTCATCCTCCAAACATTAGCTATTGCATAAAAAAACCACAAGAAATTGACTTCTCCAGGGCAAAGACCCAAAGGAAAACTTTGCAGGAACAATGTACCTGGAAGAAGGAGGCTTTGGATGGACCCACAGTGCTGAGCACACTCTTGTCAGCACTGTCTTGGGGCCAGGATATGTTGCTAGCTCTGGCAACTGCAGGCCAAAAAAGGCATGAAGGTATCACCTAGCAACTCACATCACTTAGTGGAGGGAACTGGTAGGTGACTGTTAAGAACACATAGACCTGCTTAACATCTCCAGAACTCATTGCAACGACTGAAGCAATGAAAGTGGCAAAAGAATAAGCGGGCAGTCACAGAGAGCATCTCTGCCAGGAGGTTGAGGACAGAGGATGAACAGGGACCAGTGTGGGGCAGGGAGTAGATGGCCTTCCTGCTTGCTGCTCGAGTGGTACAGAACAGTGCCAGCGGAGATCAAGTCTCAATTTTCTGCAACTCCACAAAGAAGCTGTAAGAGACAGACTTGAGTAGCCAGGAGCCACATTCAGTTAGTTATATGTGAGTCGGGTTTTTGTGCCAACTTGGAAGACAGGCTCGACGGTTAGCGGGAATCAAATACCAGGAAATATATAGACAGAAGAATTTCAGGCAAGTCCATTTCTCAGGAGGACAGAAGGCAAAGGATTATTCATCAGCAAATATTTAGTGAGCATCTGCGTAAACAGGAGACCTGTTCCGGGACTGTTAAGACTCGATGCCTTCTTCAAGCAACTCATTGTCTCAGAAAGACATATAAGTGATGACCGCGATGCAATGCAAACAATCGGACATTTTACACAGCCATCTGTGAATGGGGGGGGGGGGGAGGGGAGTAGGCAGAGGAAGAGGGACACAGCATCATTTAGTGATTGATTGTGAGAGTAAGGGAGATGGAGCAGGGCTGTCAGTAGGACCCCAAGTATCCATTAATAAATATGCCTGGTATTAATTACTGTGCTAATTAATGAGATCAAGATAAGACCTATGGATGCTGAGTGTTTTATATGCCCCAGCTCTAGTTAACAGCATACATTTGGAGATAAGGAAAGAGAACTTTAAACAACTACATTCTGACAATGAAAGAGAAAAAAAAAAAGAAAAGATGATGGGTTTGAGAGAAAAGTCTGGAGTAAAGAGCATCAGTTGCTATAGCTAAAGACCCAAGTCTGGTTCCCAGCACCCACATCTGGCAGTTCAGAAACTCCTGTACTTCTTGCTTCAGGAAACCTGATACCCTCTTCTGGCCTCTTCAGGTACCAACACTCAATTGAACATAACCACACACACACACACACACACACACACACACACACACACACGTACGTCACCAGTCTGCATCACTCGTAATTAAAAATAAAAAGAAGGGGCTGGAGAGAGGGCTCAGCAGTTAAGAGCCCTTGCTGTACTTGCAGAGAATCTGGGTGCTGTTCCCAGGACCCACACTGGGTAGCTCCTATCCTCCTGTAACTATAACTCAAGCTTCTGGGGATCTGCTGCCCTCTCCTGACCTCTGTGGGCACTCAGACACACATGGACATAATATACATATGAAGACACTCAGGCACACACACAAATAAAATGAAATATTAAAAATGAGTCTTTTTTTTTTTAATTAAGAAGAGAACAAGGAGAGTGGATCTAAACAGAAAAGCCCAAGCAATAGAAGAAGTGGTATACAGCTTGTGAAAACAAAGCTTTGAAAGCTCAAAGTTAAACGATAGTGTAACAACTTCCAAGCGCTCAGGAGCACAAGGATCGCTACAAGCTCATGACCAACCTTGTCTACATGCTGAGTTCGAAGCCAGCCTGGATCACATAACAAGACCTCATTCCAAAAACACAAAAGGTTAAATTTGCATCGATTATAATTTTCTGCAGAATAGCAAATGATTCATCAGATAAAGGTTGGTTAATTTAAATGTAGGTATAGAGATCCAAAACAGGCTAGGGGGAGAAAAGGGTAAAGCTGAGATAAACCGGAACATGATTTCACTACCTCTGATGGAAATTGGGAAAGGCTCACTAGCCCCGGAAGGGGAGCAGCTAAAGACATACTGTAGCTGACAGCAGGGAGCTTCTGGCACACATGGCATGCAGCGTCTAAGATGCAAGCACTTTGAAACTTTTCCAAAAGCAATCTGAGTATTTATGTGTGTGTCAACAATATTCTAGGAATCTGAAGTGAAGAGAGTTATGATGCCCTGGGAAATGCAATGCTCCTTTGGGATGATGACACTAGTCCTTCGTCAACAGCTGAGGAAAGGTTTCAGAGGACGCCTCAAAACCACGCAGTGTGCTAGGAAGCAGCCCTCTCAAATTCTTCCTCTTGCGTTTTGAATGTTAGTGCATAGTTCCTGCCCTCATTCACATTAGAGAGGTGTAACCACGTGCGAGACAAAAATCTCATGACCCACCATCATCACTGCCATCACATCCATCCTACGCCTTCACAGTCCGCAGAGACTACCTGTTCTTACTTCCTCCAAGATCTAGTCCAAGCAGCGCGGAACACTTGATTATTATGGTGTAAGGACATAGATCATGTGCAACACAGATCTTTAGTCTTGTCCAACCCATGGCTCCAGCTGCATTTCTGGCCAGCTCCTGATTCTTTGAACATGTCACATACGTCATTGATGCTGGCCCTTGAGCAGTCTGGGTTATTCACTGTTCTGTAATTCCCCACCAAGCCTTCCAAACTCTATTGAAAAGTCACCTCCTTTGTGAAAAATTTCCCTCCAATCCAAATGAGGTTTTTGCTCAAGTCTATAGTTTGTCAACACACACACTTCTGTAGTTCTCTCCATGACCTACTATATTTCATGCTTTTAAGCAGCAGCACACTCAGCTGGACCAAGGCTCCCAATGGCAAAGTCAGCCACGGCTACACCTTAGGGAGGAATTTTGTCATTTGAGGTTTCTGCCGCTCAGATAACCCAAGCTTGTATCAAGTTGACATAAAAACTAAGCAGCACAGTTATGCAAGACACAAAGGCATAGAGATCTACTGTACAACAATGTGTGATGTAGTTTTGTGTGTATGTGTGATGTAGTTTTAATATGATGTTGAATATTTAAAATTGGGGAAGAAGGTATAAGATTTGTGTCGTGTTGTTTTATTTTGGGGGAGGGGTTTCGAGACAGGGTTTCTCTGTGTAGCCTTGGCTGTCCTGGATTTGCTTCGTAGACCAGGCTGGCCTCGAACTCACAGAGATTTGCCTGCCTCTGCCTCCTGAGTGCTGGGATTAAAGGCATGCACCACCACACCCAGCTCTGGTGTTTTTACAATAATGCTTCAGTGTTTGGACAAGATCATCTGTTAGGCTTACTCAGTTATGGAATTTAAGAAAATATTTGCTGGGTTGATTTTGTGCACAGCTGTGGCTATTAAGTCACAAAGGTACTTTTCATATTTGTTCACAGTGTGATCTATAGCACAGGGGCAAGATTTCTTGTTCATCCTTGGCTCCTCAGGAAGAATGTCAAGTACACAAATGTCTGGAAAAGTATGTAAGAAAATGTTTGCTAGACTGAACTTATGAAGAAAAAAATAACATGCATAAATGTGTATGTGTATATACACACATATATGTTGCTTAGTGTGGTGGCTTGAACAGGAATGGTCCCATAGGCTCATGTATGAGAACACATGGTCATTAAGAAGTGGCGCTGTTTGACAGGGATTAGGAGGGATGGCCTAGTTAGGAGAAGTGTGTCACTGAGGTGGGCTTGGAGGTTTTAAATGCTCAAGCAAGGCTGTGTCTCTCTCTTTCCTGCTGCCTGTGAGTCTGGATGCAGAATCGTCAGGTCCTTTCTCCAGCACCATGCCTGCCTGTGTGCCACCATGCTCTCCTCCACGCTGTTGGTGTCTCGCGCTCACGTGTCTCTTAACAGCAATAGGGAACACTGGCTAGAACATGTCAAGGGACTTCACGGACTTCAATAAATCTAATTACTTAAAAAAGATTTCTTGGACTCTTAAGTTCCTTTGTACCTCAATTCTACACCCTTTGTCAAGATGCTTGTACAAGAAAACCGGCATGCAGAATTACAGGAAAAATGACAGGTGGTCAAATCAGCCTTCCAGTTACTTCCACTGAAGATATTGGTTTTTTTTTTTTTCCCTATGGGCCATGGGTGGGGCAGAGTTGGGGACTGTGTAAGAAATGAAGCTCTCAGACACATGCCATCTCAGGTCTGGAGAGTGTCTATGGAGGAGTGTAACTCTCTAGAGACTGTTAATAGCTTTTTATTTCCTCCTTTTGATTGTGTCGAGACTCTCCAGGCCAAGGACACCGGCAGCACCTCGATGTCTTCTATCATCAGTGGAGCCCTCTGGCCTGGGCGCATAAGATTATGATACAATGGCCAGGGGAACAATGAGCACTGGGTGACTATATATAGGAGTTCTAGGCTTCGTTGTCATGGGAACACATGGAAAAACAAACACCTAATCCTGAAAATAAGTCTGAGGCCATACTTGAAGGAAACAGACACTGAAAACTTCCTGTCATTTTGATGACTAAAAACAAAACCTTGAAATATGATAAGGGAGCAGATGAGGAGGAAATCACAAACAATATAAAATACCCCAGGCTTCAAAACTACAGAAGCCGCCAAAACACGGGCATTTTCTCTGTTTGAGATGAATTCGCCATCACGCTTCAGCTTTTTGAATGGGTCTCTCAGAGGCCACCCCTGCATGAGTTTCAGGCTATCTCTCGTTCAGTATGCGGTAGACTCTGGGCCAGCCTGGGCTAAGTCAAGAAGATACCTTACTTTTCCATGTGCTTGATCTTACTAAAAGGTCTTCCACTTGTCTTTCTGTATCTTTCAACTCAGTAGCATCAGCAATCACCAAGTCAATGAGATCAGATAAATCTTGATTGATTCATTCTCCTCTTTTTGTCTGCACGTAAGGCAACCATCTGGAAAGTTCTCTCATGAACCCACTGTCCCTGCTCATGTTCAGGCTCTCACAGTTCTTTACTGCAAGCCCTCCTTACAGACCCATCTACTGACTGCTCTTCCACATTGGAGTCCTTTCTATTATAAGACACAAGTGTGACCATAACATCCACCCCCTGCAAGAAAGCATCCCCACCCCAGATGCATGTGGTTCCCATACTGAATTTAATACCAGCCACAAAAGCTTCTCAGATGATGTGTTAGCCTGAGATACTCTAGTCAATCAAACTGAACTCAATTCAAATCTGCTGTCACTAGGAAGATTCCCTTTGATTCTTCTGGATGCACACTTACTGCATTCCCCTCTGGGTCTCTCCTACTACTACTACTCATGATGCCATATGGAGATCAACTTATTTAGCCCAGCACACTTTCAAAGCACGCTATGCATCCAGGCATCGCTCCATCTGTAACTCCCACTCTGCAAGGTGACCTCCCTTGGCTCTTTACTCAGGGCTTATCCTAAAACAAGAGCCTAATAAACCTGCCATGAACACCCAGAGTTCAAACTGAAAACATGGGTCTGCAAAACTGAGATTTAAAAGCAAAAGCCAACTGGCCAAATGCCACTCTGGCTTTGGATGCCAGCTTAATGGGGCCTTCCCACTGAAACACTGACCCACTTTCACCGAAATGGGCTTGGGTCTTAATTACAAGGACAATGGTTTCTAGACAGTGGAATTTGGGAACCACAGGCATTCGAAGAAGCCAAAGGCACTCATGTTTGACTGTACCTCGGAATCAGCTGTAAAATAGCACTGTGAAATAGAGGGTGCTGGAACATCTGGACACCACTTGAGATGACGCCACGGTGCAGCGTTCGTCTCCCTTTTAGGCAGCCACAGATGTTTGCGAGATGCTCAGCTGTATTTGAGTCACACCCATTGAATACACCCATGACTTTAACACAGTCAACACTGAGACCCGTTCAGTAGGGCACTTTGCAGCCCATGACAAAGTTTTCCTGCGTTACCCTCAGGCATTTTCCTCTCCGCATAATATTTCCCACCCTCAGGAATGTGCTTTCATGCTTGATATGCTAGTATACAGGTTGTTAGTCTTACATGACGGCATATGGCAGCTCAGAGTAGCTATGATGGCTTCATGTTAGGCAGACTAGTCAACAGAGAACCAGCAACCTAACCTGGGGCTCCTGTGTGGCCCAGTTTTATAAAGTGTCTTTTCCCCCGCCTCCTGCCACAGTCATTAAGATACAGTCTTCACTAGATGGTATTCAGAACTCAAAAACTATTCTTTACAACCCTCCTTGAAACAGGCTGGGGACTTATTTGCAGGGAAACAAATGAATTCAAGGGGAAGGGGCCTTTTCCTAAAATTTTTTTTTCTCCCTTTCTTTTTTATAAGGAAACTCTGGGTGGCATCTGTCATTGTTAATTGAGAGGTTCTTTCAACACCAAATGCATATTTCACCTGTGACTCTTTTGAATTGTGTGACGGGGAAGTGATGTTTCCTGCTGTTCGTTTAGCTCCTATAGATGTCTTTAGCACACTGAACCATCCAACAAAAAAAGCGCGGAGTACAAAGGCTCCTTTCTAGAAAGGGCTTGGCCTCCTCCACGGAGTGCTCCCGAGTAACCTCTGAAGGTATTTAGAGCTCACAGGCCATGGGTGCAACCGTGGTGCATCCTGAAGACCTGCCTTTAAGGAGCTGGTCACTGTGTACGGAAGGCTGGCTGCGAGCCGAGACGTGTGAGCCAGACAGGAAACCATTGTGGAGATTGCTTAAAAGATTAACCGGGAAGAAAGCACATCTGGTCGAGGCACAGATATTTAGAGACGTGGAGCGCTCACGGGGACGGTATGGAAATCAGGTGAGAAGGGCCCGGAGAGTGTGCGGGAGCAGCAGCACTTCAAAGCACAAAGCTATTCTAAAACCTTCCCCAAGCTGGAGTCTCTGAACCCACAAACCCAGTGGGTTTCTTACCCTTTCTTCCTTTATTTCCACTTATTCTCACGCAGTGGAAGAAAATCTTCGCTCTGGGTTAAGCTATATTTTTAATCACCACTAAAGCAGGAGGTTCATCCCTAGCAGAGTTCCTCTCCACCCACTTGAAATTCACCCAGAGGAGCAGTGCTGGGCGAAGCTGCTTAGGTAGTGTAAGCATCGCGAACATGCAGCTCCCGGGGAGACGGACTCCTGTAGTACTGGCTCTGTCTGGTATGCCTGATAGTCTCTTGCTTATTGTCACTATGACCTTTTAGAACTACTGCTTTCCACTTTAGAGATGACAAAACTGAGGGGAGGAACAAGACCCAGACAGTATTCCCCCTTCAGAGCATGCTTATGAGTCTCTCATAGCCCTGCAGAAACTCTCAACAAAGCCGTATTCTTGGTTTCCCCGTTTAAGGGAGATGGTGAAGGCCACCGTGATGTGACGAGAGTGTTTGAAGAATGCCTGTTACATAGAGAATGCTTCCCCTTCAATTAAAGCTCGCAGCATATAAACTTGCACCAAATATGAGTACTCCGGCCAAGCTGGGCATAATGGTACACACCTTTAATCCCAGCGCCCAGGAGGCTGAGGCAGCTGAATCTCTGTGAGTCTGAGGCTAGCCTGCTCTACGAAACAAGTTCCAGGACAGCCAAACAGCCAAGGGTGTTAAACAGAGAAACTCTGCTTCAAATACACACACACACACACACACACACACACACACACACACACACACACAGTATTTCAGCATCATTTTTCACAAGTGAAAGAGTCCAACCACATGGGCTGGAGAGTTGACTCAGTGGTTAAGAGCACTGTCTGCTCTTCCAAAGGTCCGGGGTTCAATTCCCAGCACTCACATGGCAGCTTACAACTGTCTGTAACTCCAAGATCTGACACCCTCACACCAATGCACATAAATTAAAAAATATTAAAAAAAAAAAAAGAGTCCAACCACCTTTACTGGACTATAGGGTTGAATCAAGTAATGTTCACAATGCCATAAAGATGGGACAGGGAAGTCATCCCAACTCCCATTTGGCTGGTTGTCTCTGTGCAAACCTAAATTCATGGCCACTGCTAACTTGATCAATATGTTGGGCATAGATGGTTAAAGTGGGGAAAGGGTCAACTATAGGACCTGGGTCGAAATCAAAGGCCGAGCTCATTAACACAGATAGAATGGAATGATCATCCCCACTGCGTTACTTAACAATGCATTCAGAACAGTCACATATCAGCTTGCAAAAAAATAGGCTTGTCAGGAAAAAAAAATTCATTCCCAAATTGGGGTGATTTTTCTGGCAACTATTCTGGGGTTCACTTCCTTTTGCTTTTTTCATGCTTGCTAGCAGTTTGAGCAAGGTTGTTCATGTCCAACTCATGGATGTGGCTTGTCACACTGGGGTTCCTTCCCAGCCACTTTCGCTAGCTTCCTTTTGACTGCATCTCTTGTGCCACCATGCCGAATACCTGGCTCTGCCTGATGTCTGTGAAGGACAGTGTCTGAGCTTCTAGGTTTGAATTTGGACTTTGGGTTTTTCTGTGTGACTGAGAAGGGCATCCTGGAGCCCCCAGGGAACCTCTGGCTTAGCCTAAATTGCTTCCCAGGACTGCCTGTCCTGAGAAGTCTGTCTTGTCTTCTTTTAACTGTTGGTCCACAAAATAAGAGAAAGGGCAAGCAAGTACAGAAGGCCACACAGAAAGAAAGAGCAAGACGGGCACGGTCTAGAATGTGAGAGCAGGGGCTCAAATAGACAAGGCACAAGCAATCTACAGCCTGGTGTGCGTGCGTGAAGATGCGGTACAGAGTGAGCCAGCAGGAAAGTGGGGCCCACGTAAGAACTTTCTAGGCTGATTTGGAAATTGTCTTGAAAACGAAGTATACAGTCACCGAAGGGCTTGAAGCAGGGCAGGGGAGAACTGGAGCCTTATATCTTAGCCACTTCTGTGTCCAGAAGTGATACCGTAGCCCTGCTCAAAGGGACTCACTCCCCTTCCCTACTGATGGTGGAGTCACACCAGCAAGCCCAGACTCCGTGCTCTGTTAAGGAGCAAACACTACTGTTTCTCATGTGGATTTTACTAGTGTGTTGGAACTGCTCATTTGAAACTCAGTTCCTACTGTTTGTGCTGCGCACATCTGGAATTGATTACAGGCCTGCCCAGGGAGAGGAAAGAAGGCAACACAGGGGTCTGCCTTTTTTGCTCCCTCCCTACCTTTCATGTGCAAACAATAATCATGGGTGACTGCGTGGTATATTGGCACACTGCACACAGTGTGTGCTCAGCATCCAAGCAGGCAGCCAATAGCCTAGAATCTTTGGAATACTTCCAGAACACCGAGTCCCAGGAATTACGCAAAAAGAACCCAGAGCTGCATTTTACTCTTCAGCTTTAATATCCACAAGTCAACTCAAGGACACTTAATACCCATGTTCTGGGTTCATTTTCACTTCACTGAATAGTCAAAATACTACTTTGTCAACTGATACCATATTCATCTGGATGTATTAGCTCTTTAGAAATGGGTTCCTTATTCATAACAAATATGAAATTACTGCATATTAGTGATTTTGAAAGATGTTTATTTTTTATGTGTATGTGTACATTCGTGTGTAAGTGTGTGTGTGTGAGTACAGGTGCCCAAGAAGACCAGAAGATGTTGGACACCCCCAGAGCTGGCTGTTGTGAGGTGTCTGAAGTAGATTCTGGGTATTGAACTCAGATCCTATGCAAGAGCTCTGTTCATTCTTAACCAATGAGCCACCTCGCCAATCCCTACATCAGCAATTGATAGAGGCAAAGATAATTGGATTTCATATTCCAAAAACGCTTTGGTTAACAGAGGCCATCACTCCACCACACATGTAGTGAGAATGAAACAAACAAACCAAGAGACTGCTACCTGCTTAGTTGAAAGAGTGTGGAACACTGGAGACTCATGAGCAACACACACACACACACATATGAGTTTTAGCTCTCTCTCTCTCTCTCTCTCTCTCTCTCTCTCTCTCTCTCTCTCTCGTTTATTGAGACAGGGTTTCTCTGTGTAGCCTTGGCTGTCATGGACTCACTTTGTAGGCCAGGCTGGCCTCAAACGCACAGAGACCCACCACACCCTGCTGAGTTTTAGATCTTGTTTCAATGTTTTATACTTTTTTTTTTCGAGACAGGGTTTCTCTGTGTAGTCTTGGCTGTCCTAGACTCGCTTTGTAGTCCAGGCTGGCCTTGAACTCACAGAGATCCACCTGCCTCTGCCTCCCGAGTGCTGGGATTAAAGGCGTGCGCCACCAAGCCCGGCTCACTTTATACTTTCGGAATGTGGAACATGAATGGCTTTTATTTTACATTTACAGGAGGATGTCTACTCCAAGAAGAGTACCTATGCCAGGTGTTTAGAATAAAGAGTTGATAAAAACCTTTGCCCTAATGAGCTCCCTTCAGGTAACATGATGGAGTTAGCAGAAGAAGCCAAAAGGCAGAGCAAAGGAAAGGCACAGCATCATTGGACTGGAGAGGAAGAGAGCGGACGCTCATCCAGGGCCATCACAGAGGTGCAGGAATTTGCTTGTAGCTTTGAAGGACAAGCAGGGTCTGGAGATGCAGAGGTAGATAAAAGGGTTGGAAAGCATAGACAAGGGTAGAAGAATGACGATTGTTCCAGTTTGGTAGAAGCAGGAGAGGGAGCAGCAGACAGAAGAAAGAAGGCTGGAGTGGGTAGAGAGAGTCCTGAGGCCAGCATCTTCTGAACAGGCTGTGGAGAGCTTGTTCATGGTTTCTTGATATAGAATGACAGGAATCCGTCTTGCTGAGGATCAGCTGAGGAGGTGGGATGCTGATGGCCGAGGGAAGAGATGAAACAGGAAGCAACAGGACAAGGTAGACACTACACATCCAGAAGGTGGAGAGGACTCTTCATGACCCCCAAAAGCTCCGGACCAGTTTGGAGGGTGATTGATATGTTGCCATGTAGAACTTTTGAGGTGAAAGCTAAGTAAATCCCAGGGATGGAGAAAGTAAGAAACAAACAGCAGTGCCTGGGACTCCCTCTGAGAGGTTAGAGCAGGACCAGGCAGCACTGGTAGATGAAAGCTAAATGCATGGGCCTGTGGAGGAAAAGGGCAGAGAACACAGCCAGCCAGGCCAAGGGAACTGATGGCAGCACTAGCTGTGAACACAAGGTCAAGGGAAGCCATTATCTGAGAGGCCAGAGGGGAGCAAGACCATCGTGAGGGAGAAGAATTTGCTTAGAAGAAAGCTTAGGAGTTTTAAATGCCATAGACAAAAGGGGGGAAGGATGAGGCAAGAGTAGAGAACGCAGACTTGGTTTGGGGACCAGTGTGCAAACCACGGATGGAGAGGAAGGCAGCAGGCGTAAACTGCCTGAAGTCAGGTCTCTTTCCTGGAGCGAGTGTTTCTGGAGTCAGTTGAGGAGAGCTGTTCCAGAAAATGCTGAAAGGACAGCACAGTTTCCTGCAGTTTTCGGCAAGAAAGACTAAATGCCAAGAAAGCAAGGGTGGCAACAGTGGTCCCTTCAAGAGATATGGGGGTACCAGAGAGTGAAATTACAAGAACGGACTTGCAGAAGGTCATATTCGAAAATGGCTTCAATATCTCAAACACAGAGCACTCTCCTGGGGCTTAGGGTGGTAGCTTTCCTAGAGTCCTCAGGGAAAACTGGCACATCTACAGAAGAGGTTTAAGGAAGTGGCATGGCAGGGAGATCGTGGTAAATGTTTTTAATCCTAGCACATGGAAGGCAGAATCAGGCAGAACTCTGGGGTTTGGAGGTCAACATAGTGAGTTCTAGGCCAGCTAGGACTACATACTAAGACACTGAATTTTGTTGTTTGTTTGTTTGTTTGTTTGTTTTTAAAGAAAACAGAGTAACATAGTAAAGTAGTTTTGGTATCAGGCGTCCAGCTCTATAACCTCACCACCACAGGTGTTAACAACTCAGGCACACCCCTTTTATAAACTTATTCCCTTCATCATAAAACAGCCGGGACCTGGTCAAAATAGTTCCTGTTTCATGGGACCGTTGTGTAGAGAAACACTTCCTACTGTCAGTATGAAGGTAATAAATGATAGTTATGAATTACAGCATGTGTCAGTAACTGACCATAAGACTAGGAATAGTCCAGCCAGCTATTGGGACTCTAAACACTAAAGAATTTCTAATAGAGGTGGTTTCCCCCAAAGCTCACATTTATATCAACTGAGTTCCAGCATCAGGACCACTTTCCAAACACCAAGTCATTTTAAATTTCCAAGAAAGCAAAGTAAAGGGACTTTATTTCAGACTCCAAGGTAAGACATGGGTTTGGGGGACATTTCCCCCTTTTTATTAAAAAAAAAATCACTATTGTTTGACTGGTGGTAAGTGATCATGAATTGATAAGATATTTACTTAAACTATACTGCCTTAATAATATCTAATATTTCCAAAATAATTTTGGATATTAGAGCACACCCATCTTATCTCATTTGATCCCCGAAATGACCTCAGAAAGTGGGCATCGTTATTTCACATAGTTTAGAAAATCAAGGCTCAGAGATTTAAGGATAATAGTGTGTGGTGTGGAGGTTGGCAGGACACCCACCTAAGAGTGCACATTTAATTACAACGTGAGTGGTTTTTCCTGGACCCGATTTTCCAGTCCCCCAACACTCCTCAAACTCAGTTATCTGAAAACTACCAGGTCAATGCAGTCTACACATTTCAAAATGATCCTTTGCCTAATTTTCAGCAGCTCTAGTGGAAGGAAAAACTGGTCCTCGTTGGCATTGGCTCAATCAAAAACAAACCCAGTGACACACAGCAAGAGGCCTCCCTCCAGGACAGCACTGCTACATCATTCCGAAATTCCACTGAAAAGCAACGATTAAAAAAGATAGAGGCAGAGCTCCCTGGAATATCTGAATGCTTCCCCTGTGTGAGGCTGCCTGACAGGCACCGCAACAACCAAGATGGAACACCTAGGGTGGAGTAATCAGGTGTCCCAGGTCTGTTGCTGTTGCTCATCTTCCCCTCCTGTTTAGATCCAGGAATCTCAGGGGCACAGAGCGAGCTGTCCCCCATAGTCTGCAAGTCCACCCTGGGGCACTGCTGGTCTGAACAGTTGTTTTATGTGACTGGTCCCAGCAGGTCCCAGCAGTCACCTCCCGAGGCTGAGAGCAAAAGTAACTGTCAGAGCTTCTTTTTCTGCTATTATGCCTTCTCTGGATTTCAAAAATGATAAATAAATAAACAAATAACCAATCTGTCTGGCCTTGCACAGAATCATGACTTTTCTGGCCCACAGGGTCCAGTCCTCTCTCGTAGCAGGTAACATGTATATCCTCAACACATACCCTAGGGATACGGTGACTCAGAGTACACGCATAAAAAGCAAAGATCGCAGGAGCAGAGGCACAGAATAACGGAGCCTTTCAAAAACAAAAAACTATTTTAAAAGAGAGAAAAGAAAACTTGAATTTGAAATTTGAACTGGATCCCTTAAAGAATCAATGTTTTGTAGCTGGGTGTGGTGGCCGACACCTGTAGTCCTAGCACCCGTGGCTGAGGCCAGATTACCATGAGATTGAGACCAGCATGCATGGGCTACATATGAATATACATATACAATAAATTTACACAGCTTAAGGATAATTTTGGCTAGAGAATGAAAACCTATATCAAAAAAAAAAATTAAAAAAACAGTCATTAAGAATAACAACAACAAAAGAATTATTCTTTTCAGGGTTCCATTATGGAGGTTATAAACTAAAATGCAAAACAGAAAACTGTAGATGAATTAGGAAAAATGATCTTATTTTGTTGCCATAACAACATATAGAATTCCCTGATTTTAATGTGCCTATGGGGAATTTCATTTACAATTCAACTGTCTGCCTGTGGTTTAGTTATAGTCACCAGGCTTCTTCCAGCAGAAGTGTTGGTGGCATTAGTCTAGCTTGCACACAAGGTAGACATGAATTCTTTCATCTTTCTTTCTCCATACTCCTAATTAAATATTTACCCAGGGGCAAAATTTTAAAACACTGTAAAAATCAGAATACTAATAAAACCACAACTTACAAGTACAATAATTTGCAATTGCCACAGCTGCTAACTATACAGCTTCGTGCACTGTTTTCTTTGGGACAAGAAAGATGGCAGGCTGCAGCTATCTGCAACGTCATCAACTCTACTCCTACCCCTTTTCCAGAAATTACTGTGGAATACTTATGAATGCACTGGTGTTATATGAAGAGAAATCTGAAGAATCTCACGTTTATTTTTAAAAGTAAATCGGATTTGAGATTAACAAAGATAACCTGGAAAAACAGATTGGAAAAGATTGGAGTTAGAGCCGGGAAGATGGGCTAATGTCAGAGGATGATGTAAGCCAAGGAGGAAGGGGGTATTCAAGGTTAGGATTTGGCAACTGTACTGGCTACTTTTATGTCAATGTGACACAAGCTAAGGGAGCCTCAGGTGAGAAAATGCCTCAGTAAGGTCAGGCTGCAGGCAAGCCTGTGTAGGAGCTGGTGGTCCCAGGCTCTATAAGAAGGCAGGCTGAGCACGCCACGATGAGCAAGCTAGCAAGCAGCACCTCTCTATGGCTTCTGCATCCTCTCCTTGCTCCAAGTTCCTGGCCTACTTGCATTCCTGTCCTTTGATGGGGAAATGTAATTTGAATACATAAGCCAAATAAAACCTTTCCTCCCCAAGTTTCTTTGGTCATGGTGTACCATCAAAGCAATAGTAACCCTGACTAAGACAGCAAGTTTGAAGCTAAAGAAAGACAAGGGAGGCAGAGAAGCCAGTATTCTGGAAAAAGCTCTCCTGAATGGCGAACCTTAGGGTCAGCATAGGGCTTGCAGGTAGGTGGTAAAAGAAGGCTCGAAGCAGTACTTACAGAGGACTTGAGTTTACAAGGCTGCATGTAGAGTGTCCAGCTATAGATAGGCAATTGGCAGGACAAGGCAACGCTTCCCAGCTGGGGAACCCACTTCTTGGCTTAGTTACTCCAGGAGTTTGATCTATTGGAATTCTAGAGTCTGATGGATACAGCTGGATAAGAAAGGAAGGCTGTGAGCCTAGCATTCAGTTCACAGAGGAAGATAAAAAGAACACTCTGGAATGTAAGGAAAAAAATAAAAGGGGAATGCCAAATAAGGAAGCACAAATATTTTTGAGTAAAAAAAATACGAGGAATTAAGTCACTCGGAGTTGAAGAAAGTGAAAGAGAGAGACATGGCTTGGTAGGTAAAGTGCTTCCTATCTAAGCCTGACAACCTGAGTGGAATCCCTAAGATCCACATGATGGGAGGGGAAAACTGACCTTTCCAAGTCGTCCTCTAATGTGCACGGTGACACACACACACACATACACACACACACACACACACACAGAGAAAGAGAGAGAGAGAGACAGACAGACAGACAGACAGACAGACAGAGACAGAGAAACAGACAGAGACACAGACAGGAACAGACACACACACACACACACACACACACACACAGAGAGAGAGAGACAGACAGACAGACAGACAGACAGAGAAACAGACAGAGACACAGACAGGAACAGACACACACACACACACGCACACACGCACGCACGCACGCACGCACGCACGCACGCAAGCACGTGCAGACACACAGACTAAATAAACATAGTGACCACACCTATCACGTTTCAGTTGGGGCAGAAGTTGTAGTAATCAGTTAGCTCAGAGGAAGAGTAACTGAAGACATGCGCAGCAGCAGAAGCCGGGGCATGCAGGGACACATACAACCAGGTCCCACCAGCTCTTGCAAATATGCAAGCGGCAGAATATGCCCGTGAACTTGTGGAAATCCCCAGACCCCTTCAGAGAGAGCTGAGGCCTCATTACTCTCTTTGTCTGTGATTCCTTTTGCATCTCTAATTCAAGTCAAGTTAAGAAATATTTACTGGATGGCCTGCCAAGTGCTACGCCTCTTTAAAAAAAAAAAAAAAAGGAAACAGCCCTTGACCTCGGTAGCACACAGTTTGTAGTCAGAGAGGACGGAGATGGTAGCTGATAATTATACAGATAGTTGGCAAGTCGAGAAAAGAGTGACTACAAAGGCCAAAGACTATCGAACACACTTTGTACTTATCCCCTGGCAAAATCTCACTTTCAGCCCATTACTCTGAACAGTCTAGGCTGAGTCTGTAATCTCAATTGTGTCACTTAACTTATAGACCAATTTTCTAGATCTTAAAATGCATCAAGTTTCAAGAAAATAGCCCTACTGAAGCATTTTAGAGCTATATTTTGTTTTATGCACGTGTGTATGTATGTATGTATGTATGTATGTATGTCACATGTTAAAAAAAAAAAGCTCTAAAGACTTTAACCACTCCACATTTCTCACTGGGAAAGGATGCTGTTGGCATGCTTACCTTTAGAAGTGGGGTCTCATTTAAATGCGTATGTATGGTTCATCAAGTAAAGGAACACATGAAAAGAGAACAAAATCACAAAACAGAAAATGTATTTGCTATGGATCTAGTGTTTTTAAAAATAATAATAAGTCCTGGGTTGTTTTTGTTCGTTTTGTTCTGTTTTGCCTAGTCACAGAACAAATGTAGAAATGCCTCCACAGTGAACTATTAGGAGAGTTTATATGCTGGCTAGGGAGGAGCTAGGCACGACTATGAAGCTGGTCTTTAAATGTGAGTAGGTGAAAATGTTGCAAAAAGAGGCAGGGAAATTTATGCAGCCACATCAAAAGGATGACTGTGGCCTATCATTATTTCTCTTGAGATTAAATTTTTTTGCATATGTGTGCTTGTATGAGCATGTATGTGTATGCATGCTGTGCCCATAGAAACTAGAAAAGTGTATCACATCTCCTGGGGCTAACGTTACAGCTGTGGTTGTGAACTGCCTGATGTGGGTATTGGGATCTGAACTCTGGTCCTCTAGAGGAGCGGTGAGTGATCATGACCACTGACGGAGGCGTCTCTTCAGAGCCTTCCTGACTATGCTTAATGCATTCTCATTCCTGAAGAGCCAGAGACAGACATTAACACACCGACTGCTAAGAACTACTGAGCATCTTCCCCAGGAGTGAGGCTCTCTTGTTGTTGGTCTTTCCTATTCATTCTGTTTCTTAACAAATCCATAGTCTTTCCCCCTGTGTTAAAATCTCTACTCCCATTACATACTCTCCCCTCCAACTAGACTGGTCTTGGAGCTTATCTTCTGCCATGTTCTCTGCAAGCCAATCCCTTCTCCTTCCCATGGCTACCAGCCATTAACAGCTAGATGTACCACTGCTCACTTCATATTTCTGGTCCTTTAACCACCTGTATGTCTAGTCACTTAGGCTTTAAATATCAGTCACTAATAATATCACATTCCTGGTTTCCTTTAGAAGATTCTTTTTATATGTGTGTGTGTGTGTGTATGTGTGTGTGTGTGTGTGTGTGTGTGTGTGTGTGTATAAAATTTAATTTTATGTGCATTGGTGTGAGTGTCAGAGCCATTGGAACTGGAATTACAGACAGTTGTGAGCTGCCATGTGGGTGCTGGGAATTGAACCCGGGTCCTTTGGAAGAACAGACAGTACTCTTAACCACTGAGCCATCTCTCCAGCCCCATCGCCCCTGCCTTTAGAAGATTCTAAAGCCCCCAAAACATGCAAGAAAAGATGTGCTATAGCTAGTCCATACCACAGCCTAGATGTGACTTTTGCTGTCAGACGTTGACAATGCAGAAAGGTAAAGATATGGGCTTTGGATTTAATGTACAAACTCCAGTTTGCTTCTTATAAAATCAAATTAATCATTTGTACCTCTCACTCATGAGACATATTAAGGCAGATGATCAATTTAAAAGGCAATCAGCAGAGTTAAGTCAATACAAATGATTATTTTTAATCACTTAGGAAGCAAACAAGGAGACATTCGAGTCCTTATATAAACCACAATGGGTGACTTTCCCTCTGGCCCAAAGGAAGAAAATCACTAGCTAGGCTAAAAGCTAAGGACTAGACCAAGGGTTTGGGCGGGACGGAGTCTCAGCTTGGCTTTCATTGCAGTTGTGGTGGAGAACTTGAAGTGCGTGGAAATAAAAGATGATGCAATGGGATCGGCTTGCGAGATTCATCTAAGAATACTGTGTGTCCCCAACGAAGCTGGAGACCGAGCAGTGGAACAGGCTCCCCAGAAGCAGTGTGCTGGTATATGAAACTTAAGCTGGGCCCTGCCCCTTGCCAAGCACCTCCTGGGTGGAGCCTGAAAAAGGATTAGAGCCCAGAGAGGCCAGACCTGATTCCTTCCTGGGCCTCAGCAGCCAGGGACAGAGCCCAGCCGAAAATAAACACACCTGAATCTTCACCTCTCACCTTGACCTTTCGTTATCTCCCTATTTTTGTTGAGCCACGAGCTTCACCTTAGAGTACAATACAGGATTCTGAACGACTTAAGAAAATGCACACATTATTAAAACATGCTTTTCTAGTTACACTATCAAAACCTAGATAACATTTTTTCTTTTTTTTAAAAGAAAAACAGTAGTGTTTTCCAAAGCTATTCATGGTATCTTGTTGTCCTCTTTGCTAAGGAAAATAACTCTTTTTCACAAGCTAGCCTTTCTCAGGAGAATATCTTGTCACCGCACAGCTTTCCCTCCGAATCATAGGGCCTTGTAACTGCTCCTTGATAGCCATCCCATGGCATGGGTATAATTCTCCCATAAACCACAGGATTTGAAAGAGGGGAGGGGACTTCTGGGTTATTCAGGTCTCAGGACAGCTTGAAGGGTTTTAGATCAAATTAAATCAAAGTGAAACATCAGGTTTCAACTCCTGCCACCGAGAACGAGAGGTAGGCGATGAGACTAAAGGGACACTTTTTTTTTTTTAAAGAAAACAATCAAGATTATTTGAGACAACTGGAGTAATAACTGAATGTATTTTTTTTAACATAGTACAAAAAAGTAGGTTTCTTTTCTTTTAAACATTTCCCTTGGAGTCCTGGAAGTCAGAAGAGCATCTCCAACTCGCTCACCACGCTAGAAAAGACAGCTGTGGAGTTATGTGGCAAACTGCACCGTTGCTAGGAACCACTTTGGAGTGTGTTTGGTAATAAGTGACTTATATTTCTGACGACCAAATGTTTCTATTGGCTTGGGGAGAAAGAGATGGGCTAGTTCACGAAGTTCCCAGGGCATGGAAAGTCTACGCTTGAAATGTCATCTAATGCCACACACAAAGATGTGACTGGCTCAAAGATATTAAAATCCACTGTGTCCACATGTGAAACTGTCAAACAAATAAACAAAAATGAAGCTTCAGATGCCAGGCAGGTGGGTTTCTTAGGAAGATGTGTCACATGATCAAGTTCACGGTGACCATTGGCTTGGGGGGCGTTCCTGAATGCCGCTGATGCGGTGCTATTGGCTAACCCTCTGGAGACCACAGAGTGCGTTCTACAGTCTTTAGCGCCACTTTGTTTTCCAGAAGCCAGAGACTTCCAAGACTTTACAGTAGGACTGTCATTCTTTATAATAAGCATAAAATAAACTCCAGACTGCATTTTATGAAGAAATTCTTATGTCAAAGAGGGAAGGTTAGTAGTGTCGGGTCAAATAATTCTGAGACCAGCAGAAGCTATTAAAAATTACAGTCAAGCCATTAAAATTATGTCTTATATCCCATGTGCTATAAACGATGTAAATCTTTGTATCTTACAATTATTCACTCAAGAGTCTCCATTTCATTGGTGTCATTTTTTTTTCTTTTTAGAGAAAGCCTTTTTTTTTTCCCCCTTTCACCCCAGAGAAAAATCTGATTGCAGTTAGAACCTGTATGGAAGGTCTGATGCTTTAGCAACTAATTGGATCATCTCAAAGGTTAGATTTTATGTCTGACCCATTTAGAGATCAGAAAAGCTTCTCCTCAGAAAGAAGGCATCCCTGATCTCAATTTTTGGGTGTTAAGTATCGCAGCAGCCAAGCTTGAATGAGTTGATAGTTTAGAGATAGCCCCAAGAACTATTTTCCTTTCGTGCTTACTCACATGTAACTCACACACGAGTGGTCTTTAAAAAAAAAAGATTTATTTATTTATCTTATGTATATGAGTGCTCTGTTTTCATGGACACCAAAAGGAATCAGATTCCGTTACAGATGGTTGTGAGCTACCATGTGGTTGCTCAGAATTGAACTCAGGACCTCTGGAAGAGCAGCTAGTGCTCTTAACCATTGAGCCATCAGTGTGTTCCAGCCCCACACCTATATTTTTAAGGCTTTCCTCGATGTCTTGTGTTTGACACCTTGGAATATTCCATGTATTAAAACAAGTTGGCCAGGATGAGCTGCACACAAAAGGAATATCCTATAACCATTTCATCATTTCATATTAGCAGCCTGGTGAGACAATTCTTCGGGGAGAATAAAAGTCCTACTACTCATTAGTAACTTCTGTTGATCTGTTTCACTCTATAAAGGATCTTTGAGCTTGGATTTCATTTTTTTCCCCAAAATAGAAACAGAGAAGAAACTGACCACTGAAGAGGCAACTGCACATGTGCACTGACTCCTTGAGGCAACTCTGCCACCAGGCAACCAACCCTCTAGCAATACCCGTCTTCTCCAGCTCTGCTCCACATCTCCCTTCTTGAGATACTCTATCTCAGCCTGCACTTTCCCTCCTCCCGAGATGGTCTCATGCAGAGAACAACGACAACATTTCAAAGGCTACATAAGGAAGACCTGTTCGCTGTGGCAGGATCATTGCATCAGAAGCTCCCTGTGAGAACAGTCCCTAAGGCTTCATCTTCAACTTGTTGTCTCTTAAATTGGTATAAACGTAGTGTTGGGTCACTTAGTTCTGTGGAATTAGTTAAGTCTGGGGACTCAGCACAGTGGACTGAATTGAAAATCAGGAAGGTTCCAAGCCAGTCACAAGAACACTATATTTCCCAAGTGTCCCAGGCAACTGTCTCATTTCGAATAGGGACAGAACCATGGTAAAACAAGTGAAAATACAGCTCTCGGGTCAGAGACAGAAGAGTAACCAAGAGAGTTTTTTAAAAAACCATCCAAAGTCATAAACTTATAGAGAGAAGCAATCGAGAAGAAAATCCCTTAGAATGCCCAAGGAAGCTTACTCAACAGGTCCAAATAGGGAGGAAGAAGTTAGCAGCCACAGAGATGGGAGGAAACATCAAGACTGCCTATTTGAAGGCATTCAGCAACAGAGAAAGAATGGCTGAAATCAACTTTGGATGAATGTAGAGTATATGGGTTGCTTATGGGTCCTCAGGAATATATACCTGGCCAAAAATTAGTGTTTGTCAAGAGCTCTATAATTTTGAGTTTTTAAAAAGCAACTTAAAAAGTTATAATAAGAACAGCCAAGTCACATGGAGTCCAGGAGCAGCAAACAGCTGCCTGTAATCTCTGTTCTCTGGAAGCTGAGGCAGCCAGAAAGCTGTGAAGTTTGAAAGCAGCCAGTGCTAGGTAGTGAGTTCAAGGCCACCCTGTCTCAAACAAGTAAAACAAACAAATCGCCTTGCTCCTTACATTTCCATTACTTCAAAATTACCAAAAAAAATTCACATAGCTCATTATTTTTTTTTCTAATAAATCACAAAATCAAAGACTTCTCCATTGGCGGGGTACTGTGGCTAAGACTTCTTTATGTTTTCCTCTGGAATGCTAACTAGGTGCAAGATTAGGATGCTCACAATTCTCTTTTGGTTTTGTTTCGTTTTGGTTTTAGTTCATTTTACACTTTATCTTAGTATCTTTTGTCTTAGTAGTCTCGTGGTCACTAATTCCTAAAGTAAACAACTGCATATGGCAGAATTGGATAGGGAGAAGAAAGCAGTTGTTTGCTTGGTTGGTTGGTTTCCGCCAGGAGAAATTCAAGGAGGAAAAGGCAGGACATGGTTGACTTTCCAATTACATATTCATTGCTCGTGTCCTGTGCAGCTTCTCAGACCTAAACAAGCCACATGGCTGAAGTGTGCTGGCCTACTTTCTTTGTTACTTTATAGCTGTGCCTGTACGCATTTCTCTGGACTGAAAGCGGAGACTTGGAGACAGTCTGAGAAAAAGCCAGTCCTACATTTATATGGCAGCAGAAGAAACACAGTAAGCAACCCTGCAGAACACTTCCCTTTGTTGACAACCTTGCTGCATTGTTTTGAATAGCAACCGCGTGTCGTTTCCCATTATCCAATACCCAGAACCAATACCACACACCCGGTTGCTTTTCTTCCCAACAACTGATGACGCAAAGCATTTAGAGGACTCAAGAAGCATGTCGAGACTGACAGCTCAGAGACCAAGAGCCCTGTTGAAGCTCAGAACAGGTGCATGGCCAGGCAGCTGCCTGCCCTCTACCTCTCATTAGTGCTTGCTTAGCTTCCCTGCTCCCTCCTTCTGTGTATCCCTCTGGGTTAGGATTGAGAAGAGCCTAAACAGAACCTCCCCTCTGGACTCTTTCCCTCGGCCAGAAAGAACTGGCTCGTTCTCAAGACAGCAAGCGTTTGCCCTCTGCACAACAGCAGCGAGCATGTCGACTCGTTTCACTCTCATCGCCCACTAGGGATTTGGATAGCCAAGGACGTACTGGCCATTTCCCTGGGTTTATGGAGCTCCACTCCCCTAGGCCTGCAACACATTTTCAGTCTGTGTGTTCACAGTGTCCTGGCATCTGCAGTGTGGGAAACCCTAACTGAGCGCCAATAGCCCCACAGCTTCTCCCTATTAAAATGTGCAATTGGATTTCACATGTGTGTTTCAAACACCATTCAAAGCATGATTTACAGGCTACTGTCTAGCCCTACAGCTGTTTTTCCATCCTCCAGACCAAACTGTTTCTAGGAATCCACCACCAGCTCCTTGGCAAATAGTTCTCCTAGTGTGGGCCTCCTAAGTCATTCCTGGCCGTGCTGAACAATGCTAGCTGTAAAGCAGGGCTTGAAGAAAACACTTATCGAACGCATAAACTATTAATTATTCTTTCCACATAATTATTCCCCCATGAGAACAGCCTATTCGATGCCTCCTTTCTGTTCACCCCACCTCCTAATCAACTTTTTTTTTGTCATCAAATTAAACTAATCGTGGCTGGTCCTTGGATGTGGGTTATTTATATATGTTAAAAAAAAAAAAACAACCAAAAAACAGTACAAGTCTGAGGAGCTTTGTATGGGTCTCAGAAAATGGTTGCTACCTACAGCTTTCACAGCAAACATGTCCTTTCTTAAGACGGAAAACAATAAGCACCACGGATACAGGAAATGATCTTCCTGCTGCTGCGTGCTAGTCACTTGATGCCAGACAGCCGTGCTGTTGAGCCATCCTCCCTCCCGCCTCTCCACAGTTGAGCTTCTAAGATTCTGAACCCTGTTGCTCCTCCTCCCCCCCCCCCACTCCCCAAAAATTCAGGTTTCAGACTTGGGGCTGTAATACACTCAGACATGCAATGTCTTCTAAGTATCTTATTTTTCCGGTGACAGAGGGCCAGAATTATGTGGTTTCTTAGGGGTTTTCTGTGCCTAGACCAGCTGAAGGCCAGCACAGGTTCAGAGAATTGACAGAGCCCAACTCTTCTAAGCCTAGGTGGAGAAGAATGATCCACACAGTGAACAGCATGCAAGATGCCCTTTCCCCCATGACTGAGACCCAAGCTGCAAGAAAGTCAAAGGAAAAAGGTTTGATCTCGAATGACTTGTCCCAGGAAAAGGCTTTACTGGGACTAGTATTCAAGTATACTTCCAATTTAGATTTTTAAAAAACACCAATTAATTAAAATGCAAGTTAATAAACACTTTACAATTAGGTCAAATTAGATTTTCACCCTCTGGTCACCCAGCCAGGGAACAGAATCTGTGGGTGATTTTCTCTACTCTTTCACATGTACCCTCAGATCACTGTACTTTGGAGACTCGTACAGAGGGCATAAGCAGCACTGCCCTCCCCTGCATCTCAATCAAACTGCACAGCTGTGGAAGCTGTGTGCTCAGTCCCTCATAAGCATCATAAGAAACCTCCATGCTACAAGTTCCCAAGTGCTGAGGGCTGTCTGATACTCAGGGCTTTTTATTTTCTTTTAATTTTAGTCTTTCTGTTCCCTCCTATTCACAGACTTCATGAATAAAGATCACTAATTACTGTTTTGATAATCGGAGAATTAGACTATGTTGACAAGTTGGGCTATCAGATTCTCAAGTCATCATCAAGAGCCTCTTGATTTAAGCCCTTACGTGAATAAGCCCAAAGCCACACTTGCCACACATGGTCCCAAAGACCAAAGATGAAAATCGCAGGAATAAAATGGCCACTCACTGGCACTTCCTGTGTGTCAAACATTACAGCAGGCATTTTACATGTGCACCGTGTCTCATTAATCTCTCAAGACAACCAGCTGAGGCCTGCATATATCATTAGCCAACCTTACATACAAGAATAGAAACCAAAACTGCCTAGGGAAACACGACTGCCAGAGGGAGGAGGTTGAAATCGCCTTTGTTCCACTTTCTGTCTACTGAATTCTTACCATAATGGAGCAGTAGATTTTGGGGAGAAGGGGCTCCCCAAGCTTGGAGAACTGTAGACCCAAGCAGTTCCTGGCTCAAACCTGCTGAGGAAGGTATGTTTCATCAGAGGTGCAGGGAGGGGTCACAGGCTCTCCTATCCTCCCCTCCATTTCTCCACTAAGGATTCCATCCTACAGACATCCCGGGCAAGCTGATTGGTCATCCAGGTCTGTTTCCTGATCTGATGAAAATGAGAAGTTGTCCCTTCGGTCCCAATGCTATGCTGGTTGACTGACTCCACCTTTACACTGCTTTGGTGGCAGTGCCAGTAAGCACATGTCTCCACATCATCCTACCTGCCTTTCAAAGCTACGAAACAAAGCAAGGCAGTTCTAAACCCATTTCCCAGCATTCTCACCCCTAATATGTCACATAATCCCCTCCCATATGAGTGCCTCGGTCATTCAGTCTTCCCCCTCAATTCTGAGCTTTGGTTAACTTGCACAATTGACACCCCATGCACCTCACAAGCCATTTTCTTACAAGATACTCCTAAAAGCAACAGATTCTATCCCAATATCCCAAGAATCCACATGGAAGCACCCAACGCCAGTGCATCCCACCCAGCATGATGCTGTATTTGATACCCAGACATTACTACCAGGGCACCAGGCAGGTGCTGAGGATGCACCCCTTCCTGCTCCAGTAAATCGAGTTTGTGCATCCTTTCCTTCATTTGAACCATGACATTTTCATGTAAGAATTTCCTCCAGCTCACTCCAACCCCTCCTGGCTGATTCCATCTTGGGAACCCATTCTTACCATTGGAGTCTTCCACTTCTTCACCTGGGGCAGCCTTCTGAGAGGAGTGGTGTGCATGCGAGGAGAGAAGACTAACAATCCGTGGCCGGGGAAGGGTCAAGGCTTTTCCGTGGACCTTGAGGGAGTGTTCCTTCAACTGGCTGATTGTCATGGTGGAAAAGGAGCACCAGGAACACTTGTAGGCATGTTCACCTAGAAGGAGACGGTGGTGAGGTAGATAGGAAAGGCGGGAGTCAGGAGAAAGGGGGCTAGAAAGCAAAGTCACACAGTTAATTGGCTCCTTCTAGAAATGTGATGTAAGGAGTCTTGATCTAGAGATCCTCCAAGGCCAACTCCCTGCCCATTCTCACAGCCATAGGGTCCTAGAAAGAAGCAGTCACGGGCTCCTTGATAAGGCCACCTGGGGCTTGTCCATCTCGGGTTCCACCTACAGCACTGCAGCTTTGGGATGGTTCCCGCCCACTGTGTCAGACCTCTTCCACCTTCTCCATGCTGAAAGGGATCGGGCCAGGTTTCATTCAACCACAGAAAACAGTAAGCTTAATTCTTTATCTCTGCGGCTTTTTCAAGCATACTGTTCCTCTACGGGAGCCCTATCGTGCTAATTCTCAATATTTGATTCTGCTGAACCACCTCTTCACCTGACACATGCTTAACGATTTCCTCCCCACATATATTTGGGGCTAAGGGGAAGCTCATCAGGAAAGCCCATTTGCTAGCTAATCAACAGTATAGAAGTGCCAACGTTTCTTTAGGTGGGGAGAATTGCAGGTGGTAAGCACGAGCGGGAAGGAGAACATGTATTTAATGGTACATTTAAACTGAAATACAGCACAGAAAGCCATGACCAAATTAAGACAAGAATGTGGCTTACCTTTGCTGTAAACCACCTTTCAAGTTGGTTACATTTTAAGAATGAAGGCTATTGGTGGCCAATTACTGAACCAATACACACCAGTCTGATCAACTGGGAAATCAATCTCATTTTCGGTAACAATAGAACAATATGGCCCCCAATCTATTAACCCTATAATCCTACCCCTGAAGAGTCTCTATTGAGAAAATAGCATACAAGCCAGGATGAGGGGGCGGGGGTTACGTTCATAAGCCCAGCATTTAAGCTAAAACAGGAAGATTGTGAGTTAGAGGACAGCCTGACTGTAATAGTGAGATACCATCACAAAAATCCCAATGAGCAAGAAAAAGGGACAAAGAGAAAGGGAGGGAGGGAGGGAAGAAGGGAAGGAGGGAAGGAGAGAGGACGGGTTGCACCCTTAATACAGAGAAGATTGTATTTGGAGATTAATGCTATTTATGGACTGGCAAGGATGCTCAGTGGGTAAAGGCATGTGTGTGAGCAAGGCTCAGGACCCACACAACCTTGGAGCCCACGTGGTAGAAAGAACAGACTTCGGTAAGGCGTCTTCTGACTTACACACATACAAACAATGGAACATGTGCACACACACAGAGAATATTAACAGG
The DNA here is from genome assembly GCF_964271855.1 of Acomys minous. Classification (NCBI taxonomy): domain Eukaryota; kingdom Metazoa; phylum Chordata; class Mammalia; order Rodentia; family Muridae; genus Acomys; species Acomys minous. The sequence goes on along the minus strand of NC_140483.1, from coordinate 149,693,106 downwards.
CAGACTGATGAAAAAGTATACTATTTATACTGGAGAGATATGAAACAACCTAGATTTTGAAACAATAGAAAACAATTAGGCAAATGAAGGTATATCCTCTTGGTGATCCACCATTAAAACAAATTCTTGAAGAACTTGTAATAAAGACAGAAAATGAAGAATGAATTGAACCATAAAACATTCTTTATATACACATTATAATCACAACTGTGGAAAAATAATCATAGGGAAAAAAACAGTTGACAGGAATTATCAAATATTAATAATGACCTTTATATATAATAACATTAAGGATGACTGGACATATTTCTTTTGTTTTCAATTTTTCTCTAACAAGTATGTTCTTTAGGTGATATCTTGCTATGTTGCAGAAGACGTCCTTAACTCCCGGATTCCTCAGCTTCAGTTTCCCAAATATGAGAATTACAGGTGTGTCCTTCTGCTCCTGGGTACTTAAAAGCTTGTTTTTAAGATTAAATTAAGAATCTAAGCTGGGCATGGTGGTGCACACCTTTAATCCTAACACTTGGGAGACAGAGGCAAGAGGATCGCTGTGAGTTCGAGGCCAGCCTGGTCTAGAAAGTGACTCCAGAACAGCTAAGGATAACATAGAGAAACCGTGTCTCAAAAAAAGAAAAAACAAAGCAAAAAAAAAAAAAAAAAAAAAAACAAGACTCCAGAGCCAGAGCCATTACTGTTCTCATTAATTTTTTTAAAGGTTTATTTATTTACTCGTGTGTGTGTGTGTATGTGTGTGTGTGTGTGTGTGTGTGTGTGTGTGTGTGCGCAACTACATGAGTATATGTACACTACATGTGTCCAGTCCCCACTGAAGTCAGAGGGTGTTAGGTGTTGGCTCTCCTAGATTTGTGGTTGTAAAGAATAGGTGGTTGTGAGCCTTCCTGTGGTTACTGAGAGCCCAACTCAGGTCCTCTCAAAAAGCAATAAGCATCCATAAACCGAGAGGCCATCTTTCTAGCCCCTAATACTAATGTGAGTTTGGTTGTGTGAACCTTGTTAGGTTGCTATGAGCCTGTTTAACAATTGAAGACTTAAATCCAGATCTGCTTATCCCCAGTCCTGCTTAGCTCTAAAAGGCAACAGGATACCACACATGATAGCACATGCCTATGATCCCAGGACTCCACAGGCTGAGAGAGGAGAGCTAATGCAAGTTTGAGACCAGCGTGGGCTACAGACAGTGTTTTCAGGGACAGCATGAGCTATATAGCAAGACCCTATCTGTAGACACTGATAAAAAACAATCAACTGAAAACAGATCAGTTGAAAGACTTGTAGCACACACACTGTTTTCTCCAAGTCAAGGGTCTCGCGGTGGCTCAGAGCCACAGTGACTATGCCCCACAGGGTACAGAGAGCAAGTTATACTGCTTTTATTTTCTTTCTGGAAACTTCTGGCCAACTATCAATCAGCTCTAGGAACATGTACTCAGCTGACAGCTTTGAAGTCTATGAGGCATCTGGATTGTTCAGACATCTTCACCTGAGCCAAAAGTATCCCCCCCCCCCCCAGCCCTCCTCTGGTAAAGATGCTTTGGTCAAGTCCAAAGGCAATGGGGAAAGCTCACCAGGATGCTGCCTCAGCCTAAGGACTTATGGTAATTATGATACACGTATTAAAAAGTAACCTGAGCTTGAAAGCTAATGTCTCCTTGGATTTTAGAAGTTTCTCAGGGACATTAAAATACTATCAGAAACAGGCATGCGTAGCTAATCTCCTTGTTCTGACTCGGATCGCAAGCCAGGTTGAGGGCAGTTGTGTGGCTTAAGCAGTTTTACCACATTCACATAGTTCAGCAAGCCTAACACTCATAAAGCAGAGGAAAGATACGGGTTGTGAGTCGGTGGCCAAAGTGAAGGAACCAGGCGCTGGGCAGCTTCTGTGATACGGTTCAGAGTGTGGTAAAGTGCTACAAAAGGCATAGAGGGAATCGCATGGCGCTGTCCCTCTTGGAATGCTGTCAGAGTGAGTAAGATGATGGCTGTCACAGCTTGGTGCACAGCTTGGGATGAATGCCATGCAGTGACAGAAACAGCAGAACTCCCGGATGCTTGTGACTCAAGTTGAAAGAGCGTGGTTCATATAAGAACATCCCCTGAGAAGCTTCATGCTTCTTGAGTTTTGTGTTAGCTTATGTTCCATCTCAGGTGGAAATTAGCTTTAGTGGATTTTTCTAATTTACAAAAAATATAAATTAAAAAAAAATTATAATCCCATGATCAGGCCAAGGTAATTCAGAAACTTATTTTAAAAAACAAAAGTCTAATTCCCAACTGTTAGCATCAATCAAGTATTAGTGATTGTTTTGGTTTTATGAATAAAATTGAATTGTGCATTCTCTTTAAAACTGAACATGCAGCCATCCCAAGAATAAAGTAGGCTCCTATTGGGAGACATAAAATTTCACTTAAAGCCATGAGGGAGGCAACTCAACAGGGTACTGAGGAAGGAGACCGCCAGTCCCAACTCACCAGCGTGGGCTTTGAGGATGTGCGTCTTCAGCCGGCTGTTATAGGATGACTTGAAAGAGCAGAGTTTGCAGCGGAATGGTTTGTGGTGTCCATGATGGGTCTGCATGTGGCGATCCAAGCTTGAAGTGGAAGAAAAGGAAAGCAGGATTAAAGACCATCCACATTTGCCCTCCGCTGGTCCAAACATCCCATTTCTAAGCTGTTCCATGGCTTCCCTGTTGTTTTCTAATGATGATGTGCACCACTACCAATAAAGAGAGGCTAGAATTGTGAAAGCAAGTCTTAATAGGAGGAGAATCTAGAGAAAGAGTGTGACTGGGCACAGTAGAACATGCTAGTAATTCCAGCACTCAGGGAGGTAAAGGCAGGCAGATCTCTGTGAGTTCAATACTAGCCTGGTCTACAAAGTGACTCCAGGACAGCCAAGGTTACACAGAAAAACCCTTTATCCAAAAACAAACAAACAAACAAACAAACAAACAAAAACAACAAAAAGCTCAGTGTGGTTGTATATAACTATAATCCTAGTGCTCAGAAGTTAGAGGCAGGAGCAACAGAAGTTCAAGGCCAGCCTTGGCTACAGTGGCAAGTTATAGGATAGTTGTATGAAACTATCCCTTCCCCCACAACTAGATGGAGGGGTGGGGGTGGGGGTATCTTTTGGATTGAGATATGGATTCATAGCAGATCATGATTTGCTCCTCTCAGACCACAGGATGCTGAAAGACAGTAATCCAAATTTTTTTCTGCCCAGACCTGCTCTAGTGAGAGTGCCTAGCTAACTCATCAGCGCAGAGGTGGGCAGAGGTGGGGGTGGGGGGTGAAGGGGTGGGGAGGAGCGAAGGGAGTTAGAGGTCAGAAAAATCTAGAAAGGGCTTTCCTTTCTATATTGTTAATTGTGCTCTCCTCAGAAACCGGAGGGAAGAGTTCACAGCGCATGACCTGCTCACACAAACTGCCGTGTTCCCAGGATCCATACCAATACGGAGCACAGTGCAAGGGTATTTCAAGGAATCACGTGTGCAAGTGGGCTGGAAACCCCCTTCTGATAAATCCAACCACAGTTGCCATACATCACTCTTCCCGAAGCAGTTTATGAGGACATGGACTTAATTAGAATGAACCCCTAGTACTTCTTAATAATTATTAGTCTGAAAAATAATAAATCTAACCAACAAGGTGTGGGATGTTCTCTTTTCATACAGTGCCCTGGAGAGCTACATCCTATTCTGAATGACTCACAGGGGACTGCTGCCACTTACCATTGAAACATGTAATGTTCTTCCGAGTGCCACAGCTATGCTACCAATGGCCTCCTGATGTCCATTAGCTAGCCTACGTGCAACCTGGGCTACCCAAACCCAGCACATTTTCCTAGAAAACCAATTCTCCTCACTTCCATAAGTGGCCCTGCCACTCTTCCAGCCAAGCTGACTCAAAACTGGATACTACTTCTTCTTCTTCTTGACTTAGCATTTACCAGCTCATTCTTGAAACCCAGGCCTAACTTCTTAAGCGAGCCCCTATCACTTCTTCTAAATTGACCTCCCTGACTGAGCTATACAGTTATTCTCCTGCGGCGTATCCCAGCTATTTACTTATGTGTTACATGGCCTCAGGAAAGCTATTTAGTCTCGTTAGGCCTCACTTTTCCCATCTATAATATGGAGATAATAATGAGCTCATAGCTCATGGGCTATTTTGTAAATATAAAGAGGTAATAATTGAAGATACTTAAGATAGTGCCCGCTACATCAGCAGGTGCAATAATTATTAGTAATTATGAATATGTTACTCATCTCAGACTCTTCCTTTTGCCAGTACTGTAATTATAATACACTAATTCCTGGCATTTATAGACATCCTAATAGGTAGCCAGGAGATAATTTCCACTATCCTTCCCATGTACATTAAGGTTTATTTAAACCAAGCCAGCAGGCAGGCCTCAGTGAGGATGACATCTTCTCCACCTTGGGCCCTTTATTCTCCCTGCCCTGACTCCTTTTCAAACTGCACGGGTCCCACCTTCCTGTTTTAAGGCTTAAGACTCCAATGCCCACAATCTATAAAACCTTAATGCTTCCCAAATAGTGAGTGCATGGTCTTTTGATAAATTTCACAGCATTTTACTGAAATCTTTTTTGTCTGTTTTTTAATTGTGATAACTCACTACCTGAAATCTTTTTTTTTTTGTTAATGTATCTTATTTTGTCCAGTCATTTTTTTAAAAAAATAAGCCAATCATACCTTGATCACCTTCATATTTTCCCAAGGCATAGTGCCAGGCATAAATTAGTCTTTTATTTCAAATTATTTACTGAGGGCCTATGTGCATCACACAGTGTTGTAAGGAACTGCGGAGAACACCAGTTTTAATGCCACTGGATGGAGGCATCTGTTAGGCTCTGCAGCAGAGTGAAAGGTAAGTCAGTCATCTGTCCTACTCTCCAGAGAAACACGGCTTCTTCCTGGTTTTGGTAGTTCCACCTGGACTTTACCTCTTTGAACAAACAGACCTTACTCGTTTTCAATCACGACACAGATAAACAGTAAGCAAACTACCTTCAATACCCTGCCAGTCCTACAGGAAGAATAGTTATGTGATAAAAAGTATCCTCTTCTCAGAGCCCCCACCCCTATCACCACAAGTTTTCACTTTCAAAGCTGTGGTAGGCAATGGGACATTCCTACTTCTTAAGACTCCCAAGAGTTTTAGCTCCCTCTCCCTCTCTCTCTCTCTCTCTCTCTGTCTCTCTCTCTGTGTGTGTGTGTGTGTGTGTGTGTGTTGCCTTGTACTTGCCATAGGATGCATAAGACCACACTTACAGAAGTAAGTTCTCCTGGTTTGTCAAGAAACGCCTCATCCCTCCACTTTGCTGGTCCCCAGCAAATCGTTGGCATCCACAAGCCTTAAAACCGTCCAACGATTGATGCTCTAGTCACAAGGGGTAATGGGGACAAATTTGTCATCCCTATCATCTTGGTTCTCCAAAGAGAACTTGACTCCTTCTAATGATATTTAACTTTTGGCTAAATATTTAATGGACCTATCAGTAAAAATTTTAGTTCCCGGAAATGGTATCTTCTCTTGGGTAAATCATAACAATTTCTCCATTTCTCACTTTTAAAAAACATGGCAGTATTTGCCAACTCTCATAGCATCTCATCACTCCTCCTAGGCCCAATTTATAGATGACAAGAGTGAGGGTCAAGGTCCCCCTATATTTGGGGAGTCCTGAGCAGCAGGTAAGGACCATGAATTGAGCTTCCATGTTCACTCAAGGGTCTGTCTCCTGCTGCAGCTAAGCTGTCTTCTCTAAGACAGTTTCTTCCAGTAACAAGGAGGGACTGCCCAGTGGCACTTACTTGTGTCTGAAAGCAGAGACAAAGGAGCAATACTGGCAGCTGTACTTGTCCTCGCGGGTAAACATGGCCAGGGCCAGGTGGCTCCTCTCATGAGAACGCAGCCCCTGCATGGACATCAGGACTCGGTCACATTGACTGCAATGGTATCCCCCCGGCCGGGTTCCATCCTCCAACATTCCATCAAGCAAGCAGTGTCCACCATCCACCCGGCCCACCAGGGTGCCACTGGCGTCTCTGGCTGCTTCCAATCCATCCAGGAACAAGTGGGAAGGGTCTTCAGCCTCCTGCTAAGAGAACCACACACACACACATGCCCCACCAACAAAATAAATATCCATTGGTATTACCCCAGCTTGCTTCTTTTCCCTTCATTCTCCCAAGCTCGTCAGCATTTCCGTCAATGTTTTCACCCCTGCTTCTCTGGCTCCCCGGACAGATAAGGCAAGCTTGAGAGTCATTTTTTTTTTCTTTCTTTTTCTTTTTTCTTTTTATTTTTCCACAGCGAACTTGATTTTGGGACAACATAATTTGGAACTAGAGAGCCTGAGACTCCCAATCTTAAAACTACATTTGAAGCCAGGCATGGTGGCGCATGCCTTTAATCCCAGTGCTTGGGAGGCAGAGGCAGGCAGATTGCTGTGAGTTCAAGGCCAGCCTGGTCTACATAGAAAGTTCAGGACAGCCAAAGCTAACAGAGAGACCCTGTCTCGAAAAACTTAAAAAAAAAAAAAAAAAAAAAGAAAAGAAAAGAAAATTTAAATTGTATTCTCATCTATTCCAAAATAAATATGGATTAAGATTAGGATTCTGAGAGAAGAAAGAGGAAAGAGGAGAGCTGGAGTGACAGGAAATGTGAGGGGAGGAAAGAGAAAGAAAGCATGGGTAAGAACATAGTCCAGCTGTGGTGGTTTGCATGAGAACAGCCTCCATAGGTTCAAAAAGCACACTTAGTCCCCAGTCAATGAACGGTTTGGGAAAGATTAGGAGGTGTGTCCTGTTGGAGTAAGTGTGTTCCTGTTGGAGGAAGTGTATCACTAGAGATGGGCTTTGATGTTTCAAAGCCCCATGTCAAGTCCAGTGTCTCTCCTTTCTCCGCCTGCTGCCTATAAACTGGAATGTAGAGCTCTCAGCTACTTCTCTGGCACCATAGTGATGCTCTATCACACTCGACTCACTCACCATGATGCCAATGGACTAAAACGAAAAACTGTAAGCAAGCCCCTAATAGAATGCTTTCTTTTTTTATAAGAGTTGCCTTGGTCATGGTGTCAAATATCAAGGAGAGGAAAGCGGTGGGCTACAAGTGTCAACTCTATGTGGAAGTGCACCCAATGCTTTGAGCCATCTACAACCACCTCCAGAGGTATGACAATGTCTAGGTCATGTCAGCTGCCATCAAGGTGAGATAAGGAAGGTCTAGGTGCCTGGTGTGTGTGTGTGTGTGTGTGTGTGTGTGTGTGTGTGTGTGTGTGTGTCTAAGTTTCTAGGACACTGGTCAGCTCAGAACCTTGGGCCACCTGGAAACGAAGCTGAGCAGAGATCTTTGCTCCCTGCCTCTATTTTGCAGTTAGAAATGCCACCTCCAAATGAAAGTTACTGTGGGGTTAATTCCAAAAACTAAGAAGTAGCTTCTTGGATTACTGATTTTTATCTACTTTGAGAGTCTAGGAAGCAAGCCTGGGATGCACCACAGTCGAGTGTAGAATCTATCGCCTTTGTCCCTGGGTTGCCAGTGTTCTCCTCAAAGACAAGGGTTCAGTCAGTGTTCAAGAAAAGATAAGCATTACCTTCAGAGTAAACAGGACACAAAGGCCAAGAGCAAATAATAAAAAATGCATTCCAATATCCAGATGGAAAGGGCAGAAACCTGAATTAATTTCTGTGTTCAGAAGTGGTAAGAACCTTCTAGAAGGTAGGGGTGGAGACTTGTCTATTGAAACAGTAGCTGCTATTTGGATTGTGGTGTTCAAAACAGGTAATCTAGCAAAGGCAAGGGGAAAGAAGGAAGGCACTGGAAGCATCATGTACGGGTGCAGGGGACAAACCAAGTCTTAAAGGCTTTTAGTTTTATATTTGATCAAATGCTCCTTGTGCACCTTGAAGAATCTAGGAAAAAGCAAACTGCAGATCTTCCTGGACTGTCACAGTGGGAGGTCCAGATGAAGGGAACAGGGCCCACTCAATTCCCTCCCCTGAACAACTCAGAACGATGACGATCTAGTGGCAGTCAGCACAACACAACATGACCCCCAAGCTTCCTACATGAGAATGTGGGACCATCCTAGTCCACCAAATTGTTCCCTGGAATCAGAAACCAGATCAAAACCAAACATTTCCCTGAACAGAATGCTGCAGAAGGTCCAACCTGCAAGGAAATCAAAACAAACCAAAAGAAAGCCGAGCATAACTCAAGCATGCCCGCATCTCGAGCCACACTCGGCCAGGCCATTTCAAGCAATGGGTTAATAAATGACTCAGATATGTCCATGTACACACACACACACACACACACACACACACACACACACACACACACACACACACACCAGGTACCTGCACCTTCCTCTCCTCACCTTCACGGCAGACGACACAGCTGGGACACTGCCATACTGGACATGTTTTCGAAGATGGTTACAGATGGCTCGAAGCGTTGGGTGCACTTCCACGCAGAATTTACACTTGTAGCCCACCACTTTCCTCTCCTTGATCTTTGGCACCTCTTCTAAGTGACCAAAAGGCTGGTAAAACACAGTGGTAGCCAATCAGTACAGCACACCCTCCCGCAAAGGCAGGCATTTTTACTTTTTTAGACTTTACTGGAATATTGTGTTTTAAAGAGGATTAGCAGGTTAAAAGCCAAAGGAGACAGAGGCAAGTATTTTTTTTATATAGAAATACCCACTTCATCAGTCATGGCACACTGCCTACAAGATGTAGTCTCTGGAACCCAGTTAGGTTCCAGCTGGTGAGGAGAGATTTCTGTGTAGAAGCCCATAGCGACAGCTACTAAGTTATCTGGCCTCCAGACCAGTTTCGACTACGCAGGTGAAAAGTTGCACTGTTATTCCTTTAATGAACTTCTTGACTTAAAAAAAAAAAATCTATTCCTTGAGATGTTAGGTTCCTGAAGCAAACACTGGAGACAATGTCACGGCTGAGAAAAGCTAAGGATAGCAAGAGACAGCCCACAACTTCCTTAGGAAAAGAGAGCATTGTCATCTAACTGGGCTTCAGAAAACACTACTTGGCAGGAAGACATACATAGAAACCACCCGGAACCTCCCCTGAGGAGCCATGGGCGGAGTCAGAGGGAGAAGGGGAGGGAAACAGGACCTTGGAGTGGGGTAAAGGCAGAGAGAGAATGGAGGATAATCAAGCTCGAAATGTTTAATTGACTTATTGAGCTCTCTGGCAAGCTAAGTCACTAGGAAGCCTGCAGCAGTTTGGCTGGCAACGAAGAAGTGCATGTGGGCACCAGTGACGAGAGGCCTCCTGGGGGAAGGGAAATCAAAACGTATCCTTACCCTCTCCTGTTTGAAATCTGCAAAAGCACCATCTGCATATTTCTGCTTGCTCAAAAGCTGTTTCCTCCTCTCCTGACGTTTGGCACGCTTCTGGAATTCCTCATTGTGAATGTTCAAGTGTGAGGTCAGCTCGGCTGTGCTTTGCAGTTTGCTATCACAGTGCTTACACTGGAAGGTGGAGCCCTGGAAGCGGGGGCCGCTGCCTAGGATGACGAAGTCCCGCTTGAGGTCCCTGCTGTGGTGGTCTGTGTAATGCATGCACAGCAGCTCCGCCGTGCTGAAGGACAGCTTGAAGCATTTGATGCAGCGGAACGGGAGCCACTCGATGTCCTGAGCTTCGCCCTCCACCTCAGCCCTCTCAAAGCCGCTCCTCTCCTCTTCTTCCATCAACGGGGGTTTCTCGTGCTCATCTGCATAGACCGCTGTGAAGTAGCCCCCCAATTTGCTGGCGTGCTGCTTCTTTGGGAAAACCCCTGGGTGGCGCTTCATATAATGGGACACGATGCCTTTCTTGCTGAAAGACTGAAAGGAACATAAGGAGCACTTCTTCTTCTCCACAGCCCTCCGTAGTTCCTCGCTCAGCTGAGGAGAGTCATCTTTGGGTGGGGATGGGATGATCACCTTGTTGGGTTTGTCACTGATGGTCCTGGAAGCCGCAAGGCAGTGGGTGTAATACGCATCAATGTCGTGGCGCTTCTGGTAGTGGGCTGCCAGTCCCTTGCGGATGGGGTTGGTGTAGGCACACAGGGCACACTTGAAGAGATTGTTCTTGCCCTCGGGCTGGGCACGGACATTATTGTGCTTGATCCGGTAGTGCCTGGCGATGCCCTTCCTCGTGGAACAGAAATACTTGCAGAGCTGGCACCGGAACACAGTGTGGGAGACCAGATGCGAGGTAGAGAAGTGAGAAGTGGACATGGGGTCCTCTCCCACCTCCTCTTCAGTCACGGAGACCTGGGAGGGGCTCACTTCAGTGGTTATCTCAGGCTCCAGGGAGACTGGCAGCTTCGGGGGCGATGGGGAGAAGACGTCAAACTCAGGCTGGTTGTGGTACTTCTCATAATGGACTTTGAGTTTCTCCAGAGTGCCGTGTGTATAAGGGCACAGCTTGCACCGGTAGGCACCATACCCTTGCTTGAAAATCCTGCTTGTCTCCTCCACGTCATTCTGGGATATGTCAGCCGACTGCTCCACATCGTGCACAAAGTCCTCAGCGGTCACCTTGATGGCTGGGTGTCGCTTCTGGTAGTGGGTCAGGACGCCATGGATGCGAGTGTTGATGTACGGGCAATGCCTGCATTTGTAGACAGCACCTGGGTTGATGTCAATATCCTGGGCAAAATCCGCAGCCTTCACTTTCATGCCAGGATGCTTCTTCCCATAATGCGTGAGGAGGCCGTGCAAGTTGTTGTACTCAGACTGGCACACCGTGCATTGGTACGGGGTGGAAGAAATAGCAGGGTTAGCTGAAGCCAGGTGAATGCTTTTCTCTGGGGAAAGTCTGGCATCCTCTGGGCACTCAGCTTCCTGCTCGGGGAGGGAGGTGGGCATACTGTTTTCACAATTCACAGGGCCTAGCAACTCTTCGGGCGCAAGGATGGTCTTGTCGACGCCATCTTTCTCCTTGATGATATCTAGCAACACTGATTCATCACCATTCATGGCCCAGGGGTGGAAGGCTTGGTAATGATTGGTGATGTCCCAGATGGAGACGGCTTCAAAAACACAGTCCCTGCACCTGTACGTTTTGGCTTCAGCTGGCATGGTGAGAGTGGGAGAGGATGGGTCCGGCCCAGCCCAGAGCTTTGTAGCCATGTAAGTGTAATCTACATAATGCTCAGGGTGTCTCCTTTGGTAATGCAGGAGCAAACCACTGGGCTCCACGTGGGAATAGATGCACCACTCACAGTGGTAGCCAGCTTCTATCAAGCCATCTAGAAACGCCCATCGCATGATAGACGTGACTGTGGCCTTCAGGGCAGGGTGATCTTTCTTGATATGTTTCCTCAGTGCATAGAAATAGGGGGAGGTATAGGAGCACTGCCTACACTTGAGTGCTCGAAGTTTCCCTTTGTCCCGTTCCATACCAGAAGCAGGGAGAAGCACACAGCTGGCAGGCTTCTGGTTTCGGTCACAGAGGCTTCGGATGGTGGCTGTGTGCTGCCTGATCACATCAGCGTTGGCCTTGAAGTCACGGTGCTTCTTCTGATAATGAATGAGAACACCTTTCACCGTCCGGTTCCCGTAATCACAGTGCTGGCAAAAAAACATCTCGGTCTCCACAGGAGGGCAATCTCTCTCAGAACTGCTCCGGTTCAGCTGCAGGGGGGCAGGAGGCAGAGGGGAATCTTGGAGCCCTTCGGCCCCTCTCATCATGGCAGCTGTGGGAGGAGCCTGTCTGATATATTTGGCAGTGACCTTTATTTCTGGGTGTCTTTTCTGGTAATGAACAAGGACCCCCACAACTGACCGATTGCTGTAGGAGCAGTGTTTGCAGTAGTAAAGCTCAGTACTGAGGTCTGGTGGTGGGGGCTGTGGGGGGGGTGGGGAACCCATGTTGGACATTTTGGGAGACATTGGAGCACCCACCTCAAATGATAATTGGGAAAGGGCAGAGCCTCTGTCCACAGACACCATGCGCATGGTTTTCTGGATCCTAAAGTACGAGGCCTTTTCTTCGGGGTGTTTCTTCTGATAGTGAACCAAGACAGAGTGCATGTTGGGGCTCGCAAATGAGCAGACATCACAATCATAAACGACAACGGTGTTGACCGAAGGGTCCTTCTGGTTTTCACATTCGGGACTAAAGGTCTTAGGAGGAGTGTTTTTGTTAAACGTCGCTGGCATACCACCACCACGCGCCACAGGAGTGGATGTTGCCATGCTCTTGGGAGCTGAATTCAGAATCTCCCGCAGGGTCTGGGACTCGGCATTCAGCCCTTCCTGCTGCTCTACAACATAGCTGGAAAATATCATGGCATTGTTGATTTTCACCGTGGGATGCATTCTTTGGTAATGTGGCATCAGGCTTCTGACATTCGGGCTTGTGTAGGAACAAAACCGACATCGGTAGATCAGGTCCGAATGGTCAAAGTTGAGTACATTCATGGCCTCTGGGTGATGTTCACCATAATGCTGTTGGAGGTCTTCAAAGTTGGTGTAGTCAATGTAGCATTCCAGGCACCTGTACACTGCACTGTGATCATTAGGGTCCAAGATATACCTAAAGCTGAACTTAATGTATGGGTGCATTCGCTGGTAGTGGGTGCTAACACTCCGGGCAGATTTATTATTAAAGTCACAGTGTTTACAATAGTAAAGCCTTCCAGAGTCACCAAAATCGGTATTTTCATTATTGTGTTCCGTCCCGTAGATAGGGGGCTGGGTGTTCAGCAGAGCCGCATTGGATACTTGATGGTCTTTTATGCTTGTTGAAGAGCCATAATAATCCTCCTCATCTTCCGAAAGCGTGAGTTCGATCTCAGCCCCATTGGTGGCATTGTAATCATGGGTGACACTTCTATAGTTGGGCTCCTTCTGGGGCTCACTGGTGTCTCTGGCCCAAATCTGTTGGGCTGAAAAGGAAGCGGGAACCTCCATGATGGGTTCTGTTGGCTCTTCTTCCCTGTCCAGCTCAACCTCTATCTCTACTTCGTTGTCATCCTCTTCCTCCTCATCATCCTCGACATTGATGATCGCATCTTCCTGCAGTTTGGTTTGGTTGATTTTGCTCTGCAAATTGCTTGCTATCTCGTCAATCCTTGTCCGCTTCTTAACGGGCGACAAATCTAGAGGGAAGTCATTCGCGAGCTTCCTAGAGGCCTTAGCGACAAAGTTATTCTTGGAGGATAATCCAAGAATTGAGGTCTGGCTTTTCTTCACAGTGTTGCTGGAAGTGGGGTGGCTATCTGTCTCGTTTTCCAGTGGTAGGCTTGAGGGCTGCCCCTCGAATTTTGGCAAGTTGTCACAGAACGAATGCTTGTGCTGCTGATGGACCCTTAACCCTTTCAGAGTCATGGTGGAGTAACTACACATGGTACACTTATAAGGGTGCAAGGGTGGGACCTGTGAGGATGGCTGTGGCTGCTGCGTTGGGGGTGGCTGTGGCTGGGGTGGCACCTGGTGTGGTGACTGCAGCTGCGGTGGCGGGGGCTGCTGCAGTGGCTGTGATGGTGGCGGTGGGGGTGGCGGCGGCGGAGGTGGCTGTGGTGGCTGCTGCTGTGGCAAGGGATCCAACATGACTCCCGACTTTCTACCATTGATGCTGGAGCTCTCGTAAGATACCAGACCTTCATTCAAAGAGGGAGCGAGGCTTTCGCTCTGAGAATTCACAGCATCCCAATCTGACGTACCCGTGTGACACTGCTTATGAGCCCCGAGTTTTAATGAGCTCTTACAAGTAAATGGACACTCGTCACATTTGTAGACAGCGGTCTTTCCAGACAGGTGGATGTTTTCTATGTGACGGGATATGCTGCGCCGATGCATGGTGAGGAAAGGACAAAAGGGACACTGGAACCTATTCATGAACCTTCTAAACGGAATCCCCTTGGTCTCTAGCAATTTGTTGCCATCAGAGCCCATTAGTTGCTCTGCAGACAGGCCCGACGCCTGGTGATCCAGAACACTTAGACCATTCTCACTGTCTATCTCATTTAAATCCTCGTCAGAACTAGAGTCATTCAGCATGCTGTTAGTGTCCAGGTCAGCAGATGAATTGGTCATGTCAGACATTCCATAACGGGACCTCTCTGTCAAGTTCACGAGGCCAGAATTATGAGGTGACTTCGGCTTCATTTGAGGGTAAGACATAGAAGAAAACTTGGAAGCAGAAGAAGAGTTAGGTCTCATGACGGAGTTGCCCACTGAGCCCCTGTAATTGGAGACATTAGTGTTGGGCACCTCCCGGCTTGCAGCATTCATTGACAGGTAGGTGGAGTTGGATGTGGGGCTGGGTTCATTGCTGCTTTGCACTTCGGGTACATTGGTCCCTTCTTGCTGCTGTCTGATATTCGAGAGGATCTTGACCATACTGCGGTGTTTCTTCATCATGTGATCACACCAGCGTTCTCGGCGGGGGGTCTGATAGCTGCACCACTCACAACAGAAGTTGCCCCGAGACTTGGTCAAAGGCTTGACCATGGATTCTAGGATGCTGCGTTCCACAACTTCTGCTGGCAGTTCCTTACAGGGGTCCTGCAAGGACACAGGTGGAACCACAGCGTCTGGCAGTGGAGCCGGCGCGGGTGGGGATGCTGCAGATTCCTTCAAACTGTTTTTGTGGTACATCTTCTGGTGCTTAATGATTCTTGCCCTCCGAGGTGATTTGTATGTGCAAAACTGGCAAGAAAAGACCTTTCCAAATCCTTCGTGCATCATGATATTATAATTTAAGGATCCTGGGACAGGAGGTCCTGTCAAACTCCCTTCAGCTTGAGCTCCATGGACCTTCCTAGTGTGTTCTATGAGGAGATTTTTTGACCTGAAGTATCGTACGCAGAACTTGCACTGAAAAAATTTGTTGGTTGGTTTGGGATTAGGGGCAATATGCTGACCGTAATATCCTGGACTGTGGCCATAGTAACTTCCACTCCCCAGTGCAGCTGCACTTTGACCTAAAGAGAATATGTAAGAAGGGGAAAGTGAGAAAAGTAAAATCAAAGAGCATATGACATTCAACCACACAAACCAGCACCGTGCCTGTTATTCTTTATCAGTAAGAATCACATTCATCAGGCATGAGACTTTAAGATGTAGTCCAGAAGGCTATCCACAGAGTGCTAATGATGAAGGTGCCATAGATAACTTTAATAAAGAATAAAGATGAGTTTCATCCACTTTAAGGTTTATTCTAGAACTTTCTAAGATACTTTGTTTTCAACATTAGAAGTAGATCACACAGGGACACTGAAAGAACAATAACATGAATACCTAAGAGAAGAATGATGCCTCCATAGTAAAAAATGGCTTGCAGAAAGCAACAGAGTACAACAGCCACACATAAGAACTATGGTCAGTGATATAATAATAATAATAATAATAATAATAATAATAATAATAACAACAACAACAACAACAATAACAATAACAATAATATCAAGAGATTAAGCTTTATCAGACAAGTGAGTTTAGTGTAGAATTACCTGATAAATCCTCTGCAATCACAAACTCATCCTTTATAGAAGAAAACTCCACCTCTGTCTGATTACCAGCATTCACGGACCCAGAGAGTGGCTCATCATCATTGTCCTCGGCAACATCAGTCGGCTGCAAGAACGCTGTATGGACATCCTGGATGTGTGCCTTGAGATCTTCGTAAGACGGGGCCCGGAAGTCACAGCCATCGCACTGAAGCACCTCCATGGTCAGGGGCTACCCTCTCACATCAGGAACCTGAGGCAGAAGTCAGAACAAAGCACCATGAGGGATGTGCTCCCCACAAACCCTGAGCGGCTACAGATCCGCTAATGGAATAAACCCCAACATCAGTACATTTCTCCTGGTCCTCCTTGCCAACTCGAACACTGGCCAAAGAAAGGCAATCGGATAGAATAGAGACAAAGTCCTTGACTTCCTAACTTCAAAGGAAAGAACATGGATAAATGTTTTCTGGTTTGATAGATCTTCAAATGCCATCTGTCAAGGAAACATTAATACTTCAAAAGTTTGTGCATTTGTTGGGTTTCTCCACTACATTCAGAATTCTAGGTAACTTAATATTGATTCTGATTTCTTTTTGGACTTCTTCCTTTTTAAACTAGAGTCTTCTTAGAAGGAAGGAGGACATTAGTCCCCAGCAAAGGGCAGGGAAATCTCATTTTTAAAATCCATTCCCGTACTATTGCATTAGTGCTTTAACACCCAATGGTAGAATAGGATTGGCTCTTGGAAATGGCTCCAGCTTTTAGTGTTGCTTTTATTATTTTAATATCTTTATTGATACTGGGGTTCGTATCTTTCCTTCTTTCCCCAAAAAGCATAGCTTTTTTTTTTCTCCATGAAGTAAGTGGTTATTTGCTCTTTTACTACCTACCAATTAAAACCTAACAGCTCTCCAGTCTAATTAGGTCATAAAATATTTCTCATGAGATTTTCAAGCAAGCAACTTTAGATGACAATACAGGCTCTGGTTTAAGATTGTACCTGGGCCTGTCGATTTACATTGAGACCAGAGAATCTAGTAGTTGTGAAGAAGGCCTTCTGAGTGAGGGCTTTCCCTTTTCCCACTTATCTCTTTTACAAGCGTGAAATGCATGCTTGGATGCAAAACTGTAGGGAAAAAAAAAATCAACCTATGAGCCTGGTGTAGAATAAAGCAAAGCATGGCCCATCTGCCTTGCTCTGTAATTCACCGTGTGACTGAAATCTATGAAAAGCTTCCTGCTAGCTCAAAGCAGGGTGTCACCATGAGGAAGAAGTCAAGAGCACACTGGGAAGGTGTGGCCCTCCCTAGCTCCCTATATACCCTGCAAGGAGATACCCAGTTACCATTTGTAAGTTACTCCATGAAGCACCCCACAACCCTACTAGGCCACTGCAATCTAGAACCAAGTGTCTAAGAACTCAAGTTGCTGCCAGACAGATCTTTGTACGATGCAATTGTCTATGCCCCTCTTATAAAAGATGTGTGATTTCTGCTGGAGGAACAAAGTCCCGTCCTAATGTGTCAGTGGAATACGAGGAGCAGGGTGTAAGGATTTTCTATGAAAGACTGCTCTTGCTGGTAGCCTGCTAAAATACGTTCTGGCCAAGCCCAGCTCTGGAGAGAGCTTTGTGGAGTGAGACACAGCTATATCTCACCTCCTCTTCTCCCAGCAATTTATCCTGTTTCAATAAACATTGAACTGGGCACCAGAGTCCTTTCAGCTAACTAAGTCTCAATATTCCAGATACACAAGCTTCCGATGTCCCAGCACCAGCCCAAATTGTGTGGAAGAGGTTGCTATCAGCTCTGGATCAAATTACAGCAGTCACTGTGCCCCACCCCACTTCTCCTTTCGCACAGTCCATTAGACCTGAAAACAAATTTTTCCATGGTGCAGACGACTCCTGCATTTAGAACACTTCACAGGAAAAAAAAAAAAAAAAAAGCAGATCATCCAATGCGCACGCCCCATCCCCCCAAGCTTAGTCCTTTCATCTCAGCCAAGCAAGCCACAGCTCTGCTGAACGCGTTGCTCACACTTTCAGGAGATAGGAGCTTCTGCGTCACTGGAGCTCTAAGCCTCACTAAGCTGCCCTAGTCCTCTGAGCTGGAGGAGCAGCCATTTTAGCTCAGAGCCTCTCCTCCGTGCACAACATGGCTTCTCTTGGATTCTGCTAGGCTGACAATCACAAGCGAACGCTACAAGGGCAGGCTGGGCTCCTCCTAAGCTCTTCTCTTCCCAACAAAGAATTAACTGTTTTCAGTTCTTCCCCGAAAAGCAGCACCTTTCTCCTCCTCAAATGTCATTCACCAAGATCTCCAAAGGTTCTTTTATTCCATGATTGATAGGCTGGTTCGCTAGTCCCAGCAGAGCACTGGTTAGACCAGGACGTCCCTGGACCAGATCCTGTTCTGCAGCAGGATTTGGGGGTGTCCTGGAGAGGGGACCTCCAGAACGCCTTGGCTTCTTGGGAGTCGTCCTTCCACACACAGAAGACATACCATCTGAGGCTGCAAGCCAGATTCCAAAGTCTAATGACCTTTGTTAATCACCAGCCAGTCTGTCTGCATCAGCAGACCCTGCCAAAAGACACACCCTTCGACACAAAGGCTGTAGCTATTCCTTTTAAAAGAGGTTCTGTGAAAGCTCCATTGTGTAGCTCAGAGGAAAACAAAATCCCTTCCCTTCAAAACTTCAACCCTTTAGAAATAATGCAACAAAAGGCTTTCTGCTGTGTCTCTCTTGGAGACTTTGAGCCTGGTTTGCACACAACGTTCACAAAAATAAAATAAAATTAAATTAAATTAAAAAAAAAAAAGGTCCATGCTTGCACAAGGAGAGAAGGGCATTAAGGCAGTCCACCTAGAGATGATGTTTTCTCCAGACACTTCTGTAATATCTTGGTGTCTTCTGAAGCTGTTATCTATCAAGGATGCAAACACTAACAGTCTCCTTGTTCTGCTACAAAGGAGATTAAAGGGTTATGAGATCAGAAGGGGGGGAAAAAAGAGCCACTGATTTGGAAAAAGAAGAGATGATGAAAGTGATTTTCTAATGGGTTCTAGCTTTAATGTTGTTGCAATCTTGACCTCAAAAATAGCCCAGAGCCTTCGAAGAGGTTAATCTTCAGGCAGCTGATACAACTGCCAGCAGGTACAGCTGAGTGGCTTGCAGTCGGATGTCTGCACCAACACTGAAATGCGAAGGTAGCCTACTTTGAAAGCCATTTTGTCTTTGTGTACATGGCTCTCCTGAAGATGCTGACAGAAGAAGAAAACAGAAAATGCTGGCATGGCACAAACAAGCTGAGAAACTTGATATATTTATGAGACTGTCGAAGTACACACAGGCAAAGAGCAGGCGCAGGAGGGGGAAGAGGAGGAGAAGGAGGAGGAGGAGGAGGAGAAGGAGGAGGAGGAGGAGAAGGAGGAGGAGAAGGAGGAGGAGGAGGAGAAGGAGGCGGAGGAGGAGGAAAGAATCACCACTAAGCAAACTGGATGTGGCCATGACCCGTTCATCCATCAATCAGAAAGGAGGAGGGTGGAATCCTTAAGAAGCCAACAACATGAGAAGAAGATGAGGTACGAAAGCCTGTACCTTCGACTACTTCATTGACTCAGAAGAGCCACAGCTGTAGGAGGCTAGGGCAAAGAGTGTCTGCTGTAAAATTTAAAGTGGGAAGCCTCGCTCTCATATTTACCTCATTTAATAATGCCCGTGATTATGAGATTAACAAGCTTTTTCTCACTTAACAAACTAGCCCAATCAAGAAGAGGGATGGAAGTTTGTGAACTAGGTGCAAAGAAATGTTCTCTTTAAGGCCAGGAGAGCAATATATAAGCCAAACAGACATCTTCATGTTCTACAACCTGCCCCGCCCAGGGCCATAGCTCCAGGCCCCTCAAGGCCTAATGCGCTTCTTCTTTCAGATAGCTCCACTTCTAATGCTATGACCTTAAGTGAACAGGAAACCCTTAAACTATCCTAAACTCTCCCTCAAACTCTGTTTAATGAATGGCTTCTTCACGGAGAACTTAGAGTCTATGAGTCCAAAGTGTGGTGTTTGGATGAGCAACTTCCAAGCCCGTTGTCTGTGTTTAGCAATGTCTTGAGGACACACTCAGTGTCCAGAGTCTATGGCTGAGACCTGAAACTACACTGTAATGAGGAAAGGCACAGCATGGACACAGCCTGCCCTTTCTCAACCACAACATCAATTTGCATTGATTCTGTTGGCCACACACTGTGCAAGTGTGTGCACTTGCAAGTGCAAGGAACTTCAGGGCCCATTGGGCCTCGGGTTTCCTTCTGGGGAGGAGAAAGTTGTCAAAACACATCTTCACTGTGTATCCTTGCAAGCTCACGTGTCCCTGCAAAGGGGGAAGTGTCCTTGCTGCTTCGCAGCCTTCTTACAAGGCTGCCACTTTCAACCCTTGTCCAGGTCAGCTTGGCAAACACTTCTCTTCTAGCTTGCTAGCCAAGAGCCTAAGGTGGTCCTGAGTCAAAGTCCAACTGTCTTTAGGAAGTGAGCAAACAAACACACCCAGGCCCTGCCTGTCTAATCTGTCCTCTGGCCACAGGGCTGCAGATCAGAAAAGAAGCTGTGATGCCCCACAGCCATGTGATTAAGTTGCAACTAATTATAACCTTCAAAGCCTTTGAGAACCAGATCCAGATATACCAAAAGGTGCTTTTCTTCTGTCCACTCCAGAAACCTACTTTCATTTCTAAGACACTGACCTCCCCAGATCTCCTCAGTCACAATTCTAATGAAGGGCTTGAGTTAGCACATGCTACTTGGTCTTCTTGCTTTTCTAACTTTCCTTTTAGTAGAAATACGAATTATCCAAGGGGAAGATGGATAACAGAATGAACGCATAAACATTACAACAGTCTGACCAGAAAAAACACAAAATCAGCAATCTAACCACCATCCTGAAAAATTGTATTTACAGGTCAGAGGCTATTCATACAATGAGGTCAACAGGTTATGAGATGAATTAGGCTGTTATTTCTAGTAACAAGCCCAGAACCTAAGAATAAGATGCAGAAGTCAAATACTGATAAACTTGTAAATTCAGTGTTGTTATTCTTGGCAAAGAGGGGTGTTTTGTATCTTTATTAATCATTCGCTCTTGTCGTGGCCAAAGTGAAAGTTACTCTTATTTTAAAACCATTTAAGGACTCTTTCTCAGCAGTACTTAATTGGGAATTTGAAGTGGTATACCAGAAACAGCAGTGAAAGGATGCAATTACAAATATAAATGTAGATTATATAAGCATGCAATATATATGAGTATGCGTATGTGAACTAGAAACTTTTGTTGGTTTAACTTGATCTCTGACAGAGATCTATATCTCCAAGTTCAGCAAGACCTAGGACAGTCTTGCTCTCAGTCTGTACAGCTGGTGTATGTACCGTTACTGCGTTAGTTAAGAAAATAACAACAAAGGATTCCAACTCCTGGCTACCTTCATTGATCCCACAGCATTTGGTAGTAGTATAGATCGTGGCTCAGCATGTGGTGTGTTCAAATGTCCTATCAAATGTTTATACAGTTTGCTACATGATCTAAGCAGTTCTGTGTGCTCTTGGCAATTCACCACATTAACGAAAGGTTTAACTTATCAGGAAGGATAAATAATTAAGGAATTCAGAAGGGAGACACAGCTGTTTCTTCAAAAGCAATTTTTCAGAGGAGAAAGGATTAATTTGCACTCACATATGTAACCCCTGATATGAAACTGAATTTAAAAAGTAGCAGGAAATGCCATGAGTCCAAATCCTGCCAATGCATGCAGCCTCTGGGGTACATGACCAGTCTTGTCTATCGGCAGGACTTTGTACACAAGCACAAAAGTCTAAAGCCAGCACTCTGTGGCCTAAAGACCTGGTCACCTTCTAGACAAGCATGGAGCTTCCACATTATCTCTTGTTTTAGGATTGCTCTGCTGAACAAGTTTTCAGTTGTTATAGAGCATGCCGGAGTATTTCCCAGCAAATGCCTATGGAGGTCATCATTAAAATGAGACGAGCATCACAAGATGTAATTAAAGGGGCTAAAACTGTCGGCTATGCATGCAAGAATTGATTCTGGGTAAGTAACCTGCTATGAAAGCAGGTAGTGAATGTCTCCTACAGAAAGGTACCATAGACCTGATGGAGGATTCGTGATTCCTTTGTAATGATATAAGGCTAATTGAGGCCAACTAGCCAATAGGCCGTCTGCCAACACTCCTGTCCTTAGAAAAGGAAGCCTGTGCTCTGAACAAGAAGATAAAAAGAGAGAAAGGACAAGAAAAGAAAGGGAGGAAGCTGAGTGGTATCTCAGGAGCTTTAGACTTCATTGTCTATGGAGGCAAGCCTCTAGTTCACCAGATAACTCTTAATTCTGAGACGTGTCCAGACCGTTTTCTTGAGATGTGGCTTAGAATCAAAATGGAGATGCCTCTCCCACAGTAAAATTCTCAATATGCAACCGGCGGGGGGAAAAAAAAGTCAGAGCCTGAGTCATCCTATTCTTTCAAATAATGGGACAACATTCTTGGCGTCAAATAAATACAATTAGAAGTGATATGGCCAGAAGGACTCCCTGAAATTCCATGGACCCACAGGAAAGTTCTTTGAAATCGTTGAAGCCATTCTTACCCTTGCATTTCAAACAAGAGAGAACTGATTTCTCTCTTCCAGAGCCAAATCTTACCCAAATGGCAGAGACAGGAAATCGCCGCCGTGTTCCTTTATAGACTCTTCAGAATGCTGGCTGGGTTTCTACAGGCACTTTCCACACTACAAGGACTCTCATTATAAAAATTGTAAAATTAAAGGGAAGTTGCAGATATGCTGCTGGGTCTTCATTATAGACTTGATTAAGATGCAGCGTAAGCAGAACCTGCAGTGAAAGGCATCTTCGACGTCGGGAAAGACCAAAAATTTGCATTGCCTCTTGCCTCATGGGCTTATCAACCCAATTGGACACAGATGTTCGCCGACATCCCAAACTACTCCTGGCTCCTAAGACCCAGTGAGTGACACACAATGACATAAACTCTCCATTCAAATTCCAATGAACAAATCAGAAACTGCCCCAATGTGTATCTATTATTATTCAAAGGCAACAATGCTGAATGGCTGCTGAACTGTGGAGTATTTAAGAAAGTTTTGTCTGAAGAACTTTTATTTGGGGAAGGCCCATGCTCTCAATCTAATCTCTTAGGAGATTTGTCCACTCACTGTTTGCTCAAAAATTTAGATGAGTTCATGTGTGACACAAGTGGAACAAAGGGCCATGAATGATAAAGACCACATTTTTTTCCCTATATGTGGAAAGTAAAGTTTATCTCAACTAGACAGAGCCTGAGAGGAGTATTGAGGATGAGGGGTGGAAAGAAGATGATTAATGGGTTGAATAGAGTTGCATAGATAAAACTGTGTGTGTGTGTGTGTGTGTGTGTGTGTGTGTAAATACAAGTTTCGGTGGCTGGAGAGATGGATCAGTAGATAAGAGCACTGGCTGTTTCAGAGGACACAGGTTCAATTCCCAGCATCTACATGGCAGCTCACATCTGTCTGTAACTCCAGTTCCAGAGCTTCTGGCACTCTCACATGACATACATTGAGGCAAAACACCATTAGACAAAAAAAAAAAATTATATATATATATCAAACTAGTTACTCTCTTCGCCTGAGAACTGTCCTGTCTACTTGAAAGTGTTAAGCCATGACACATTGACTCTTTCTGTCTGCTGTCTTTTACAGAACTACATGAAGCGTGGCAAACCATGGCTGCTCAGAGATGCAGGAAAGAAAAGGCTAAGCAGCACACCTTACGGAAAGGCAAACAGGTCTCCATGGTCCACAAACAAGGTTCAGCTCTTGTTCAAGGCATTATAGGATGGTTTATATACTGATCTTCTCTTGGTTTCTCAGAGCCCTTCAGTAGACTGCATTTCTTCCTTATCAAATTAGCAGGCTTTACCCTAAAAACCATAGTAGGTATTTACATGAGATTGTGAGTACCTAAAATGTGAGAGATTTGAGAATTATTTATTTATTTGTTTGGAGAAAGGGTCTCAGGTTGTTCTTAAACTCACTACACTACCTACATGAGGATGAGCTTTAAGTTTTGACCCTCCTGCCTCCACCTCCCTAGTGCTACAATTATACTTGTGGACCACCATTCTTTTGACTTCCAAAACCTAGGATTTTGTGCCTGGAAAACAAGCATTCTACCAACGAGCTGTTCCCTCATCCACTGAGAGGTTGTTTTCAACATCTAAGGAATGTTTATTCCGTTACAATTCTCACTATATTTTCACCATCAGTCTGCTCTGAGAAACTTCTGTCCCCCAAGCACTACACAGAAAGCTTAGACATTTGCCTGTCAACACATCTGCATGGACTTCAACACTAAGGTGCTCAGACACTTGGTCACACCCCACATGCCAAAAATCGTTAAAGATAAAACCCACTTCTGTCCAAAGAACTTAGGTATTCTGACTTATTCAGTATTGAGCCATAAGATAGATAGATAGTAGGGAGAGAGAGAAAGAGAGAGAGAGAGAGAGAGAGAGAGAGAGAGAGAGAGGGAGAGGGAGAAGGAGAGGGAGAGGGAGAGGGAGAGAGAGAGAGATGCCTGCAGAAATGCCTATCTAGCCAATTAAACAATTGTTCTCAGGACAATAAACCCAGAAAGTGGTAGTAGTGTGATGTCCCTGCCTGCCATCTTTACCTTGAACAAGTCTTTTGAGGCCCTTACTTTGATCATTTTGCTTAAAGAAGAGATTAGATCATGATATTCAACCTTTTTGCACAAGAGACATGTTTTACACAATTTCTCTATCATATTGGAAAAGCCACTTTGCTGATGACTTTTTATCATTTCCCTGTGGCTGCTTTCCTTCCATGCCATCTGTGCTCAAAGCCTCTGTCTTCCAAGGGTCTTTTCCTGACAACCCCATCTAATGTTAGTCATGACCATCCACCATGATGCTCTCTTGCCACAACTGTACACGCTCAGTTTCTCTCATGTTTCATTATTCCCTTCATTTCTGGCATGATCCCGGCTTTTCGGCCCCACTAGAACACACACCTGGAACAAAGTCTTTCAAGTGGCTTTCTTCCTTAACAAGCAAACCAACTGAGAACAGGTCTACGCTTGTTTTGCGCATCTGTCTAGTTCACATCGTTATCTTCAGTCCTGGGGACAGTTACTGAGTACAGATACACAGCAAATGTAAGCTGAACTGAAATGATGGAATGAGTAAATCAGAACTTCCAACTGACAGGAGTCTAACACACAACAAGATGACTGACTGGCCGTTAGATTCTGCAAACCCACGTCACAAAGCAGTGACACCAACTAGAGGAATTCTGCTCTTATCATCGCCAACATAAGGATCTAACAATGTCTGCATATAGTTTTAATAACACAACCCATGGGGGTGCTCCTGGCATCCAGTAGGCAGAGCTCAGGATGTTGCTAACGCCACTAGATGTGTACATAATAGGACCCAGAAGAAAGAATTATCTGATCTGTAGTGTCTGTATTGAGAGTGGAAACCATGTCCTTGTTGAGAGTGGAAACCATTTCCCAGGTTATTTTTAGTCTTCCCCTTTCAAGACCTTCCTGGGGTCACGGCTAGTTCATCTGGGTAACTAACAACTTCTCTCCCAGTTTCAAGATGTAAGACACTGAGGTCCAATTGATCCTAGCAGCCCTTTTCCTGATTTTGGTGACTTCTCCAAAAATCTTCCACGAAAAATCCAAGATAGAGGCCCATGACTATTCTACCCTTCCCTGGTGCTAAGATCCTTGCACTGTTGATGATCTGAATTTGGTAAAGGACCAATAATACTAGAAATGAGCAAGTATATGGTCTCAAACCAAAATTTCTATGGAAAACTCGATACAGACCTTCTTTCAAGGTGATAGGACACCATCAAAAATCACCCTTCAAATAACAAATAATTCTTTCCTTTTTTGTTCTTATATCTCTGGATCCTGGCCAGGTCTGGCTCTGATGGGTGTGAATGAATGACTATATGCATGCCTACTTTCCAAGAGAAAAATTAACAGTACTACAAACTCAAAGTAAGGTAACTAAAACTAGATGACGGATGGATAGGTGAATAGATAGATGACACATAGATGATAGGTAAAAACACCTCAGCCAAGAAAGCTAATGAAGTCACATCAGACAGACTAGGAACTCTGGAGCCTCTTATTAGAGATGTGTCTCTAGTAGCCTTGTGCCACCCTTAAGCTCATAGACTTACCCATAGCTACTCTGGAGACCACACAATCACTTTCCATCCAAAAAACTACTCTTATGTTCATCTACAAAGTGTTTTTTGGAATCCAGAAGAGCATCTCACCCCCTTGCATATGGAAACCATGTTTTTAGGGAGGGAAACATAGCACATTCATGTAGGAGCAGTTTCTCCTCCTGAACTAAAGCAATGTATGATCTGAACCTCCCTGAAGAATCTACTTTAAAAGCTGATTGATGTAGTAGACTTATCACCTTTAGTAGACAAGAAATATTAAGACGAGGTAGCCCAACCTGCTCCTACATCTTTATCTTTTAGAAAATAAACTGAAGTCCTAAGAAAAGTAGCATGTCCCAGACTTCTGTGAAAGGGGGCTTGGGGGTAGGGACTTTTGTAATCCACAACTTGAGGAAGGAAATCAGTAGTAAGGACATGCAGTTTATTAACAGCTATTCCCACTTCAAGGCCATGTTTATGCATTTCCAGGTCTTCTCAGTAGGAAGATGTGTTTCTCCCCCAGGAGGCAGATTCCATTGTCACTCCAGTGTCCCCTCTGCTTGGAATTCAAACTCAAGAGAAGAGGAAAGGTGCAAAAGGTGGTAAGTATTCCAGGAGCATCTTAGGCATGCCGGCGGTGTGTTCAGACTTTTGCAAAGTGCATTCGAGAGTCTGAAAGTTGCTGACAAAGGTATGAATAGAGGAGAGAGAGCTGTAACACTGAATTATCTTCCCTCAGACTCCAAGTTCATGGAAGCAGAGCAAGGTTCCGGGGAGTTTTCCAGCTGCCAAGTCCACCCTGTGAGAAACATCGTTTCATTTCTTATGGAAAATGTGCTCTGTTAACTGAAGTCACTGAAGAGCTTGGCTGAAAGAGCCTTAGGGACATCTGGAAATATCAGGGTCAGTTCCATGGAAGGCAGAAAGCAGAAGAGCAGTCAGAACACCTGGCAAGGAAGCCAGCTTCCCAGTGGCCTACCCACTGAGCAATTCAGACCATAGCATAGCTGATAACACTGCCAAACAAAGCACACATTTTCTCCTCAAACTCACTGCACCGTCAATAATAATTCTCCTCCTCCTCCTCCTCCTCCTCCTCCTCCTCCTCCTCCTCCTCCTCCTCCTCCTCCTCCTTCGAGGCAAGATTTCTCTGTGTAGCCCTGGCTGTACTGGAACTCAGTCTGTATACCAGGCTAGCCTCAAACTCAAATCAGCCTGCCTCTGTCTCCTGAATGCTAGGATTAAAGGCATGTACCACCTCCAATCAGTAGAATTATTTTTCCAAATTGACTAACATATTAACTTATCTTATCCCTCTTTCTAGTTTAAGGTTTGGTGTTCTTGTTTTTATTGTGACAGGGTCGGGCTATATGAACCTATGACTATCTAGGTATGCACTCTATAGCCCACACTGAGCTTGAACTCACAGCAGTCATTCTGCCACCTTCGCAGGTGCTGGAATTACAGATGTGTCACCAACCCCAGTTTACCTTTATCCTTTATTCTTTGACCTATCTACCTTAATTACTAGGGGATAAGATTTTCAAAGATTTTCTAAAAAGTTAAATACCTTCAAGAAATCTGAGACATCTACATATAATATTTTTTTACCTACTTTTTGAGGTTTGAAGTAATTAATTCCCATCCCTTAAAATGGTGGCTCTCAAAAGCTGGTCTGGGGAACAGCTGCAGGAACTGAACTAATAGGAATGCAAATTCTCAGGTAGCACCGTAGGCTTGAACCAGAAACCCTGTAGGTGAGCATTGACCTGTTGTGCGTTCTCAGATTCTACAATGCCCAGTTGTAAGATTGCGTTCCACTTTCCTCTGCAGTTGAGGCGGAGGCCTAGACCTCGGAGCAACCCCATTCTCTGCTGCACAGCAATCCTACTTTCAAAGCATATATAATACTCCAAGACCCGCGGGGCATAACATGACCAAGCCACCAAGGAGCAGAGATTTCCGGGGTGACCTGGAGGAATTCTTTGGGCCAGGGAAAATCCCCACAGCCAGGCCATTCACGTTCTCCAGCACAACAAATTTAGCAAGACAATGTAGCAACGGCTAGGTCTATGGAAATGAGAAGTGGGTGTTAACATTCTCTACAGGGAAAGGTGATTACACCAGACCCTCCCCAGAGACTTTACCTGCCACTTCCTCTGACCTCCAACTTCGCAGGGTTTTAAGGGGTGCTTAGAAGGAGGAAAGAGGTTGTCTTAGGGTGGCATTCCAGTGATTAAGGAGACTTTGATTCACTCAAGTTCCTGTAACTGTCCCTCAATAAAGACATTGGTTCCCTCAGCTGGACTTGTTTTGCTTTGACAAAGTCTTTCCTATTTGCAGCAAATGGGCGTTTCTTTACACTAATCCCAGGAAAAGTCAAAAGACAAATGCGATCGATTAAGTGAATATTAATTATACAGTTCTAAAGATCAGGTAAGAAGATCAATGCTGGCCAGTTTTTAACTTCTTTGCAGATCCAGCATAAGGGTTGATGAAGCATCTTCTAAGGACAACTCTTATCCTTAAAAGAATGGATGATATGAGAGATGCAGTTTGTGCTCCTTACAAGCTTTAGAATGGTCCATGACATGGTGCCCTTGGCATTTCTAAAGTAAGACATGGAAACCCATGGGAGGGTGGGGGTGGGGTGGGGGGAATCAGAGTATCTCTAAGAATTGAATAAAGCCTCCAGGAATTTATAATCTTCCATAAGAAAAGCTTTTGTGATGAATAAGACATCTCCACAAGACAAGTGGGGTTTTGTTGTTGTTGTTGTTGTTTTTAACTAACACTGCAATGCAAAGCTAAACTGTCAAAGGAAAATTGTAGAAAACACAAAGGTGTTTAGAAATTCTTCATTAGAAGAGTCTATGCCTTAATCCAGCCTAGTGGGAGGGGGGGTGGGGAGCAGGGCATTGCTGCTTCAAGTGAAGGCTTGAATAAGAAAAAATATAAAAAGAATGGGAAAGAGGCTTGAACTTTAAAATCAGAGGTTAGAGACAATTCATTAGCCATTCCCTGCCCAAAACACAACCAGGATTGCTTAGACTGCTTAAGGACTCCAGAAAAAACCAAATGTCCAGCTCCAGCCTCAGATTTAGAGGAGGACTGAGCTGCATTTAAGGAGATTTTATTACCCACAAAATTTAGGAGTGAGAGAAGGATCTTTTAAAAGTTCTAATAGTTATATCTCAGTCAATTTGGGGAAAGCATACTGAGGGAGCGTGATGAGGAAGAAATGGCAAGGAAAAGACCAATGAGCAATCTCGTCGGAAAGAACAGGACACACAAGAAACTTATATACAGCAATTAACAGAGAGCCGATGGAGGATGAGATCAAAGATGGGATGATAAGACATCGCAATGAGATGAAAGGGAGCTGGCAGTTGAAGAAAGAAACTGATGACACAAATAATACCACTGTAGAACTAATAAATATATTAAAGTTAGAAGAGGAACAATCCACAAACCAAAAACAAAGTTGATGATGTGGAAAAAACACTGCACGAAAGGCAGAGGAAAGGGACGAGCAGATGAAAGCAGGTAGGAAAGATGACAGATAAAGGCTGAGCGCAGAGATGCAATACACAGATGAAAGTATGCTGGAAGGCGACAGCGAAGCAAGACAAAACGCGCTCAGGTCTGGGGTAGAAAATAGTCAAGATGGCAGAGAGGCTGATGTTCCCGGAAAGAGTAATAGAAACTCGTCAGAATTGAGACATGCTGAGCAGGATTTCAAAGGGTGAGCAAGAAACACTAGTGGCATTGGGACACACACCAGAAATGCTAAGTGGCCTTGCCGTTGTGCACAGAGGGGTTTAACAATGGCCAACAGAGAAGCGGTGTCTACCCAGGCTTAAGAAAGAGAATTACAGAGGCAGGCGGATCGCTGTGAGTTCGAGGCCAGCCTGGTCTACAAAGTGAGTCCAGGACAGTCAAGGCTACACAGAGAAACCCTGTCTCAAAAAACAAAAAACAAAAGAAAAGAGAATTACGACCCGAGTAGTCAGTCCTCAACTAAAGTCCCAATCACGTACAAAAGTGATAAAAGTTAGAACAGAAAACAAAATCACACTCATTAATAACTCCTTCCAAGGAGCTACTCAAGGGATGGCAGAAATGGCTCAGCTTGCTCTTGCAAGGGCCAGAGCTGGGTTCCCAACACACAAACACCCACAGGCACCCTAGGGACCTGATCTCCCTGACCTCCTGGGCCCCTTGCACTCATGTGCACATACCCACAAGTAAACACATGGTTAGAAATGAGATAAAAGATTACTCAGTGATATATGGTACACGCAAACAAATGAAATTCAAAATCAAGATGTCAAGAGGGAATTCTCAAGTCAGTAGAAGCCGTGTGCACTGAGTCCACTTTTGACTACAATGAGATGACTTAATACTTGCAAACAAAATATAACCTTTTAGGTGAATGGTTATAGTAATAAGTGACCTCATAATAACCACCAAAATGTACACAAGGCAAAAAATATAATTCCCAAATATTTTACAAAATAGCAAGGAGGAGTGAAGAGGTTAACTATACTTGGCTGAATATTCTCTCTTTCTCTCTCTCCAATTTTTTTAGATAGGGTTTCGCTGTGTATCCTTGGCTGTCCTGGACTCATTGTGCAGATCAAGCTGGCCTTGAACTCACAGCTATCCACCTGCCTCTCCTTTCCGGAATGCTGGATTAAAGGCGTGTACCACCACACCTCGGTTGGCTGAATATCCTCAATTCATACATAGCATTGCATAAATAAGTAGCTGAAACCAGGACAGCCAAGATGGCACAGAGAAACCCTGGCTGGAAAAAAATTAAAATAAAAAATTGTAAAGGACCTGATAGTAAAGTTAATAAAACTACAAAAAGGGATAAAGCCATGGCACTGTTGGTAGAGTGCTTGCCTGGCATGCAGGAAACCCTACGTTTGGTTCCCCACACTGCGTATGATGTAGAATCAGAAGATCAGGTTCATTCGCCACTATGCAGGAATTTTGAGGTCAGCCTGGGGTACTGAAGTCCTGGCATTGAGAAGAAGAAGAGGAAGAAGAAGAAGAAGAAGAAGAAGAAGAAGAAGAAGAAGAAGAAGAAGAAGAAGAAGAAGAGGAAGAGGAAGAGGAAGAGGAAGAGGAAGAGGAAGAGGAAGAAGAAAAGTAAAATAAACAAGCAATTACAGCAAACTTCAAATTGAAATGTAGATGCAGTAAATAAAAGTAATTTTAATTAATAGTGAAATAAAAATGAATACATAACTTTCAGTTACCAGAAGGAAGAAATCAAAGACAGAGTGGATGGTACTGTAAACACGGAAGACAAAGGAGACACAACAGATATATGAAAGAGGATGCAGATGACTAGTGAGGTTCAAGTGTACATGTTCTATCTACCGTTGTGTGTGAACTGGGTCACCCCACCTTTGGAAAATGTCCCAGAATCGATGAATCTAAATCTTTAGTTGTGTTTTACTTATAGAACACATACATAGCCAAATGTAATGGCATGCATCAAGAAGAATACCAAGCAAAATAAAATAAGTAGAGGCCCTCAGTAGTATTACTCAAGGGTAAATTCAAGAAAGGACCTCTCTGGACGATAAAGACAAACACTTCATAGTGTTAAGAGCACATCCCACAATGAAGATTTATAATGAATAGAAATGAACTTAGAATGAATGTTTGTGCCACCTAACAGCACCAAATAGACACCAAAACAACAGCAACAGATACAAGAAATAGGCATAAGTACTTAATAGACTTAATCTAGAAAGACAACTAAGGATATAATTAATTGCACTAAAAAATTGAGTTACATTTCAAATTTTAGATCCTAGAATTAGAAAATGTACTTTTTTGTTCTTCGAGTATCTATTGGATATTTACAGAGGTTTCCAAGTGCCCATGGAGGCTTCTGAAAGTCCTTAATGCCCAAATTGAGAGATAATAAATTGCAAATAGAGACGAGAGTCTGTCGTTTCTATTTGCAGTGCAGTAAAGCTAGGGGGAAAAGAGGCAGATTTCCAAGCACCCGGGGAATTTTGTTTTTAATATTCTACTGAATAATTTCTCAGATAATCACAAAATCTGAACAGCAGACTGTAATTTTTAAAAGGGTACACATCTAAATGTGGAACTTGGCAAAAAAAAAAAGTTACTTAGAGGACGTTTTGTAGTTGCATCAAAGTATAAATTGATATGTAACAAGCCTGGGGGTGGAGCTCAGTTGATAGGGTGCATACATGCCTAGGATACACGAAGCCCTGGATTCAATCCCCAGTACCACATAAACAGATTTAGTGGCAGACACTCCCAGAACCTAGGATTAGGTTTGGGAATTCAAGATTTTCCTTAGCTACATAAGACTTTGTCTCGTAATATGAAAATAAGTTTAAAAAGAAGAAGTAACATTTCTTAAAGCAAAACTATTATTAAATGTCCCAATTACTTAGCATGTAAAAAGGAAGGGGGCCTGAGGTGGAGGTGGGCATCAGAAATCAAAATCCTAACCAGGTGTGCTGGTGTACACCTATCCCAGCAGATGCAGGGACCGCTGCAAGTTAGAGGCCAACCAGGGCTATGTAGTGAGTGAGACCCTGTCTAAAATACAAAATACCAAAAATCAACTATTACCAAGACTTAATAAGTGCATCATGTAAACACACACACACATAAAACTAAATAAAATTAAATTAAAACAAAGGATAGGCTAATTAAAAATAAAGGGGCAGAACAAAGCATAAAGACAGAAGACTAGGGTTAAAAGTACAAATGCAAAGTGCTTTATCACTTTAAGTTATAATGTTTAACTTGTAGCAACTTGTTGATCTAATATAATAAATAATTGTCTGGAAGCTCAGAGATTACCTAAATTAATTGACAAAGGGACACCCTACTTCTGCCAATCTCCTGTCGATGACACAGACACACACACACACACACACACACACACACACACACACACACACACACACACGAATACTAGGAACAACTGAAACGTTTATGCAACAAGGCTTAAGAAACTTTTTAAGATTAAGAAATCACTAAACCAGATTCTTTTCAAACTGGTTAGCCTCCTGCCAAGATCCTGACCACTTTAACACAGCCCTCAAAACTCAAAGTTTCAAGTGACAATGGTGGCTAGATAAGGACCAGGTATGGCGGCCCCAGGTCAGCAGCCCTAGCAGAGGTAGGCGGGTGGATCCTGGAGGTTTGAGGCTAGTCTCATCTACATAGTGAATTTCCGGCCGGCTGGCCCTTTATAGTGAGACTCCACCTTCAAAAACAACAATGGAGACCTGGTGGCACTCTGAGGAAGGACAGCAGGCTACCAAGAAGAGACTTGATACCCTATGAGCATATACAAGGGGAGGAGGTCCCCCTCAGGGACAGTCATAGGGGAGGGGAGTGAGGGGAAAATGGGAGGGAGGGAGGAATGGGAGGATACAAGGGATGGGATAACCATTGAGATGTAATATGAATAAATTAATTTAAAAAACAAATTAGAAAAAACAAAACAAACAAACAACAACAACAACAAAAGGCCAGCCAGTGCTTCTTCCAAATACTGAGGCAAACATTCAAAAGAATATCTGGGTATGCATTAAAGGACGACCGTTCCATAATGACATAGGATAAAGATACCATAATAAAGAGGCTAGTGTTTCAATACAGTCAGTCCACCAAAGCTATCTGAAATCATGAAAAGACAAAAAGCAGACTCATCAATACAGAAAAAGCTGACGACACTTGAAACATGGAGGTAAACTCAGCACCACACTTAATAACTACGGTAGAAAACCTGTTACTGCTAAAACTTGAAAATTTCAGGTCAAAATCCAGACAAGTGATCAGACTATGGTGGCCTATGCCAGAACTAGGGAAGCAGATGGGTCAACGTCTTGCTAAGCAGAGATTTTTGAGGTTATTGAGGGCTCCGGGGATCCATTCTCCAGGGGGAAAAAAAGAAAGAAAGAAAAGAAAAAACAGATGAAAGGAACCAGATAAGAATTCAGCCTCAGCTGGGCTGCATGTTGTGGAAATGCTGGCCAATACATTTGTATATGAAAACAGCCAAAAGCTGGCCATGGTGCTACACACCTTTAAACTCAGGCAGAGGTAGGTGACTCTTTGGGAGTTCGAAGCCACCCCTGATCTATGAAGTGAGTCCAGAACAGCCAGCACGACACAGAGAAACCCTGTCTCAAAAACCACCCAACCAAACAACAACAAAAACCAACCCTCCCCAACCACCCCCAAAGAAAAGAAAACAGAATGTTAAGTGGGGAGGGGGAGCAAGGGGCCCTGGGGGCAGGGATGATTACCTAGATTTAGTCCCAGGAAATGACACTTCTGCGAAATGAGTTGAAGAACTGTTTACATTTGGTAAGAAGACTGGTTGGAATCTCAACTCCTTGTTTCAAGTTTCTCCTCCCACAGTCACCTTGCATTCCTTTGGCTACTTGCGCCTCCCAGTCCTTAAGGGCAGCTTTATCTCAGAGAATCTGTAGGCCTGGATTTTACCACCCTAGCCTTAGGACCTGGGGAAGATTTTCAGTGAATACCTGTTTAGCCTCCTCTCTGACAAAGGGTCACTACCATCCATTTAAAAAGCCTTTAATTTCCTTAGAAGAAGCAGCTTCCTTCTAGTTCCATCTTAAAGAGATTTAAAGCAGTAGGAGGAACACTGGCCAGGCACTCACAGCCCATTTGTTTTTCTCTTGCCTAGAACAGTGTAAATGAGAATTTTCCTTCAAATTGGCTTTGCATAGCCTTCAATTGGTGTCTCTGCAGATTCACCCAGTAATCCAGATGTTTACAGAGCTAAGTCTGCCTTCCGCTGGGCGCTGTCTGATTTTGAAAGAGGCATCCGTCTTCAATGGGTCTTTGCCTGAACCTCTAGGCACTGCCCTCCTTTACCCTTCCATACACTCCTCTTTCCCATCTCAGACTGACTAAGGACCTTACTGCTCCACCTAGACGTCCCTGAGTGTAGACTGAGAACCCTTGCCTCAGACCTCACCTCATAAGCTATAAACTGGAAGTTCTCCAAATCTCTGTTATGTAAAGAGACCCATGACCCATGTGTCACAGGGCTGTTGTACAAAAAACCAAAATAAAATAAAATAAAATGATCTAGAGAAAGAACCTTAGTTAGCATCGTTCTCTGGCATAAGCAAAGACTTAATTAAAACGGCCATGCACTTTATTATTATTGTTGTTGTTGTTGTTGTTGTTAATTTTTTGGTTTTTCCAGACAGGGTTTCTCTGTGTAACCTTGGCTGTCCTGGACTCACTTTTGTAGACCAGGCTGGCCTCGAACCCACAGCAATCCGCCTGCCTCTGCCTCCCAAGTGCTGGGATTTAAGGCATGCGCCACCACGCCCGGCAAACTTTTTCTTTTTTATAACAAATGGCTTTTTTGCTCCTTGGACTCCAGTCTTCCACACCTGTTTTTTTCTAACTGCCGGGGTCAGGAGCAACCTTCTTAGGAAGAACGATCGGATAGTCTGACTTCAACCCCTTCCTAAAGCACCATTTATTGAGGTACGCTCCATCAAAGCCCACATTTTCCTTTAAATAACTCCCGACCCTGGCTGGACACCTGTAACTCTCTGCCCTCAGCAGTTGCCCCAGCACCATCAGTTTGCAGACTCAGTTTGGAGCAGAGCCTCTCAATTGCAGCACTGCCAGATCACTTCATTTGAGGGTTCCCTGAGCCCTGAGGACTCAGATGCTATCTACTCACCAGAGGCCAGGAGCGATCTATATCTGAGCCAGGAATAATAACCCATCATTACTTCTACTGGTCTCCCAAAACCACCACAAGATGCCCCTAATAGGGCAAAGTTATTTTCAGTTGAGTACCTTCCCCCCACACACAGTGACTTTCCTAGTACCCCAAAAGCTCATCCTGACTCTCACAAACATTTTCCACACAGCATCATGCAAGCTGTTGAAACCCAGGTCTAGCTGCTCTCTAGAACCTTCTGTTCCTCCATTGTGTGGAAATGAGTGCTAGAGTTTGGTCGTAGGCTTAAGGATAAATGTTAAATCCACTTAAGGATAAAAGGAAGAAAAAAAAACACTAAACATGAACTTTGGTTTCAAGGGAACTTCTTTCTAAAGATACATAAGTGCTGGGGAAGGCTCCTAGCACATTAAAACTGACAGGCTGTGTTTTTGTGTGTCTGGAGGGGATGTGGAGGGTGGGGACAGAGTGGAGCAGCAAGACCGGGTCCCATCTGGTCATGAATCAGAGGCCTAGTGGCTGGAGGCTATTCCAGGGCAGATCAGTAAAGCCTTTCTGAGGCCTTGTTCCCTGTTCTCAAGGACAAACCATGTCCCTCCCTCCTTTCAATGCCACCCTTGTCTAAAGCCTGGAGACACATTTGGCAGTGTGGGCCTTAATGATATGTTTCTACCTCTGTGCTCCTTTTCCTCTATCTCTCTGCTGCTTATACGGCTCCTGCCTCCAGCCATGGCATTTCAGACAAAGGGTGTCCTCACAAAACAGAACTTTCACTCATAAAACATGACCAAATTCCAGGAGACTAGTGTATTTGGAGGACAGGAATCATCAGGGGCTGAAAAGAACTAGTGACAGTTTATTTCTGCAGAATCACTCAAGACACTCAGTCCTTACAAGAGTCACATATTAAATTACGAATGAGGTCACTGATGGCCAGGGCTCAATGTAGGCAAAGCTCTGGTCACCATAGCTGAGGACCCCAAGCATCTAGCTGCTGCCTTCCAAAATCTTTACTTCTCCTTAAAGAATCTGTAAGCTGGAAAATACAACACATAGTCTTTTACTATTTAAAATACAATAATACATGCTAGTGTACAAGTAATTTGAAGACACAGGCCCCCAAGCCCTGAATAGCGAGGTCGGCTTCAGCATGGAGTTGAGAAGTACTTTCACTTTGTCCAAATTTCAGCTCCTTTTAATGTTTGTCATTTTTTATTAGTGTGTGGGTTTTACAAGCTGGAAAACCTTTTTAACATTTAAGTGTTTTCAATAAGAACTAAGAAAACAAGCTAACCCGTCTCTCTTAAAAAAAAAAAAAAAAAAGATGTTCCAGGTCCACAAATGGCTGGCCACATTTTAGGGAATGTGGGTGCCTGTAATCACTTTGGTGTTTAAATACTTTATGAGTTCACACAATAACGAGGTCATGTGACCAAAATGGCACAGCCAAGACTGACCACAGAACACTAACTGCCTATTAGCAGATGAGCCAACTTTGTGCTCTGCTAGCAGGCGTCATAAACTTCAACCCACATCAGATGCGCCTCATAAGATAGACAGGGGCGGGGCGCAGAGGGAACACACATTTGAACTTCCAGTTTCCCCTGTCAGTGGACTCCAGTGATCAACCTTCTGTTTTCCTTCCATCATGCATAAGGGAGGGCACAGACTCTGTTCTGGTGGGACCATATTCTTTACCATCTCCCGCAAACCACATAGACGCACCTTATGATGTCTCTCCAGGGAATCTGAGAAGCAATATTACCCTCTGAAGATATGTAGGACAGCAGGCACGCTCACCTCATCCCACAGCGAGATCCTGAGATCAAGATGGGAAATCTGAGCCTCAATGAGGTAAAGTCTGGCTTTGAAGTGTCTTGTCATTGCCAGGGCCCACCTCATCTCACATTTAGACTGGTGAAACGGCAATCTTTGACCCAGAGCTCTCTGCCTTCATTTAAAACAAAAATTATTTTCAACTGAGCCCAAACCAATAATTTATTGCTAAGCCGCCTTGAGCTAACATCATTCTTTTATGGAATATTTGTGTGACTATCAGAATGATTCTTGCCATAGGATTTTTAAAAAAAGAAAAGAAAAGAAGAAGTGATGAGGGAGACAAAGATGGCTTAAGGGGTGCCTTTTCTGATATGTAAGTTAAAATATAACAGGATCCAGCACTCAGGAGGCAGGGGCAGCCGGATCGCTGTGAGTTCGAGGCCAGCCTGGTCTACAAAGTGAGTCCAGGACAGTCAAGGCTACACAGAGAAACCCTGT
Source organism: Acomys minous (assembly GCF_964271855.1). Taxonomy (NCBI): domain Eukaryota; kingdom Metazoa; phylum Chordata; class Mammalia; order Rodentia; family Muridae; genus Acomys; species Acomys minous. Next base: position 149,655,279 of record NC_140483.1, on the reverse strand, counting down.
CTCAGAAAATCAAAAAACAAACAAACAAACAAACAAAAGAAAAAAAACAGGATCAAGACTAATATCCAAAAATTAGCAAATGAAGAATTCCAAGCACTCTAAAATGAAATATACGTAGTTATGGATACAGCTTCCTAATACAAAGGCAGAGAACAGGGTGCTAGTCTGGACAACCAGGAAAAGAAGCAACATGACATAGGTAAGGAGAGTGGGTTTAATATTCAATATATCCTCGAAAAAGGGTTTCTTTGTGTGGCCCTGGCTATTCTGGACTCTTTGTAGACCAGGCTGACCTCAAACTCAGAGATCCACCTGCCTCTGCCTCTGCCTCTCGAGTGCTGGGATTAAAGGTGTGCACCACCACACCTGGCAGTATTGAATATTCTTAAGGCTGGGTGTCATAGTACACACCTATAAAACCCAGCAACTGAGACAAAGAAGTAGGAGAATCAAGGTCAACCTATAAGTCAAAACCAGACTCTATCTAAAAATAACAACAAAAACCTAAAACCAAACAACACCAGCAGAATGCTCTGAAAGACCTAAGATTTTGTAGGGCTGTGGTGGCCTACACCTTTAATCACAACAAAGGCAGATCGACCTCTGAGTTCGAGTCTAACCTGGTCTATACAGAGCAAGTTCCAGGGCATCCAAGGTTACCCAGAGAAATCCAGTCAGAGGGAAAAAAAAAAACCCAAAACAAACAATCAACGAAACAAAGAAACAAACAAAACCTGAAGATCCTACAGAGGTCCTTAGCAAAGATTAACAGGACCTCCTCCTAGCTCCACCTACCATCTGGAATTCGGGAAAGATGCAAAAAGCCGTTTCCTTACCTGTAGAGTAAGTCGGGCTAAAGAACATGACAACTATGTAGTCGCAAATGTCAGAGTCTCCTTGGAGAACAACGGAGAACACTCGCCAATCTTCATCAGAGGAAAGTAATACAATGCAACCTGTGTCCTGGAGATTACAAGGCAGCCTTAAGGAGGCCTTCTGGAGGAAGGGAGGGTGGTGAGACACAGGAAGCCAAGGCTGAGACAGTTTCTAGGGACGAGATAAAGTAAGTCTGGTCTGGGAAGGTGCACTGTGGTGAAGAAGAAAGGTCACGCCTGTGGGATATTTAGAAGGGAGAAGCTAACGTGGTTGAACTCCATCTAATAACCAGGTCACCACTTTCTGACCTGTCCAGAGTAACTAATGAGATGTGGCCAAGCTTGATTTTTTAAAAAAATGTATGTCAAGCACAGTATGTTCTTCATAATAGACAAAAATAAAAAATAAAAAAAAATTACGCTTTTAACTGAATTTGAAAGGATAGTTTGAAATAGTTCAGGAAGATAGTCAAAAGTGCACCAGCCTATAAAAACGACATTCTCTTGTGTTTAAGTAGAAAGCAAAAGAATAAAGTAAACCGGTATTGTGTCACAGAAGCACAGCATAAGTTACACACACACACACACACACACACACACTTTAAATTTTGTAGCAGCCATTATTTCATCAATTAAGATAAAAACATATAAAATATATTTTCTTTTCCTGGTGAGCTTCAAAAATATTTCAGACTTAGAGTAGCATATCCACTCAGACCTGGCACACTTCAAGTGCCCAAGAGACAGTCGTGGCTCAGGGCCACCATTACGGACACACTAGACTGATGACGGCCTTGAAGGATCCTTTTGAACAAGGCACTTATTCATAGGTACTCACTTTGCAATAGTCACCTCAGACAGCTGATGCTAATCTAATCATATCTTGCAATAGACTGTGAGGCCTGGAAAACCATCCCATTCCCCTTAGGATAATGAGCAATAAGTTAAATATCCTGCCAATTTTCTTTTTAAAAAAAAATAGCATTTTATTTCATGGACATTGAACTATTTTATGCATCCTCTGAAACAGTGACACAAAGGTCTTTTTCAAAGCAATGCATACGGCCATTCCATTGCCTAGCTGAACTTTTCCAGAGTGTGCCAAGCCCCAGCACTGATCCAATTGAAAACAATCTTTGGCCAACAAGAGCTGCTTGTAGAATTTAGCACCTGGCTTGATTAGCAGCACTCACTGTGGTACTCAGGAGCAGAGCGTAGGCCGAGAGCCCACCCGCCAGAGTTTGGATCCAGTCTTTTCCTACAGAACAATTGCTTGGACTCTTTACTGTTATGAACTGGAGACAGAGATGAGGAAGGGTTGAGACCGGTTCTCACTGTATCACCCCAGTCTTCCTCTGCCTTCCATTTGCTGAGATTAGCAACTTGCGCCTGCACGCCCTGCCAGCTGCCTTGATAAGACAGACAACTGCTCTGCGCCTCCATTTCCTCTCCTGTAAAAAGTGGTAAACAGAGGAGCATGCCACAGGCTTGTCATGGGATTAAATGAAGGCATATGTGAAAATTCTCCGGACACACAGTCTCATCAATAATTCTTCGCCTTTCATGGACATATAAAACCCTCCAGAAACACCAGTGTCACACATCTCAATCTCATCCAGGTTTCCAGGCAGCTTTGCACAAAGTGCCACAAGTAGCCTGGCTTCACATCCTCATCTTGGCCCATAACATAATACACCTGCACCCCTGTACAAGCTACTAAAGCTCTGAGCCTCTGCTTTTTCTCAGCTGCAGGGGAGGCACATCTCTCACATGCTAAGTAAGAATAACAAAACAGCTGAATTTGCTGCACGATACAGAGAGGATTACACTGGGCAAGCAGGATGACAGGTAAGCTGGCTAGGCATGAAAGGTGTCCCATGTCAGTTATCCCAGGTGGCCAGAGGCAGGCTTAAGGGCTACATGGTGAGGCCACATATCCAAAGAAAGAAGGAAAGAAGTGAAGAAGGAAGGGAGGAAGGGAGGGAGGGAGGGAGGGAGGGAGGGAAGAAGAAAGGAAGGAAGGAAGGAAGGAAGGAAGGAAGGAAATACAATTTCTGTTCTTTCCCAAATATAAGTAGCATTTTCTCTCTTGTTTCTCTATCTGGGCCCATTGTTGCTTTAAACCCATAAATTTGGGGCTGACCTGAAAGACCCCACTTCTGAGTGGACTAAAGGTACAGAGACACAGTTATGACACTACTGGCTGTTTCCAGGAGTGACTGCAAATTGTTACTAAGCTCTTAGTAACGACTCCAATCCTCCTAAGCCTCGGCAAGTCATCTCAGCTCCCAGTTCCAAGGACTAGTCTGAAGAGCATGGAGATTTCCTTCCATGGTGATGCATCCTCACAAGGTTAGAGGATGTCCCCTGAATATCCCCCAACTTCCTGTTAAAAGCCTAGGAAGCATCCGTCCTTTGTGGGTGAGTCATCTATGGTACATTGGAAAGAGCTGGTCAGAAGACAGGGTTTAGGTCTCTGTGCTGGAATTCAACCAGCTGTCTGACTTTGGGGAAGTTGCTTGACCTCTGTGGGTCCCAGAGAGTTCTTGTTTCATTGGCTCACTGTGGAGTGTGCATTTATGTAATGTGGCTTGAAAAGTCCTGTTCTCATTTACCATGAGACTTGAGGACCAATGTAAGGTGTGGCTTTATCTAAACCTCCCTTCCCTCTTCTTATGCTTTGGTAGTATTATTTTTAGGATTGGGAAGAGATAAAGGAATTCTTGCCTTTATATCTATCACCTGTGTCATCCCCTCTTCTCTCACCCAGCTCCAAAGTCAGTAACTGGAGATCCAGACCTCTGAAAGCAGGAAGAGGATGAGGCCAAGGCAAGAAGCCTGGGGCCCAGATGACTCACAGCTGTGGAATCCATTAACTGTGGAATGCTCCCTGCCTTCTCCTCCACAGCAAGTGTCTGGGTTAGCAAGGTGCAGATGACTGATAAAGGAAACAAGCACTTTTCTTTGCAGGCCCAAATTAATTTCTGTCTGCACACATATATGCACACACGTGTGCCTCCAACATCTGCAGAACACACTCTTCTATTAAGTTGTATGAAGACAAAAGATGAATTGTTTGGGAAAAAAAATATGTTTGATAAAGTACAGCATGCTTTCCAGTTGACTTTTTCTCCATTGGCATTTGCTAAATTAAACCTTTCAAATCTTCAAATAGGAGTAAATTTTTAAGAGAAAGGGACTAAGTGGAAAGTGGGAATTCTTAGCTCCTGAAAGTCTGCAAGATTGTCTAGATGTTGGATTGTAGGATTGTAGTGCTGGTGGAGGAGCACAAGGCCATGCAGACTGTATGAAATGTTAACAATGCCAGAATGCTTTGTTTAAAAAAAAAAAAAAGACGGTCAAAAAGCCTAAAGCTAATAAGCTTGCATTACATGCTCATACAGAAAACTCCTTAATCTTCTGTCTGAGTTGCTCTTTAGTTAAATGGATGCCAGGATTACAGAACAAGAGTAAAGGACCTCAAAGGGGACATTCCAAATACCTTGTGCCTGGATTTTCTCACACCACGATACATATTAAAGTTCTATTAAACCAGCTGCTAATAATTTTCAAATGGCTCATTAGTTCTACCCATGACCTTGGGCCGCTACCAATTTCAAACCTTGTCTTCAAGTCTTAATCAACAATCTTGACTGGAGTCTTCTTCTCAGAAGAGCAAATGCCTTGAGAGAAGACTGTGGGCTGCACAGTCTTCACTATCTGAGATTTGTGCAATACGGAATCTTAACCTAAAAACCCCAATCTTCCTGAAAGGAAAGCTGAGAGTTCCTTCTCTAGAGAAAGGTAACAAACTAAACTTTGCTCTGTTTATAAAGAAAATTTGTTTTTTCTTTCATTCCCGCCTCCCACCCCTCACCCCCTTTGTTTAGCATCAGAATGCCTAGATGGCTCTCTCAGGATTCTGGAAAATTCTACTGAATGTGCTTCATCAACAATGGGAATTTATCCAAAGGGAAAAAGCAAAAGAAATTCCAGGAAAATATACCCTCACCTCCTTCAGATGAATCTAAGAAAACGTCACCTTTTCTATAACCAAGGGCATAGAGAAAGGAAGAGCTCATAGGGATGATTTTATTTTCAGATGTGATTTATCGAAGGAACTGAAGACGGCTCGGGGAGAAATCAGCACTCTGAGTGGGACCGAGCCAAGACCAAAAGGAATGTCCTTTTCTTGGGCTTGGAAGAGAACATAGTTTTCTCTCTTGTGACCGTCTTAACTTCAAAAGCAGAAGTAAGCAGTGCCGTTCCATGCAGAGCTCTTCTGGCTTTGTTTCCACTCTTTCCACAGAGAAGAGGAAAAGTGGCCCATTGGGTGTCCCCACCAAAAGAGGGGGAAGACACCACCACTGTTTCTTAACTTTCAGGACATTGATAACTCAGAGGAAACAAGAAAAGAGATGGATCAGAGATTGTTCTGGAATTAAACATTAGATTAAAAAAAGATATCAAGAAATTACGAGATTTCAAGAAATGTTCAGAATTTCCGAGTGGCAAAAAGCAAAGGTCCTGTGGTTTGTGTCTAAGGAAAATGTTCTTTGCTACTTTGATTCTCTTTTTGTATTTTTGTTCCAGGAAGACAACTCTTCTTCAATTGGTGAAAATTCCAATTAATCTTTCCTTTCCTAGAAATCCATCACCTCCCTCCTTTGCCAAATACACTTTCTGTTCCACCTCTGACTTTTTATTAATGCTCACCAAATTAGCTAAAACTCTTGTACTAGCCACATTCTTTGTTAAAAGCAAAAAAAAAAAAAAAATTATTCGCTCAACTTCAAGGATATAAATAATTTTTTTAAAGGACGCCACTTAGTCTTCAAGAATAAAAATGAGAAAGTTGCCTGGATCATCTCTTTGTTCACTGTGCTGGCGTGTTTCCAGGCAGGAGAAGGCAATAATCTCAAGATAATTGAACAACTTAGTCCCTTACGTGCTCCCCACCATGCAATACTGTTGAGTGTGACAGCATGATGCAAGTGACATGGAGCTTTAGTGCAGAGGACAAAGGCAGGGAGTGACCTGGAGAATTCCTTACCAGAGCTTATGCCCTCTGACCTAGTCACATTTGGCTACCCAAGGCATGCACCAGAGCTCTGAAGATAAGCCTGGGTGCATCACTGGGAATGACGATCTTTTCTTTTCTTTTCTTTTCTTTTCTTTTCTTTTCTTTTCTTTTCTTTTCTTTTCTTTTCTTTTCATCTTAAATGGAGTTTAGCTCAACCACAGAAGGTAAAGGTGGAAACCTGGAGCCAGGCAAGGCAATGTATGCCTGTAGTCTCAGCACTTAAAAGTCAGAGACAGGCACGGAGGTGTGGGGGTGATCCTCAAGAGTTTGAAGCCACCTGGGGCTGGAGAGAGGCTTCCGAGCCAGCAGGGGCTACAGAGGAAAACCTCAGCTGAGGACAGAGAAAGAGATTAGCAGATAGATGCAAAGATACAATGCCCTGAAAGACATTTCATGTGGTAACTCGGTATATACCCCAAAAGAATTCTAGAAGATATTTTGGAAAACTGCAAGCCAGTATTCTTGGATGGGGCACTGCAGATATTACTGAGTTTATGCTTGGAACTGTTTTGTTCCGTCCACACGCAGAGCAATATAGAAGAGGGCACGCAGATTCGTCAAAGCCAGGAAAGCCATTTTTACATCCGTTACTGCCCAAAAGAGCAATTCTATCACAATATTTTGTAAACTGGGGGGGGGGGGGGGGCAGAAGCTCATCTACGAATGCTCAAGTTAGTCTATGAGAAGGGCTAGCCTGAGACTCTGGTGCGCCAATCAGAAAGGTGATGGAGGAATCCGAGACCAACGCGGAAACTCTCTGCAGCCCAGAAGATGAATTCTCAAAGAAATGGTCACATCTATTACTAGTCCATAGATGCCACAGTCACCCCCACATCTTAATCACCTGAGCCCAGCAAGAGTGACTGAGAGGACAATCATGATGTCCAAGCAGCTTTATTTGAGGGAGTCAATCGCCAGCAACTAATGATTAGATAAAAAGCCAAAGAGAATACACCACAATGTACCATTTCTAGGTGGGCAGCTAGTTTACATGTGGGTGGGTTCAGGCATAGATACTAGGTTATAAGGGTCTGGAATACAAACTAGGTTCTTCATGTCTCTAGAGCCAACATATACCACAAACCTGGAAAGTGGAAAATACCCAGTAAACTCCTTTCAGTGGTTGGGGGACAGGACACAGAGCATCTGCCTAGCATGCATTGGTCCTAGTTTCCAATCCTGTCACAGACTTTAAAAAAAAAAAAAAAAGGAAGGAAGAATGAATGAAAGTAAAAAATGAATATGAATGAACGAAGGTGAAAAACAAATTAGGCTTGTGTCTTGCTTTCAATAACAAGGAACTCAGCTTCCTTTCTTAAAGTAACCAGGCAATGTTGAATTAGAGATGAACGCGGCTGACAATCATGGAAAAGGTACTGACTGCTGTTCCCCACTAAGGTGCATCCATTTGTCCCATTTGGCTGGGCTGGCAACAGAACTGGGGCTGGGCAAGGCAAGGCCATAGAAATACCAATAGCAGAGACAAAGCAAAGAACAGGGCATGGGACACAGCCTGATAAAGTTCTCCAGCCTGGTTCCTTTTTAACCAGGCGTCATCCCTGTACATTCGCTAGCATGGCTTTTTCCATTCCAACCCAGAAGATGCAGCACTGACAGGCACAGCTGAGCTCCTGGAGCATGAGGGAGCTGGGCGGAGGTGCAAAACCAGAGTTTTACAAAGATGAATAAGGAGGCAATGCTTTTGTTTTCGGAGGCCCCCCACTGAAAAGGGGCGGGGAGGAAAGGTGTGTGTGTGTGTGTGTGTGTGCATGGGGTGAATGTACTGACTTCCACCTTGGTGCCCCATTAGGCCAATATTTTGCAAAACCAGGTGTGTACAATTTGCTTATTAAAGTTCTCACCCTGGGGCAACTGACAAGACTCATCAGTCCTGGAAGACAAGTGCTGTGACCCCAAGGCAAGTTAGCGCATATCCAGAATATTTTAAGCTCGAAAGAGAATCTTTTTGTTCAAGTGAACCGGAGTCATTCCACCAAAACCAACAGACTGGGAGGAAAAGGAACTAAGAGTGGTTTGCTCCCAGTTTTGTGTAAAATGATGGTCTTCCAAAACACAGGGTCAAGGAATGGGGGTTGGGGGTTGGCACAGGGGGAAATCTGTATCTGTGATTCGACAAGAAGTATTTCATCAGAAGGCATAAGCCCTGCAAGGTTTTAGAACCAACAGGTTGCTATTTTGGTTTTCTGTGATACGGTCTCATTCTATAGTCCAGGCTGACCTGGCGATCTTTATGTGGGCTCAGGGTGACCTTGAACTCATGAGGATCTTTTCCCCACTTTGGCCTCCAGAGCTCTGGAGTTGCTGGTGTGAGCCACCACACTTAGCTTGAGCCCAACTGCTTAAGCACCAAGATCATTCAGAAAACTGTGTTACCTTCTCTCTTCTTTGGTTTCTGGGAAAATGAGACACATGGAGAAGCCAGTGCAAATGACCAACACTGCCATTGACCAGGACAGTGGCTCTCAGTCTTTCCTAATGCTGCAGATCCTTTTACAGTTCCTCATGCTGTGGTGACCCCAACCATACCATTATTTTCACTGTAATTTTTGCTGCTGTTATGAATTGTAATGTTACTATCTGATTTCTAATGGTCTTGGTTGACCCCTGTGAAAGGGTCATTTGACCCTAGAGGGGTTGAGACCCACAGGTTGAGAGCCACCGGCCTTGGGAATCTGCCTGATACTTAAAACACCAAATAAGCAAATAAATGAATAAACAAACAAATAAGTAGCCCAGTTCTGTTGCCAGCCCAGCCAAATGGGACAAATGGATGCACCTTAGTGGGAAACAATGCTTTTCCACTATTATCAACAGCATTCATCTCTAATTTGACATTAATGGATTGTTCTACCTGTGAAATGCATCTCCCTCCCTCTAAACATTAGCCCTATTCAGGCCACGGTATTATCAGTTAGGACTTAAGAGGATAATCGTGACACTTCTGGTGGTAGGTATCCTGGAGGATAAATAAAGTCTACATTTACAGCATGATTAGCACATATCTCACATTGTTCTAGACAACTACAAATCCACAGCACCCTAAATTTCCAAGCAAATTGATCCTCTACATCTGTTCTCACAGCAGTTCATCTTTGGAAGTTGGAAAGGGTTTCCAAAATTATATTTAACGTCTTATGAGGGTCTGGTTTCCGGAAAATCTCTGAGCAAAGTTCCCCCCTCTCTGCCCCCCCCACTGCCCCCCCCCATCTAAATTGATGGAATCCAGTATGCTAAGGATAACTCCAAAGGGCCTTCCCAATCCTGGCTGCATCATTCTAACTACACAAAATTTATAGATTCTAGCATGCCGTAAAGCAATCCTCTTCCCTGTGAACTTCTTGATCAACACTTGACTTGCCTCATTAAAATAAATTAGAAGAAGAGAGAAAGGAAACAGCGTACAATGTGCGCTTGACTTTGCTCAACACCCTGAGAGGTTTTATGCAATTTAACAACGTAGGCGCCTTGAGCAAATCTCTTAAATGGTTTTGGACTCAAATTCTCTGGCTATGAAAAAAGATTAAATACCATTCAAGGTTTCTTCTAGTTCCTACAGCCTGGTAACTGCTAGGGGCCCTGAGAAAATACCTCGTGGCAATAAGGTCCCCAGCTCAGCTATGTTAACTCTAGACCCAGAGGTTCTCAACCGTCCTAATGGGTGTGAGCCTTTAACACAGTTCCTAATGGTGTGGTGATCCTCAACCATAAAACTTTTTTCATTGCTACGTCATAACTGTAATTTTGCTACTTTTATGAATTACAATGTAAATATCTGATATGGAGGAGGTCTGGTGGGCCCATAGATTGAGAAACACTGCTCTAGACAGTTCTGCCATCTTTGAGCCTTTTCTCCCTTTCACCTACAGGAAAGAACTCAGAAGCTAGCCTATGAGATCACGTCAGAGAGAGCACGCAGGGGACAGGCAAACTAGACAGCATGGAACAGTGGTGTCTAAGCCAGCACTCAGGGAGGTGGAGGCAGGCAGATTTCTGTGTATTCGAGGCTAACCTGGTCTACAAAGCAAGTCCAGGACAGCCGAGGCTACAGAGAAACCCTGTCCAGAAAAACAAACAAAGATAGCAGGCAAAAGGGAGCTGGAGAGTCCTTAGCAGTGATGGAGAAAGAGCTCATCCTGTTAGCTGATACAGCCCAAGGTGAAGGCCATTACAGGTTCAAACCGCTACTTAACATCCATTTCCTGGATAAGTCACAGGAACAAGCTACCCCACATTGGTCTCTACTTCCCGGTTAAACAATCTTTTTTTTTTTTCTTCCCATTTTAAAACGTTTGGAAATGGGATGTCTCTAAACACATTCAGTAGGAAAGTGTTTGACTAGGGAGTAAATCTGACTTTTAAAAGGGACAGCAACTATGCGGAAGTGCCACCTCCTGTCACTTACTCCCCCCACCCTTCCCCCACCTACTGCAACCTTCTCGGCTTGATCTCCACTCTCTTTCAACAAGCCCAGACAAGGCACAGAATCCCACAAATGAAGCTCCAGGCAGTCTCCACCAATCAATCCCAACTGGCACATGAGAAATAGGAGCTATCTGCCAACACAGCCGAAGTGAAATAAGCGTGGATCCCCAACACAGGAAACTGCAATTCCATTCCGGGTTTCCCTAGCTGACTTTCCTACACCATGGACTTTGGACCAATCACTTAAGCCTTTCCAGAGCTGGATGCAAACCAAAGGGGCTGGGCAGGATGCCTTCCAGGGTGCAGGTAATGAGTTCACACTCACTATTTGATGAGAGCAACTCCTTCCCTTTCAACCCTCTCTCCTTTCTGCCTCTCATAGCTGCCCCTGTTGTGTATTTGGGAACCAGGGCTTAGAATGTGCTCACGGTCTATGTCTGGATCCTCAAGGCGGCGGCAATCCTGGCATTTTATTTTTAAAACCGGGATCCAGTGTCATTGCCAACATGCAGTGGCTTGAATCCTGAGAGCTGGATACCCTTGAGTCATTATCAACTTTTGAAAACAGGCAACAACATTCACACAGCTGAAGAGAAACACTTCAAGCTTTAACATTTGGGCTTGTCAAAATCCTAGTGAAGTCAGGAAAAGAGACAGTCTAAAAAGTGACCTAGCGAAGAAGCGACTCCAACCACTTTCTTACCACCTAGCCATCACCTCCTTTATTAATGCTGAGGCAAGAGTCCTTTTGCAGCCTGTCAAACTAAAACCAACAATCCCACTTCTTCTTGCCTAGGTGTTATGTGTTAGTTATTATTTAATTTTAAAAACAATCAAGTTTGTTATTTTATTCAAAATAGGCATTACACACTTTCTAGACTACTTTGTGCTTACTTTACCTTCTTCTGGGAAACACAAAGCCTTCGTCTGTCTAGATGAGGAAACTTCCAGAGAGCAAGTCATTCTGAGAACATGACTCTTTCTGGCCTCCTCTCGTCAGGGGCTGGAGTACAGGTGGGAACTGGAAGCTCTCAGGCATTGAGTGGGCTCCAAAACACCAAGCAATCAACATCATTCCCGTGTGCAGGATGGCCATTTCAAGTTGTCCTGTTCTCAAATCCTGAGAGTCTCATGGGCTCTGTCTGCACCATATGCCCAAGGAGTGACCTCACATAGATTTCGTCTGGAGAATCTGGATGGGGCAGGCTCGTTTGCCACAGTGATCTGAGTCACAGCTCAGCAACATGTCAGGGTTAACAAGATCACATGTTCAGCTGCCACTTAAAGCCTTGGAGGCACTTCAACCTCTTAACTTGGGTAAGCACTAGGAGCCTAGCAGGTAGTGTCCAACGCCTCAAAATAACTTTAAACTATACTCCCTTCTTGGAACATCTAAGCATGCCAAGGGCATGACGAGGAGTTCTTGGGCTACGATTACTACTTTTCTGTTACTAAAAATGACAGGTAATCAGATAAATTTCCTCAAATTTTTCTATAAAGTCCTCCTCGGTTGTTTCTCCTCTTCTAAAACATTCTTCCTATCTATCCCCTATGAAACTCTTAGCGTTCAAACAAAATATGTAGAAGAGCCATTCCTCTGATAACACATTCTCTATGGCTAACTCACTATACTGTGAACTTGGAGTTTTATGACTGAAATGAATTTTATGGGTTGATAATATGTAAAAAATAATAATCCCCCTTATTCTCTCAGGTAGCCATTGTCCAGTCTTGTACCTCAGTGATTTCCCTTCTACGTGAGATGAATGAAAGCACAATACGTTCTAGGAGATATGTTGGTTCTGCCCACTGCTTTGATGAGGCATTATCTTCCTCTTTGGGGCAAGGTTTACTGAGCTGTCCCAGTCAAGTCACTGTGCCCTAAGCAGCACAACTTCATATCAGGCATATTATTGGTCCTACATCATGCTGACCTTGCAGCCAGGGTCACTCACAAATAGGTCAGTGAACAGTGGCTTAAGGTTAGAGGCAACAGCTTCAGACCAAGCCAGTCTGAAGCTATATGGAGCAAGTCCTTGGTCAACAAGTGCATTTCTTTATTAATAGAAAAAAAATGTTTTTACTTGGGTAAAGCAATAGCAATTTCTTTGTATTTAAATATTAACATAATGACTTTCTTTTGTTTCTGCCAAGTGAATTAAAATGAAAAAACATGCATGTACTTTAACTGATGAAGGCAGATTCTGCTGACATGGCCTTCATGGTGGGAAGGATGGGCTAGGGCAAAGGAGGATGATGGAAAAGATGGAGCTTGACAAATGAATAGTCTGCCACTAAAACACTAAAGTAACATTTTCCAAATGTAAATCATTCTATTCAGTACCCTTAAGGGGCCCTGAAGGGACTACATTCCTGGGGAAGAAAAGATGTAAGCCTATTATTCCATAGCTCTAATGACTATCAGCTACTGTCCTTTGCCTACTTCTTGCATGCAATCCGCTCAAACACAGTGGCTGCATCTCTCTTTCTCACTGCACAATGACAACTGTGCTCAAGGTCAGAGGAACTCTGGCTCCTACATATTCTCTGCTCCTAGTCTATACCCAATGAACCTAAAAGCCCAGTTTCAATAAATCCGTTCCGTTCTAAGTTCTCAGAATAATTCTGAAGATCAACCAGGCTTAGCAATCACAATTTCATAGTGACTTTTTAAAGGGCGATGCTCACCCTTCCCCTGACAAGTGAGTGCTTGCGGACATGCATATAAACACACAAACACACACACACACACACACACACACACACACACACACACACACACGGTTCCTCACACGTTTTCCTCAAGAGCAACGAAGAAAGCAGAATTGCTTTTCACTACCACTCAAATAGCCACAATTAGCAGCCTAGGCCCACAGAGTCTTCACATTCTCAAGTTCTTAAGACAAACAACTGTATGTCTGCTGTACAGTTTGCTTTCCAGCCCCCATGAGTGCCGGGAGCTCCTCTACCCATCTCAAAGAATCCGGGGCTGCTGATTCCAGGTACACTGATGAATAAGTCAAAGGAGCCTCAGACTGAGCACTGGACTCCAGCCAAACTCCAGACAAAAAGATTTACTAATCCCTTGTATACCGTATAAAAATAATAACACAAAAACAAAACCACCTGCCATTAGCCAAATCTAATCTAATCCTTCCTTGCAGTAACAGCTCCACTCACACCACTTCAGTGCTGAACTTGGCCTTGCTAGCACAATAGATGAACTAATGATGCAGGCCTGTGTCCAAGGCACTCTGGGAAAATGCACCCTCCTTGCAGTGAACTCGGATGAAAAGTGAGGATTAAAATCAGAACTAGCAAACAAGCCCTCGAGGAGGAAAATCTTTTCATTGCCGTCCATACACCATTCTGTCTTCCCCATCCAGCGTCAATGTGGTCCCCGGCTTCAGAAAGGCTATTACCCCGCTATTACCCTACCCTCACTTTAATACATACTTTATATTAGAATGCGTTCCAGGAAGCATATGGCAAGAGAACTAGGTCAACCATTAACCAAATAACAGGAAACGGCTCTGCAGTGCACACCCTTCAAAAGCTTGCTTAATGAGCTGGCTCTTCAAAATATGTCCTTCAGTCAGGTTAGAAGTAACAGGATCCATGGGTTTCTTTAGTGCGGCAAGGTCACCTAAGTCCTAGAAGGCTTCTGCACACACTAGACTTTCAACCATCTGAACCGGTCCATTGAAATATTCAAGAACTGAAGTCAAAGGTTCAGAGAAGAATGTTTTCTGGATCCGCTTGACTGCCCGCAAAGAACGTCCACTATTAGCCTTGCTTCTGAGGGCGAGTCTTCCAATTCTGCCAAATTGATGGGAGATAGTACATACTCATCTTTTCTTTCCAGAACGTCTCTCTCTGTGCTCCTTTCAGGCGTCTGCACCACCATTCACACATGACACAATCCACTTGGACTTAACAGGTCAAACAAAGTCTTAGTTCCACTAAAACTACTACTGAGTTTCCTCTAGAATCAATGATGGCCTGGAACGGGTTCATATTCTTGAGTCTCCATTCTTTGCCTCCAGTACTGTGAATCAGTGCTAGAAACACTAACAATGAGCCGAAGGCTCATGCTTAATAAGCCACCATCCTCAAAGTAGTACCCTTCTACAGCTACCAAAGTCCAAACTCTCTTTGGCCTCTTAAACCTAGACTGCTAGCCACACATTCTGACTTCTGAAACATTGTGTAACATGGATTTGTAGATCTGGGTGGTGTCCTTTGATGGAGAACTTACATGTCAAGGTACATCTTCACCAGCATTTAATGCCGTCTGCCTAGTGGGATTTTGTGTCCGCAATCATGGCTAAGAAGAAACAAAAGAGATATGCAATGTGTTTCATAAATCTAGACCTCTGTTTAAAATGCTAGGTTTGGCTTACTGACCCGACATAGAGTAGATGCAGCGTCTCCTCTAGGCACTACTCAAGACGTCAGTGTAACAGAGGTGACCATGGGAGACTCCAACTTGCCTTCCAGTAGCTTCTAGTCTAGTCTTTTCAGCGGCTGATGAAACACAGCTAACTGTTGGCCATCGAGGCTTATTTTGCCAAATGTTAGCTAACTAATGTAGTTTTCTTTAAAACGAGTCACTGAGTCTTCAAGGAGCAAGATCAGAAGGAACAGTACACTGAGCCAGAGGCCAAAGCTAAGGGGATTTGAAGAGACAGTAAGAATTTTAAGTCGTTCTGGCTAACCACATCTCCCAGTTCTGTGCTTAGCCTTGGACATTTTCAACTTTTATTTAGAGGTGTTAGTTGAATATGTAGCAATAGTAAAAAAAAAACCAAAACAAAACAAAAAACCAGAATCCAATATGTAGAATTAATAAATAATCTACAGCAGAATGTTTAAGATAATGCAAATGGAGGTTGTTACTATTCTTTCCCTTTCCAGATTTCTCAAGAGTGCACTGTCTGTTACTACTCAGAGACATTGCTGGGCCCTGAAGCCAAGAAGTTAAATGTTTATCAATTTCACCAGTGCTGGCTTCAAGGAGCCCCCTGAAGGGGGCTTCATGGGCAACTCAAGGGCATTCTAGTTCCAAACCAGACAGGCACTGCTTAACGGTGCTCTGCCTATCATTTTATAAAGATCTAAGGATGAGAAGAAAGGGAATTGCTGTTTTTATGTGCCTACTATATATCAGGCTCTGCAGTGGAGATTTATATTCATGATCTCGTTTCTTTCCCCCCAAAAGAACCTTACAAACTGGATTTTCTCTTTCGAGATAAGGGAATTGGGGATCAGACACTGAATCCTTCACTCAAGGTCAGTCCACTACTGGCTGTCTCTGAGGCCTAAGATCTCTATCCATACCACAGTCCTCACTGCCAAGGTCTCCACGGGGCTCCAGAAATGGATTCCCTTCTATTTGGCCTTCCTCAGGTGAACCAGACAACAGCCCATCCATCCCTCATGAGTGCACAATGCACCCCACATAATCTCCAAGACCCTCGCACGTCTTTCTCAGAGTACCCACACACATGTTGGGTCCTGATGGCAAAGGTTCTGAGCTGCTCTTGAGATGCAAAACAAGACGAACCCTGTGGGTGCTCCTGTCAACTGTCTGTCCTTACTCATCAGTGGGAGCATGCCAAGACCTGCCTAGAATGACGCAGGAGAGGTCACCATGGGTGATCCCATACCCCTCCAGATTGCTACAAAATAACAGCTCAGTGCGGAGACAAGCTGATCCTTGGAAGGCTGCCAATGTTGTTTCACAGGAATCAAAATTCTTCAACTCCTTGCATCCATCAACCTCAGAGTCAAGCTCAAGAGGCGCAAAAAGAAGCTGAGGGTCTAAAGGTTAAAGGACTAGGAATCCATGGAGCCAATCTATCTTGGAGGCCTCCTCTTCACTGTGGCCTCTGGGCGTTCCATTGTAACGCTCTAAGGAAACAGAATGCTCTCTTTTCCTCATCATCCCCATGTTCCGACTGGAGACACTTAAACAGAGAAATACTGATGAGGTTCACAGTTATGAAAGACTCAACTTAGGCCACTAAAACAGACCTGACAACCGCACTTCTAGCAGCTCCATGGACGGACCCCAGAAAGATGAGGCTGCTACAATGTTGATACTGAACAAGCAAACCCCAAGTCCCTACTTGGGATGGAGATGTGGCTAATTTTAAAGAGTGACATTGGAAGGGATACGGCTGGGACTTATCACAGGCTTAATGCAACCCTCACATCTACAGCTAGGATGTCTTCTCACCAATGGAAAGTGAGTGACCAGGTATCTGGAAGGAGGAATTGGCTCCTATGTTGAGGTCCCCCTGCCAACTATCCAGTCCACTCCAGTGTCTGAGTCAAAAGAGTCCCAGCGTTGGTCAATAGACAAAGATATTCTCCTTTAGGAGCCTAGGATGAAAGCTTTTGCAATGCTTCTACAGTTGAGTATCTGAGGTGAGTATTTATTCAAAAGTGCTGGGAAAATCCCTCTGAGCGGACAGCAGAAATTGAAAGGGCTCCTGGTGATTACAGACCAGTCAGCCATGCCCCTTCCTGGGGAAGCTATAGGCTACTCCATGCCTTGAATACACACCAAATACAGTGACAGACATTATTGTTGTTGGGGATCATACAGCATGGTGAATCCGCTCTCCCTCATCTCAGACAACTGTGAAGTCCACTGACTGTCCGGCAGTGTATACTCAAGAATGTCAAGGTTTCCTCCTGGTGGCCTGATGTACTTGCTTATCAGTGTTCAAGTTTAACCGGAGGGAAACAATGTACCCCCTCAAATTGTGGATGCTTCCTTTCCAGAAGAGCTAGACAGTCCTGATGGCTCTCTCCAGCTACATAGCAATTACGTAATTGCTAAGCTTCTACAGAATCACAGGAACCCATTCCCAGCCTTCTTACGGACTACAGCTGCAACACAATGTTCAGAGATGATTGCAGCCTTTGAATGGACGGCCAGTCTCAAAGCGGAGCACAAAGGGGCCTACAATGGGATTCCATCTCAAGCACAAAGAGGCCCCTGCCTAATGAAGCCCTGTCTCCTCCTCCCAGTCTGTGTAGTGAACTCTTCCCTCTTCCCACCCTACATGAGTGTGGACCGTGCCTTACTGTTTACAGTGACAGGTTCCAAAAGAGGCAGAGACACCAGCTGAGGTTTTGCCATGGACCATACACAAGGTAATCATTTAACACGTAACGCGAAAGCTCCAGAAGAGGACAAGAGGCGAAAGGGGTGGAAAGCATCTCTCTAGGCTTCCTGCACTGGCATGAAATGACTGCTTCCTCTCCTTCTGCCAGCTCCAATCCTTCATGTTGACATTACACATCCTGTACTGTAGATCCACCCCCATGCTGCCGCTCGCCCGGCTGAATTATCTCCTGCGTCACAGCGGTGAGAACAGAACTGCTGGCTCGGCAGACCTGAGAGCACCATTTCAATGCTTAATGCATTCAGCGACTGGACACATTACCAGTGCAGTCAGGGCGGCTGGTTTGTGGTACTCTCCGCAGCCAATGCAATACTGGACCTAACCTTCTGCTAACCAGATGGTCTGTTTGCCCCTTGGGACCAAACCATTAAACTTTACTTTATTAAATTCCATCCAAATGTGGGGACAGTTTACAGCAGCGTGTCTGGTTCATCTCCAACAGGGTTGCTAAGATGAAAATGACCTAAAAATAACTGGAAACTCTACTTCACACCAACAGAGAACAAGATCGTTTGGAGTAAATATTTAAATGATCTGCCAGATTAGAAACCACAGCAGCGCTGACTACATGGTTAGTAAACTGTATTCCGTATGTGTGTGTATGCACGCATGTACATACATACATATGCTCGCACGCGCGCGCACCCACACACACAGGTAACGAAATGAATGAATCTATAGAAGAATCCACTACCCACAACCAGGGCCACCCTGCACCATGCCCCAGGCTCCAGGCTATTTTAATGTGTCTGAAGGCGCCATCTCCAAAGGACCTAAACACAACTCTGATAGGCCAACCCCTGAGGTCAACCATCTAGGCACACTGCAGGTGGGCCTGTTACTGAAAAGAGGCCCAAAAAATATTTCATGAATGGGTATATGCGCATGCACAAATTTCTTTACAAGTAACAACTTCCATGTAACACATCTCATTGCAATGGAGACATTAAATTCTTTCCATCTCTATCATCAACCCATAGTGAGGCATGTAAACCAGGCCTCAGATGAATGGCAAGGAGTGAGTCATCCACACCAGCATCCTTGGTGGCCACTAATTCATCATTGCAAATGAACTGCGGGAGTGGCCACTTGTTGGGTACCTGGCAGGGTGCTGGGTTCTTTACATACATAATGCCTCTTAGCTTTCACCAGAGAGAATGGAATTCTCTAAAGATAAGGAACAAGAAGACTAGGGGCCATTAGGATCCTGACCTAAATTCACAAATCTAGAAAGTAAGTCGTAATAAGGGCATGAATTTAATTCTTAGTTCCAAGTCAACTGCTTTTCTCCACAGTCACAGGTAAGCAGGCATCCTGTAACAGGTAATTAACTGAATACCTGGGAAGGTAATGGCCCTAACCTAAGGTCCAAGGCAAGTAGTAAGCCTTTCCACTTTTAGTCTTTTAGGTGTGATACACATTTGAGTTTCAGCACCTACCTTTCCCTCCCATACTTCTTAGGGAATTGAGGGTAACTCTGTAAGAACTACTACTACACGCATGGCTAGATCTTCATTCTTTTAGTGTTAGGTCCGCCATCTATGACTAGCAATCTTTTTTTTTTTTTCTTTTTGGTTTTTTGAGACAGGATTTCCCTGTGTGTAGCTCTGGCTGTCCTGGACTTGCTTTGTAGACCAAGCTGGCCTCGAACTCACAGTGATCCGCCTGCCTCTGACTCCTGAGTGCTGGGGTTAAAGGCGTGCGCCACCACGCCCAGCTCGCGACTAGCAGTCTTTCATCCCCGCTGGTCAGATGGCTCAGAGGGTTTAAGTACTTGCTGCAAAGCCCAACAACAGAGTTTAATCCTAAACCTACAAAGTGGAAGAGATAGAGCTACACACATGCAGGCACAACACTCATGCATATAAAATAAACAAAGCTAAACAAAGTTTGTAAGAAAAGGACAACTCCTTGTTAAATTGCAAACCCGGGACAAATGGCTGAGGTGCCCATTTAATGTATCAAAGTGGACCAGGCCACCAGGTTCTCCCAGCATCCCTAAATCTCTATCTGTTAGAGGGTCCTGCAAGATGGCATACCCCGTCCCCTACCCTGAACTCTCCTGCCCAAGGGGCTGGGCTGCCCTTCCCTATATAATCCAGCCATTTTGGTTACCCGCTGTCTTTGTATCTTTGGGCCTCCTCGCTGCTGCACCTAGCTCCCCTCTCTCCCCCTACATGGCATAGCTTGTGTGGTCATGACCACTCTGGACTCTCCCAAATGTCTCTGCCTCTGCCTATGTTCTCCCGCATTGCAACAATAAACCTTCTCCTCCACCATACTTAGGAGCAGTATTCTCCTTTTCTCTTCCTTCCTTTCTTTCTTTCTTTGTTTCTTTCTTTCTTTCTTTCTTCATTCATCTGATGCTGAAACCCAGGACCAGCCATGTTTCTTTGTTTTTTATTTCTTTTTCTAAATTAGCCCACAAGGTATACTGTGACCTCTATTTTCTCTCTCTCTCTCTCTCTCTCTCTCTCTCTCTCTCTCTCTCTGTGTGTGTGTGTGTGTGTGTGTGTGTGTGTGTAAAGAAAAAAAGTTAATTTCTCATTTGCAAGAATCTTGGAGATCTCAAAGACCAATAAATAAGAACACAGCCACTTTCTCAAGTCACTCTGGACAAAATGCTTAAATAATAACTATAAAGTTTTAAAATAAATTTTTATGACCAAAAATTCTGCTGACATTTGTTTTTCTGGAAAATTCCAAATATAAAAAAGAGAAAAAAACCCATTATGGGTTTGTGTGTGTGTGTGTGTGTGTGTGTGTGTGTGTGTGTGTGTGTGTGTGTGAGTGAGTGAGTGACCAGGACTCACTTAGCCCAGGTAGCCTTGAACTCCAGATCTTCCTGTCAGGACTTCCCAAACCCTGAAGATATGGGCATGCACTACCATAAGCTGTATTGGGTGATTTGCTTTTAAGTGCAAAAAAGCAGTATTCAGTTTTACCAAAGAAATTTAGACTTTCTTCATCTTTGTCACCAACATCCCCCACCACCACCACCACCACGACCCTGCCACCAATGGCCAAAGCAAAGCAGCAGATAAGTGAAGTCTCATAGGGCCCAACCAACACCTACCAATGTTTCTCACATTTTGAAACATCATCTTCCAGTAAGACACTCTAAAATTAGCCTCCGGTAGCTGACATCTCAAAGCATCTGATATTACAGTACATGGTAAAACCAAGTAGACCTGGGCTTTCTAGAACAGACACTTGTTCAGGGAAAACCCAAGGCATTTCTAACCAAGGTCTTAGGGCAGTGCTTAACCTGCCTTGCAATTATTGTCCATGGACAATGCACCAAGGAGGCAACCAACCAGGTAGCCGAAAGAGCAGGACCAGTATTCCCCTGCAGTAAGTACCATTTTTCATAGATGGCAAGACACCTTTGTCAGAATAGTTCAAACAACATCTAAGCAGCTCAAAGTTCACATATATAAGCACTGTACACCTATACCTCTCCGGGGAATAACTCTATGAGGTGTGATAAGCAGCCTCTTTATCCTGCAAATGCCCTCTTGCCAAGAGGGAAAGACATCATTGTCAGTTTGCACCCTTCTCCGGAGGCAGGGTTTGGTAGCTAATGTCTGTTGATCCTAGCACTCAGGAGGCTGAGGCAGGGAAGACTGCCCTGGGTTCCAGGCCAACCTAGGCTACCCACTGATGTCCCTTCTAAAACAGCAATAGTAGTAGTAGTAGTAGTAGTAGTAGCAGCAGCAGCAGCAGCAGCAGCAGCAGCAGCAGCAGCAGCAAAGCCAAAGCAACTGAACACTTTCACAAAGACCTAGAACTGCTGCTGGCTTTCAGACCACCAGTCCACATTGTAGCTGAGTCTCCCTCTGAACAGATGCTCATCACGCAAGAAACAGCAAGAAAAAGTAAAGTTCAGAAATGATGTGGAGGCGAAAGACTGAGTACAGACAACACCGAGTATGGAGGAAGGGAACATGGCAGGTCCCTGGTAGGTCACGGTTTCACTTTGCCAATCAGTGAGAAATAATTATCGTCCACCAGTGCCAGCCATAATCCAGCACTCGGGGACCAGAGGAGAGGCTCAGTGGTCAGGAACACTGGCTGCCCTTGCAGAGGACCTGGGTTCAGTTCCTAGTGATCACATGAGAAGGTTCTCAACCACCTCTAATTCCAGTGTTGTCTTCTGTCCTCCACAGGCACCAGGCAGGCACTCAAACATCACATAAAAACAAATAAGTAAATGATCTTTAAAGAGCAAGACAACTTGGAGAAGAGTTCTGCCCCTCTCAAACAAACAAGCCTCGATTCTCATACATATATTTTGCCCTTATGTCAGTTTCACTATTAGAGATACCACTTGGGCTAGGGAACCATAGGATGGAGAGGGTTAATGACTTAAGCAAGAAGATGCAAGGAAGGAGCAAATCTCAACCTGTACCTACATAGTCCAATATGCTTGACCCACCACACACCACTTGCTTCAGGGAGACCCCTGCACAGAGAAAGGTACTTTTACTACAGAAGTTTGTAATGCTGATGTTATAGAAATGAATGACAAAGCCAGGCGTGATGTCACATGCCTTTAATCCCAGCACCTGAGAGGCAGAGTCAGGTGAGTTCAAGGCCAGCCTGGTCTAAAAAGCGAGTCCAGGGCAGCCAAGGCTACACAAAGAAACCCTCTCTCAAAAAACAAAAAACAAACAAACAAACAAAAAAACATTAAAAAAAGAAATGAACGACAACAAATTCTCTCTCTCTTTCTCTCTCTCTCTCTCTCTCTCTCTCTCTCTCTCTCTCTCTCTCTCTCTCTCAACAGCCCAGTTGCCAGCTCAGATGAACAGAGGTCTAGCCACAGTGTACAAATTTCAAGTGCACCACTTTCCCACATAACTGCACATCCAAAGAGAAAGGCTGCCAAAATGACAATCTGGCCCTATGATTCAGTTTCACAGACATACCCACTTCTGATAAAGGTTGTTGTTTGGATTCCTAGAAATCATTGTCTCTGTTTAGGAGATTAAACAGCAAATAAAACTAGGCATAGAGGCACACACTCGTAATCTCAACACTCAAGAGGTAGAGGCAGGGGAACCAGAAGTTCAAAGTTATCCTTGGCTACACAGAGTTTAAGGCCAGCCAGGATTATAGGAGACTGTGTTTCAAAGACCAAACCAAAACACAGCACACGACAAACAATAACCATAGCAATGAAGCCAGGAGTTCTTGCTCTCTTTGTCTGTCTACATAAGATACACACACACATACATAAGCCGGGTGTGATTGTCAGCAGGCCTTTAATCACTTGGGAGGCAGAGGCAGACGGATCTCTGTGAATTCAAGGCCAGATTAGTCTACAAAGCAAATCCAGGACAGCCAGGGCTACACGTAGAGAAACCCTGTCTCAAAAAACAAACCAAACTAAACAAAAATGAAAACAACCAAACAAAAAAAGATAGATATCTGTATACATAAGATATGTGTATACATAAGAAACATATATATCATATGTAGCCCAGGATGACCTTAATTAAATTCTCTTGCTTCTCCTTCCTCAATGCAGGGATTACCAACATGGGCCACCACACCCAGTTTAAGCAGTGCAGGTGGGAATGAAACCTAGGGCACTGTGTATGCTGGCCAGGCACTGTAGCAACTGAGTCCCACCCCTGCCTGATGTTCTCCTTACACTACAAAAACATACATTTGGGGGAAAGCCAGGAGTATCAGAAGTTTCCCTCTGGAGTTCCTCAGACCTTACTGTTGACACAGCATCATTTACAAATGATTCTCTCACTTAAACTTCTGTTGTATAATGCGCAACATCTTGCCACATGAAGCACATTAAAGCTACTGACAGACTAATATGCTAAGAGAAAAATAATCTGGCCAATTTTGGAATTTTTTATGCTTCAAGAACCTCACCTGCTAGTGTATATGCTCTTCTGTCTTATCTGATCGCTAAAATCTGACGAATACACTTTTCTGTAGGAACTGACACAAGTTAAACGGAGTGCGTGTGGTTGCAGGCAAAATTATACTGTCGCAGGCCTTTCTACAGAGGAAGGGGAGTGATCATGGCAAAGTCGCAAGAGGTGAGACCTCAGGGATTCGCCATCCAGTGCAGCTCTAGGTAAGATCACAGACCTTTACCTGGGCTGAGTTCAGCTCTGATAATTGTAGTTGATGTCTAAAAATGGGGCTATGAATATAAGTATCATGACGCAGCAATTGGGCAATCACAACCTAATTGAGCCCACTGACTAGATTATCTTGTTCCCCCGCCCCCAATAATCACATAACATTTAACACTTGCTAATTTCAGGACCTATGGGTGATGTTCATTCATGACTAACAAGCTGCAGCCACTGGTCAGAAAAAGAACACGCCAATACACGGGGCACCAAGTCAACCACACAGCACGGATGGATTTCACGGCCAGCCAACATCTATTCTTGAACACCTCTCCATTTCTCATCCCTACCAAATTACTAATTGGAGGCACAGGTGTGTGCCTGAAGGACTGACTAAACTTTCAAGTGTCTGGAAGGAGGACAGAACTCTTGTTTTCTTGAAAGCAAGTTGGTTCTTGTCATCTACATGATGTGTTTTTTATTTTTTCATGAAAGGTTGCTTCTGTCTTTTAAAATGTGGTCTTCGGGGCTGGAGAGATGGCTTAGCAGTTGAAAGCACTGACTGTTCTTCCAGAGGTCATGAGTTCAATTCCCAACAACCACATGGTGGCTCACAACCATCTATAATGTGATCTGATACTCTCCTCTGGCCTGCAGATGTACATGTAGTCAGAGCTCTGTGTACATAATAATAAATAATAAATCTTTTTTAAGAAAAAAAATGTGGTGTTCTTTTCTTTACAAGATAATGGCTGATTCCTCTGCCAGACCTGCATACATAAATTTATCTTTTTGCCTCCCTCACACATGTCCCTGAGCCCCATCTCTCTCCCACACTCCATGTTGAGCATGCTTGAAAACTGAATATCTTATGCCCAATTGCCATAGCACCGAGAGATCCAGTGACCCAGTTCACCTTGCTTTCATCAAAGCAGTTCCTGAAGGAAGCCTGGGTGGGCTCCTCTCCGAAGAATTAAGTTGATTGAAGACTTTGAGATAGGCTGGTGTGGGAACACCATCTATGCTGCCACTGAGTCCTGACTGCTCTGCAAAAGAAATTCTTCCCCAAGAATCACGTGCTTTGCTATACTCTCTTCCACGAATACCCATGACACTCTAAAGTGGTTTTGTTTGCTTATTTATTTTGAGCCAGGTCTCTCTACATAACCCTGGCTGTCCTGGAACTCACTATGTAGATAAGGCTGGCCCTGAATTCACAGAGACCACCCAGCTTCTGCCTTCCAGGTGCTGCACCCAAAAGTTCTTTATCCAAGCAAACAGCTAGTTGAGGGTTGGGAATGTCCCTCTGTAAAGTTCCCCTCTACCATATGCAAGACCCAGCACAACAAAAAACCGAAAGTGAAACAATGTTAATTATCATAATGAGGTGAAAATGGCCTTTCCTAGTGCAATTTAAGAACAGGGTATGCGGTCTATAAACGTTCTGGCTCCGTATGTGGCTGGGACCTGAGCTCAGATGAACAGAGCCACAAGTGAAGATATCATCAAATTAGCGCTAGTCATTTGCGGGCTGATGAGATCAGCCAGCCATTAGTGCAAACGGCTCATCTTATAGAACATCTGTAGTCTTGGTGACATTAAAAGTGTAGGGACTGCCTACATCTCCATAAGGACTGCCACTCACTCTGTGAAGGAGTGTCACAGGAGAAGGAGGCTCATCTGTAGTCGCCTATAAACAGCAGGTTCTGCATGTGTGGGAACAGTCCACGAAGAGCCAAGCAAGCCCAGAACATTCCTTGTGTCTCCATAGTCTAAGCAGAACACATGGCGACCACTACGCAGAGCAGGGAGTAACAGCACCCACACTTTTAAGAGAACTGGCCCCACTACCCACAAATGATCACTCACTCACTCTTAAATGTCTGTCTGTGTAGCTTCTGAAAAGATTCCTCAACCTTCTGGTAACCAAAGCCAATATCAAGAGCACCGAGATCAGTTCAGGTAGGTGCTCGTGTTAAAACTCTGTCTGTAGAAATACTTTAATGAGTTTGATACAATTCAAAAATATGTACTCCCCCAGTGAATCCTACGAACTCTCCTTTGCAACTCAGAAGACAAAGAGGGTGCTCTTGGTAAAGCACTTTCTCAACTTGTTGGAACAGGCTGCCTCTCTCCTCTTAACCAATACATTACAATCAATCAATTTTCCATTATGTGCAGATTCCCTTCCAGAGCACAAAGACTCCTGGCTACTGGAGGAGACGGACCATCGGGAACATAAGCTATTAGCATCTAGGTCAGCTTCTATCAGCAGAGAGCCAAACCTCAGGAGGAAGGCACCTCTCATGTGAACTCTGGCTCCCCCTACTTCTTAGCTCATGACCCTGGGCAAATTATCTCTCTAACCCTTGGTTTCTTCCGCCACATGAACAGCCCCTGGTTCATACTAAATGTTAAACAAACGTTACCTTGTATTAGTATCAACTATGAGCCCATCTGGGAAGAAAATCACATTTTGAAAGTTTACGGGGTACTCCCATGCTAAACAGGAGTTGGCAGAATTTTTTTTTTTGATGAAGCAATCATATTTACTCGCTATAGTTTTTCACTCAATATTAGGACAACATTCAGCTGAGAGCGTAAAGGGGAAAAGCTTTTTGTAGATGAACTCTGACACTCAAATGAAAACCCTCTTCCTACACACACCCCTCCTAGTTAACTACCATTAAATACTAATTAACAGTCTTCAGAGACTATTCAATATTGAAACACAGGGGAGGGAGGGGAGGAGAGGGAAGGGAGGTGGGTGGCGGGGAGGAGGGGTGAGACAGCAAAGGGTTCTGCTGGGTAAATGATATGTTGATGTCCAGCTGCTGCCCCGTCTATAGCCCAGGGTTCACCTTTTGCCCCAATGGAAGAACTCCTAAACAAGGCCCATGACCATCTCAGTTGAATGACTATTGTTCAGTTGCTGATTAATTGCCCACAACACAAAGGGATGATCTAATTAGGGATGAGAATGGCTAAACACCTTGCACCTCAGTGGCCCGGTTCTGTGTTTTACAATGCTGGAAGTAGACTGGTCCATCATCCTGTTCTGACCTTTAGCTGAATCAAATGATTGAACCTTGACTGGACACCAGGTAGTGGTCACGGTCCACTCTTTCCCTCTTCTGAAATAAGCAGGCCTTTGCTTTTCATTTCTTCTACTACCCAGGGCATATGTTGAGCAGTGCTATGGATAGATAACCTTAGAAAACTATCACATTTTCTGCCCATCAATAATGCAGCTATTCGCTACAGTGCTCTACTCTCTGCATCACTCATTTTCCAGGAAAATCTGCACCAAGCCTACTTAACCAGTTCCCTCAAGTTTCCATCTGTCCTTTATCAAAAAAGCTGCAACTGTACCCCAGAAATCACATGAATCGCCTTCCAAGTCCAGTTCAAGTTTTCCCCCCAATAGGAACTTATTAAAGAATGTGTCTTAGCCATTGCTCTTCATATTTCATATGCAATGGGTACCAAATTACAAGGTCTTTCTCTGCTTGCTTGACTGTTTTCTTAAGAGCAATGCCCCACTTCCCAGTGGACAGTCCTCTTCTTTTTTGACTTGTCAATTATCCCTTGCCTCACTTCTTTTCCCTTTCCCATCCAAGCAGGCTCTCTCTTTCCCAGCAAATTTTCACCATATAATTACAGTGATGCTTTAGCCTACTTTTCTGTTAGCTTAACAACCCTGTCTATTTTCTACTTGTGCTGATGCTACTGTTTGCTTTTCTGACGGGCTAATCCATGTATCCTTTCAAGGCCTAACTTTCCTACCATGAGAGCAGCTGGAGCGCTAATTCATGGGCACCTTCCAAAGCTTTTCATTAGCAACAGAAATGAGATGGTTTAGAAACCCATTTCTTAATCTGCAGGTGAGTGCTGGAACCTTTGTGCAGCAAACATCTTTCAAGTAGCCCACATTGTGCCACTGCACAATTATTTTCTGAGTAATAAGGTACAATGTGATAGGCACATTTGCAGTGTTAACAGGGAGAGTGTGCCCTCGGAGGTAACCGGTTTCCACCTCCCCTCCCCCCAACCCCCTCCAGCCTCTGACATTTCCCAGCTCAAGAGAGAAGCACTCAACAGACCTGAGGAAAACTGAAGAATAATTGCTTTGCCTTCTTTCACCTGCATAGGGAAGAGAAGGTAAAATTGGAGGGCCTTTGCTTGTGTTCTGGTTCAACTGGCCAGACGAGGGCTTAGGGAGTGAGTCTGGCCTTCCCCAGCTGGGCTCTGTGGCAGATAAGCCTCTCCACAAATCCTGGGCTTAATTACTTCTGACACAGTCATCCTGCCTGGGCCTCCAGCTCCTTTTGTGCCCTAACCAGTATGAATCCTAGGTAAGTCTCTGCTTACTCACCTTAGGAGAATGCTTACTTCCCTTCTAAGTGATCCCAACACTTTTAACAAGGATCCACTGGGTTCTTGGAACAATTTCTCCATGTTTCTTTTATGGACTCTGTTCAAAGTCTCCTCCAATGCCTAGCAAATAACTTTCTGAATTACACAGTCCTCGTCTTCAATTTTTTAAAAAACAAGTAAAAACCCTACAAATCCCTTCCCTGTCCCCTTCCCCACTCCCACCCATGAGCAGGTTTTACCCTGTGAGTGAAGTTGGGGTGAAGTCTGGATAAGTACAGCATTAAGCATCGTATTAATATCCAGAAGCAACAAGCAGTAATCTGAACACTCGAAAGCTAGGAAATCAGTACCAAAACACCCATGGACTGGCGTGATAAGGAGCCTTCCCTCCACCCAGGAATAACTCAAGAAGAAATGTGTCCAGCTAGGAAGTAAGAAGGAATACTTTGAAGACCTAGAAGGGAGCTAACAGTACCAGCACCTTCTCCTACAACGTCACTCTACCCACCCAGCTGCCCCAATAATCAACTGCGCATCAGAACCACACAGCTGAAGACTTCACCAGTCCTATAGGCGCTTCAACTGCAAAGCACCATGGTCTTTGGCAAAAAGATCGATTTTATGATAGCATGTCCAGGCAGGGCTTGTAAATCTAAGTCGCTTCTGGTGGATTTCTCATTAATCAGTTGCACAGTTCAAGGGGACAGACATTCAGAAGAGCTTCCTAGTAAGCTTCAGATTCCTTCTAGATTCATAAAAACTCACTTTGCTGTATTTGGAAAGTTCTCCTGGGTCCCATAAATCCAGGACACTTTAACTCTGATTATCTTCTTTCCAGCACAACAAACCACCCCCCACCCCACAAAAACAAAACAAAACAAAACAAAAAAAACAAAAAAACTTTTTTTCTTCTTCCTTCAGCCCTGGCATGCAAACCACGCTGTTTTAACTTCTTTCCTGTTCTCCCAGTTCTTCTGGAACATTTTATTTTCGACAGTCAACTCATTTGGAGGAGTGCCACACTGAGGTTCAACTGTTTACAGCATTAACTGTGTTCCTGCCAGAAGTCCCGTATGCAGTACTACCTTCTCCAGTCTGTCTTGTAGATTAAGAATTTATGCATTTGTTTGAACGAAGCTTAGAAAATGTGGAAACTTCCAAGCACCAGTCTTCTTCCTTACAAAATTGCTTATACTTGTCCAAGAGGACACAGATATGGAAACCCACCTCACCCTTTCCAAAGGATTCTGCCCAAGTCATTTGAGTGATGACTACCTGTTTACTGGGGAAACGGGAAATAGCCATTGATTAGCAAGAGAGAATTAGGATTCAAGGAGATACGTAGAAAGCACTCTTTTAAAATTTTGAGTGAGACCCTGGGTGTGGTGGTGCATGCCTTTAATCCCAGCTCTTGGGAGGCAGAGGCAGGCTGGTTTCTGTGAGTTCAAGGCCATCCTGGACTACAAAGTGAGTCCAGGATAGCCAAGGCTGTTACACAAAGAAACCCTGTCTCAAAAAAAACCAAAAAAATAAAAAAATAAAAAAATTTTAAAAAGAAAGAAAGAAAGAAAGAAAAGAAAAAGAAAACTTTGAGTGAGTAGCGAAGACTATAAACTCACCAGTTAATACTAGATTTTTGGCTCTCAACAGTTCATTAATATTACAGAATTGCCGTCTGAGAGCAGCCGGCTTGCATTTGCACCATGTTGCAAAACAGACCCCCACAGTCCAGTTGTGGATGTTTGCGAGCTGCAATAGACCCAGACAAATTTCCAAAGAAGGGCATCTGAAAAGCACTTCTAATCCCTGGATGATAGAACTAGAGAGGCAAACAGAAAACTTAAAGAAAAATACAGCTACCAGGCTGGGTGTGGTGGTGTACACCTTAAATCCCAGCACTTGGGAGGCAGAGGCAGGAGGATCTCTGTGAGTTCATGGCCAGCCTGGTCTACAAAGGGAGTCCAGGACAGCCAAGGCTACACAGAGAAACCTTGTCTCGAAAAACCAACCAACCAACAAAACAAACAAATCAACCAACTGCAGCTACCAACCAAGCAGCTAAAAGTTCACTAACAAAATGGATCTCTGCATCAGGGAAGGAAGTATAGTAATACCTCAGCTCCGAGTCCCCACACATGTTAAATCCAACTAACAACAACAGCAGCAGAAGCAGCAGCAGCACATCCATGGTCTGTCCTACAAGGGTAGGGCTGCAGAGTTTCTCAGAGAGTTTAGGCCCGGAGGGGACAGCTGTTGCACAATTACCACCATCAAATCCTGTAGTGGAAAGGGCATCAGGCTGCAGTCATCCAACCTGACCTGAGCTCTAGGCCTAGCTTTGTCACACCTGAACTTTCTGACCTTCTGCAAGTCGCGTCATGTCTGTGTGCCAGTTTCCTCTTGGGTGAAATGAGAGTGAAGAAGGCTGAGATACATCATCTAAGGCATGAAAAATGTCTACCTTCTAAACGGGGAGTTTCGTCTAGTGAATATTAACTCCTTAGTATTCTTCCCTGAAAAGATCTGTCAAGTTTTAGTGACTGGGATGTTAGTTTCTACTTTGGAAACTAACTGCTTTGGTTTTGTCTGTCACCCCCCCCCCCCCCCGCCCCAAACCCTCAGCGTACATTCCTCTCATATTCCGTAAAATGCCTCTTTTTCTTTCTTTCTTATTATTTTAAGCAACCTTCCCCAAACTAAGACTTGTGCTATTAAAAGAGCTCAGAGCTTCCCGTTTCCTTGCTAAGGCTAAAATTAAACTGTCCGTTCCTTAGGGCCCCACATAACATCTGCCAGATGTCTTGGCATATCATACAAAGGGAGGGATTCTCTTTTAGCATTATCTATTCTCTTCTCTGTTTTCTCATAATCAATTAATAGGTCACCAGCACCCAGATAATGTTTCTCTTAAAGCCGTCAAGCCCAGAAGCACAGGACCATCACAAGCTTTCACAAACACAGACACATATCACCTGGCAAATGCCGCAGCTTACTGAATTTTGTCCATCGATCAGGGAAATATCCCCCACCTCTCCTCCCCACTTTTTTTCTTTTTCCAGGACCACAAAAGTTCTGGGCATTGAATTGAGGGCCTCATTCAATCTACCACAGAGCTACAGCCCTAGCCCTTGCGTCCACTTCTTTTGAATCTGCAGTTTCCACATTGTTTCAGGCATGCAGTCACATTCATGCACAATCTTCTATGGTTTGGATTAGTTGCTTTTATATATATATGCTTCTTGACCCATGGCTGTGGCGTTATGAAACAGCACTCTGCATCTGCTGCAGCAGCTCTGTCTCCCAACGACCCCCAACTCAGTGCACTCAGCCAGACCCCATCAGTACTCTACTGTGTAACACGGTAACTGTAAATCTGAAATTCGCCCATACCATAAAGATAAAGATTACCTTAACTAAAACTCTCAATATCACGAATCATTAAAAGACTAAACTTTATTAAACTGCATCACACATAAAACAAGACCAGTGCTCACAGTCAGTCACTTTATCTTTCCCTTCTTTAAAACAAAAAACAAAACAAAACAAACAAACAAACAAAAAACTTGACCACAAGTACTCTAAAGCTCCTTAGTAAAGTTGGAACTCTTGGAACTCCCACCTGCTACTGTCTTCGAGGAGGCAACACTAGGAAAATGGACATAAGTTTTAGGGTTTTTTTTCCCCCACCCAAAAGTTGTTTCCAACACAAAGTGAGGGTGGGGGTGGGGTAAGGAGAGTCTTCAGGGAATGAAGTCGATGGATCATACATAAAATCAAGGAAACATTAGTGAATATGAAGACCGAGCAACTGGCTCTCTCTTGTACGGCAGCAACAATCCTTCTGGAGTTGATGTCTCAAATCAAGAAAGGATCTCCAAGCTTTGATAGCAAAAGACAAGTCCAACCTGACATTAGATTTTATTCCTTTCATGGGATTTGTCTCCATTCAAATATGTAGGTCTAGAACAAAAAAAAAAAATCAAGGAACCATGCCCATAAAATTGTTACAGGGCCTCCCATATTGATTACAGACATAGCACATGGAGGTGTCTTTTAGATTATCAGTTAGAATACATTCTCAAACTCCAAAATGCGCCCCCTCCAGATACCTTCTACTCTAACACTATCTTAGAAAACACCAAGTCATTTGATTTCCAAGTAAAACAATGTAGTGAGTGAGGCTGCTGTAGATTGACAGTTTTTCATCAGCTCCCCCTATACACGAAAACAAATTAATCACTATCCCTAATATTAACAACCATAAAAAGATATCATGAAAGTTTGTTTCAAGAGCAACATATTTATGTTTACATAGACACAAGTTAATTAGATGCAAAATTATCTGATAATTACTTGCCCAAATAGCTGCCTCTTGCATTTAGACTCCCATGCTGAATATGTAGCTTCCATATATGCATTACCAAACTTAAACATAGCGCAACAACTTAAAAACCAAGTGATTCAGTCAAAAGATAACATTCTAAAATGAAAAATAAAAGGTCTGATCCAAGCAAGAATTATTTTCCTAAGTGCTCTTGGAGAAGCCTAGGTCTTGAATAAAGGGGCAAAGATTTGAATATCATATTTTTAAATGAGCATACATATCAACTGAAAACCGTACATCTTCATCTGTACAAACAGGGTTTTACTTCATTGACCATGGACAATTATCAGCTAAAGAGCCATGT
Source organism: Acomys minous (assembly GCF_964271855.1). NCBI lineage: Eukaryota > Metazoa > Chordata > Mammalia > Rodentia > Muridae > Acomys > Acomys minous. Next base: position 149,622,510 of record NC_140483.1, on the reverse strand, counting down.
ATTTCCCTGTCTCCTTTCACACCCCTCAGAAGAACAATAACCCTCAATTAATGACACAACTGTTTGGTTTGAAAAATGTGATGTTGTCATATACAGCATTGTGCATTTACTGAGTGACATTGCTACCAGCTACTCAACAGAATATAATTACATCTGGAATCAAAAACCACTTCAATATGCACAAAAACACTGTAGACAGAAGGAACTTTTCGTACAAAAAAATCTGACACATAATGAGAAAGCAAGACAGGAAAAAGGCTGGTGTAAGTGGCTCACCAATGTGTTCCTTATTTCTGTTGAAGCTGGTACCTTTCTGTGTCTCTCTTTAGTTGAAAGCAAGGCCCAATTAGCCCCCTTAGAATCTGTTAATTGGTTCTGAATCTCCTCCAAGTTTTCATCCCACTGTGAACCTTCCTCACCTATCTCTAAGAGTCCATCTAAAATTCTTCCAACATCTCCCCTCACCCTCAAGATGGCTACCTTACCTAATGGGAAAGCAACATCTTCATGGTTGGCTTTAATAAATTCCTAAAGCATTTCAGAATCCAGTTCTTTACTTGGGTCAATTACATACAATCTCTGGAAGTAATCTATGAAGGGCTCCACATCAATGTGTGTGCTTGTGTGTGTGCATTTGTGTGTATATTTGTGTGTGTGTGCGTGAGGTAGGACTGGCTCCTGTTTTCAAACCATCCTCACAAAATGTCTTCCTACAAGACTAATAAATTCCTTCAATTAAAAAGGTTAAGATACCTGGACATGAGGTTTTCTCAACTGACATCATTTGTTTCCATAGTGACATTGTAAAGAAGACATAGTGATATTTCTGAAGATTTACAGTACTGGAGGACACAGGAGGGGGAAAAACAGCAGAGGCAAAAGGAGGGGGGGAAACAAAGGAACTAAGAAGGCCTGACACGCAAATGGAGCAAGCAGCCTGAAGAGGCATGGAGAACCAGAGGAAACTGCCAGTCTAAAGGGTTCCTCTGAGCTCTGGAAGGAACACATTCTATTCTTTCTGGCAGAAACCAACCTAAGCCAGACAATAAAGTCTCGCAATGCATCAGACTGATGATAACCAAGCCCCAGAACTCAAGAGAAAAGAAATCTCAGCTTAGGGCCACCAAGCATCCTCACACTGAGGAAGTACCATTTCCTGGAGACACATTCAGGGGACATGGCGCAGCTGAAAGTTGTGAGAAGATCTCAGTGGAAATTTTTTTAAGGTTTTTTGCCTTTCCTTTCCTGAGGGAGGTTAAAAACCCTTCAGGTCCACTCCAAAGGAGAAAAAAAAAAATTCCAAAAGTTTACTTTAAAATGGAAACAAACATCTCAGTAACTTGTGAAAGCACTCCTTGGGTGGGAGAAAAAATCTGAGGAACCTTTAAAAGCCCTCATTTCCTTACTTAATGAATAGATAGCGAGGAGCCACCACAAGGTCTCCCTCTGGAGAGGGAGAAGGAGTAAGCAGGCATGCCTATTTCTTCAGCCATCACCAACAGAGCTTCAAAATGGAGACATCCATAATTTTATAAACACTTCTCATCTCAGCTTTGTCTCCTGGAAGCCTGAGTCTCCTCCATTTTCTGGTGGAGTTATAGCGTGACAAGGGTTACCTGACTCAGTTCCTAGCTCTCAACCCAACTAGTCACTTCCTACCCCAAACCTGCAAGCAGCCTCCAGAAACAAAACCAAACCAAGCCAAAACAGCCAACAGAGACCAGCAGACACAGCCCCCAGGAGCCCTGGAGAAAGCCCCAACTGGTTGGTCTTTCCCCATCCCAGGCGCGTGCTTAAAAATGAAACTTTTTTTTCTTTTTCTTTTCTCTTGTCTTTTCTTTTTCTTTCTTTCTTTTTTTTTTTCCCCTGGTTTTTAAGGCTGGGGAGGAATATAAAAGGAAGTGCAGGCAACCTCCTCCCCTCCCTCTTCTGTAGGTTAGGAGCCACAATGAAAAGAAAACCAGGGTTTCTTCAGGAATGGTGAACAGCCTGGAGAATGAACGTGTAGAAGGAGCTTTGTGTTTTGGAGTCTGGACTGGAACCAAAGCAGACAGCTTGCAAATGGAGGACAGGGAGATAAAGAAAGGGAAAGAGAGGGGCTGCTCCAATGGAGGGGGGGCGGCTGCGGCTTCCCCACCCCCCCGTGCCTGGAGGGAGGGCAGACCCCTGGGAACCGCACCAGGAGTGAGACGTCCCCCCACCCCCCCCACCCCCCAGGCCCCAGCCTTCCTTTCTCCCAGCCTCAGAGGAGAGCCAGGCGTGTGTAATGGCTTCTCCTCTCCAGAAACCGTTGTCCTCCTCCAACCAGACGCTTCTGAACCTTCAGCCTGGAGACAGCTCCTCAGCTGTCCCTCAACCGGCGCCCCCACCCGGCTCACAGACCCCCCCCCCTCGTCACCTCTCTCCTCCCCAGCAGGGGCAGCGGCAGCCACCCCCCTCGACACATCCCGACCCCGCATCCCAACTTCGGAGAGAGAGGAGAGCGGAGAGAGAGAGAGGAGAGCCAAATACCTGAGGAAGGAGGGGGGGGGTGCCAATCCGCACGGCTCTGCCATCGGGCGGGGGACAGGCAGACAGAGGAGGGGAAAGGAAGCAGAGGGACAGAGAAAGAAAGAGGTCAACCCGCTCAGGTCGGGGCCGTTCGCCCCGAGCGCTCCCTCCTATGACCCCTCGCTCGTTCCCTCTGGCTAGGGCTCAGGTCTCTCCTGGCCTCCAGCCTTCCTACCGCCCCCCTTCTCTGTCCCTACTTCTGTCCGGACACTCGGAGCATCCGTCCTAAGCCTCCAGCTTTCTCCTCTCACTCATCTTTCATTTTTTTTCTCTTTCTTTCCTCTCTTCACAGAACTACACGAAATTAATTAAGCCACAGGGCTGCCCCCCCCCCAGCAGAAGGCAGAAGGAGCAGCCAGCAGGAAAAGCACAGCCACCTCCACCTTCTCCTCTTCCTCCTCCTCTTCCTCCCTAGCTTCTCCTCCTCCTCCCCCTGCTGCTCTCCCTCCTCCTCCCTCCTCCTCCTCCTCCTCCTCTTCTTCCTTCTCCTCCTCGGTCTTTCCTCTCTTTAGCTTCTTCTCCTCTCTCCTCATAGCCAGCCCTTGCAGGGTACTTCCTCTCCTCTCCGCGCCGCCAGCCCTCCTTGGCCGAATGAATGAGCGCGTTTGTGCCTCCACCGCCCGGCGCTCTCCTCCCCGGAGCACTCAGACCACCCCGGAGGTGGTGGTTAATTGCAGTAACTTACAGAAGAAGCGTCCCGGCGCCGGGAGGTGCTTCGGGTTCTCCAGCCCCACCGCCTCCTTATCCTCTTTCTCTTTCTCCTCTTCCTGCTCGGGTTATTGTTGTGGAAGTTGTTTGGGAGTCTCATGTGCTTCTGCCGGGTCTCAGCAATGGAGGATCGCCATCTTCCCTGCCTTCCTCGGCTCCTCAGACTCGCTGCAGCTGCAGATGACCTGAGATATCCGTCTCTCTCCCCTCTCCCTCCCTCCCTCTCCTCTCACTCACTCTCTCTCTCCTCTCTCTCTCTCTCTCTCTCTCTCTCTCTCTCCTCTTCTCTCTCCTCTCCTCCCTCTCCCTCGCGCGCGCTCTCTCTCTCTCCCTCCCTCTGTGTCTCTCTCTGAATAATGAGCAACCAGAGGGAGAGAGAAAGCAAGACAGAACGAGAGAAGACAATCTTCTCCTGCCACACAAAACGCCGGAGCACCAGGGGGTGCGCGAAGCCTTTCTAATAACAACAACGTGCAGGAGAGAGGAGGGGAAAGAAAGAAAGAAATAAGAAAAGGGTTGGGGGGGGGGGAATAGGAAGAATTATCCAAGAGCTGAAGAAGCGCAGAAGCTGGAGGAGATGCTGAAGCTGCGACTACTGCCCGCCCCCCTCCCGCGCTGAACCCCAGAAGGAGGCAAGGTGGTTGCAAAGTTAAGGCTGGGACATTGTCTTTGTCACTCTGAACAACACAGAGCCAGGCCAGTGAGATGCAAGAGGAGGAGGTGACGGTGGAGAAGGAGGAGGAGGTGGTGGTGGTGGTGGAGAAGGAGGAGGAAGAGGAGGAGGAGGAGAAGGAGGCAAAGGAGGAGGAGAAGGGGGAAGAGAGAGATGAGATGAATAAAGACCTGCGGAAAAGGCGGCGCGAGGAGCGCGACCGCCGAGCCCCAGGCGTGCGCGCTCGCGTCCCAGAGGCGCCCGGCTTCCCGGGCCAGAGGAGTAAGCCCCGAGTGAAGACCCTGCCCCGCTGCTCATAGGGCTAGCACCATAGGGCTATGCCCCAGGAGCCCAGCCCCAGCTCCAGAGGGTCCCTCAAACGTATCCATCCATCTAGAGGCCAATCTTGGCAAAGAACAGAGATGAAGAACTGAAGGTTGCAAGTCTAAACCCAGATCAACCACGTGGGGCTTTTTAATTCCTTTCCAGCTTGCAGTGTATCTCCAGTGAAGGGCTCAAGTTGTCCATTACTGACAAGCATTTTTAAGCCTTCGCCCTCTAAATAAAGGCTCATTGTGCGTTTTGTGTCTCTTCTGATATGGAAAGAAGGAACTCATCACTCTGATCTAGAAGCCACCACTTTCTTTTCCAAACTTGTGAACTGTTTTGACGGCGCACTAAAAAAAAAGGGGGGGGGGGGGTTCCGTACTTAAATAACTTTCCACTCACGAGCCCCACATTGTTTGCACTTTCCGGCTGGTCATCTAAAGGCTTGCAAAGTAACAATCATCGCTCCTAATGATGAGGTGTCATGGTGTTGAAGACAAGAGAGCCGAACTGCAGCATCATACCTTGAATTTTTATTTAGTGTAATTTCCCCCCAAAATCGTCCTGGACTACTTTTCAAAGAAGTGGATTTCCACTCTCTCTCTCACCTGGTCAAAGATCTCCTACGGCTTTAATTAGATTTAAGGTAGGTGCTGTGAGGGACTACAATACCAAAAAAATTTTAATTAAGAAAAAAAAAAAGAAAAAGAAAAATCAATACAGCAAATCAGGAGCCATTGAAGTTCAAGGGCATGGGATGGTGGTACCATTTCTATTTCTCAGATCTTCTATTTGGACATCAACAACCTCTGAAGAGAAAAGCACGCAGCTCAGCGCACGGGGCAGGGACCTTAATTAAAGTTTCTTTTGTCCGCCTCAGAATTAGGGGTTGTTGCTGGATTCCTACGCATTGAGGAGCGCGCATCCGGTGAAGGCGCGGCGTTGAGGGTCCTGGGCGAGCCTGTCCTCTTTAATACTCGCCCCCTTCCCCCCACCCCATATTCGGGGTACCTAGACCGGTAAGCCCATATAGTAAAAGCAGGGGAGACGCGCACGGAGTTGGTTCCCATCGGATAAACGGCAAACACATCCAGAATCCTCATTTCCCAAGATTTTCCCGATTGTGTATTCCAGGGCAGAGTGTCTCACCCTGACGCGCGATATAACCCCTTTCCAGTCAACACTTCCTGCCCTTTTCTCCTCCCACTCACATTGAAAAGCTCGGGAGTCCTAAAAGGGTGTTGATGGCTGGGGGTGATAAATAAATAAATAAATGACACTACGCGTGCGGTGGAGAAGAAAGGAGGGGGAGGAAGACGGAGCGGGGGGCAGGAGGGGGGGCGGCGAGTCAGGGAGAGGAAAGCGAGGAGAAAGGACTCCGGCGAAAGGAAGCCGGGAGTCAAAGAAAGCAGAGGAATAAAGGAGTGGAAGATCTCTAAGGCTGCTCTGCAGCGAAATACTCCTGGCTTTGTGCAAAAAGGGGGAGGGGGCGCTCCCTTCTTTCCAGGTGCCAGAGGGACCAGAGCAAGTCTATCTGTCTGGAGCTCCTCCCCACCAAGACCCCAAGGGTGTCTGAGGGCTGACCGCCGCTCCCCCATCAATTCCTCGTGGCCACAAGCGGAAGCGCGCCAGGTCTGCGCCGTCCCGACTGATAATTTACCTCTTTGTCTTTAATAAAAAAGGGACTTTTTGCCCTCAAAAATCTCTGCACCAGGCAAAATAATAATAATAACAATAACAATCGTATTTCAGAATAAAAGCTCCTATCAATTGCTGGCTTTCCAAGGCTGCGATAACTATCTTCCTCGACGTGAAGGTACCTTGTGGGCTGGCGTGGTTCGGAAGTGCCGGGATGGGGACCGCCCTTCCCCCTCTTTCTCCCTCCTCAGGCTCGGGGACTCAGGGCGAGGAGGGAGGAAGGAGCGGAGGTCAGAGGAAACCTGGGGTTTCCAGGGCTTTCGCGGTCGGGGGAATGAGCCCTGGGGAGGAGTCTTGCGCCAGCGCTAGCGCGCCCCAACACGTCTCCGACCTCGTAAACCCACTTGGCACAGACCCTGGAAGCCGCTGGCTGAGTGGCTGCGGTGAACTCCAGAAATGAACCTGCGGCGCGATGCCACGGGCTGCCGCCCTTGCCAACACTCACCTCGAGCGACCGACATTGAGAGAGCTCCCGACTGAGCCGCGGGGGGACCTTGCTCCGCCCTCCCGTCCCAGGAGAAGAGGACAAAAAGGGGGGGGGGGCAGATGGACTTGGAGATGGCCCCGCCCTTCAAACGCTCCAATCCTTGGAAACCAAACCTCTCCAAGCTTCCACGTCTAGAAGGGACAAAGACTGCCAGGAGATCCAGGCGATGGCTCCTCGCGCTTCTGGAGTGGGTGCTTTTCTGGGGGTAGGTATCTTGCCTAAGTTTCCATCCCAAATATGTCACCAAGGGATGGTCTTTAGAGGACAAACTGAATCTTCTGGTAAAGAAGCAAGCTGACTTTTCAAAGCTGTGAAGCAAACAATCGCAAAACTCCCGGCGTAGCCCTTCCATGTTGAAGGTGAAAGACTAAAATATCTATTCATGATGCCACCGTCCTTTTTGGGTTTTCTACTTTTACAAGCCCCAAGTTCCTTAAGTCCCCAACTAAAATAAATGAAAGACTTTAAACGTAAAAGCAGTGTTTTCTGTTTGTTTGTTGTGGTTTTTTTTGAGGGTGGGATGGGGTGGGGGAGGCTTTCTCAAATGATAGAAAAGCGGTTGAGGATGGTGGTGGGACAGTGAAGGGAAGTCCAGTGGCTAGAAATTTTGGTGAATACCCTAATAAACTTGATACTTAAGTAACTGTAATTATGTTTTGGCATTAGCAGGCCATTTAGATAAACAGGAGAAAGTTCACACCTCCTGCTGTTTCACTCCCTACAAATATTCACAAGGATAATGCAAGCCTGGCTAGTGGGTTATCTCCATCCATTGGGAGGACTGGTGCTTTCTTTCTTTCTTTCTTTCTTTCTTTCTTTCTTTCTTTCTTTCTTTCTTTCTTTTTAATATAAAGTGGGGAAGCTTAAGTCTTACACACAGCAACCATGTCAAGGAAGTCTCTGAGGGTCACACTGACTCCCTGAAATTTATTGTTTGATACTACACCTTATGTTATTATCTCCTGGAGTCAGGTGACATTTCAAGACTATTAATAGTCAGGAGAATAAGAATGTATAGAAAGTCTGGACTTTTCTTCTACATCACGAGTGACTGGCGCGCAGACTCTTCATAAAGGGAAATTATCGCTCATCAAATGAGCGACTTTATGAACATTAATAGAATAATAAATCTTGCAATTTTAGTTCTAGAAGCAGAACTCTTGTAACCAGAATGACCCATGCAACTAGAGCCCTCTTACTTGCCGGGCGCTAGGAGGATGGGGAAAGTCTATAAATCATTTTGCTTAGTAAAGCCTTTTTAAGAAGGAAGACATCGAATTATTTTAAAGAAAAATGTTTATGGAGGGAAAAGGGGCTTCTATTAATTTTACAGGAAAGACTTAAAGGAAAAAAAACTGTTGGGCCACAACCTATATTAAAAAGAATTTCACCAAGCGGTGGTCATGCACGCCTTTAATCCCAGCACTCAGGAGGCAGAGGCAGGTGGATCATTGTGAGTTCGAGGCCAGCCTGGTCTATAAAGTGAGTCCAGGACAGCCAAGGCTACACAGAGAAACACTGTCTCAGGAAAAAAAAAAAAAGAATTTCAACAGAAATAATTGTTCAAAGCTATTCTAATCTCATCATTTGAATATAAGTCTTGTTTTCAGAATTCTACAGTGAAAAAAAATTCAAGTTGCTGTCTTCACTCTTTAAATTCGAACTGGAAAATTGCTTAAGATGATGATTTTAGCAAAACAACGAGCAGATGAATAAAGACCAGAGCTTTTGCAGAAGTTCTAATTACTCCACCCTCAAACATTTAACCATTTGTTGCACAGCTTTTAACTTGCTGGCACTTCCAGCTATGTAAGATTCCTTCGGGGTGCTGAGCTATGACTTTCAACAAACTTTTTTTTTGTTCTGTTTTGTTTTGTTTTGTTTTTCCGAGACAGGGTTTCTCTGTGTAATAGGCCTGGCTATCCTAGACTCACTTTGTAGACTAGACTGGGCTCGAACACACAGCAATCCTCCTGCCTTTGCCTCCCTAGTGCTGGGATTAAAGGTGTGCGCCATGGCTGCCCCGACTGAACAAACTGTTTTTAATTCTTAAGAACTTTAATCTTGGCATATACCTTTAATTCCAGCAGAGGCAGGCAGATCTCTGTGAGTTTGAGGCCAGCCTGGTCTACAAAGATTCAAGGACAGCCTTTACTCAGAGAAACCATGTCTAAAAAAAGAAGAAGAAGAACAACTTTAATCTTGTTTTGAAGATTCTTCAAAAGGTTTTTTTGGAAACTAATTTGATAACTATGAATCCTTTTTGTTTGTTTTTCAGTTTGTTTATTTGTTTGGGTTTTTTTTTCTTTTCTTTCCTTCTTTCTTTTCTTTTTTTTTAACCAATAATCCAGTTTGTTTTGTTTTTCTTTAATTTTTCATTTTTAATTTGTTCAATTTACATCCCGATTGTAGGCCCCTCCCTTACTGCCTCCCAGTCCAGCCCTCCCTCCCTCACATCCTCTCCCTCCCCTAGACCACACAGAGGGGAGCCCTCCTCCCCTAACATCTGACCTCAGCCTATCAAGTCTCATCTGGACTGGCTGTATCCTCTTCCTCCGTGGCCTGGCAAGGCTGCCCTGCCAGGGGGAAATGATCAACATGTGGGGGCCAGAGTCCATGTCAGAAGTAGTCTCTACTCCCCATATTATGGGACCCACAAGAAGACTGTGCTGCCTATCTACTGCATCTGAGCAGAAGGTCTAGGTCCACACCATGCATGGCACTTGGTTTGGTTTGGTTTTGTTTCTGAGACAGGATTTCTCTCTATAGCATTGGATGTCCTGGAACTTGATCTGTAGACTAGGCTGTCCTCAAATTCACACTGTACTACTTCTTCCTCCCAAGTGCTGTGATTACAGGCATGCACCACCACTGCCCTGCCACTAATCATGAGTCTTTAGAATATTGGGACAGTGAAGTCACGAGCACACCTTTCTTTCTGTTATAATAGAAAAATGTATGTACATGTAGGCCAGATTCAAACGTGTGCCTGGTTATACGGCGTCCATATCTAGGGCCTTAAAGAAAACAAACATACAAGATCCCTTAGTTGGAACAGCTCTCAGTGGAAGAGAAATTGTAATAACTTATATTAAAGTTACTCTACATGAATCTTTGTATATATATACCTTGAGAGACCCAAGGAAGTGTTTCAATAGTGATATTCTCAAGTGCACAAGGAAGTCTTTCTCACATAGGTAGAAGTTAAATTTACATTCCCATCAAACTAGTTACTATAATAGGAAGCACCTGCACTGTCATTCAACCATTGAATATTTGTTTAGTGTCTACAATGTGTCATAATGTAAGCTGAGTGCTAGGATACAATGATAAATGAGAGAAGATGAGTCAAAATGTTGATACATGATGTACTTCCTGAACTGACTGCAGAATTACATTTCTTGATTATAGGCATTTTAATCTTTTCTTTTTTAACTTAACACAAAAGCGACATAAGAATTTGACCAGTGAAGAGGATCTGACTGGTTTAAGCTTTTCTGCTTCTGCAGTGAAGTTATTTGGGAATAATATTTCGTTAAAATAAATTTCTTGGAGGCTCATTTTAGAGACTGCATTTCACTTTCATTGACAATGTGAAATTCTGACTTAACTCTGTCTGAAAAGACATCAGAGCCAAGAGGTGCCGCTCTGTGGGAGAGCCACTGCCTAGCACGCGCAAGGTGCTGAGTGCAACCCTCATCTTTCAAAGCGAGGATAGAATAAGGCTAGAGAGCAATTTTATATCAGTTATTGTTGGGTTAACCAAAATTCTGAAGAAAAGCCTCAACTGGGGAAAACAGTCATTTTGTAGAGGTGTGCTTTCTCACAGAAAGGCAGCATTTCCACGTTTTTGCTCACTGAAGTCTAGCGAGGGGAAGTGACGTAATCAGAGCTACAAACTAACTGGTCACAAACAAGCTGCACTAGAATCTCCTTGTCAGTATTTAGCATGCTTCTCATACCACCTTCAAGATTTTTTTTTCTGTTTTAAAAATAATACTTGAAAATATTTAAGCTGGGTGTGGTGGCGCGTGCCTATAATCCCAGCACTTGGGAGGCAGAAGCAGGCAGATCTCTGTGAATTCCAGGCCAGCCTGGTCTACAAAATGAGTCCAGGAAAGCCAAGGCTGTTTCAAAGAGAAAAGCCTGTCTAGAAAAAAAAATTGTAATCAACTTAAAAAAAAATTGAATTCATATGCTAGGGGCTGTGTCTCAGTAACAGTACACTGAAGGGGGGAAGATTCATTATAAACAACACTATTCATGAAATCCCAGGTCTGACCTATTGTGTACGCACACCAGTTTCAGTCACACAAAAATAAAGTTATATATATATATATTGTTACATTGAAATAATTTTAAGATAATGAGTCATTTTATAATTCAACATGGCTTAAGAAAAAAAGGTTATCTCAAGGACCATGCATGGACTATACCTAGGCCTCCTACGCAAACGTAGTTGATGAACAGCTTGGTCCTCTTATGGGTCTCCTAGTAAGGGGAATGGGGGCTCTCTCTGACATGGATTCTGTTATCTGCTTTTCTTCTCTTCTCTTCTCTTCTCTTCTCTTCTCTCTCTCTCTCTCTCTCTCTCTCTCTCTCTCTCTCTCTCTCTCTCTCTTTTTGTCTGGGGGGCAGTCCTTGAGAGCACAGACCCCCCCTTAGTGATTTATAGAGTGAGTTTCAGGACAGTCAAGGCTACACAGAGAAACTCTGTCTTAAAAACAAACAAAAACAAACAAGCAAACAACAACAACAACAAAAAAGTCGGGTATGATGGTGCACACTTTTAATCCCAGCACTCAGGAGGCAAAGGTAGGCCTATTTCTGTGAGTTCAAAGCCAGCCTGGTCTACAAAGTGAGTCCAGGACAGTGAAACCCTATTTGAAAGAAACAAAGAAAGAAAGAAACAAAGAAACAAAGAAAGAAACAAAGAAAGAAAAAATGATAAAGTAAGGAAAATAATTGAAAATAAGTGATTAAGGGGTAGGTGTAAGGGTTGGAGAAATGGCTCAGCAGTGAAGAACATTGTTTTACAGGTCAGCATTTGGTTCTCAGCATCTATGACAAAGTCTTGATCAGATGGCTCACAACTGCTTTTTAGTTTAACTACAGGGTATCCACCTCCCTCTTTTGGCTTCCTCTGGCAAATTGTACTCATATGTATATGCCACCCGAATGCACACATAAATAAATAAGTTAAAAAAATAAATAAAAGGCGGGTAGATATGATCAAGTACATTGCATATACATATGAAATCATTAAAGAGTAAATTTAAATTAGTTTTGTTTTGTTTTGTTCTGTTTCTTGAGACAAGGTTTCTCTGTGTAGCCTTGGCTGTCCTGGACTTGCTTTGTGGACCAGGCTGGCCTCAAACTCACAGAGCTCCCCCTGCCTCTACCTCCCGAGTGCTGGGATTAAAGGCGTGCGCCACCACGCCTTGCATGTTCCAATTTTAATGATGGTAAAACTAGATGGAGTGATGAACTAGAGTTTCAGATCATTCTTCCCTATGATGGGAGTTACTGACAGCTATGGGCCACATGTTGGTGCTGGGAACTTAACCTAAGTCCTCTACAGGAGCAGCAAGTTCACAGAGCCACTGAGCCATCTTTCTAGCCTTTACATTTAAAATTTTATTACCGGGGGTCAGGGGGTTGTGTGGCATACACACCTGTAATTCCAGCACTCGGGAGGCAGAAGCAGGTGGATTGCTGTGAGTTCAAGTCCAGCCTGATCTACAAAGCAAGTCCAGGACAGCCAGGGTTACACAGAAAAACCTTGTCTTGAAAAACAAATAAACAAACAATTGATTGAATGCAGAAACCCATGTAAAGGCACAAGAAAAGAACTTGCTGGAAAACTTGTCCTAAAACTTCTACACAGTCTACACACACACACACACACACACACACACACACACACACACACACTAACTTAAAAATTTTTATAAATAAAAATAAGTTTTATGGGGCTGGAGAAATAGCTCAGTGGTTAAAAGCACTGTCTGCTTTTCCAGAGGTCCTGAGTTCAATTCCCAGCAATCACATGGTGGCTCACAACCATCTATATTATGATCTGATGCTCTTTTCTAGGATGTAGGTGTACATGGAAAATGAGTACTCATATACATAAAATAAATAAATCTTCAAACAATAAAAAGAAATAAAGAAGAAAATTTACAATTCCATTATAATTACAGAAATGTGAGCAATATTATCAAAAATAATTACTAATGGCCAACATGAAAAAGCTCAACTTCATCAACTGTGCAAATAAAAGAGGATTCTTTTATATACAAGTTAGCAGAAGCAGGTAAGAAATATGTGGGTATGAATATGTGCATATACACACATATAAATACATAATTATACTTTTCAAGTTTGGAAATATAATTCCCAGCTGCTGAGGATACAGAAAAAAAAAGAACTTTAATTTTCTTTTTCTTTTAAATTTTGATGAGACTGTTGGTGCATACCTTTAATCCCAGTATTTGTGTGGTAGAAGCTGGTAGATGTCTGTGAGTTTCTATCCAGTCTGGCCTACATAGAGAGTCCTAGGCCAGCTAGGACTATATGGTGAGACTTTGTCTTGAAAAAATAAATTATATTTTAAAGAATTTACTTATCTTATTAGTACAAGTGTTGGCCTCCGTGTGTGTGTGTGTGTGTGTGTGTGTGTGTGTGTGTGTGTGTGTGTAATGTGTACCATGTGCTTGCCTGGTGCCCATCGAGGTCCGAAAAGGGCGTCAGATCCCCTCGAACTGGAGTCATGAATGGTTCTGAATCGCTATGTGGATGCTAGGAACCACGCCCAGATACACTGTGAGAGCTAAGTGCTAAGCCACCTCTGCATCTTCGCGTGCCTGAGCTTCTCTATTGGTGGGCCCGTGAATACTTTTGATCTTTCTGCATACACTGAAAGTACTTATTTTTATAAGTCTAATTTTTAAAAATTAGAAATTAACTTAAGGAATTATCTGTGACTTCAAAAATTTAAATGCAGGGCATCTACTATAGTGTCAATGAAGTAAGCACTTGGTAAGTGAGAAACTGTAGCCGGGCGTGGTGGTGCATGCTTTTAATCCCAGCACTCAGGAGGCAGAGGCTGTGATCGCTGTGAGTTCAAGGCCAGCCTGGTCTACAAAGTGAGTCCAGAACACAGAACAGTCAAGGCTACACAGAGAAACCCTATCTCGAAAAATAAAAAAACAAAAAAACAACAAAAAAATTGTGTTCATCTCTCATCTCTACTAGAACATGTCAGTATGGCATTGCAATTAAGTTGTTTAAAAATGTTTATCATTTATTTATTTTATTTATTTTGTTATTTATTTATTTTGCTATTTTTAGTTCCTTGAGACCCAATCTTGCCACTGCTTCTATAATGCTGGGATTAATAAGAAATCTTATTGTATTTATATTTTTTTCCAAGGGTTTTAAAAAAGCATTTTACTCCCAAGGCAGCCAAGAATGGAAGTGGAAACCCTTGTCTCAAATCTTCCTGGCTGAGAATAGGATTTAGGGATGTTTATGGGATGAAGAACCCGGGTGGCCAGAAAGGATGGTTCTTGCCTCTAATCCCTGCAGCTGGGAAGCAGAGGGAGGAGAATCAGGAGTTCAAGAACAGCTAGGGGTACATCTCAAAGGGAGAAGCCTTGCTCAGCATGCGCAAGGCCAGGCTTTGAGCCTCAGCCTCACCAAAAACAAAAACCCAGCACTGTGGTCCAGTGCTCTGTGCTGTGCGAGCAATCTTTATGGCATGGCACTCCAAGACAGTTCATGAGCTAGGGGTAGCACTGATAAGTCGGTTCACATTTTTAAAAAATCACTCAGGGACACCTGCAGGTCCATTAAATAAAAAGCCAGTGTTTTCAGCAAAAGTGGCCTGCAAGTTTTGTTCCCAAGATTTGGGTCCAACTCTCACTCAGCTCGGCTGATCCTGAACCTGGGGTGGAACAGTGTCGTGGCCGCAGCAGCATCACGCAGGGGCACATAATGTGATTAGATGGTATGTGGTATATGTATATACAGATGTGTATGTGTGTATAAGGGTGTGCACGTATATATATGAGAATATAACTGGGGATTCGGTGGCCCTATGAGCACCAATGGAAATGACCTTCCTGGACCAGCTGTGGGGAGGCAGATCAGTTTTATTCAGAGTGAATGGGGGTTATATAGAATTTAGGGGAAAGAGGAGAGATATTCAGGGTGGACAAAAGTCATTGGCTGAAGGGCTAAGGTACAGAGACACCTCATTAGCATGGAGAGGCATCCCAGGAATCCCAGATACTTGCTGAACGGGTTCTTATCTGGAGAAAGGGAGCTGGACCTGTAATTGCACTAAGGATTTCTTCAGGTAGAGGCTGTGGGGATCTGGGTTCCCTGAGGCAGAGAAGAGGAAGCCTCACAAACAAAGGGAATCCTCCATTTTCCACCAAGCTCAGTGCTTTCTGGTAATGGCGGACTGCAACCTTAGCAGCAGGGTCTCCCAGCAGGTTTACTCTTTCAGAGGGTTAGAGTTCATGATGACAGAGCAGAGGAGCTCAAATCTCTAGCCCTGGCTAGGAGGGAGGGAGGGAGGGAGGAAAGGAGAAGGGGGGGAGAGAGAGAGAGAGAGAGAGGGAGAGAGAGAGAAACAGAGAAACAGAGAGAGGCAGAGACACAGAGACAGAGACACAGAGACAGACAGAGACACAGAGAGACAGGGAGCAGGGGGGGGGGAACATTGGGAATGGTACAGGTCTTCTGAAACCTCAAAGCCCATTGCCAGTGATTTAGTGTCTCTAAAAAGGCCACAGCTATTTTAATCAAGCTACACCATCTAATCTAATCTTTCCCAGTTTACTCCCTAGTGACAAAGCATTCAAACATATGGGGCAATGGGGTCCTTCTCACTCAAGCCACTTTATAATGCAAATTGCGTTTAGTCCAACCTTAAGAGTCCCTGTATTTTTTCAGCCACAATACAGTTTGAAAGTCCAAAGTTCAAAGTCTCTTTGGAGACTCAAGGCAATTTCTTAGTTATAACTCCTTATAAACTCAAAAAGTAAATTACAGAGCGGTCATAGTGGCACACACCTTTAATCCCAGCACTTGGGAGGCAGAGGCAGGCGGATCTCTATGAGTTTGAGGAGGCCAGCCTGGTCTACAAAGCAAGTCCAAGACAGCTAAGACAGCACAGAGAAACCCTGTCTTGAAAAACTTAAAAAAAAAAAAAAAAAAAAAGTAAATTACATACTTCCAACTTAAATGGTTTAGGATACACAGTACTATTCCAAAAGGAAAGACTAGGGATATAGTGAGGAAATACTGGATCAAAACCTAGCAAGACAAAGTCCAACCCATCTCTGATGTCAAAGGTGAATTCTCTCTTCCAGCTTTGCTGCCTGCAAAATCCACGCCTCCCTCAAGCGGCTTCTACTCCCTGTGGACCTCTCCCTGTCAGAGAAGTCTCATGGCTCTGGCATCCCTGAACATCTTGAAGTCTCCAGTGTAATCCAGGATTCATTTCCACAGCTTCGTGCAATGGCCTTTTGGGGCCTCTAGGCATGGACTCACTTGTCACACCCCTTGGCCCCAGTGTTTCTCCTTAACTATGAGGAAGATGCCATAATCCCTTTACTTATGTATCCTTAATGACTCTAAAGCCAAAACCATGTGGGTGACACTGCCCTGTTTGATCACCAACCCGGGGAGGAGCCTGGCCTCCTCCAATCCCATTTGTAGAGCCTTCCCTTTGTGGTTGCTCTTTCAGAGCAGAGAATTCCTTAAGACTTTTGTTTTCCTGGACTGGAAGCTTAACTGGCTGGGCTCTTACCCTGAGGGCACACTGCTCTCTCTCCCAGTGCAGATCAGGCCTGGTCTTGATCTCCACATCTCTCTCAGCACGAACCTTGGCTATATTATATTTCCTGATGTTCTTTTTCTTTTCAAATTGTATATTTTCTATTTCTTTTGACTTGCTTGTTCTTTTTTTCATTGTAAACCTGCATAAGAGTGATTATTAATACTCATGAAACAGGGTTACTATTAGCCTGTCTTGAAATCTCCCCTACCAAAGAAATTAATGTAATACTTCTCCATTTAGTTTCAGGCCAATCCTTAAGGGTAGGAAAAAAAAAAAAGCCACATTCTTTGCCAAAATATCACCAGAATGGCCTCTAGCTAAGTCGCTAGAGTTGTACCTCTGAAAGCCTCTGCAGTTCTCATAGCTCTCAGCACTGCTGTCTTTCAAGATCCTACCAGGATCACCTATTAAGCTCTGCTCACAGTGTGCAACTGTTTTCCTAGTTTAAAGTCCCAAAGTCTTGCACATGCCTTCAAACAAAAACAAAAACAAAAACACAACAACAACAACAATAACAAAAACAGCATAGTGAGGTCTGTCACAGTAACAGCACATTTCCTGGTACCAACTCCTATGACAGAACATCATGACCAGGAAAACTTATTTAAAAAGCATTTTAAACTGGGCTTACAGTTTTCAAGGGTTTTAGAGTCCATGCTGGCAGAGCAACAGGAAAAGCCGAACACTTAATATCGTAAGTGGCAGATAGGGTATAGTACGAAAACCCTGGAACAGGAGATATTTGAGACCTCAAAACCCCACAACCACTGACACGCCTTCTTCAACAAGGCTACCTCCAAATCCTTCCCAGTTTAACCTGGGGCCACACCACTCCTACATAGGAGCCTACGGAGGCCATTCTCATCCAAATGGCTGCACATCCTTGAAGGGAAAGCTGCTGCTTCCTCAGTAGAATGCTCACTTTGTATTCAGGCCCTGGATCTGATTCTCAGCACAGTCTACACCAGATGTGGCAGTACATGCTTGTACTTCTAGGTACAGATAGGAGGAAGAAAGTTCAAAGTCATCCTCAGCTCCGGATAGCAAATGTGAGGCCAACTTGGCCTATTTGAGGCCAGTTCAAAGACAGACATAAAAATAGAAAGGGGGCAGGTACAATGGAGGAAGGAAGGAACGGAGATAGAAAGGTGAGCAGACAGGCACACTCATACCTTAAATCCTTATGTCTCTATTTACTTAATTTCCCAAACTGTTTTGGCTTAGTGGTCAATATACCTAGTATGGGGTATGCTGATACCCAATTGACTTGCCTTTGCACTCAGAAACAAAGAGCTCATAGCCGATGCCTTGTAGATTTCCTGTCAGGTGCTCTTTCTCTATAGCGTAGAATATACACACACTCTCTCTTTTTTTTTTTTTTTAAATGTTTTATTTATTATGTAACAGTATTCTGCCCGCATGTGTGTCTGCAGGCCAGAAGAGGACACCAGATCTCATTGTAGATGGTTGTGAGCCACCATGTGGTTGCTGGGAATTGAACTCAGGACCTTTGAAAGAGCAGGCAGTGCTCTTAACCTCTGAGCCATCTCTCTAGCCCCTACACACACTCTCTACTGTGTGCTAGCTTGCAGTTTGGTTTCTCAGCAAGATGCTAATAACAGCCAGTGCTTTACAAAAGTTCCTGGTTGGTTTTATGTGTCTACAGTGCACAACAAGTTGATTTCTTTTGCATGTTTACTCTGAACATTGGTTCATTCTAAAAACAGGTTTAAAGTGAGTTAGAATAAATAGGAGAATTTACAATAAAGACAAAAGTCTAGCAATGAATATCTAGTCAGCGTCTAGTTCTTGCTTTTGTTAAAATGATGGCCTTTAAGCCGGGCGTGGTGGTTGGCGCACGCCTTTAATCACAACCCTCCACTAGGGAGGCAGAGGTAGGAGGATCGCTGTGAGTTCAAGGCCAGCCTGGTCTACAGAGCGAGTCCAGGACAGCCAAGGCTACATAGAGAAACCCTATCTCAGAAAGCAAAACAAACAACCCCCTCCCCCAAAATGCCCTTTGACAAGATCTGAATGTATATTTTAACATCTCTATGAATCACTTTCCTCATCTATGAAAGATGACTGAATTAGGCCTGGAGAGATGGCTCAGCGGTTAAGAGCACTGCCTACTCTTCCAGAGGTCCTGAGTTCAATTCCCAGCAACCACATAGTAGCTCATGGCTCACAACCATCTATACTGAGATCTGGTGGGCAATCACACATGCAGGCAACACATTGTATATATAATAAATAAATAAGTAAATATTTTTTAAAAAAGAAAGATGACTGAATTAAATACCTTCAGAATTGCCATGGGAGAGAGAAGCAAAGCAGTGCCTGTCTGTAATTCCAGTACTCAGGAGGCAGAGGCATGAAGATCAGGAGTTCAAAGTCACCCTCTGATTCATGGTCAGCTAAGCCACGAGAGACACTCAAAACAACAACATTGCTACGGAGGCCTTAAATAACATAGCAGTTTGACAAGGACCATGGGAACCTGGGGTTCTGCCTGTGCAGCATAATGCTTACCTACCCTTTACTCAACTCCTTCTCGCCCAAAACACAAAGACTTCTGTAACTGTAAACTCATGCGAGCAGCATACTTCCAGCTGTATTGTAAGGCAGCATAGCTTAAGTAAGAGCCAAACGTTTGGAGTCAAGAGCAAGTTATCTAATTCAGAAAACCAAACCCCAATTATGACCCATAATTGAACAACATTCATCACTCTTATATTTATGGTTGGGAGCCTAGCCTGTAATGGCTGAGCCATCTCTCCAGCCTTCATCACTCTTTAAACAAAAAGGTGAGCAACATGGGCTGGAGAAATAGATGACTGGTTAAAAATACTGTTCTTGCAGAGGACTTGGATTCATTTTCCAACACTTACATAGTGCTCACAAGTGTCTATAAATTCGGTTCCAGGGCATCTGATGCCTTCTCTTAACTGCCACAGACCCTAGGCATGCACATGGCACACACACAGATACATACATACATATATACAAACATACACACTCATAACACATAAAATAAATAAATGTTAAAAAATTAAAATTAGAACATTTATGCTAGGTGTGGTAGTACACACCTTTAATCCCAGTAAACAGAAGCAGGTAGAACTCTTCGAGTCCTAGGCCACCCAGAGATCCTGAGATCCTGAATGGGGATGGGTAGAGAAAGAAAGACACTGGAAGAGAGAAAGAGAAAGAGAGAGAGACACACACACCCAGAGAGAGAGAGAGAGAGAGAGAGAGAGAGAGACAGAGAGAGAGAGAGAGACAGAGAGACAGAGAGACAGAGACAGAGAGACAGAGAGAGACAGAGAGAGAGAGAGACAGAGAGAGAGAGAGAGACAGAGAGAGACAGAGAGAGGCAGAGAGACAGAGAGAGACAGAGACAGAGAAAGAGAAAGAGACAAAGAGAGAGGACAGGGTTTCTCTGTGTAGCCTTGGCTGTCTTGGACCCGCTTTGTAGACCAGGCTGGTCTTGAACTCACAGCTATCCACCTGCCTCTGCCTCCCGAGTGCTGGGATTATAGGCGTGTGCCACCACACCCAACCATGTTATTATACTCAAACAGACTACACACAAATAAAAATTAAAAACATGTCTTTAAAAAAATAGACATGATTCACTTGATCTAAGTTTTTCTGTGATTGTTTATTTGCCATTTATTGATTAGCTTTGTCATTCTCTAGCCCTCAGTTACCAGACATATAGCAATATGGCAGAAGTTTCTTAAAAGAGAAAAATGTTACAAAAAAAAAAATCAAAAACTCAAAAAACTCATAGTATAAAGAGATTGTAAATTTCCCTTCATTTTGTGTGCACATGTAAGTTGATATAATTAGTGTGGATAAAATGCATCAAATATCAATATTTTATCTGTGCTCGCTTTGCTGTTAATTGCAGAGCTCACTGTTCATGTATCTGGCTGCTGGAGAGTTAGTGTTCTGTAGGGGAAGCTTAGAAATCAACGTGCTAATCCAGATGTCGACATCCTTCCAAGGAAAAGCGATTTTCCCAGGCTTACATACCAAGTTTTAGGAGAAATTCAGATCTAGATTCACTCTCTTGGCTGTTTCTACTGTAGCCACTTGCCTAGCTAAGCATAGCTAATTTCCCCAGCATACACTCCTCTTCTCTTTCCTTCCTTCTTGTCATGGTTAGCTTTAGTTATCAAAGTTGACACATCTGCGAAGAGAAACACTCAACTGAAAGATTGCTTCCATCAAATTGGCCTCTGGGCATGCCTCGGGGTATTTTTTTTTTTCTTAGACCCACTCCCACCAAAAAAGTTCAGATGTCTGTCTACCACATGCACGCAGTGCTCTCAGAACCAGAAGAGGAACTAGCATTCCAGATGGTAGAAAGCGCTGCCTCCATGTGGGTGCTGGGAATTGAACCCCGGTCTTCCAGAAAAGCAGCCAGTCCTTTTAAATGCTAAACCCATCTCTCTAGGCCCTGGGAGGCATTTTATTAGTTGCTTATTGATGTAGAAGGGTCCAGCTGCCATCCCTAGGTAGGTGGGCCTGGGCTGTATTACAAGGATAGCTGAGCATGCAAGAAGGTGAAGCATTCCTTCGCTCAGCTCTGGACTTTCAGGTCTAGCCTCCAGGATTCTGCCCAGGTCTCTACCCATAGGCTAAGAAAGCCCTTCCCTAACCCCAAAGTGCTTTAAAACTACCAAAGTGATCAACAGAGAGAGAACTCAGACGCCTGCCTCTCTTAGCGCTCCTGTCTCTGCCTTTCTTATTTTGTCCTGAAGTTTCCCAGGGAAGAGATCTCATCCTTAGTGGCCCATGCTAATTAGCAACTTAACCAAATGAGAAATAACCTTCACGTGTTTTTACTAAATCATTTTGATGACGGCTCAGTGGATGAAAGTTCCTGACGTTGATCCCCAGAACCAACAGCCAAAGAACAGACTCCTGAAAACTGTCCCCTGACCCCGACACACGAACCCTCCTCACACAATAATAGGGATACATTTTAAATTAAATATTTTTTGTGATGACTTTGGGCTCCTTTCATGTACTTTGCTAACCTCCAAGGGCCACTGGAAAAGCTAATTGTGCTCTCTGAACATCAACAGCTTCTTTTCCTTGGGTCCGCTTCCTATAGCTACCCTTCACTTTTTTCCCTCATCTTACAGACTGGATGAGAAAGAAAAACACAAAGGAGGCGCAGGGCTTTTTGAGGAGAGAATGGTAATTATGCTTTTATTTCACATAGGGATGTAAATGGAGAAACAGAGCGCATTCTGCATACCAGGGACAGTATGAAAGAAGACTGGCTTCTCCCGGTACCCCAGCATTTCCTCAGTGTCTGTCGGGGATGCTCACAGAGGAATTGTTTCTATTATTGAAAAAGGAGGTCGGCGATGTTCTCATTTGACTTACTGTGGAGTACAGCATTTGAAATTAGTCAGGACTTTTTTTTTTTCATGTCATGAACATGAAATTATAGCATGAGCTTGGTAATTAAATTATGCCCGTGGATACCAGAATTGAATGATGAAGCTTTTGGGAAAAGGCCAACGATGGTGACGGTTATTACAGTGTCACTTAGCTATAGCCTGCACCTCAGATCCGGTAAGCAGTCCTATCCCAGTCACTGACAAGATGACAAAATTCAGGACACCTTCAACCAATTTGTCAGTGGAATGACCCAGGGACATAACCTGTCATCAGACACAGGGATAAAGGGTTTGTGAAGGAGGCCACTGAGTTGGTTTAGCAGCATTTACTGCCAAGACTGACAGTCTAAGTTCCATCCTCAGGACCACATGGTGGAAGGAGAAAACTGACTTCTTCAAGTGGTCCTCTGACCTCTGTATGCAAGATGTGGAATGCACATGCTCGCCCCACCGCATACACACATACACCCACAGGTATACGTGCGTACATACACATACACACTTGCATGTACACAAACAAACAAACATATTTTAATGCACAGAATCTGGCTGGAGGCTAAGAAAAGCCTTAACCCATTAGGTCAGTAATAGGAATGTATGATGTCTATCAATCACCCTACAACTTCTGACATGGGATAGATTCCTATTTTATTATTTTATTTTTTAGATTCCTATTTTATATTCTGAAAAACCCAAGTGAAAGCACTCCATTGTCTTGCTTAAATATGGTCATTCAACTGAGATTTGAATCCAGAACTTCTTTTTCATTCTCTTGAATTTTTGAGAGAGGGTCTTACTATGTAGCCCTGGCTAGCCCGGAACTCCCAATAAGAGCAGGCTGGCCTTGAATTTGTAGCGAGATCTTCATGTCTCTGCTTTCCTATTCTTGGGATTGGAGGCATGTGCCAGAATGTCCATCTAAAGTCCTAAGTCTTGACGCCAGAGAACACTCTCTTTCTCACCGTCCACTATTAAACTGTGAACACAGTATGATGCTTTATTACAGTGATATGCTTTGGGACTTATTCATAGGTGCATGCAGCTTTGTTGCTGCTGCTGGTGGTGATGGCAGCTTTGTTTTTGAAGACAAGGTCTCACTTTGTTTCCCAGACTGTCCTCAAACCCACTGTGAATTACTCACCTCAGAACCCTGACTGCCGGGGTTGTATGTGTGAGTCACCACCGTCTATCTGCATGGATTTATACTTACATTTTTAAAGGAATATAAGTGGTAGAAAAGCCAGGTGTGGTGGCGCACGCCTTTAATCCCAGCACTCAGGAGGCTGAGGCAGGCTGATTGCTGTGAGTTCGAGGCCAGCCTGGCCTACAAAGTGAGTCTAGGACAGCCAAGGCTACACAGAGAATCCCTGTCTCAAAACACCAAAAAAGAAAAAAAAAGTGGTAGAAAATACAGTAAGATCTTTTTGTTTTGTTCAGTGTTGTTAAGCTTGGCCACCAATGTACCCCAGAGCTACATTTACAGCCTTAGTTAAATTTGTTTGTTGTGTTAAACTCATTAACCATTTCCTTATGCTTTCTAACGTGGGTGTAATATTGGAGAACACTTAAAAGCTCTAATAGAGGGGGTGGAGAAATGGCTCTGCACTTAACACTTGACATTCTTCCAGAGGACTCAGGTTTGGATCCCAGCACTCATGGCAGATGCCTCAAACTGCCAGCAACTCCAGCTCTGAGAGATCAAATGCTGCCACCTGTGGTCAGAAGGGCATACTGTGGAGCACACATACACAGCTTCCACAATGAGTTTTTTCCCCCCTCTGTTGCTGGGGGAGCTTGCAAGGGTGGAGGGTTGGTAAGAGAGGGAGGAAAAGATGTGTGGGCTTGGGATGCATGTGTGAAATTCACAAAGACCCAACAAAATGTAAAGAAACAAACAAACAAACCCCAAAAGGCATCAAATGCCCTCTTCTGGCTTCCACACACAGTTAAAGATAAAATATTTTGCTGGATATAGTAGCATACACTTTAAAGCCCAGCAGGAGGATCTCTGAGTTGGAGGCCAGCCTGGTCTGTAGAGTGATTCCCGAGAGAGCCAGGCATACACAGAGAAGTGTTAACATACTCCTAGCACTCAATAGGCAGAGGTTTGGGGGTTTGGGGGTTGGGGGTGTAGAGGGGTGGGGTGGGGGATCTCTGTGAGTTCAAGGCCAGCATGGTCTACATAGTGAATTTCAGGCCACCCAAAGATATGTAGTGAGTGTTAGTGTACAGGTTATTCTGCTGCCCTGACCTCAGGGACCTAGCAATGTGCCACCAGCTATGGGCTGCCAGATAAAAGGAGCCCCCCTCCCCCTCTCCTCCACCCCCACCCTGACACCCAGCTCCCTCTCTGTTCCCTCTGTTTCAGCTGTCCCTCCCTCCCTCTCTCCCTCCCCACCCCCTCTCTTTTCAGCACCCCTTCCCCGCCACCCCATGGCTTGCTCGCTGCCTCTATCAGTTCTCCAAGTCCTCTCTCCTTTCCCTTCCTCTAATAAACCTCCTTATACCAGATCTGCTGTGTGTCGTAATTCCTCAGGGCATACACTGGCATGGGCCTGCCCCCTTGCCGCATCATTATATTTCATAATAGTGAGACCCTGTCCAAAAAGGAAACGTATTTTTAGACTATCCATTTATCTGATCATCTACCTTAGAGAACTTGATATTGTTGGGTTTATTTATTTATTTATTTATTTATAATCAGTTTACTCCGTTTAAATGGAGAGATATAATGGTATTTTTTAGCTTTTATGGACTATTTAGTCACTATTCCTTGGGTGTGAGTGCTGGCTATTTTCACAAACTTTGCTTTTTCTTCTACATAGTGGCTCTTGCAGCATCTGAGCGATTTAGACATACTAGCGGTTAACAAATCCATTCAGAGCTTTCCCAAGGCCCCTTCTTTCTCCTCTTCTTCTTCCTCTTTGTTTGTTTGTTTGGGTTTTTGTTTTGCTTTTTGCTTTTGTTTGTTTGTTTTTGAGACAGCCCTGGCTGTCCTGGAACTCTCTCTGTAGACCAGGCTGACAGGATCTGTAGACTCAGAGATCTGCCTGCCTCTGTCTCCCAAGTGCTGGAATTTAAGACATGTACCACCTGGGCCTGGTTTCCCTTACTTCTCTAGTTTGTATTTATTCTTAAGGCAAATACTGGTTTAATATATTATTTAACCCAGGCTGGTATCCTAGCAGCCCTCTGCCTTAGCTTCCAAGAGCCAGGCTTACATAAGATTTTTAATTTTTTGAAAACTTTTTACATTTATTATGGGTTGGATTGGGGTGGCGTATGGCCCAGCACATGGCACAGGTTGGAAGACAACTTGTATTGATTGGTTCTCTCCTCAAGCTTTGTCAGTCATAAAATCAAATTCAAGTCAAATGTTTGTATGTGAAATGTTTATACCCACTGAGGCATTTCCCTGGTCCTGATAAATAATTTAAAATAAAATGAATTCTTCAAGCTTATGACTTACGCCAAAGACTCAGTTACTTTTTAGTGAATTCAGGACTGTTTGGGCATGATTTTGCCTTTTTCCTATTTCTTTTGTGATGTTGTGCCACCCTGCTACACACACTTTTGTTTGTTTGTTTGTTTCTTAGGTTTTGAATTATCCTTTGCCATGGAACTTCAATAAAATCGTTTCTTCTTCCTCCTCCTCTTCTACTACTTTTCAATGTTATTTTTCCTTTCTTTTTTCCTTCACTTCCTCTTTTCCAACTTGCTGAGCTTTCCAGTCTCTTCATTGTTTTCACTACTTGTGCTACTGATACCTAAAATTGTGTTGCTTTGTTTTTCCCTCTGTTTGTTTGCTACGGAGGAATGTGTGGCATTAAAAAGGCAGATGACCAGAGTCACCAAGTTGTTACACAACCTGCCCCGACTTTGTGTCATTGCAACCTGGAAGTGCTGTGGCGCTGGTAAGAGGGCTTCTGAGGAGCCCTTAGCCTTTGAGAACGTGTTTGGTTTCTGTCAGCTCTGAAGACTCCTTAGCCAAGAAGCCTCTTCCACCTGTGCCTCTGTAGCTTGGCCACAGCAGGGAGAGGGCCCCGTGAGCATTTAGAGTACTTCCCTCATCATTAGTGTGTCTTACCAGAAGACTACCAGAAAAGCCTCATTCAGGGAATGTTAGAAGACTTTCCACTAAGGTCAGGAATTAGAGGGTGGGAATGCAGTTCAGTGTGAGATCATTTGCCAAGAATGACAGAATGGCTTAGACCTTTGGGAATGGACACATTGCTGTTCCCAGCAAAATCAGGATTCTGTTGGCAAGACTCAGCACCATATACACAAATACATTTGTACATGCATATGTACAAACACACACACGCACACACAAACACATGCACATACACGTAACACACACACACACACAGAGAAAGCAATAAACAGCAGGGAATTTTTTTGTTGCTATCTAGTAATAAAAGTAAAACATTTCATTGTGTTTCTGGTCTTTGAGATAATTCCTCACTAATGGAACGAAGCATTAGGAAGAAGCGATCAGCTTCACTGTGGAGGTTTGAAGGGGCAATGCCCCCCATAGGCATAGGTTTGGGTATTTGCACAATTGGTTCCCAGTTGGTATTGTTTGGGGAGCATTGGAGGGTTTAGTTTTGCTGGAGGAAACAGGTTGCTGGGGGTGGGGTTTTGAGAGAATGTAGCCACACCCTACTTCTGGTGTCTGCAGTTGAGGCTATGAGCTCTTAGATTCCTATTGCTGCTAACATGCTTGCGGCCGGCTGCCGTTGCCTCTGAACCACACAGGACTCGCATCCTACTGGAACCATAGCTGGAATAAGCTATTTCTTCCCTATGTCACCTTTGATCATGGTGTCTTATCAAAGCAATAGAAAAGTAACTCATGGGGCTGGAGAGATGGCACAGTGGTTAAGAGCACTGCCTGCTCTTCCAAAGGACCTGGGTTCAATTCCCAGCACCCACACGGCAGCTCACAATTGTCTGTAATTCTAAGACCTGACACCCTCACACCAACACACATAAAGTAAAATTAAATAAAATATAAAAAAGAAAAGTAACACATGAACTAAGTACCATAATTTGCAAACACAAAGTAAAAATTCTTTAGGAGTCCTCTAACAAAAGTTAATAGGATTCATGAGAGCTCAATAGTGCAAGGTAAGCATACAAAAGTTAACAATGTTTTTTTTTAGGCCCGGAGGTACAGACCCATAATCTCAGCGATTTGGGAGGCCAAGGAAGGAAGGTCACAAGTTCAAGGCCTGCTTGAGCTACACAGTAAATTCAAGGTCAGGCTGGGCAACTTTATGAGACGCTCAAAAATGGAAACAAGAAAATACTCCTGAACTTAAATCTGGACATGGAGATGAATGGCTCCCAGCGCTGAGGAAGCTGAGGCAGAAGGATCAGCGAACAGCTCTGTGTCAATGAAAAATTTCCCCACTTGCTAAGCATAGCTTCGTGATTGGATGCCTTCCATAGCAGGGAGAGAAGCTGAGTGAACTGAAGTTTAACCTGTTTCCCTCAGACAGTATCTGGGGTCATGACAGTTCACTGAGGCCAGTAGCTCCCTCATGTCCTTAGTGACCTCAGGGCTGCGTTTTCCTACCCCCAGCCTTATAACTTGTCTTCAACTGGGTGTCACGGCTGCTCATGCCCAGTGAAAATGGAAAGAAGGACAGGAGCTAGCTGGAAAAGCATGCCACTGTATCAAACATTTACCAGAGTTTCTCTTATAGTTTATAGAGCTAGCTGACCGGGGTGTCATGAAGAATTCATGTAGCACAAAGGCCCAGGCACTTGGACTGTCAGAATGGCTTACGCCCTTGGGAATGGACACATTGAAGCTCCTGGCAAAAATCAGGATTCTGTTAGCAAGAGACGAACGTCAGAGGGCCGCTTGGCAGATGACTCCAAGCAGGTGACACTCTGTGAGGCAAGGTGGAGATGCACCATATATCAAAATACAAGGAAAATAAACAGTCTGAAAACTTATGTGCCAATGGAGAAAACACATAATGTTTTTAAAGAGGAAAACGTGCAAGATATGATATTTAAGGATTTTACTGATGGGTTTTAACTTTATTTATTGATTCATTTTTGAGACAGGGGCTTACTATGCAGCCTTGGCTTGCCTGGAACTCATTATATAGGACTCAATTGGCCCCAAACTTACAAAGATCTTACAAAGTTATAACACTGCCTGTGGGATGTAAGGTAGGATTAAAGATCTGTGCCACCATGCATGGCCTGAAATATTTTAGAAGAAACACACACACACACACACACACACACACACACACACACACACACACAAATGAGGCATGTCATTTTCCTCTGTGAAAAGTTTCAAGCTGCTTCTGTGTTGATTTTTGTCTATTAATAACCACAAAATCTATAAAAGTCTTACTAAATTTGCCATTTTTTTTTTTTTTTGCCTTGAGAACTGGTGTCCAGTTTATTACGTATAGGAGAAAAGGTATAGCTTAACTCTTGGTCTGAGATCCTAGCATTATAAAGAGATACTAAGAAATACAATGAGGAAAGCTCAGGACGCTAGATTACCAGATCAGAGAATGGTGCATAGCACAGAGCACACAAGCCAGAAGCAGCCCTCAGGTTTGTGAGGACAGACAGTACTTAAAGCCAATGAGAAATGATGGTAATTTGGCTTTGCTTTGTGAGACGTGGCCTCATGTGGCCCACACTGACTCACTATGTAACAGAGAGCGACCTTAAGCATTGGATTGTCTCTACCTCTTGAGTGCTGAGATTACAGCCTTTGCCCCCTGCACCTGGTTTAAGTGGTGATGGGGCTTTGTGTGCCCTATGCCAGCACTTAGTCATTTAATCTACTCCCTTCGCCCCTCAGATTTGGGGGAGGGCAGCCCTAGCCTCCCAGGTGGTGAATTACAGGTGTGGTTTACAAAGTTCAACCTACAATTGATTGATTTGTATTTAATTTTGGAAAATGTCTTCCCTTGACAAGAAATGTTTTTTTTTTTTAAATTTACACAAAGTTAAAAAACAAATGCCACACAAACTAACATAAACATAGGAAAATATTAATAAGGATACTTTTTGCTTGTTTGTTTTTTGAGACAGGGTTTCTCTGTGTAGCTTTGACTATCTTGAACTCACTTTGTAAACCAGGCTGGCCTCGAACTCACAGCTATCCACCTGTCTCTGCCTCCCCAGTGCTGGGATTAAGGAGACTATTTTTTAGGTTGGGTGTGAAAGGAAGATCTAAAATGACGTAACATCCCAATGATTGCCACAGAGTGTACATAGTAAGTTCTTCAGGGAAAGGAAGTTCAAAGACAATGGATAGACTTGGAGAACTATTTGTAGCATATATAGGAAAGGATAAATATTACTTACAAAGAATACCAGTGATTCAATGAGAAAAAGACAATCTGTATTTTTAAAATGAATATAAGTTTTCCTCAAGCAGCTTGGAGGAAGGCACACAAAATGAGGAAAACACACATTTTATCACTGGAGTTGGGCAAATGGCTATGTGGCTAAGAGCACTTTCCACTCATCCGAGGTTCCCAGTGATCTATAACAGCTACTCCAGAGGGTTGGATGCCCTCTTCTGGCCTTCCTGGGTACTAGTATACATGTGGCATACATGCACAAGCACACATAGAAATAGTAAGTCCTTAAAAAGAAAACAACAAAACAAAAAGGGTTCATTTCTGCCCCCTGCAAAAGACTGAAGCTGGTTAAATATCTGACATAGTGGAGATTTGTTACAATTTAGAGTACGTAAACTTACATTGATTCAAATTTCAGTATTTTCATTACTATTAACTCATTTGGTATTGATGGAAACAATTTAAGATATGTTGCCAAATGGAAAAAACTCACATGTCTCTTAAATGTTACAGTTTTATATTTTATATTCCTTTATTTTGATCATATACGTATTTAAAATTTTTCAACCTTTAGGACTAAATTCACTTTTTCTACTATGTAGGTCTTGGGGATTGAACTCAGATCATCAGGCTTGGCACCAACCACCTTTACCCACTGAACCACTGAGAAGATGCATGTTGTTTATATATTTTAACCACATAATAATGTATAGAGCAATATCTAAAAGGATCCATTTATAGGTAGTTTCTCCCTATCTTCCCTTCCCTTCCTTCCTCCCTTTCTTTCTTTCTTTCTCTCTTCTTTTATTTTTTCTAAAAATAGGGTATCATACACTGTAGCCCAGGTTGGCTTGGAACTCATGTAGCCCAAGCTGACCTCAACTCATGCCAATCCTCATACTAGAATCTTCCAAGTGCTGGGGTTATAGGCAGGTGTCACCATGCCTATATCATTTATTTTGAAAATGGAATCTCACCGTATTGACCATCCTGGTCTCTAGTTTATGGGCCCTCTTGATCATGTCACCTCAGACTCCTGTTTCAAGACCTGAGACTAGAGTCGTATACTGCTGCTAGTCTTATAAAGATTGAAATATATTAATACAGGGGCCTGAGTTTTAAGGAAGTTAAAAAAGGATTTAAATACTTTTGTTTAGTATTTCGTGCGTGTGTGTGTGTGTGTGTGTGTGTGTGTGTGTGTGTGTGTGTGTGTGTACACATGTGTTCATGTCGGGGGTGGGAGGGGGACCAGAGGTCAGTGCTGAGCATCTTTCTCAGTTGCTCTCCATCATATTTTTTAAAAACTATTTTATTTCTTTCAAAAGATTATTTATGTATTTTATGGAGATGAATGCTCTATCTGCACGTACACTTGCTGTCAAAAGAGGGCATCAGATCCCAGTATACATGGATATGAGCCTCTATGTGGCTGCTGGGAATTGAACTCAGGACCTCTGGAAGAGCAGACAGTGCTCTTAATTGCTGAGCCATCTTTCTGTCATATTTATTTACTTATTTATTTTTGGTTTTTCAAGACAGGGTTTCTCTGTGTAGCCTTGGCTGTCTTGGACTCACTTTGTAGACCAGGCTGGCCTCGAACTCACAGCAATCCGCCTGCCTCTGCCTCCCGAGTGCTGGGATTAAAGGCATGCGCCACCATGCCCGGCTTCTGTCATATTTTTTTGAGACAGTATACAACAAATTCCTCAAAGCTGTCCTCAGTGAAACGAGAACTCAGCAGTTCAACTAGACTGGCTGGCCACCAAGCGCTAGGCTTCTTCTTCCTCTCTCAAATTTCTGACATATCTAAGTTTTTATGTGGGGTCTGAAGAGCCAAATTCAGCTCCCAATGTCTGCAGTTCACTTTATAGATTGAGCAACCTCCCTATGTATGTATGTATGTATGTATGTATGTATGTCTCTCTAGGTATATAAGTGTGTATGCATGCACTTGCCACAACATACATATAGAGGTGAAAGAATAACTGTGGAATTATTTCTAGTTTTCTACTTTCATGTGGGTTTGAAATATTGAACTCAGGTCTCTAGGCTTATGTGGCAAGTGCCTTTACCTGCTGAATCATTCTGCCAGCTCTGTCTACAAATTTCTAAGTGCTCAAAATATTTCAAGATAAGTATGCACCACATTGCTTTTAAAACTAATGTATTTTGTTTGTTTGTATGTTTGTTTTTGAGCTTTTTGATACAGAGTCCTGTGTTATATTAGAAAGTCCAGCACACACCTTTAATCCTAGCACCTGGAAGGCAGAGGCAGGCGGATCTCTGTGAGTTCGAGGCTAGCCTGGTCTACAAAGCAAGTTTTGGGACAGCCAAGATAACACAGAGAAACCCTGTCTCAAAAAAAACCAAAACCAAAACCATCAACAAAACAAAAAAGAAAAAATCCCAATCATTCTATTTCACCAATAAAGACTCAGGAGTCAGATGCTGGGGTGAAAACCTGTTATCTCAAAGAGGCAGAGAAAGCCTCAGCTGACCTTCCTACTTAGCTCACGTCCTGATGGAAAAGGCCCCAAAGGCCCAACTAGCTCAGTTGACAGCCCAGGAGAAAAAGGCCAAAAAAAAAAAAAAAAAAAAAACCCAAACAAACAAACAAACAAACAAAAAACCACCACCAACAACAAAAAACCCCAAAGCTTTGCTCTCTCAAAGCTCAAAAAGCCTACAGAGTCAAAGGCCAAGAAGTTGAAGAGCTCAGAGCTAAAGTTCCTTCTACTTCTAGACACCGTCTTAAATATCCTTCAACTCAAAGCCCCTCCTAGTCGTCAATCCTTGTCACTAGTTTCTTGCTTGACTTCTTAACTAGAGTCAACTTTATTAAATTCTGTGTACAAAAAGCTCTTGAACAAAAGGTGTCTTAGGGCTCAACCACACCAAACAAAAGACAGGTTTTTACACTTCATAATCTCAGGGATCACAATGGGATTAAATATCCTGGAACATTTCCCCACTTTTGTCTAAATAAAAGATGTTTTCTCTAATATCAATAAACTATTTACTATCTGGTAAAAACAAACAAACAAAAAACCGCACTCACAATTTCTAGTCCATTAGTATTTGGCAATCTTGGAGAAAGTATTCTATAATCCATCCTATCAAGGTAACTCCGAAGTTCGCTACCTAATCGTTTTCTATCAAACCTTGCATAACTAATCAAAAACCATCTTTATACCTATAACAGCTTCTTAAATTCTAAATAACTAAGTTTAATTATAAGACTATAACTATTTAGTCTTCAACTCTATCAGAGACCTGAGAGGGATAAATATTATCTGAATAAACAGAAATGAAGAACAAGCAGCTCCCAAAACTATAGAAATGACAGACGCTTCTGGCTGCCTGGACAGTCACCCAAGATATCTGTATAATCTTGGAGCATCATCGTCAAGCCTTCTGGTACAGAATATCTGATGGACTTTTCTGTGAAGCAGGTATTGTGAAGGCTTTCCTACCTTGTCCTTGCAAAACTCAGCAGTTGACTTTCCTGTACCCAGTTTGTCCAGTATTCAGTCTGAAGTAGAAGCAAGGACAATTCCTTCCCAGTGGCTAGCTTGCCACATATGAGGCCATCTCCTAAAGGAGAATTTTTTTATGCTTATTATCTTAGAAGTCAAAAGGGGGTCCTGTCAGGAGCTGTTAAAAATTTCTCAAATTATCTCAAAAAAAAAAAAAAAAAAAACAAAAAAACAAAAAACCAAAAACCAAAAACCAAACCAAACCAAAACAAATGAACAAAAAGAAAAAAAAGAAAAAAAAAAAGGAAAAAAAATTCTCAAATTAATAATACATCTCTAAATGCCATATTCTGCAAATCTCTGAGATTTTTGATGACTGACTATCATCTATCTATCTATCTATCTATCTATCTATCTCTAGTATATCTGAATCACTAGTTTCTAGCTATATACTGACTGATTAACTTAGAAAACTAATATCTAACAAAACCAAAAGCTTGATTACTATTAGTTTGCATTTCTTAATTATTCTAAACAGTTTTTGATAGTAGCTTTCAAAAAGGACTAGAACTTCACGTTGAATTCTTAAGAATTACATAGGTATAATACCTTAAAGAGTATGCTGTAACCAAAATATAACCTTAATTTTGTATCAATAAACAAAGGGTCTATACCAATGTAACCATTATAACCTTAATGGATGGAAGATGGGCGATACCATTCGGTCAATTTATTCTTTTTCTTGTGACATTTTCTCTTGATAATCCATCTTTTTCTTCAGATGTTTTATTTGTCCTCTGGTTTCCAGATTCCTTAGTTAGATGTTTTTATTCTCCTAGGAAGATAACAACAAAACCCTGCTCCAACCTTAACCCTGGAGGGTTTCTTTCTTTCTTTCTTTTTTTTTTTTTTTGGTAGGTTATATCTTTCCTATGGCAAAATGTTTTTGGCAGTAGAAAAAAATCTTACCTCTCAATTAAAACTTTATAGAAGTTGTTTTGAAAATTTGAAATTAAATATACCTTTAATTATATTTATTTTTAGATTATAAAGGACATTCACTTTAAGTTTTAGCCTGCCTTTTTCAAGTGGCTTTTAAAATTAAATCACTGTAGTTCCTCTGTGCCTGCTCTGTCTCCCAAGTTTTGGGATCAAAGGCATGTGCCTTCCAAGTGCTGGGATTAGACCCACCACACCTGGATCTAAGTTTTTCTCTACTTGGAACTTAATCTGCATCAGACTGTCCTTGAACTCAGAGATCTGCATGCTTCTGTCTCCTGAGTGTTGGGATTAAAGGCATATGCCTCCCATGTTCTGGGATTAAAGGTATGAACCATCACCACCACCCTGTTTGTTGTAACCCTAGAATTTAGAAAGCAAGTAATTTATAGGGATCTGCTTGTTTTTGCTAGGATTAAAGGTATGGGCATGGCTTTGTTCAAAATTTTTATCTTAGCTCCAATTACTCCAACTTTTAAAGATTGAGAAAGTGAGTTTGATCTGTACTAACCCTTTAGAGATACTTAAAACATTTCAACTCTCTCAACTGTTTTTAATACCAAACAACAAAAACATCCTTTTTATTTAAGAAGAAAACTATATGTTAGTTTGAACTGAATGGCCAAGCTGTCTGATGAACTATTACCTCTCTTTATTTGGGAGATCTCTGCTGTTTGAATCTAATCTAATCTTTATCAATTTTGATGTTATCCACAGTGTTTCTTCTCCTGTGGAAACAAAGGCAAAGTCTGTTCCCCAGTGTAACACAGATCCTGGTTTCCATTCTGAGGTCAACACATCTTTAAAATATACAGGCTAATTTAACTCAGCAGTTTTTTTTTTCTATTATCCAATGCATCTCTGCAGCTTTTATTTCTCATTAACATTTTAAATATTTTAAGTTAATAAAGCACTATGTAGTCTATTTCTGAGGGTCTTTATTACCCCTTTCTGTTTATTAAGCATATATTTTAAAGTGTGATAAGATGTTTTTATAACTGCCATGCTTACCCAAAATTCCCAAGTACGGTGCTACCATGCTTGGATGAAAATGTTTTTTGCTGAGATAGTTTAGCATTGGGGTTAGTCAGACTGTATTTCTGCTTCTGTTCATGCCATACAGTCATTGTGTGACTTTGATATTCTTAAGTTACTACATGTTTGATTGTTTGTAGAAAAGGTCTCATGTAGCCCAGGCTGTTCTCAAACTTGCTATGTAGCTGATGCTGGCCTTGAACTGCTGTCTTCTGCCTCCACCTCTCAAGTGGTGGCATTACAAGCATATTCTACCAAATCTAGCTTTTCACATTGTCTTTAATAATTAAATGAAATATTAATTCACGGGTGTATTAAGTGTGACTATTATTTATGAAAGATACTTGGCTTCTCACAAGTGCTCAACCAATGAGGGTTTCTCAAATGGCCAACTCTAGAGACAAGTAAATCAGAGTCTTTGTTTTTTGAGACAGGGTCTCATCTCACACTGTAGCCCATGTTGGCTTGAATTTACTGTCTAGTACTAGCTGGCCTTGAACTTGGGCCAGTTTGTACTTCCTTACCTTAATTCCCCAAATTCTACAATTGTAGGCATTAGACATGAACCCTGGCTTATAATCTTTTATTATTTACTTTTTACCTACAAGTTGAAGAAAAAAAAGTTAGATTGATTAATTTGTTGTTGTTGTTGTTTTTGTTTCTTTGGTTTTGGTTTTTTGAGACAGGGTTTCTCTATGTAGCCCTGGCTGTCCTGGGACTCACTTTGTAGATCAGGCTGGCCTTGAACTTAGAGATCTGCTTACCTCTGCACTATATTCCAGCCAGTACACAAAGTACCCGGAGGTAGAAAGATGAGCAAAAGATGATTTTATTTATTGAGGCTCTTGAGGTCGGTTTAATTTAATGTTTTTATGTTGTGAGATATATGCAATTTCAGGACTACTTATAAAATTCTAAAAACATAGAAAAAAAGGAATCACAAAACCAGAGAATAATTTTTAATTTTAGTTTGTTTGTTTTGAAAAGAGTTTTAGCTATGGAGCCCTAGCTATCCTCAAATGTTCTAACTCTTTTGCCTTGGTCTCCCAAACGCTGGAATTATAGGAGTATGGTACGATACCCAGCTCAGGGTCATATTATCTTTGGATTAGAATGAACTAAAATATTTTGTTTAACTTCCCATCTAGCTTAAAAACTTTCTTCCACGATTCTAGGAAGACTCAAGTACTCTCTGCTCTAGTAAAAACTGTAATTTACTGATGTCGATGGTTATTCTAGAAAATGCACTAACGATATTTATCAACTTAAGTATAACACAGAGCTGAAAGCCCATTACCACCACATGGTTTACAGACAGAAGCAGAGATGAGGTCTGATGTCACGTAGCTGGTTCAAAGGACTGTAATTTTAACCTAGATCACTCTCATCAGAGGGTCCACATTTTCCATCGGAGCCAAAGCGTGCTTTGTCTTCATTCCTGGAAGGCTTCCAATGACAGAAATTCAATACAGTAAAAGGCACCTGCTTTACTTATAACATTTTCTCCTCCTTTCACTTTTTGTGGTTTTGTTTATGCATGGATCAACTGTGCATTTGTTCTGCCTTTCTGTAGTCTTTACTGCATGCTGCCTGGCACCTAGGCTGGTGACTTTGGTGGCCAGGCTTGGGGGGAACCAAAGCTGACATCACTCCAGTAAGATTTGTTGTCCATTAGGAGCATTTTCCAGCTGCTGGCCATTGTGTAACCGAAGAACTTCCAGAAGCTACTCAGTACCACACCCCTTGCTTGCTCGTAACCTTACAATTGATGTTGAGTCATCAGGATCTGGCCTGTGCAGTCGGTACCTCTGCTTTTCATCCAGTTCTGCTTAATTCTGACATACCCATCTTATTAGTGACCGTTCAACTCCTTAGTTCTGTTTCTAAATGTAATTAATTTAATAATTAGCATATGTATTTAATTTTATTTTGAAACAGGTCTTTTGTGTGCTGTCTCTGTGAGTCCTGAACAATTATGTGGCTAACCTTGAACTCCTGCGGCCCTGATGCCTCCTCTCACATGCTGTGATTGCAGGCATGCAGTACCCTACCCAGTGAAATTTAAGATACAAAATTGAATTAAAAAACAAAACAGAGCAATACAAGATGGAGTTGCAGGGGAGAGAAACAGCACAGTGATAGACTACTTGCTTAGTTTGTACAAGGCCCTAAATTAGATGTCCAGAACTGAAAAAAAAAAAAAATCAAGATGGGCCTTCACTATGGTGGTGTTCAGGCTGGTTTCAATATCCTGGGATCAAATGAGCCTTTTGCTTGGGAATCACCAAAGCTTGGTTGGGTTTAAATTTTTAAAAGTCAAGATTTTATCATTACTCTGTTAAATACAATTCAAAACTGCTTTTGGTCTATCATTTTAGACTGTCAAAACTTTTCAGTTTTGATGCTGTTTTCCAATGTATTAGATAACTCTTCAGGTTTTAGGAAAATCTCATTTTCCAAAGCTTGATGTTCTGATGATGCTCTCTATTGAGGGATCGAGGGAAAGTGAGGGCGTTTTGAATTGTATTACTAATGACCTCTTTCCAAGTTGGAAGGAGTTCGTTAGTCAGTCCTCTTTTGTAATCATTGTTCAGTCAAGTCTCTTTTGTTGTCATTATTTGGTAAAGGACGGATTCACCTAGTAAGTTAACATCCTACCTACTGGGTCACAAGAAACTGAAACATGCTCCTTCTTTCTTTTAGAAAGACAATCCAATTTTATTACAGTTTAAGTTTGTCTGTGTGTGCGTTTATACTCACACTGACACCATGATGTGTGTGTGTGTGTTTCAGCCAACCATGTGTGTCCCAGGGATCAAACTGAGGCCTTCAGGTTTGGCAGCAATCGCCTTTGCCCACTGAGTCATCCTGCCAGCCTGAAATTATATTCTTGAAATTTAAATACATTTTCCTGTCCTTGTTAAGTTGGCCTGGTTTATTCTCAGTGACCCCGCACTGGCTCTGAGAATCATTACATTCCCTCCTAAGTGCTCACAGACTATTTTATCTACTTGCTTGTCATGCTACAAACCTGCCGTCTTCCCGTTTAGTGATTCTCTTGGAACTTAGGTAAAATTATCAAAAGAAATTCAATTATAAAGGCAAGCCGGGTGGTGATGGTGCACGCCTTTAATCCTAGCACTCGGGAGGCAGAGGCAGGCAGATCGCTGTGAATTCGAGGCCAGCCTGGTCTACAAAGTTAGTCCAGGACAGTCAAGGGTACACAGAGAAACCCTGTCTCGAAAAAACCAAAAACCAAAAACCAAAAATCAAAAACAAAACACAAAACATAAAACACAAAACAAAGGCAAAACTAAGGCCTGGAGAGATGGCTCAGAGGCTAAGATCACTGACTGCTCTTCTAGAGGTCCTGAGTTCAATTCCTAGCAACCACATGGTGGCTCACAACCATCTATAATGTGATCTGATGCCCTCTTCTGTAGGTGTGCATGCAGGCAGAGCACTGCATACATAATAATAAAGAAATAAATAAAAAAAGACAAAACTATTCAAGTAAACAACAACAACAATACACACACACACACACACACACACACACACGCACACACACACACACACGAATGAGTAGAAAACATAGCAGCAGTGTATTTAGAATTTCCACTCAGGAATGTATAACATGGATTTTACATGTGTGTTTGGAGTGGACCGAACAGCTCAAACATATCACTAATGACATGCCATGTTGCTCATGGTGAACAGATCAATTAAAAAAAAAGTATCAGTTCTCTAGGTACTTCTGCATTCTGCAGTTATCTATATACATTTATTTTACTTTTGTTTTTGAGACAGTCTTACTATGTAGCCTTGGGTACCTGGAACCAGCTATGCAGACTAGAGCAAACTCAACCTACAGAGATCTGCCTGCTGGGGTTCTAGGCATGCACCACCATGCCTGGTTTTTGAGGCAGGATCTCATGTAGCCAAAGCTGGCCTTAAACTAGCTAGATAGCGTATGATGACCTTGAATTGCTGATCCTCTTCTCTCCATACCCCAAGTACTGAGATTGCAGGCCTGCGTTACCACAGCCAGATGGGTTTTGTTTTTATTGGATTTAGTTAATATATATATATATATAATATATAATTATAATAGTTATATATATGATTATTATTATTTTGAGGCAGTGTCTCTTGCAGTCCTGGCTGGCCTCAAATTGTGTGTAGTCAAGGTTGATCTTGAACCTGTGATCCTCCTGTCTCCACTTCTCAGTTGTTGGATGATAGACTCATGCTACCATGTCTGGCTGACTTTGGCTTTTAAAGGAAGAGGTGAGCGGTTCCTGCTGCCCACCTGTGCTAGAGCCACTCCTGCTGACTCACATGCAGCTCCTCAGCAGAGTTCAGGATTATGTCAAATCCTGATTGACCCAAAGCAGTTCTAGAACAGGTACTGCAATGGATCTCTGTGAGCTCTCTTCTCATGGTCTGACCCTTTCCAAGATGACCCCAGCATCTGGAAGAAAGGACATCCTGGCGTGTTCTAGGCAATTCCCTGTGGATGCCACTGTTACAGTGACAGGCAGTCAACGTAGTGCTCATGGTAGTATGGACTAGCCGAGATCTCCAGTGAAGACCTAGATTTCAGATGCTCAATTTCACATAGAAAATGAAGGTGAAATGATGAAATTTTATGGATCTGGAAATTATTATATTAAGAGCAGTGGCTCAGACTCAGAAAGACAAATATCATCTGTTTCTCTAATATGTACACCACAGATATATATATAAAGAGGTGTTGAAGAAGGGAGGAGAGAGGGCAAAAGACATGAAAATGGAAAGGAACAAAAGGAAAATCATAGGATAGGTAGGAGAATACAAGCAGGGGACAAGGGAAGGGGGAAAAGAAAGGAGGAAGAAAATCAATAGAAACAAATTTTGTTTGAAAAAGTCATAATGAAAACTAACACTTGTACCCCTACCCAGATCTAGCCAATGGTCAGAACAGTCTCCACAATTGAGTGGAGAGTGGGATATGACTTTCTCACGTACTCTGGTGCCTCACATTTGACCATGTCCCCTGGAGGGGGAGACCTGGTGGCACTCAGAGGAAGGACAGCAGGTTACCAAGAAGAGACTTGATACCCTATGAACATATACAGGGGGAGGTAATCCCCCTCAGGAACAGTCATAGGGGAGGGGAATAAGGGGAAAATGGGAGGGAGGGAAGAATGGGAGGATACAAGGGATGGGATAACCATTGAGATGTAACAAGAATAAATTAATAAAAAAAAAGACAAAAAAAAAAAAGAAAACTAACACTTGTTATGCTAATTAAAATTTTTAAATTGAAAAAATATATATGTGTAAAAGGTTAAGGGAACTTTACTAAAACATATATTTATCATCTAATAAAGACCCATTGGCTATCAGGCAGAGACCACAGCAGGAGTACATTGGGTGAAAGTGTGAATACTTTTCTTTTAATGAACTATCTGTTTGTTCTTAGCATCTTATTAGTTCTTTGAGCATTTCACACAATGTATGTTGATCAAATTCATCCTTCTGTCAGTTCCTCCCAGATACAACCCTCTGTTCTTACCCACCCAACTCTGAGTTTTCTCGTTGTTTTTGAAAACTCAGCAAGTCCAGTTTGTGCTGCCCATATACTCTTGGGTACGTGGCCACCCACTGGAGCTTGGTTGACCTACCAGAAGTCACACCCTTAGAGAAAACAGACTCTCTCTCAACAACTATCAATTGGAAATAGGACCATGGTGTGGGGGCCCTCAAAACAAAATCTAATGAGATATTTTTGCAGACATGCGTACTATTAGAGGATATTTTAAAATTTCAACATTTATTTTAACCAGATGAAAGACATTTGTTCTAGATGGATTTAAACAGTAAATTTTAGAGTAAAACGAGGAAAATAATGTCATGCATATAATTTTTCTTCATTTTTTTTCTAAACAGAAAACTTAAAGATTTCCCAGAAATTTCTAAGTAGAAAACTTCAAGCAAGATGTTGTAATTTCTAGTATTTTCTCTATTTTGTTACTCTGAAGACATAATATTGCCTAAGAACATTTCTCATGTAGTATATATTTTTCCAAGTTATGAATGTTTTAAAAACATCACCTGATCATATGCCCAAATGAACTAATAGTTTATGGTCTAGACAGCTTCCTACCAGTGGTGAAGAGCCAATGCCACTAAAATTAGGTTTACATTGCACTTAGGAGCAGATATTCACGCCACTGAGCTCATCTCTTAATTCACCTGGAATTATGATGTGCAACTCTTGGGCATGCGGACACCTTCTCATCTCAAGTAACTGTGACCTGGTTGGTTTTATTATCAACTTGACACAACCTAGAGTCAACTGCGACAAAGCAGTCTCCATTGAGGAACTGCCTCGATCACACTGGTCAGTAGCCATGTCCTCGAGAGTCTGTCTTGATTGATGCTTGATGTGGAAAGACTCAGCCCACTGTGGCATCACTCCTAGACAGGTGTACAAAACCCAGCAAAGCACAAGCCAGACCGTGAGTCAGAAAGGAGTTCCCCAATGGTTCCTGCCTTGAGTACCTGTCCTGACTTTCCTTACTGATGGATTGTGACCTGGGAGCATAAGACAAATAAACCCTTTGCTCTCCAAGTTATTTTTGCTCATGGTCTTTATCACAGCAACAAAAAGCCAACTGGAACAGTGTGCAGGTCTGTTTTTCTACCTGGGGACCCTCCTGGAAGCCCCAGCTGCCCCAGGAGAGTAAGATGCTGCTCAGCAAGGTGCAATCTTTCTCACAGTCTCATTTCAGCATCCACTTTAGGACAGAGTTAGATTTTCTTTTTTACCAACCCTGCTAACATTTCAATGCACCTGGTTAGGAATTGCCTGCTTGTAGGAAGTAGTGTCTGCAGCCCAGGCAAAGGGGTGCTGGAGTAAAGGAAGGGGGCTGCTGTGGGAAAAAGTGTAAGGCTGAATCAAAGATCTCAAATCTGAGGTAGGTCTCAATGGATCATTTCAGCATGCCCTTCATTTGATCTGAAAAGCTAGAGTCTTATAGTGTCATGACATGAGCTATACAGCCAAGGGTCCTCTGTGGGATACTAAGCAGTTCCTACCTCTATTTGTTGGAGAAATCTAAGGTCAGTCTTCAGACTCCTTCTCTTCGTACCAAATTCATTCCTCATTGGCCTTCATAGATACACACACACACACACACACACACACACACACACACACGAGAGAGAGAGAGAGAGAGAGAGAGAGAGAGAGAGAGAGAGAGAGAGAGAGAGAATGATCTCAAACCATTCATATTCAATCTGATCTCATAATAATCACATTATTATGAGTTCACAATAATAGCATTGTGAACTCCAGTGCTATTATTCAGCATCTCTACTTGAATGTCTAATAGGCATCAACTGGACATATCCACAACTGGATCCTTGATTTCTTACCTGCCCAACCTCCTTACCTCCATCTTTTCTGACAGTATGAAGCCATTCCATTTTGGTTTCTTAATCCCCAGCCATCCTGAATTCTTCACTGTTTCAATATCAATCCATCATTAACTCTTCCCCACCCTGATCCTCACCCCTACCTACACTACACACATGCCAAAATACATCTATTATTTAGCAATCTACTTCTCTACGATTAACCTGGGCCTGCCCACCATCATCTCTTGACTGGTGTCTTCTAGCAACCTACTGACTAACGTGTCTGTACTTCTACTTGTGACCTCTTAAAATTTATTCTAAGTGACCTTCATAAAAATACTAAGTCACATGAAGGGGCTGATATTCTATGGCATGCCAATACTATGAATTCCACTGTACACTGGATGATCTTAGACCATAATATTTGCTATAACTTTGTGTTACTGTTTCTCTTTTGCTTGTATCTTCTCCCCCCTCTACCTTTTTCAGATACTGGTACCCTTACTAGGCTTCTCTGTCTTGTGGGATTCTTGCATTTGTTCTTCCCTCTTCCTGGGATTCTCTGCTGTCACATATCCTTAGGGACACTCTCGCCAGCAAGGTGTCAGCACAGATAATGCCAAGTTGAGCTGCTTTCCTTCACCTTTATCATACTAACTTCCCACAGAAATATATACTCACATGTAAGCACACAAATGTATGTATGTCCCTGCTAGTGCTGCCTGATAAAATTTCTTTATTTTGGATGTCCTTTTCCCCTCCCCTGCCCCACCACAACCAATGCATGAATTCTACGAAACCAAGATTTTTGATTTCTTCCATGTGTACACCTGGCACCCTACTATACTTTTTGGTACAAATCTGCCGTTCAGGCTCCGTTTCTGTACATGCTATGGAGATAACAGCCTGTGATCCCAACAGATGGATCCTGAGGGGGAAAGCTAGGCGGGACTGCCGGGAGCTGGAAAGACCTCAGGCAGCTGTGAGCATGATGAGATCAGACTCTTGGGAGGCAGCTTCAGTGACACAGCTCTTTTTTCTTTTTCTTTTTTTCTTTTCTTTCTTTCTTTTTTTTTCTCTTTTTTTTTTGGTTTTTCAAGACAGGGTTTCTCTGTGTAGCCTTGGCTGTCCTGGATTCACTTTGCAGACCAGGCTGGCCTTGGATTCACAGTGATCCACCTGCCTCTGCCTCCCTGAGTGCTGGGATCAAAGGCAAGCGCCACTATGCCCTGCACTTTTTTTGGGGGTGGGGAGGGGGACAGATCTTTTAATAGTGGGAACAAAGGCTACTTAAACCTTTGGGGGAGTGGGTAGGGGCTTTCAGGGTGAGTGTGCATCATTGATCTGGGCCAGGGTTCTGGGGATGACTCACTTGCCTAAGGAGGAATTCCAGGTGCTGCAGGACGTGACCGTATAAGGTGAGAGGAACTTTAACCTGGTTATCTGCAGGCCTGTGTGCCCCAGGACATGCAAGCTCTGGTGACAGGGTGAACAGTCCTACTCCTCCTTACCTCAGGAGGAGATTTCTGGGGTTTGGACATAACTAGAGCCTACTTGTGCTCTAGGTCAGCTTCCCCCTGGATCCCTGGTCCCATGCAAATCAAGCATCAAACAGATATACTATGAATGATGTAATGAACTAATTGCAAACCAGAGGATATTGGCCTACGAGATCTTCAATTTGCTTTTCCCTCAAGAACAACATCTTCACTGATTACAAAGTCTAAATGGTATGTTATAGCTCGTTTCAGAGAAAGATACTCTTTTACTAGGACTTAAAATTTAATTTTAGGGCTGGAGAGATAGCTCAGAGCTTAAGAGCACTGACTGCTCTTCCAAAGGTCCTGAGTTCAATTCCCAGCAACCACACGGCAGCTCACAGCCATCTATAACGTGATCTCATGCCCTCTTCTGGCCTGCAGGTGTTACATGCAAATAAAACACTGTGTATATAATAAATAAATAAATCTTTAAAAAATGTAATTTTATTTAAAATTATGTATATGCATGTGTGTCTAAATATGGGTATGTGCATGTAAGTACAGATACTCACAGAGGCCAGAAGAGGGCATTGGATCCCTT
This sequence comes from Acomys minous, assembly GCF_964271855.1. Classification (NCBI taxonomy): domain Eukaryota; kingdom Metazoa; phylum Chordata; class Mammalia; order Rodentia; family Muridae; genus Acomys; species Acomys minous. The sequence continues at coordinate 149,578,461 of NC_140483.1, read as the reverse complement.
GAAGCTGGAGTTACAGGCTACTGGGAGCTACTTGATGTGGGAGCTGGCAACCACGTTCTCCGAAAGAGCAGCCAGTGCTCTTAACTAGTGAGTTGAGAGATGGAGTAAGCCATCTCTCCAGCTTTTCTTTCATTATAAAGTTTAGTCTTTCAAAATTGCCTATCAACTCAGATTTTTGTTTTTGTTTTTTGAGACAGGGTTTCTCTGTGTAACAGCTCTGGCTGGCTTGGAACTTGCTCTGTAGACCAGGCTGTCCTCGAACTCACAGAGATCTGCCTGCTTCTTCCTCCTAGGTGCTGGAATTAAAGGTATGCCCCACCACTGCCTGGCTCAACTCAGATTTTCTTATGGCACATTAGTTGGAATACTTGATTTTTAATTTTTTTGTTTGGTTTTTTGTTTTTGTTTTTATTTTTTTGTTTTCTTTTTGCTTTTCAAGACAGAGTCTCTCTGTGTTAGTCTGACTGTCGTGGACTCGCTTTGTAGACCAGGCTGCCCTCAAACTCACAGTAAATCCACCTGCCTCTGCCTCCTGAGTGCTGGCATTAAAGGTGTGCGCCATCACGCCTGCCCCCCCCCCCCTTTTTTTTGATAAGTTTAAAACACACATGCATTTGTTTAGGCCAACTTTATATTCACCTTCTATTTTTTATTCCAATTATGTTGGCATTTTACATGAGTATTCTGCTTTGCTCTGGGAACATTGTATTCTAATAGGATTTGGATTTAGGAACAGAAAAGACTCAGCAAAAGCACCTTTCCATTCATCCATTAGGACATCAAGAGAAAACGAAAGAACAGCTAGATACTAATGTTGTATTTGCACAAATAGCCCAAGACTTGGAGTCCAACCCTTTCTTCTTCTCTACTGAAACCACTTATCCACTTATCTTAATTAACAATTGTTTTATTTCTAAGCCAACATATTATTTAACTAATTATAAAATATGTATTTAAAGCTTATAGATACATGGATATTCCCGTTTAATTCTTTCTTTGAAGCTGATATCAGAACCCCTCTCCCCCCCAACAGGTTTACCAAAGTAATGAGGACTGGCATTTCTTTGACATAGGCTGAGTGGAAGACTGATTTCAGCTTTTCAAACATCTCTCTTCGGGCTTAAATGTAATGCTGCAATTGGTGCTCTATCATTCAACTGTATGTCGTGGTTGAATTCTTTTTCCTGAAATGATTTTGACCTCGTCTTTTCATTTGTAAATCTTCTCCTCACAATCATAAATACCTCATTGTCCCCATTTGATGCTACTTATTTGTTTTGGTGGTTCAAAAGGGTTTTAGTATGACTTGCCTAACAGAACGACACTGATGCTTTCATTTATCCAATACCTCATTCTTAGAATAAAGACTTGGTGTATGTTCCAAGCAAATCAGCTCTGAACAATGATAATATGAGTTTTTCTATCTGTGAAAATAGGGGTTGACCTGTTTTTGGAGGGCTCTGCCCTCCATTTCCATTTTAGTGTCAATAGCCACCTATGGAGTCTTCTGGAAGGTTTCTGTCATCTTCCAGCATGTGTTTATCAACAATACAGACATGGAAGGGGCAGGTGGAGGAAAGGGCAGGACAATGACAAGAAGAAAAAGTAGAGTTGGTTGTTGATTTTCAAATGCTTACTAAGTATTTGTCCTATGCCAGGCAGTGTGCTAAAACTGTACACAGATCCAGGCAGGAGCTTCTGGGGGACCAGGGGGGCAGTAGGGGTAGAATGGAAAAGGAGAAGGAGTGGAAAGAGAAGTGGATCCACATGGAGACCGCTGAACTGCTGCCATGACAGGTGAAAAGGGGCAAAGAGTGACAATGGTTGAGCACTGGCTAGAGCTATGCCTGGGTTCATAGGGCGCAGCCAGAAGAACAGCTTTACAGAAAGGCGAGTCCTACAAAGGCAGGCTAGCAGCAGCCTGAAGGGGCTGTCTTGAGAAATTATACTGCTTCGAGAGGTTAAAAAAGGTTTCTTCAGGGAAGATAAGTGAGATCTGAAAAAATAAAAACAACCAAACAGTAAAAAACAGCCAAGGATGGAATAGTGTGTGTGTGGGACAGGGGGAGGGGGAGCGAGCGGTGGGGGGGGGCAGGAGGGGGCGGGGGGTTGGGGATACAGCAATGAGAATGAACTGAAGGCCAGAGTGCAGAAAACGCAGGAGCATGGTGCCCTGGAGAAGCTAAGGACAAGATGCTGAACTGGAGGGAAAGAGGAAGAGGAAGCAGAGAGGTGCTTAGAGCCCAACCTGCACGCCGTGTTCAAGAATGGAAAGAGTAGCCAGTGAGATGGCTCTCTGGGTGAAGGTGCCTGCTGCCAAGGCTGATGACTGAAGTTCAAGCCCAGGATCTGCATGTTGGAAGGAGAGAAACAACGTCTGCGAGCTGTCTCCTTATCTCTACACACACATCATGGCGAGCAAATGTGTATACACACACACACACACACACACAAGTGAATGAATAAACGTAAAAAAAATTTTTTTTTTAAAGAGCTGAAAGTGCTGGTGCTGTACCGTGGAGTGTTGAGGGCAGGACAGACAGGTTAGAAGGCATTGCAGCAACAGGCAGGAGACGTTCACGGCACTGTCTCTGGGCATGGCAGTATCTACAGAAACATTTAATAAGAGCACGCTCGAGGAGCGGTGACCACGCTGCTGATGAGAGCCACTGTAGCGGAGAGCACTGCTGTGAAGAACAGAACCCAGAGCCCAGGGGCCCGAGGCTTGGCTTCCTGCCTTAAGTGAACAGAGCAGCACAGTAAGAGCTTCTTCAGTTCTTGTTTGGGAAAGCTTACAATGAAGATGAGTTATATTAATTCTTATGTGAATATCCTAGGGTAATGAAATGACTCTGTGCTAGTCTTAGATGTGCCCTGAATTTAATCTCTTAAAATTGTTCATGTCAGGACTTATTCCTATTCTTTACCTTGTTTGCATAAGTGAACTGTTCAGTGTGCCCTAGCAGGAAAATTAATAATTACTTTAGCAATCTAACATTGCTTAACAGATCATTCTGTCTAAACTTGTATTTCTTTCCTTCTTTCCTTCCTTCCTTCCTTCCTTCCTTCCTTCCTTCCTTCCTTCCTCCATATCCGCTTTCTTTCTTTTTAGACATATAGCTTCAGCTGGTCTGGTATGGACATGTTCTCTGTCATTTCAACATGAACTATTGCTGTTTTGTTGGGGATCGAACCCATAGCCTTACTCATGCTAGGTAAGTACTACACCACTGAGTTACATCCTTGGCCTTCCTCACTCTAAAAAAAAATCATGTCTTAACCCGGGCGGTGGTGGCACACACCTTTAATCCCAGCACTCGGGAGGCAGAGGCAGGCAAATTGGTGTGAGTTCAAGGCCATCCTGGTCTACAAAGTAAGTCCAGGACAGCCAAGGCTACACAGAGAAACCCTGTCTCGAAAAACCAAATAAAATAAAATAAAATAAATCATGTCTTTGCTCATTTACAAACACATCTAGTATGCTTTCCGAGTTTAACTCATTTTTCAGAGATAGTGTATTACTTAAAGTATTTTTCATATTTATTGCAGAGCTGAGTTAAAGCACCCTTTTTTGTTTGTTTGTTTTTCTAGACAGGGTTGCTCTGTTGTAGCCTTGACTGTTCTTGCTCTGTAGACCAGGCTGGCCTTGAACTCACAGAGATCTATCTTTCTCTGCCTCCCTAGTGCTGGAATTAAAGACATGTGCCACAACCAACCTGCTACCATGTTTATTTTTTAAGCAGTTGGTACAGCTTATGCACATCCAAAGTAAAAAGTTTGAGTCTGGAGAGAAGTCTCAGTGGATAAGAGCACTTGCTGCGCTTTCAGAGGGCCCAAGCTAGATACGTCATATGACCTGTAAATCCAACTGTAGGGAACCTGACACCCTTTTCTGTCCTCCACTGGCACCTGCACACAAATTGCATACACTAACACAGAACATACATATGACAATATATTTTATTATTACTATGTAAGTGTTATTATATAATATATTTATACATAACAAAATAAGTAAAAACATATAATAAATATATGCATGAAAAACAAAGTGCACACAAAACCAAAAACCCAAGACATACACATAAATAAAAAGAATCTTAAAAACCAAATGAAAACCAATTTCAAAATTGTCAGGACCAGCAACTTTTACATGTCTGCCAGTGAACATGCACTTTCTTCCTGGCCCATTCACTAGGGCTGTGATTGCCCTCAATGATTGACTCCCCAAACGCTGTAGAAACTTCTGTGAAAGTCACAGACAGAACGTGAGGAATAACCACACCACAACCACATCTGATTTGCTCACTTTTACCTACAGGAGATTTTGTTGTTGTTGTTCTTTTAAAAATGTTAGGGAATAATTTCCAAAGAAAATTAAATTAAGCCAAGCTGCACTTTTGCAACTGCCAGCGTGAGTGAAGCATGAACACCTTAGCAATTCATTTACTCTCTGCCCCATATTTGAATTTGAGTTTTATAGTCATTGATAATTGTGTCTAGAATGATGACTTAGTTTTTGTTTATTTGGTGAGTTTGTTGGTCCTAGGATAGAGTCTCAGATAGTCCAGCTGATCTCAAGCTACCACTGTGAAGTTTTGCAATGGACACTGGAAAAGTGGTTTTGCAGCAATGCAGAATTTTAAAAATGTCACCTGAGTCATTAGCCTGGTTAAATTTGGTTATCTAAGTATTGTCACTAAATGTGTCACAAAGGTTGCTAGTGTGGAATGAACAAAAGTGTTTGAACAATCAGGAAACCTCAATTACCAAGTGAGCCAAACAAATGAAACTTACATAATTTTTTTTTTCTTACTTAAATTATCACAAGTACTCTAGGAGTCTTTGGCTAAAAGAAATACTGAAATATTTTCATTCAGTTATTTTGTAACACACCAAATAAAACTCACAAAAAGGGAAGAATCATAAGAATCTGGGTTGATTCACCCAGAGCAGAAGAGGTTACGATTTACATCTATAGCCTTCAGGGTTGGAGACACAGCTCAGCTCAGTGATACAGAACTTAACTTACCTAACACACACAAGGCCCTAGTTTCTCCATCCTCCCACCCAGTTATCTCCAAATGCCCAAGGGATGATGGGTAAACAAAACCAATGCCCATCACACACTTCATACTTCCTTATTTTCAGAGGATCATGAACGAAAGAGAAACTACAATTAAAAGCGGGCGGGGGCGGGGGGAGATTTAGGTTGAACTGAATAATAGGCTGTCTGGTTGCAAAGATGACTGAAAGACTGTGTTAGAACATAAGGCTGCTCTTTTCCTTCAGCCAGACTTCTCTCTGTCTCAGATCATGTTGATGCGATTTTATCATAGGCCTAATGAACTTCACCTATTGACCACACTGCTTTAGTTTGTCGTGGCAGAAGGAGCATGTCTGAAGCAGAGGTGCCTTAGCTCATTGAGCAAGGTGCAAGGCTTGGAATCTGAACATTTGCAGTGGCACTGGGCAGAGGAATGACTGCTTTAGGTACGGAAAATTGAGATCCCAGGAGGGAGTTCTGAAGATGAGGGTTTGGGGACTGGAAAATTCATCTGCTTCCTTTAGAAGATCAGCTTAGCTCTGGCTCAAGATTCTCATTTCCCACTGTGTCCTGTCCTTAAAAATAATAATAAAAAAAAGACGAAGCCAGCCATGAGCACATGTGTGGTCATAAATCACCCTAACAATGACTAGAAAAAGGAGGAAGGGTTTGCAACAGTCTCAGAGGGCCCTCCCCAGCTCTTTTCACTCACCTTGAGAAGAACCTCATGAGGAAGGACACAAAAGCTATCCTTTCTCTCTTCCTACCCCGGCCATCAGCAGTGTTCTCTTTGGACTGCTGGCATCTGGGCCCAGTTGCTGGGTTACCGGCAAATATAATCAAAACAAACACTAAAAGGTACTCTTTTGGCTCTGAACGTGTTGGAAAGACCTTCTGCAGTGCAGCTTCATTGCAACTAGTGTCCTTCTCATTAGTTGTTGTCCTTTGCTCTCCTTCCTGCCATACAAGTCTTGATTAGGAACTTGGGAGCAGAAGCGATTAGGAACGAGAGCGTTGGACCTTCAGACCCCTGCTCCACATTCCTGCTGAAGGAGAGAGCATTTAACCTGCTCCCAGTGACACTCTTAACAAAATTTGCCACCTTATCCCATCCTCTGGGAACTGGGGTGCTGTCGTGTGGCTCCTTGACAGTAGCCCGTAACCCCTTGCTCCCTACTTTTTTTCCACTCACTAAGGACACATTGCCAAGGAAACAAACGGTATTTTCCATTCAGGACTATGGTGCCAGGTTCCGAGATGGACTTCCTGCCTCTCGGCCCCTGTGATGTGTTATACTATATTTGAACTTGGACAGGAAAGCTACAGGCATGTTTAGAAGTTTGGGAAATAAGATCTATGGCAAAAGTCAATCTATTAACCAGTTTGTCTAGAGTATTTTATTAAGGTCTACGGGGTGCCAAGCACTTTAATAGAGTCAGGGCATTCCAGAGTGCTCTGCAAAAGTCAAAGGCACCAGGGCGATTTGTCCTGGAGAAAGGGGGAGAGGAACTGTCATAAATCCTCCAACATTTAAAGAGGCCTTTTATTCAAAGGGTAGGAAATGAGTGGACCCCAGCTCTGCAAAGGAGGAAGCATGGAGAAAGACACTCTGAAACACGGGTGCTCTGTTTATTTCGAACACCGTGAATGTCTAAATACTTTGATGCCTTTTAGAAAGATGGCCACCTATCCTTTCTGGAAACCCACACCAAAAAAAATGGCTTGAACTGCCCTGCCTCTGTATGGCCTTGTGAGTGTGCATGTAGTTATCTGAAGGCCAGAGCAGGAGTGACTTTTGATGTAGGGAACGTCTAACCACAGCTGAACTTTGAAAAGCAAACATTCACTGTGTTTCTAGAAAGGTCACCGGTAAGTGTTTTTATTCCTGTGTTTTGTAAAACTCAAGCCAAAGATGACAGGGTATCTTTTCCAGGATCACCAAAAGTACGAGTGTCAGAACCCAGCACATATTTTTCAAGTGTGTGTTGCATTTTATTAAAAGTTTGAAGGCTCTGGAATGAGTTTTCTCTGGTGGCCCTTCCAAGCTGGCTTATACTGAGGTTTTCTTTTTTTTTTCTCTCTTCCGTTTCCCCCGTCATCACCACTACGATCCATTGAATTCTTGCTGTGCTGCTTCTTTCTCTTGGTATTAGTATACATTTGTCTCTCAGGCCTTCCATGAGGTAGCCTTTGCTATTTTCATTTGCCTCCTGATCACATCCAGACAGAGAGACAAATTCTGCTAAAACTTGTCCAATCACAGTTACCAAACTACTAGGTTATGGAGCCAGACAGGAAAGCCCTATGTCTGGATACAGGGCTCCTTTTCTACTACAGTGCTGGTCTGTCAGGGGCAACCTGACTCAATAATGCAAAAAGTATTAAACCATTGATAATGAGATATAATTTATATGCATTTGCCTTACTGAATTTGCTAAGACATGTCTGACTTGAAAAATGGAGGCTAGAGATAGCTCAGATGAAAAAGTACTTGCCTCTCAAGGCCAAGGATCTGAGTTCAAGTCCCCAAACCCATGTGAAAAAGCCATGGAAGGAGTTTCTAAATCCCAGCACAGGGGAGGCAGCCAAGACAAGTGAATTTCTAGGGTTTGTCAGCCAACTAGCATAGCCAATTCTGTGCGGTCGAGACCAGTGAGAGATTCTGCTTCAAAATCAAGGTTGATGGCACCCGAGGAACAGAGGCCTCCATGTACACATACATGGACATGCCAGAGTGCTCACACACGATGACCAAAAGCATAAAAGATACCTACCAGTATTCAAAGCAGAAAACTGATTTTCTTACTATTCTCTTAGTTTAAATGATTTTTCAGAGTGACAATGTAGTTGTAAGATTGAATTCATTCAGTTGGCATGTCTTAAAAAATACTAGTTTAGCATCAAATTCTGAAAAACTTTTCAAAAGGTGCTGATATTTTGTCCAACAACTTATTGCTATTTTATCATCTGACAATGGCATGTCATTGACTTCATGCCTCTGGAATGTTCCAGATCCTTTTTAGAGATGCCTTTCCATTTGAACCTGCTTAAGCTGGATACTTCTTTTTGCCCCCCTCATATGTGCGCTTGTTTATGTGGACACACACACACACACACACACACACACACACACACACACACACACACACACACAAACACCCCAGAGTTAAAGGAAAAACAAGCATTGATAGAAAGTGCTGGAATCTGGTTTGACTTTAGACAAGGCTTTAAAAACATTCTTGTCAATTATATATGTGTGTGTGGAGGAGGGACGAGTGAGTGTGAGTGCAGATGCTCACAGAGACTGCAAGAGGACACTAGACCCCTTTCAGCTGGAGTTATCTGTGGGTGTGCACACTGCAAGAACAGCAAGTGCTCTTAACTACTGGGCTGTTTCTTTGGCCCTAAGCTTTTTATACCCCAGTTGAGGCTTTTCACCTGTAAAACAATAACGAGGTCTCCTAGTGTTGCGTTGCCTATGAGGAAGTAAGTGAAAAAGTAAGAAGAAAAACTTGGTGGGGTTTGTAATTGGTGGTGGTGTGTGTAGTCCCATGTGGAAGGGATCACATCCTGGTGGACATTTTCTCCGTTATTGGTAGTGCTGAGATTCAAGTATGTGGGAGACAAGCATTGCCCTATTAAGCTACACTCAGTTACTATCACAGTTAAACCTGAATCTAGAAACTTCTAGCGGTGGACATAATAAATCTAGTTCTCTGTAGAGATGAGCCTGCTTTAAGGGGAATATGTTTGGCTCTTTGTTTTGAACTTTCTCTGAGCTGGCCCACTATAAAAACAAATCTCATCGATTTCTCTGTAAAATTTATTTCTCTTTCCATAGTTCCTACCCCTGTTGATGCTGCGAGAATTTACCATTGCAATCCTACTCTCTCGGGTGGAAATCTCTTTTAGTCTCTGTCTCACCCCACCCCAGTTCATTTCTCTCCTTTCTGTCTGGGCTCAAATTCAGCTAATTCTATCACAGACGTGTTAATCAGCTCTGACTTTTATTTCCTGCCACCCCAACCACTGTTCTAGGCCATGCCTGGGTCATATTTCACCATGGTTATTGAATTATTTCCTTCTAGGAGAAATGGAAACACAACTTGTGTATATAGCCAATGGCTGCCTATTTCCTTTGGAGGAAAGTCTACGAGTGACAGTACGCCTTTGTCCCGTGTTTTCTTCTGGGCCAAGTTTTTGTTCTAAACTCCTGTTTTAGGAGTTAAGTGGGATGATGCACGGGGAGAAGGGCTGCTGGTGAACTAGGCCAGCTTCTGCTTTCAGGCCTCTTTTTGGTGTGGCTTTGGTTTTCTGTTGGCCTCCCTGAGGTGGGGGTAGATTTGTAGAGGTGAAGGTAAAGTTGGAGTCCTTCTTGCCTGCATTCTAAGAAAGAAAGGCAGCAGGGAAGGTCATGGAGCAAGGAAGGCCCTTATGAGATCCTAGACAGCTAGGGCTTTCCTTGTTTCTTTTCCCTAGGAGGCTCCAGCTCCTGGTACCATGGCTCAACTTTGAGTTCCTGGCTCCATCTGTTCCTAGAGTTCGGCCACTGCCAGGTCTAGTGCTGGGGAAAGGAGGATGTGCTTATGATGACACAGACGTGGGGTGGTGTCTCATTCTAAGCTGTGCTCGAAAACTGGAGAAAAAGTTTAAAAGTAGAAAAGGATAGCACACCCAGAGAAGAAATCATTCGTGTGGATTTTGTAAGGTGAAGCAGGACCCCATCAGGAAAGTCTCTGCTTGAGTTATTCGGAGGAGGATATGTATATGTGTTTTGTGTGAGCACACGCAACTGAAGATTGCACTGTGGTTACTCCTGAAGACACCACTAAGCCAGAGTGTGTAGGCAATTTCTTCTCGCTTTTCCTTGTTAACTAATCCAGAGTCTCACTGAATGTCACATGGACAATCTCCCTACAAATCAGAATGACCATATAATCCCCTTAATAAGGAGTTGCACTGTTCCCAGGAATAATTCATGAACCTGGCCCTGAAGGTCACCAGTAATCCAAGCCCAGCTTCCTTCTTGATTCATCGACTCGGCCATCTACACCCTACTCTGTGGCTTCCAAAAGTGCCTTTTCCACTTGTCATTTTGCCTTTGTTCTTATTACTCTCGGTGCTGAAACAACATTTTCAATTCTCTGTCTACATTCAAGTGATTGAAAAATTGTTCCAAAGCAGTGGTTCTCAGCCTTCCTAATCCTGAGACCCTTTAATACAGTTTTTGTGGTGACCCCCCAACCATAAAAGTATTTTCATTGCTACTTCATAACTGTGATTTTGCTACTAGTGAATTGTAATGTAAATATCAGATAGGAAGGATATCTGATATGTGGCTTCTGTGAAAGGGTCGCTCGACTCCGAAGGGGTCATGACCCATGGCTTAAGTACCACTGATCTAAAGAACTATTTTTTTTCCTGATTAAAAATTTGGAGTATTTCAAAAGTTAGGAAGGATTAAATACAATCATATAATCCCTTCTCCCAGAAGCAGTATATCTTTAGATATACTTTCTCATCTCTGCTTCACAGTACATGTACACATTATATATAGATGTGCATATATATATATATATATATATATATATATATATATATATATATTCAGGGCTCTTATTTCTTAGTATGTTATGAAAAATTTGCAATAATATTAAATATTTTAAAAAATGTAAAAACTGTAGCTGGATGAGGTGACTAAGCACTTGGAGGTGGAAACAGGAGATGAGTGGTTGAAAACCATCCTTGGCTATATAGTGAGTTCAAGGATAGGTAGGGCTAAGTGAGAACTCAAAAAAACCCCAAATAAATAAATATACATATTTAAAAACATTCATATATTTTCTTTATGTATTACTAAGAAAATATCATTAAACATTTAAGTAATTTATATTTTTATAAATAAGTCTTTCATATGTCTCTTTATATAAATCTCTGAGTTATTTCCTTTCATAATTAAGCATTAGATTTGGGTTTCTTGGGTAGAATTACAGCAATATTTCAAAAGGACATGATAAATAAATATTGCTTGATTTCTCACAAAAACTGTGAACAATTTTAATTTGTGTCAACACTAGATACTGCCTTTTAAAAATATCTGCAAATCGGATAGATACAAAAAGATTGTATTTAAAATTTTTAATTTGTATTTTTTGAGTAGTAGCAAGGTGAATATACTATGTTTTGAGAAAATTACTTGCCCATGGCCCTTGCTTAATTTTTTTTTTAAATTAGGTAGTTTTTCCCATTTTCACTCATGTTAGAAATCCTGCTTATTCTTAAAAGCTTAATTATTTTTTCAAAGCTAAACGCAAAACGCCTTCCCTATGAAACTTTCTTTTTCTTTTTCTCTTTCTTTTTTTTGTTTTTGTTTTTGTTTTTTGTTTTGTTTTTGTTTTTTCAAGACAGGGTCTCTCTGTGTAGCCTTGGCTGTCCTGGAATCTCTTTGTAGACCAGGCTGGCCTTGGACTCACAGCGATCCTGCCTCCTGAGTGCTGGGATTAAAGGCTTGCACCACCACACCCGGCGAAACTTTCTTTTAGTGTCTTGGCTTAACATTTTGTTTTTGCTATCACACAATCATTTGTATCTCTGTTTACAGTTCAATTTACTCTGCCACATTGGTTGTTATCTTCCTCACGTAATTAGAAGACATTTTCGAGTAGAAAGGATTTTTCGTTTCTTCTCCAGTAAAAGGCAGGAATTTGGGATCAGCAGTTATTCACGGTCTTTGACAAGAGAGAAAATGTCTCTCTTTTTAAGGTGAAATGTTATTTTTATTTATGTGTATGTGTGTCTATGTGAGTGTATGTACATGTGTGTGCAGGAGCCTCTGGATGCCAGAAGAGGGCATTGGCTCTCTAGGAGATGCGCTGTGAGCTTCCTGCTAAGGATGCTGGGAACCAAACAGCTCCCGGGAAGAGTCGCTCTTAACCTGCTGAGCCATCTCTGTAGCCCTTCAACATGACGTTTGATGTTTGTTTTCCTGTCTCCTCTTATAATTTTCCATCTGAGGGTGTACTCACATTTGCTTAGAATTCTCCAAGCAGAGGTAGATGTCTTCCTGAGGGATCAGCAAGGGGGAGAGGCCTTGCCTTTTCTCAGATCTGTTTCACTGTGTTTCCTAGTTCCATTGAAAATAATTCCATCAATGAGAGACTTTGCATCGAGGTCATGCTGGTTCGTCTTTCTCCCTCTTCTCAACGCCCCAGTGCTCTGTTCTAATAAATTTACAGGACATTTGAGACCACTTAAATTACTCTTGTAAATTGGTCAAAGGTTAGAATCATAAAATGCAATTGCTAGATGGAACCTCAGAGATTATGGAATCCCAAGTCTTTGACCCTTTACCAGTTTCTACTCCCGAGACTTTCCTCATTTGAGTTGAATTTGGCCTTCCAGGAAGAGTAAAACTCAGGTCCAGAGTCACGATACGCTTTTTGCTTCTACTCTCCAACTGAGAGGCCATTGGCCTGAGCACATTCCCTGAGAGGAGAGCATGGCTTTGTCTCTGGGAAGCCTGGACAGTAGCAGGTGTTTCTCTAGGGTTCCCTAGAGTAATGTCCTTGCCTCTTTCTTCAAAGCCATTCTCCAGGGATGGCATAACTGCCACACACCTTGTCAGCTTGCAGCTGTTTCATTTTTCCCATGGCCTTTTAAAAGAATTCCGTTTTGAGATCCTAATAGAATTACAGCATTTGTCTCTCCCCTTCCCTCCCACAGCCCTTCCAGATAGTGTTCCCTTCTCCCCTCCAAACTCACGGCCTCTTACTCCACGAATTGTTTTAACAGGTTTTCTGAAGCAACTGGACGCTAGTGGAGCCCCTTGTCTGCTGTGTTGTACTAAAATCTTTGCAGAGTTAAAAAATAATAATTATTTCTTCCCATTGTTGCAATTATGTGTTTGAAGAATCGAGGCTCACCACAGTTAAACTCTCAGGGTCACAAAGAACTTGAGCTCACATTTTCCCACACCAGGTTTCAATGTAAAGAAGGCAGTTTGAGCTTCTCCAAAGCTAAATGCTACCTGAGGTTGTCCCGTTCTGCTAACACAGCCACCAACTCTTTGGGGGGATGGAGCGGATGTTTGTTTTAAGTTGTATTTATTCCACAAGTTGTTTCTATGAGTTCTGAATGAATACAGAGTTATCCTTCATAGGAATAGTATATAAAAAATACAAAGAGGGGTGCTGGAGAGATGGCTCAGAGGTTAAGGTCACTGACTGCTTCTCCAGAGGTCCTGAGTTCAATTCCCAGCAACCACACGGTGGCTCAGAGCCATCTATCAAGCGATTTGGTGCCCTCTTCTGGTGTGCAGGTGTACATGTAGGCAGAGCACTGTATACATAATAATAAATAAATAAATTAAAAAATAAAAAATACAAAGAGAGGCAGTAACCAAAGATACTCATCAGACAAGGGTTGAGGGGTGGCTTAGCCACTGAACTTGAGGTCCTGAACTTGGATCCCTAGCACCCAAGTAAAAATCCAGGAGCAGGGACATACAGCTTTAATCTTGGCACTGCATGGGCAGAGACAGGAGGATTCTGACAAATTTTAAAAAAATGATAAGAAGGTGATTTTGAGATATGGACCTTATAGCAAAGTCACAGTTTTAAACCTCAGTAAAGAAGACTCTCTTTATGAATCTAAGTCTCCAAAAGCTTTAACTACTTCTTACTGGTCTCCATGATCTAAGTAGAATGCTATATTCATATCTGCCAAAATATACAACCAGAATGTATGAACAGTGACGTGTGGGACCATGCAGATAGCTGGTCAATAGGGAAATCAGAAGGCAAAATGATGCTTCCACGACCAACAAAAACAAGGGTTAACATCCCCTCTCATCCACATGACCATCACCAGAAACAGTTCATCCATGAGTGGTCCCCTCTAACCTGACTTGGTACATTACAGCATCCAAGAGGACATTGCCATACGTGCCCTATCTCCTGGGCTAGTGCCACCACTGAGCAACTAATAAAACTTCCAGCCTTGGGATCCAGCTCCCGCTTGGAGGCTATAAACCTCCACACCTTCTGCCTCATAACCAAATCTCTGCCACGAGTGGTTGATTAAAAAAAAAAAAACCAACAACAAAACACTAACAATTCATGGGACTTGTCTGCTCTTGGATCATTCTACATCTTCTGTATGTGTCAGTTTTGGAATCTTCTGCAGCTCCTTGTTTACTTGATGTGACATCTTAAGGGACACATAAAGAACTTATTGGTCACTGTAAAGCCAGGCATCGGGTGACTTCCGAGGAAAAATACAATAAAAGAAAGTACCACTTCTGTTTTCAAGAAGCTTTCAGTCTGTTAAAGATAAACACAAGAGCCAAGTATACAAGTCAGGAGAAGACAGAATCAAATGTCAGCATTGTGAGATGGTTACCCTGCCGTACTAAGAGAGGATGAAACACTGTCTATGGAAAGCATGCTGAAATCACAACCTAGGTTCAAGCTCGGGCAGCATTACTTACTTTCTAGTAGAATGACCTTGGCAACCTCTTGGAGCCTTTGAACTAGAGGGCTTTGTCCCCTTCCTGTCATAAAATTCTATAACTCCCCATGACTCATCTTGATACATAATGAAGGCAAAGTAAACTTCATATAAGAAGAAAGGAACAAAGAGGCATTCAAGATATGAACAGTGTGGATCAGAAAAAGAAAAAGGAAAGGAGGTGGTGATGTGGGGCAGGGAAGACACCACGGAGACGACAGTAATGTATTGTGAAGCGAGAGTTAATGAAAACCTACTGCTTTCGAGGCCAGTGTGGCCACTGCCTTTCACTTCCAACCCTGGGCCCTACCCCCTTTCTCAATGACATCACATGTAATTCCAATTTAGCAAGGTGACCAGAAATGGCCAAAAGTGGAGTTCAGATGGTCTCTACTCTAAGAACTTCAGCTTGTTGGCTGTAACAACCCTATTAAAACTAGTTTAGACAAAAAAAAAAAAAAAAGCATAAAAAAAAAAATAAAACAGGAGGAGCTTACCAGTTCTAACTGTAAAATATAGCAAGTGACTTGGAGGCACCCATTCACTTCATCTGATGCTCTGAGCCCCATGGTTTCTTGCAGTAAGACTGCTTCCTGCCCCTTCTGATCTCCACCATCTTTGCATTCTTGCCCTGATACAATGTAGCCATGCAAAATCCCTCTCTCTAGCCATTTGTAAGTACAGTGTTGCATGGTATGATGCTGACACTGGATTCTTGGTTCAACGAGAAGCATTTGACTAACCACAGGCCAGTGGGTGACACTGTGATTCTTTATAGTTCCTCCAATTATCAGATGCCAACTGACACCCAGCTGTGTTTCCTCTCAGACCCTAGTTTTGGCTAAACAAGTTAAGCAAGGTAAACAGAATAATTTACCTATAGTGAGCAAATCAACTATCTTCTTTATTATAGCCTACTAGTATATGACAATTTTGACATACGCATATTTAAAAAGATTTATGACCTAACATAATGACCTCACTATCATGTATAGCATTCCATTAAAAAAAAAAAGTACTCCTAGTTCTATATTGCAACAAACCTTTAGGAAAAAAAATCTATTCTTAGTTTGGGGGTTGTCTTCATAGAGCATCTACCAATGAAATATAATGAACAGAAAGTGAAGTGAATGAAATGAGCATTGATAAATATCAAAAAGTGCGGTGTGTGTGTGTGTGTGTGTGTGTTCATGTGGAGAATTAAAACCAGATGCTTGGAAAATATTTTACTTTCAAATGGCAGATGAGAAAAAAATGTAAGCGGGTGAGCTTCTCTCCATGTTAAAAAGAAGCATGACTGGGCGTGGTGACATACACTTCTAACCCCAAGACTCAGGAGGTAGAGGCAGGAATATAAGAAGTCAAGGCCACCGTCAACTGCATAGCCAGTTTGAGGACAACCTGGGCCTAAATGAGACAATGTATTAGGAAGAAAAAAGAAAGAGAGAGAGGGAGGGAGGAAGGAAGGAAGGAAGGATGGAAGGAAAAGAGGGGAAAAAAGAGAAGAAACTAAACTAACCTTTGTTTGTTATCAGCCATCTGCCACAAACTGTCCAAGAACTAGACTTACAATTACTTACACCTCATAAAATCTAAGAGAAAGCTACTATTAGCCCCACTACCAGACAAAGGAGCTGGTACAGCTGACTTGTCCATGTGTGTGACAAAACCAGTATTCCACACAAGGTCTCTTTGACTTCCAAACACGTGTTCAGCCAGCACGCCTCACTCTTCCAGTCAGCTCAGAGGTGCTAGCACAGACTCTGAGGCTGGTCTGCTGGACCCTCCTCCCCAGTCCCGCTGCAAGGAGCACGTAGTCAGCCTTGTGCCTCAGTTTTCTCAGTAATTGAAAAGTGTTTTAGAACACACACACACACACATACACACACACACACACACACAGGGAGAGAGAGAGAGAGAGAGAGAGAGAGAGAGAGAGAGAGAGAGAGAGAGAGAGAGAGAAGCTGTTCAAAACATTGGGCTCACATGTGTGAGTGCTTAGGAAAGTTTCAGACTCAACTTTAACTCCTCACCCTTCACTCTCCTGGACCCAGCTGAAGCTCTCCATCTTACATTCCAGATGTCTTGGGTTGCGCTGAGTCGAGCTCTCCTTACCGTACACTATTTGCTCTGATAATGAGAACTGGAGCAATCTGGTTCATGGCTAGTTCAGCATGCAGAGTTTTACATAACTCAAATGATCTGTTTGTCTTTTCTCCAGCCTCTGTTGATGAGCAATCTGAGAAAGAGATTGTTGACAATGATGAACATGCATATACATAAATATGCATGAAGGCAAGATAATGCAGCAGTTATTGCTATTATTACCCCTAACTTGCTTTGGATGCTTTGATCCATAGCCACATGATCAGTCCTATAAAGAGGGAAAGGTCACCTGCCTAGATCTGATTACAGGCAAACAACAATAGTTTCTGCAGACTACAAGACATATCGGAATATTGAAGAAATGCAAAGAAGTCCAAGTAAATACACTTACCTCAGGAAAAAAAGCTGAAACCTCGTCAGCACAGAACATTTTAAAATGAAGATGGACCAAGAGCTGAAGACAGAGAAGAAGAAATCAAATATGCTATCGAAGTAATCTTCAATGCTGGCCCTCAGGGGATAAGCTAAGTAACCTAATAGGTGTTTTCCATCTTTGAGCTTTATGACTGGAATAGTAATGAAGGTTTTAGTTCAGAACTGGGATGCTGCAGAGAACTTAGGAGACCTGCAGGAAAAAAAAATACCATTTTATATTACCTTCCCACACCCTGTCTGGCTTCAACTCATACTGACTGATTTCGGTTTTCCTAAGTGCTCACCCACTAACAGCGTTTTTACACACTATACGGTCATCATACACGTATGCATACAATTACGGCTGGAGATACACGAGAGTGTGTGTGGACAGATATAGATGGCTCATTCCTGATGCGTCGGCTCCCTCATTCACATTCAACACATGAAGAACGGAAACAGATTTCCTTTAGAAGAGAAAAGACAGTTGGCTGCCGTGGAGTGGGATTTATGGGTCAGATCTTAATTCCTGGAATATATCAGCCAATGAGTCTTAGACTTGTAAGTTACAATGTTTATCTAAAACAATGTATGTGTTTGGGGCAAAGAGGTGGCAGGCAAAGAAAGGCTTGACATGCTGTGAGTTCACTCTCACCGGAGCTTGGCCTCCATATTAACCTTACGGTGAGTATGTCCTGAGAGGTAAAAGTACCCTCTTGCTGATCACATTTATTTCCTAAGGTGATAATGAGTCTGAATCCTATGTAAGACATTGGCACTATATGTGTGAGTGCCCTTGCAGAGGTGGGTAAGAGCAGACGATTTCTCCAGATGGTCTCGAAAAACCTATCAGTTACATCGGAGTCCAATAATATGTGGGTCAAATTCCACAATCACAAGTTCAATAAAAAAAAATGTGGGGTTTGTCATGCTGCCTCTTTAAATAATTTTCATATGAGTAGATGAACATAAGAATAAATGAGGAGACCTTGTAACCTGGAATGAATACATTATTACCTGGGCCTTTTTCATCTTTTGCAAACTGATAGTTGCTGAAATGGAATCTGACCCACATAAACAAATTCATCTTTATGAACGTGAATCTGATATGGCAGAAACCCTTTCGAAACTCCATGCCACATGCCCTTTCCATTACTGAACGCTTTCAAGGATATGCACTAGGTACACGTAAAAGTTATTTCCATTGAAGAGGGCATTAAATCCTAACATACCAATCTGCAAATGCAGTAAATTATCACCAGACACTAACAACTGTTACGTTTAACAGCGCTCACTGTGAAGTGTACAGATACCCGGAAATGTACCTATTTCAGCATTTTCTTCCCTTAGGAACGTTTCAAAAATAATTATTGCATATACAGCATTTGCACTTTTTTCTTTCCCCATTGTTATCTAGTGACATTAAATATATCTTTCTTGCACAAACTCTGCCACCATGGATATTCCCCCCAAGTGAAGACACTAGAGTTTACAAGAGGAGCATTAGAGCTTTCTCCATGGAGAGCAGGATTATGCAGTCTAGTACCATAGCATCCTCCTTTGTGGTGACCAAAGCGTCCTCCTTTGTAGGGAGCAGCCAGATAACTGTGTTTAGGGTCTGTGCAACCTTCATTCATTCATACAGTCTTTTTTTCCCCCAGCTAATAGTTATTCATTGTGCCAGTGCTGTTCTGAGTGTTTCATGTGGGAAAAGGCAGAACAGCAGTCAAGTAGGGAGTGTGGAAGAAACCCTCCATTTTTTGAAACAAGGTTCTGATTATACAGTACTTCCTTTGTTAACAGTAATTGCTTGTTACCTTACAACATTATCCTTTAATTAGAAATGCCAATACAGGAAAATGTTAACTAGGCCGCCCACCTATTATCAAATATTAGATATGTCAAAATCGCAAGCAGGTGTAGAAGAGCATACTGATAATGATAATAATGTAATAATAACAACATCTGCCACTTATTGCTAGGAGTGTGCCTGACACCATGATAAACACTTTAGGTTCAACTGCAAGTTGATGCATCCTATTCCTGCTGGAATCGCATATAGTATATGGCTCTTTCAAGGCTCAGTATCACATAAATAGTAAATATTAAAAATACTTCTGCTAAAAATATGAATAGATGAATAAATGAATGTTATCTCCTGAAATCCCAAGATCTAGGTAATATTACTTCTCATAACAGATGAGTGAACTTGGAAACAGAAAGATGAAGACTTTACCACAAAATTAATATTTAAATCCAGTTTTGAGTGACACCAAGGTCTGTGGGTATGATGGTACTCTGAAGCAAATCTCCTGGAAGGTCCTAAATCTCACCTTCCTCAATAAATAAAAAATATTCATCTTTTCCTTTTCCTTGGGACATGTTCTTACTATTTAGCTCTGGCTGGCCTGGAACTTACTATGTAGACCAGGCTTGCCTTGAACTCATACAGACCCATCAGCCTCTGCCTCTCTCACCACACCCAGCTGGCCTACATATTTTTGCTTGAAATCATCCTCTCATTCATCTGACAAAGTTTTAAATTTCTTTTTATTTTTTGTTGTGTGTGTGTGTGTGTAAGCACATGAGTGTGCATCATCAGGTGGGGCTTCTCCAGTGTTGTTTTCTGGGATAAGTATATCCCTAATCCTGTACCATACCTTAAAAGAAATTTTGCTCGCATTATTCAAGTTGGTATTTATAACAATTCTCATTGTTATTGATGCTATATTGATAAGAACACTGACTTTTGAGGTAGTTCAATAGGAAGGGTACTTGCCTAGCATGTACAAAGCCCTGGATTTGATCCCTAGTACTGAATAATTAATACACACATGCGCACGCGCGCGCACACACACACACACACACACACACACACACACACACACACACACACACATATTCCAAGCACTTAAGAGATGGATACAAAAGTATCAGAAGTTCAAGGTTGTCTCAGAATGCATAGAAAGCTCAAGCCAGCCTGAGCTGCTTGAGACCCTGTTCCAATAAAAGAAAACTGAGTTTCAGAAAGATTTGTTGTCTGGCTGATAATCACATAGCAAATATTCAGCTAAAGTTCTCTCTCAGAATGCCAATGTCTCCCTTTAAGCATCTCATAACTTGAAGGTCGTGGGGGAATTAGCAAGCACATTTCATTTGATGTCAGGAAGTACAGCACATAAATCAGGAAGTCAAGAACAAAGAAAGATTTTACTTTCTTCATTTCAGTTCCTAACCCCCCCCCAACTTTCTCTTTTTATTTTGAAACAAAAGTTAGGAACATTTAAAGTGTATCAAAGGTGTGGACAAGAGGATGTGGAGAAAAGGGAAAACTCCTTCATTGCTGGTGGGAGTGCAAACTTGTACAACCACTTTGGAAATCTATCTGGCACTTTCTCAGAAAACTGGGAGTAGGGTTTCCTCAAGACCCAGCTATTCCACTCCTTGGAATATACCCAGAAGATGCTCCACCACACAACAAGGGCATATGCTCAACCAGGTTCATAGCAGCCTTATGTGTAAAAGCCAGAACCTGGAAATGATCTAACTGTCCCTCAGTCGAAGAATGGATAAAGAAACTGTGATACATTTACACTATGGAATACTACTCAGCTACTAAAAACAAGGAAATCCTGAAATTTGCGCACAAATGGATGGAACTAGAAATGATCATCCTGAGTGAGTTAACCCAGAAGCAGGAAGACTCACATGGTATACACTCACTTATATTGGACACTAGACCAAAAGGGATGTCCCATGAAAGTCTTCACTTACCAGGAGACTAGGATAGATGTGAGGACATCCTATTGGGACTCTAGGTGAGAGAAGTATAGGAGAATGGGGAAATAGAAGTATCCAGAGGGTCCTAGAAACCTACAAGGGTCCATGCAACATCATGATGCATGGATATGGACCCACGGGGGTCTCCTCAAACTATTGCACCAACCAATAACCATACATGCAGTAAGCATTGAACCCCTACTCAGGTCTAGCCAATGGACAGGACATTCTCCACAGTTGTGTGGAGAGTGGGACTGACTCTGACATGATCTCTGGTGCCCCATATTTGACCACTTCCCCTTGGTGGAGAGGCCTGGTGGCACTCAGAGAAAGTAAGCTACCTTGGTAAAGTAAGCAGGCTACCAAGATGAGACTTGATAGCCTATTACCATATAATGGGGGAGCAGGTCCTCCTCAGTCTTAGACCTAGGGGAGGGGAATAGGGTGAAGGAGGGAAGGAAGGAGGAATGGGAGGATACAAGTGAGGGGAAAACAATTGAGATGTAATCTGAATAAATAAATTAATTAAATAAAAAAAAGAATTGGGATTACCATCCTTGGTGGTTGAGTTTTCCGAGGGCATACACATACCAATATTTGAATGAAAAGTGGTATATAAAAACCAGTTAACAGACCTAAAGAGTTAATACATGAAGCTGTGTATCTTTTTTTAAAATTTTATTTTATTAATTTAGAAGCTGTATATCTTGAGTATGGCATTTTCCTATTGTAAGGATGTAAAGAGTATTTTCTTTCTTTCTTTTTTTTTTCTATTGCCAACTACTCATGGAAACTTAACAAAATGAGCCCAGTTCATTTTACGGTTAAGTATCTTGGGCTTTGAAATCAGGGAGGCCTCATAGTCATAGGGGAGGGGAGTAGGGGGAAAGCGGGAGGGAGGGAGGAATGGGAGGATAGAAGGAATGCGATAACAATTTAGATGTAATATGAATAATTAATAATAATCAGAGAGGTCTGTGCCCAGATCCCAATTTACCAGGTGAGAGTTGATTGCACAACATCTCCAAGCCTCCATTTTCTTGTGTCTACATGAGCAATAGGGAATGTGTCAGGATGAGTTTGGCTACAGGGAGCAGCCATTTCATTCTGGCAAGAGGATTAGTATTTGCCTAAGCAAGAAGTTCCTTTGAACTTTCTGTGGAATTTCACAGTGGACTCCAGGATTGTGAAAGGCTCAGTGCAAGTGTTCTCTCATCCTTCAGCATGATCACCAGCAGGACTGCTTTGTTTCTGAGGGACAGGAGAGGCCACACACCCATCCTAAGCAAGTGTCTCTTGCTTAGGGAGTAAAGGGAATTTGATCTGAGGACCATTAGGTTAGTGGTTTATTCCCAATGTAATGACTGTGGTAACAAAGACAGAATTATCCTGAAGGGCACAGTGTGGTCACCTCAGCAAGAGTAAACATTGAGCAGTCAGCCATAGTCCTAGAGAGTCTATTTTTCTATTATCCATTTTTTCTGAGAATTTTAAACGTGAGTATTGTATTCACATAATGTGTGTGTGTGTGTGTGTGTGTGTGTGTGTGTGTGTGTGTGTGTGTGTGTGTTTGAGACAAGGCTTCTCAATGGCTTAGAACTTGGCAAGTAGGGTGGGCTGGCTGGCCAGGGAACCCAGGGAACCTCTCTGCCCTGTGCTGGGATTATAAGCACTTGCTACCATGCCTGGCTTTTTGACATAGGTTCTATGGAGTGAACTCGAGTCCTATGCCTACAAGGCAAGCACTTTACCAATTCAGCCATCTTCCCACTTCCATCTTCATCCTTTTACTTAAAAATCATTTTCACTTGACCTTAGGTTGAAGTAGTCTAACAAATAGTATTTCATATTACAAAGAAGACAAGAACAAATATCCTTGATTCCTCACCTGCAGAGGTTATTTCTTAAAATTGATCAGATTTTTAACCTCTTAAAGGTCCTACCTTAATTCTGTCTCAATGACTCATCTAGATATTTGAGCATTATGTACCAACTTGTCTGTAGTTTTTCAAAGGAGCTATCCTTATCTACAAGTTTTAGGCAAAATATCATTAGAACGGATGCCTTTGATACTCTCAATAAAGAATCAATAACTTAGTTATGTAAAACAATGTGTGTATGTGTGTGTGTGTGTTCTTCATCTTTATCTCAATGTGGTTGGGATTTAAGAGCCACTGAATCTGACCCTGAGGACATTAATACTGTGATGACTCTCTGCCCGCCAGTCCTTTTCAGGTGCTGTACATTGGAAATGGTCTGAGAAGCACAGATTCTGGTGTGAGCTTGGCCTTGAGTTAGGAATGAAGAAGTTTCCTGTAAAGGTCTGTGCTTTGTGCTTCTTTTTAATGAGGTGTGGATGAAGAAGACCTGACCTATTCTTGTCCCTCCTGCTTAGCAGTTGGGTCACCTTGGGCAGACAATCCCTTGCTGCAGAATAAAGGTGACCTGGGGGTCAAAAACCAGCAGCACAGAAAAGCTTCCTGTGCATTTTAGCCCTGGGATGATGCTAATTCATTTTCTTTCAGGGATATCTCTCCTAGAGTAAAATACAAACAGGATAGTCAATGGGCACCACTACTTAAGAGGAAGGTGTGATGTAAACAGTGCAAGGCTTTGATCTAGGTGGGATGCTATGCTTTAAAAAAAGAAGGAAGGAAGGAAAGAAAGAAAAAAAGAAAGAAAGAGCATTTTTTTAAATAGATCCTTCTCTGTTCTTGACATTTCCAGTCATTTCAATGGAGCTTCTAATGCTTAGAAAAGGATGCTACTGAATAACAAGATCCTCCCTCCCTCCCTCCCTCCCTTCTTTCCTCCCTCCCTCCCTTTCCCTCCCTTCTTTCCTTCCTCCCTCCCTCTCTCCCTCCCTCTCTTCCTCTCTCTTTCCATTCCCCTTCTGTCCTTCCCTCTATTTTTTCTTTCTTTTCTTTCTACTATGGGGAGCGTTTTTCCATCTCACCATTGTAAAGTAATACCATGAGGCTGGGCCTGGTGATGCACACCTTTAATGTAAGCACTCAGGAGGCAGAGAAGGTAGATCTCTGAGAGTTTGAGGCCATCCTGGTCTACATAGTGACTTCCATGTAAGCCAGGCCTACATAGTGAGAACTTATCTCAAAACCAAGCAAAACCCTAATAAAAACAGGGTATCATCTGTTGTTCTATGTACTAAGGGATAAAAAAATTGCCAAGCTATGCACATATTCATTAAGTCAATGAAATGCACTTAAGATTGAATGCCAACTTTTTTTTTGTTTTTTGAGACAGGGTCTCATGCACCCCAGCATGACTTCAAACTCACTATATTGTCAAGGCTTGTCTGAACTCCTTATCCTCTTGCCTGTGTCTTCCTAATGCTGGGATTACAGGCGTAGACCATCACGCCTAGCTCGAATGCCAATTCCTATACGGTTCTTTTCCATCATTCAAGATGGAACCAAAATTATCTTTGAAAGAATAAGATCTACCATTCCTTAGGTAGTAGTGTCAAATAAAGGGTCTCTAAGAGATATTACTTGGTCTCATCCTAACGAAAACAAATACTAAACCCAGCTCTAGTTGGAGCTTTGAAGTTGAACATGGAAATAACCATTAGCTCAGCAACCTTCAAGATGGTAGAAGCTGTTTGCTGTGTCCTGGCAAAGGCACCCTGCCAACCTAACTTCGCATAATTTAGGGAGCTCAACTTTGGTGCCGACACATCTGCTACGAACACATCTTCTCTGCAACAGAACAGAGCTCTCTGGTGGTCTTGTTCACTCCATTCATTGACCAGCTGGGTATAAGTCATCACTTCTTCAACTTTGTCCTCATGTTTCACTTTCCTCTCTCCCTCCATCCTGTTATTTGATTGTTCTTTCTCTTCAGAGCTATAAGACGATCATTAGATCGTGACTGTCTGATAGGGGAACCACTTTCCACATGGGCTCATTTAATTTAAGCCAATTAGAGTCTGCAAACATGGACACTCAAGTTTGCTTTTAGTCCTACCACTCAGGGCCACACGTGCTGAATGACCACGATAGTGACCACACCTCCAGGATGTGGCAGCAGATCATGCCAGGAAATTCCTTTGACCTCTTATTTTCAGCATACCCCTCCCCCCACCTTTCAAAAATCACACGTCTTTGTTGTGTGTTTTGTTGTGGTGGGGGCACATTGATATCGCAGTGTGAGTATGAAGATCATAGGACAACTTTATAGGTGCAGGTTTCTTATTCCACTGCGTGGATCCTGCAGACCAAACTCAGGTTGTCCGGCTTGCTGGCAGGCACCCTAAGTGCCACGCTATCAGCCTTTAAAACAAAATAAAACACGGATTAATTTATTTACTTATTTTGTGTGTGTGCACGTGACACAGTACATATGTGGAGACCAGAGTTCAACTTGTGGGTGGCCATCCATCCCTGAAAGGATCAAACAAGAGTTCCCTTTTCAATGATATATGTTTTATGTCTATTTAGTCTATATGATCTATGTCTATTTTCCAGGGGCTGACCTTTTTGTTTTCTTTATTCTTCTCTTTACCTCTCTTAAAGACTTTCCTGCTTGAGAGGTTTAAAAACTTCCACATTTCAACCGTGATTTCTGGGTGTAGACTTTGTTATCAAAGAAGAGTCCCTCAGCAGAGGGCAGTGGTCACAGCTCCCAATTTCATTGCTCTGCCTTTTCAGTCCTTATGGGCCCTGACTTGGTCTTCAGTTAGCTCTTGTCCTATGTCTTTCACACCTCCCTCCCTTAATGCACCATTAGGACTAGCACCTTCCTCCTGGGATCGAATCCTGATGTCAGAGTGCCTCCTCTGGTTTGTTCCTGTGCTGTGCTCATCTTCCTGACTTTCAGGAGGCATTTGCACTGCTACCGGTTTCTGTTCCCCTTCCACCTACAACAAGCTATTTCTTTCCTAATGAGAGTACATCTCTGACCTTCAGGGGGCTACCGCTGCTCTATTTGCACACCCGAGTTCTGACTTTTCATTTGCCATGTACTTGGCCGGGAGAGGGTGAAATGAAAGATTTTTCTTTCTTCCTCTTCCTCCCCCTGCCTCTTCCCCCAAAAACCCACCCCCAGTCCCAGCAAAGAGTTTACATTCTGACTGAGGATGCAAAAGCTCACCAGGAAATCATGAGAAAACTTGCAAAGAGCTTAGCAAGTGGTGTCAGCACAAGAACGATTCGAGTCAAGATGAGAGTTTGGATGAAGTTTGGGCGTGGTTTGGACAAGCAAGGGGGAGGGGCTTCTCAAAAGAGCACAGAACGGTTGGTGAGAATCGCCCAGGACTATCTTCCCTTCACTTTATTCACTTCCTGCTGAGCGTTTGGCCCCATTTCTGGACCCAGGTGTCCCCATCCTTCCTTCTGATGCTTCGCATTCATTTATCTTTACTTTTCAGCACGGATTAAGAAACTAGCTCTTCTCCCTGGGGATTGCAGTCATTCCTTCCGAGTTGGATGCAAGTGAGCAGCTGACAGAGAAGATGGCTTGCTGGCCTCCTCTGCCTGCTTCTGAGTCACTAGCTGTTAGAGGATCTTCCCTGGGGCTCACTTACCTGCTGATCTTATCCACCAGAGATAGAAGACGCCTCAGTCTTTTTGTTAATCTGCATGCTATCTGCTGCAACAAGGACATTTATCCATCCATCCACTCATTCTGGAAAACTCTGAAACTCCTCAAATATCCAAAAAGGATGACCTTGAATTTCTGATCCCCTTGCTTCTATCTTCTGAGATTTTAGATATGGACCACCAGGTTCTCCCTCCCTCCCTCTCTCTCTCTCTCTCTCTCTCTCTCTCTCTCTCGCTCTCTCTCTCCTGTTCTTCTTGGACAAGTGTCAAGGCTCTGCAAGTTTTACTTCTTAGGTGGAGAAACTGAGCTGGGAGACAACGAGGTCAGGATGTGTGCACTTTAAAGCTGAATGTCTTGTGTCTCCATTGCTTGTTGCTGCTCTCAGTAAATGTTTTCTGGGTGAATATTTAATGACTGTCTCAGAAAAACAGCACGTAATGTAGGGCAGGAGCAAAGCTCAGCCGTGCTGACTGTGGGGAGCTTGCAGGGCAGGAGCAGGGCAGCCATGCTGACTGTGCAGAGCTTTCACTACGCAGAGTGTCCTCGGTCTAATACAGGCTGGGGAGACGGCTCAGCACTTGTCTTTGCAAGGGAAGTGGGTTTGGTTCTCAGCACCTCTATGACAGTTCACAACTGTTTATAAGTACAGTTGCAGAAAACCTGGTATTCTCTTTTGGCCTCTGAGGGCCCTAGGCCATACGTCCACGCACATACATATAAGCATACACCTTGTACACATAAAATAAGATTAAATAAATAAATAAATAAATAAATAAATAAATAATCCTGTTGTTGACAGGATTTCTCTGCCTTGGTTGTCCTGGACTCACTTTGTAGACCAAGCTGTCTGTGAACTCACAGAAATCTGCTTGCCTCTGCTCCTAGAGTGCTGTGGTCACAGGCATGCATCACCATCCTCAGCTAATAAATACTTTTGTTTTTTCTCCTGAGACAGTGTTTCTCTGTGTTAGCCTTGGCTATCTTGGACTTGCTTTGTAGACCAAGCTGGCCTTCAACTCACAGCGATCTTCCTGTCTCTGCCTACTGAGTCCTAGGATTAAAGGTATGTGCCACCATGCCTGGCAATAAGCACATTTTTTTTAAAAAGAAAAAAGTATGTAATGTTTAGGATTGCATTCTCTCTAGAGTTTTGCATTAAATCTAGCCTTGGCTACTATATGCTTCATTTTATATAGGTTCTTAAAACCTTCACCCATAAAAATATGAAACAAAAATTATTGTTCAATGACATATGCCTATTTCTTCTTTAAGGGGCTGACATTTTTGTCTCCTTTGTTCCTTTCTCTACCTTATTAAAAAATTCTGCCAGGTATGGTGGCACAAGCCTGTAATCCCAGCACTCAGAGAGGCAGAGACAGGCTGGAGCTCTGTGAATTCGACCTCAGCCTGGTATACAAAGAGAGTTCAGGATAGCCAAAGGCTAGAAAGAGAGACCCTGTATGCAAAAAAACCAAACCAAACCACCCCCCCCCCAAAACAAACCAAACAAAAAACCAACCAACCAACTAAACAAACAAACCTCTGCTTGTAAAATGTTAATATTTCATTGAATTAAAAAAAAATTCCTGGGCCAGGCGTGGTGGTACACATCTTTAATTCCAGCACTTGGGAGGCAGAGGCAGGCAAATCATTGTGAGTTGGAGGCCAGCCTGGTCTACAAAGCAAGTTGAGGACAGTCAAGGCTAACACAGAGAGACCCTGTCTTGAAAACACACACACACACACACACACACACACACACACACACACACACACACACACAAAATTGCCTGGAGTGATGGCACATACCTTTGATGCCAGCACTTGGGAGGGAGGAATAGGCAGATATTTGTGAATTCGAGACCAGGCTGCTCTATACAGTGAGTTCCAGAATAGCAAGGGCTCTGCAGAAAAAGCATGTCTCAAAAACCAAACTGCAACAAAATTGGTATTAAACCTTTTTTTTTTTTAATAGTGTCACGTAGTCCCGGCTGGACTTGAATTTACAGTATAATGGAGGATGGTCTTGAATGTCTGATCATCCGGCCTCCACTTCCTGAGTGCTAAGATTACATTGGGGAAGTAAACATAAGAAAAGAGGAAGAAGCCAGGTACAGGTTTGAAGCCAGGTGTAGTGGCACAACACACCTTTAATCTCAGCACTAAGGAGGCAGAGGCAGGGGGATCTCTGAGAATTTGAAGCCAGCATGGTTTACAAAGTGAGTCCAGGATAACCAGGGTTACACAGAGAAACCTTGTCTCAAAAAATCAACCAAAATAAAACAAAACAAAACAACAACAACAACAAAAAAAGAGATCATATTTGAGCCCTCACCCTGGTCTGTGTGGTGCTGGGGATTGAACCAGGGCTTCTTCTAAGTGATCTCTACACCGTCAGACCTTCTCCAGGAAAGGATCTCTTACTCATGCTTGTAAGTTCAGTTTATAGCCCATTATCCAGCACTACATGACTAGTGAACATATGACGGTCATAAGGTCTAGTGGACACGGCCTGTAGCCAAGGTGCCCTTGCATATGCTGTCACAGGTCCGAAATGCTTATTTCTCATCATCATGCCCCTTAACCTTTTGAGAGGCCTCTATCTGAGCTTTTGGACAGCCTTTCCTCAGCATTTCCAAGAGTTTCTCACATCCTTTGGGAATGTCCTGGAGCCAGTGGTTTGCCGTATAGACTCACTAATGGAGGGCAGATGATTCTTTGTAGTCAGAACTTATAAACACAGATGTTTTTATGAGGCTCAGTTTTTTTTCTTTACTTTGTATTCAACAGGATTTTCTGTCCACAAATGTAAGGATATGAAACTTGAGCACATTTGCCCTCAAAGTGAACCAATGTCAGCATCCTTCATCTTCTGCAGAAACAGGCTGAGGCTGAATGCAACCTACTCTTTCACCACACTTGGCGTCTTCTTATTTTCCTATGTCGATTTCTCAACTCTCCCAGTTTCTCCAGAGAACCCTTCTGATGCATGTAAGAATCCTCTTCATTGGTTCTGCTTCCAGAGAACCCAAACTAAAAACTTTTGTTGGTTCTGGGAGCTAAAATCATATTGCAAGTTTTCTATTTTTTGTTTTGGTGTTTGTATTGAAATAATGAAAATGTTCTAAACATGCAGGTAATATCAGAAAGTGTTCAAGATAGGGACTTTTAAGGATTCTCCACTTTCAGTTTTATGATTAAAAAAAAAAGTCCCTCTTTCAGGAAAGTGTACACACTGGGAAAAATGTTAATAGGGAGAACTGGTAATTTTTGAACAAAAGAAAAAATATATTTCCTTCCTGTGGTGTATGTGTATGCATACTTGTGTGTGTTCATGTGTGTCTGGAGTGTCAGACTCAAGGTTTCATATGTACTGAATAAGTGTGCACCCTTGGGCTGTAAGAAACATGAGTCTAGAAGCTCATGTTTTGAAGAAGAAGGAGGAGGAGGAGGAGAAGGAAATAAGTAGACAAAACATAGCACACCGCAACCCCCGCCCCCAGGGAGGAGAAAACTCTAGGAAGCTGACATTGATGATAATGAGACAACTCGACCCTAGGGTGCTGAAGAGACCCTAAGGCATGAGTCACAGAGAAAACACAGCTGGCATGAGCTGGGCATTCCGGCACACTCAGGAATGTCACTAATTCATTTCTGAATACTTGGAGAAATGTAGTCAACTGTGCCACACATATCTCTCTGTTTGCTCTTTGCCATCTCACCTCATGCTATCTCTATCTCCCCTGATCTGTTTCTCATCCCAAAATAGCCAGTCAAATTCCCTTCCATCTCCTGATGACTCTCGCCAGAGCTGGACCCGAAATGCCAACAGAAAGAACAGCAGCTGACCAATGTGGCTTTCTTATTGCTTGTGTATATTTTCCACGGAAAGGAGCTCACCAGCATTTTAAAGGGGTCGTAAATATACCACTAATGAAACTGGAAACCATCATTCCAGCAGCCAAACTAGTGTCAGGAGTTGACATCATTCTGAGAGGCAGGAAGAGGCACAAAATAAAATTACCCGAGACCAGATAGCTCCACTCTGCACAGGCATTGGGTGAACGACACTTGGGGAAACACACACAGCAATATCTTTTAAGTGTGAACTCTCCCTTAAGGCCTTGGGCTTTTGACAACTTGGCACACAGAACACAAACTCAGTACAGGCTATTTAACCGAAGACAGATGATTGGCAATTTTCTCCAGTTTTATTTTATTTCTTTTTTGTTCTTGTTAATAGTCCATAAACATAGATATTCCTATTAGGTGCAGCACATTTTCTTTATTTGAAATCACCATTTAATGGCTCTCAAAAACATCGTAGAGTGACCGCAAACCTCACTGTACACTAACTCCATACTCTGGACCTCTCTCTTTCTCCCTGGGGCTTTGCATGCTTAGCTGCTGGCCCTGTGGCTCTGAGTGTGTAATCAGGCCCGGGGCTCCTGCTGAGCAGCATCAGGAAAATGGCAGCTCTTGCTGAGAGAGAGAGAAGAGCCTTTCCCAGTCATGGAGATGGGGAAACATGACAGATATGACAGACATTTCGAAAGCTGTGTGAAGCATTAATCTTAATGTATGCTGTGTGTCCCTACTTAGTAAATATTTATTTGACTGTGAAAGATAGGAGCTGTAATCACTGCCTCCCTTCGAATAGAGTTCCTGGGTGAGCCCCAACGCCCTTACCTTGAGGGAGGCTCAAGACTCCTTGCATGAATTTTAATATGGAACATAAGAAAAGAAGACATGCGAGAGGCAAAATTTCCATTCTGGACTCAACTTGAACATTCTTCTATATTGTGTCTGAAGTATTTCCTTTGTCAAATGGCACAATACACTCACACTGGCTCTGCGAGTAACAAGAATCATGTTTAGCTAGAAATAATTTCTAGGCTATCTGGCTTGCCAATGAAATCCTATCTAAAGACCTGTCAACTTAGGCGACATAATCTGTTCCAGCTTCCTTGCCTGAATTTTCTATTGTGGTCTTCTGAGATATTTCTGTCCCATCTTTCCAGAGCATCTGTCCGGGGCCACCGTCATGTAGAGAAATCGATTTTGCTCATTAAATTAAATGTATGGAGAAACTGGAAGGCAGCAGAGTGGGTTATACCAGTGACGCTACTTGCACAGAGATAGCTCTTTTCTCATGTACTATCTCAGTTAATCCAAACAATTCCCCGTGATGCAGGCGCCATCGTCTCTATGACACCTGAGGAGGAAGAGAAAAGTGAGATGTTTGGAGGAGGAGTCTCTCCTCAGGGTCACAGAAATGGGATGGCAATCTGAAATTTTCCAGCTTGGTCTGGTGTTCTGGCTGCAATCCTCTAACAGAGCATTCCATACATAAAGGCACTTTGTAAATCTTAAAGCTTTATAAAAATCTTACAGCTACCGTGGGTAGTGAAAAGTGTGCTTGTTAGTTTTGTCTGGGTGGTCAGCCATTCAGGGCATTTCTAACGAGGCAATGAACCCAACCAGGGTGAAGGGATAAGCTGCCAAGCTTTTCACATCAACTTTGTGTGCGCTAATTAAACATCATGCCTGGATAAATGGCCCAGAATGGCAAGGTTCACAGCTTCTCACAGATGCTTACAGGAAGTCACATGGTTGGTTGGAGAGGATTTGGTCATGAATAAGATGCAACCTCAAACCTCCTCTCTCAGCTCTGTGTGACCAGGTACATTAATATTATTTTGTATAAGTAGCAAGCTGGGATGTAAATGTCAGATGATTCTGGTTATCAATTTCCCCTCGGTATATACATCCTAATAGTGTGCTTATTTTATTATATATATAAATAGTACAAATAAATGTTATTATACAATATATTATAACATTATTACATATTTGTTATAGCATATAAGGAGAGTGACATATACTGGACCGTGAGACTGATCTCTAAAATATGAATCGATTACTAATGTATTTTTTTTAACCCCTTCCAGTCTATGCTGTTTATCTTGGCTAGACCTCTTAATATCCTTTGACCTTTTGCAAATTTCTTTATTTGCCCAGTTTGCTCTCTTCAATTCTTTGCATTAAGTGAAACTTCCTTGGGATGATCCCCTGATAAAAATATATTAAGTGTCACAGGGAGTAGATATGCTTGAAAAATTTGCAAGCTATTATTCATCCTGTATCTCTAACCACTTGGGCAGGAATATATTTGCTGATGGTTAATGTGAAAATGGGTCACATATGGTCTACAAGTAATATGACTCAGGATCTCTGACCTCAATAGTAGTTTTCTACTATGTAAACAGAGAAAAGGTTGAACACTTGGCACAAACAGATCCATAGACTTAGATCCCAAACTCAATATCAGATCTAGTACTAATTTTGGAGACAAGGTTTTACTTGGCACCATACTGAATATTTTCACATATGTTATCTCATTAATGCTTAAGCAAACCTGTGAGGGAATACCATGTTTAGTGTCTATAAACACAGATAGAAAACTTGTGGGTAATTTGATTATTTGCTCAGTTTCTGAGCTGAGGTGTAAACTAGAGTTGATTTTTTTTTTGCTTGCGCTGTTGACTGCTCTCTTTCAGGTAGTGTCTCAACTCTGTAGCTTATTCAACTCCTCAAATTTACATTAATGCTCCTGTCTCAGCCTCCCAAGTGTTGCGGTTGTAGCCATGAGCCACCACAACCAGCTATAAATAAATGAATTCTATGATCAAGTGGTGATTTGGTAATTGTTAACCAGTCATGGCAAATTGGACAATGAAGAAAGCATGGAGCTGTTCTTGCTTATTTTGTCCACCAGTCATCTGGAGAGAACTATTTATTGTCTAAAGCTGTTTCTGCTCGACATTTAGCTCGAGAGAGACAAGCTAATAATGTTTCTGCTTATGAATTCTTTATATCTGGGTTACTTACTTTTCTTACTGCCGTGACAAAATATATGTAATAAGTACCTCCTGGAAGTGCTTATTTTGGCTCACAGCTTAGCCTAAGTCCATCATAATGGAAGTCACAGTAGTGGAAGCACAAGGCAGCTGGTCACATGGCATTGGTGGTTAGAAAACAGAGAGAGCCAAGTGCTTACATTTAGCTGACCTTCTTATTCAGTCCAGGGTGCCAGCCCATGGCATGGTGCCACTCACATTTAGATTGAGTCTTTCTGCCTCAATTAATCAACCTACAACCTCCCTCATAGACATTCTCAGATGTATTTATACTTGGTGATTTTTGGAGTCTGCCTTTTTGATGATCAGTGTTTGCCACCACAACACTCTACCCAAGTATAGAAGTGATGATTGTGTTAGTCAGGGTTCTCAAGGGGAGCAGAAATAACACTGATCTCTCTCTCTCTCTCTCTCTCTCTCTCTCTCACTCTCTCTTCATTCACCATGTAGCACACACATGTATATCTATATATGTATATGTGTATACATATATACATACATATATATACATACATATATATCCATAGAAAGGACATTTATTAGAGTGGCATACAATCTGTGGTCCAAATAGTCCAACAGTGACTGTCTATCAAGAGAAGGTCCAAGAATACGGTCATCCAGTACATGAATGTTATTGTTATTTTAACTGTATGGCTTAATAATGTTTACTATTATGCCTATAAAAATTATTATGTTAGTATTTTCTAACCCACTAACAATCAAGACACAGACACCTGTTATATTTTAAAATAGCCTTAGTCAACCTGGGGCAGGGCAGATATTGATCCCCTAAAGTACTTCCTATAGTGCGGCATACCTGTCCAAATCGCATGCCATCTGCTTCTAATACTTTCTATCAAGCTACCTCCCATCCACAATCCCAATTACTTGCTAATTTTCATCATCTGGGCCAAATCTACATCCACGCCGGCCATGTGCTTTTCCTTCACCTAACCCATGGTGCAGCCTTTTTTCTCTTCTCTTCTTCTCTCTTCTCCTCTCTTTTCCTCTAGTCTTTCTCCTCCACAGATTCTCTCTCTCTCTCTTCCCCAAGCCCTGGAACCTTAGCCACACCTATCTCATCTGTCCTGCCCAGGTGTGATGGCCTTTTCTTGGTCAAACAGGTTAGGCTTTTAGGCAGGGTATAGGTGGGGCACAGATACAGCAAGCCGTAATTAGCATCAAAATACATCAGACCAATCTCCAACACATGAGGCTGGATGTCTCAATGGATCTTTAGTATAAACTGGAATCCCGAGGAAGTAGGCTTTTATGCCAAGTAAGGGAAGGACTTGCTGGTCAGAACAAAAGCAAGCAGGCAAAGAGCAAACTTCCTCCTTCTCTGCCCTTTATATAGGCTACCAGCAGAAGGTGTGGCCTACATTAAAGGTGGATCTTTCCATGTCAAAAAGACCCAGATTAAAAGTGGGTCATTGCACTGCAAATGATTTAATTAAGAAAAGTTCCCCACAGGTGTACCCAGCTGCTTGGATTTAGATAATTCCAGATGTGTTCAAGTTGACAACCAAGATTAGCCAGCACAACAACCTAATATAAAAATGGTAGTGTTTGGTTATTCATTCGTTCACATAATTGACTAGTGGATGCTATTTGAGGAGGAAGTAGACTAATCACAAATCCTTTAGAGACATCTTTTTGTAATCTAGATTCCTTGTTCTAGAACACTCAAACAAATCAGTACAGACTTAACATACGATAAATGACTTAGAGACTTACCTTCAAAGAATAATCTTTGACTTATTTATTTCAAAAGAAGACAAGTTGTGAAAGGTAAGAAGGATGTATGAATATTGGTTTTTTTCTTTTTTAAAAATGTAATTTTAAAATGTTTCATTCATTTGTTGAATTTGATTTCTGAAATGAAAAGATGAGGTTTCCTGGCCAATATGATGGCAGCTACCTTCTGAAGAGGCATTTATTTATATGTTATAAAAAGTAGGTAGTTTATACCTCCAACATCTGTGGCTAAGTTATGTTGAAGCAATGTTTTCATAACAAGAGACCATGATTTCTGCCAGGTGGTAGGAAATCTCTCCAAATCCAAGGAAGGTATTTTTCTTGATGAATTCAATGTTAAGTGACAATAATTTATCTGCATTAGGTTTAGCTCTGGTTGCATTTTGTATAATAAAACCATTGTGAAAGCTGAATAGTTCTAGGATGGCTTGAAAACATTGCTTTTGAAGATGATATGACACAGATTATATCTCAGTTCATCTCAGAAGAGTGAACACAGGGGAAGGAGTGCAGTCAACCAAGAAGATAGCAGGCTCAGCTCTCCTTCTGGAACTTTCCCCAGAGTTTTCCTTGCTTGTATCTATCTGATAGCTCCTCCATTTATATCTCTAGCTTAGACTGTTGCAATGCACACCAGACCAGTTCCCAGCTGCCAGGTTAACAGTTTCATTACCCTACCTTGCTCACAAATGATGATCAAATCACATCTGTCTCTCTCCTTGACTTCCTTAATTCCAGCAAACATCATTGCTGACTCTTCTTGTCTCTTGTCCCTCACTTTTGGTCAATCACCTTGCTTGAGCTGTCCTCCAACTCCAGGTCTTCCTCGGTGTTTCTCTGTCATTGTCACTATCTTGACGTTTTCTTTCTAAGATCACTGTAGGCATTTTCTGCAATCGCTGCTTCTGGATTTGCCCCTCTTGAACTCATTTTGCACTCTGTTGCTAGGATTGTCTTCCTAACAGTTCTGCCGTGTTGCTTCTCTGTTTAAAGACCACTGTCTCTCCCTGTCTGCAGGATAAAGTTCAAGCTTGTTCATATGGATTGCATGACTTTTCAAAATCGGACCCCAATTTCCCTTTTCGGTTTCAGTACTTGCCCCTCTCTGCAACTACACACTATGGAAGCACCAACCTGAACTCTCTTGTTCCCATAACACATGATGGACTTTCTTAATTCTGTTCACGTTCATACGTTTTTCCCTCTGCCTAGAATTTCATAGTCTCCTTTCCTCCCCTAGTGTCCCTGCTCACCTTTAAACACTTGGGTCTGTGACACATGTGGCACATGTATTCATCTCATTTCAGGTACTGTTATAAATACTTCACATATATCAACTCAGTTAATTAAAAATATTCCAAGATAAGAGTTCTACCCAAATTTTTGAGGGAGGAGCACACGTATATGTGTATGTAATGTATATGCAAGCATATACATTAGGATTTCGATCTGAAATGTCCTCCTAAGTCTCATATGTTGAAGGTGTTGTCCCTAAGAAGGTAATGTTCAGCTGTGGGGATTGGAGAAGTGGTTAGGTCATAAGGGGATGAACTTCATCACTGATAGACACATAATTTGATGGTGTTATGTAGAGGCCAAGGATATTGTAGGAGATGGAATCCAGCTGTAGGAAGGAACTTGCTGGGCACATACAAGGAAAAGAATATCATTTTTGATGAAATCTTTGATACTATCTATCTATTTAATATCTATAATCTATCTATCTTCTAGCTAATTATCTATCTGTCTATCTATCTAGATCTTATCTATCAATATCTATTTACCTCTCTACCTATCATCTTGTCTATCTATCTATCTATCTATCTATCTATCTATCTATCTAGTGTGTGTGTGTGTGTGTGTGTGTGTGTGTGTGTGTGTGTGCATGCACCATGGTACATATGTGGAGGTCAGACAACAGCTTGAAGGAGTCAGGTCTTTACTTCCACTGTAGGGGTCCTTGAGATTGAATTCAGTGGTGGTAACTGCCTTTACCCACTGAGCTATCTTGCATGCCTTGGAAGGGTATGCCTTATGTCCACGCCCCATCTCATTCACTTGCTTCCTTGCTGCTATGAGGCAAGCACCATGGATCTGTAATGTGCTCCTTGCCCTGATGGTTTTTTTTTTTTTTCACAACAGGACCTTAGTGATAGAGCTTATTGATCTTGGACTGAAGCCATGAGCCCATACAAAACATTTTCCCTTTTAGGAAGCTTACCTCAGATGCTTTCCACAGAAATATAGCTTACTTTTAATCTGACACACTAAAAGGAAGAGGAAAAGATGGTAATGATGATTAGGACAGTGTTCAGGGTAACAAGTGAAGGTTAGAATCTAGGTTTGGATATGGGATAGGAGAGGACGCCAGACCAACATTGGCAAGATGAAATCAGCATATAACGCATGTGCAGCTTGGTGAAGACCTATCCAGTGTAGAATGAGGTTGTAGATGGATAGTTATATAATATAAATATAGGTGAGTCGCCTTGAGGTCTGTGCCTTCCATATGACACAGCCTAATAAAATCAACCCACCTACCCAAAACCATAAAACTCTCCCCATGTTCCATTCTCAATTCACTCCCCAGTTCTCTCTCCATCTCTAACCTCCTCCCACTGTGGCTTCCTTCCCTCAGTCCAGACAATGTTCCTATGTTTCCTGTTCTGGGAACATTCCTTCTACTCTTCAAGGACCCTCGTGAACATAGGTTTTCTGTCTCTGAAGATGTCCTGCATCAACACTCTTTTGTGAAGACTCCACTCTTTTGTGGTCAGCTTCGTCTTTAAAATTTTTTTTTTAAATTTCATGTGTGTAAGTCTTTTGCTTGCACATGTATATGTGTACCCACTGTATGCCTGGTATTCATGGAAACCAGAAGAGGATATCAGATGCTGTAGGGCTATTATAATAGATTATGAGTTGTGAACCACCATGTAGGTGCTAGGAATCAAACCCAGGTCCTCTGCAAGAGCAGCCAGTGCTCTTAACCACTGAGCCAACACCCCAGCTGCAGCTTCATCTCTTTTATTATTCTGACACTGGGGTGTCTTATGAGGAAGGAACTTCAAACAGAAGGCTTGTAGCCTCAAGTGGCCTTTCACAAGCGACGTTGTTTCATGAAATATAATCTGTTGAGCAACTTGGACAGACTAAGCTTTGCCAAGTCCCCAGCTCCAAGGAAGACATCTAGAGCCAAATGCTGCCTGTGAACTTGTGGTAACAGTCATCTTCTTGGTAGTGCTTAGTTAAAGAGAAGTGACTGGAACGGCTGAAAGACCATGGTGGGTTAAAGACATTTCAGTTATCTTCATAAAAGGCTTCACTTTTTTTTTTTTGAGACATGGTCTCATGTAGCCCAGCATGGCTTTGAACTCACTATGTTTCCTAGAATGATCTTGCATTTCTGATCCTCCTACTTCTGCTTTCTGAGTTCTAGGATTACAGATGTTTTCCTCTGGGTCTGGCTTATTTGGTGCTCGGTATTGAGCATGCTTCGTACATGCTAGGTAAGTACTCTACCAGCTGAGCTATATCCCAAGTCCTCTTTCTGTTTATTATTATTTATGTGTGTGTGTATGAGAATGCATGATGCACATATTTAGATGCCTGCAAGAGCCAGAAGACAGTTCTCTTACAGGTGGTGACTTACAGGTGGTCATGAACTTCCTGGCATGGGTGCTGGTAAACAAACTCGCCTCCTCTGAAAGAATGGGAAGCATTTGGAACTGCAGAACCACCTGTCTCCACCCCAGTGTTTGTTTGCTTGGAAGAATATCTTGGTGTGTAGTCTAGATGGTCTCAGACTCTTGATTCTGCTGCCGCTGTCTCCCTAGCACTGGGATCATGGATGTGTGTCAATGCTTCTGAGCTAGTTTGACTCTGTGAACTAAAAGATCATTTATACTGTGAACATGAACCTTTAATTAAGGCTACATTCAGAATACCTGACACAGGCTCAGGCAGTTTTCAGAGGGTTCTGTCAACATACTAAGGGGAATATACTCAAACAATGTCAGTGATATCACACATATGAAATACACATATCCTGAAAGACAATTAGACAATATCAAAATTTGACAAGATAAAGGGTCTGAAGATGATTATTAGTTCAATTTCTAGGTTTTCTTGGGGTCTAGAGAAATAAAAAAAATCAATTTATTAAAAGAAACTTTATGTGTGAAGACCCACTGTAATAATGTCCTTTTAGTAAAGACTGATTGGAAAATGTGAAAGAAATATTATATTGAGAAAAAAGAATACTAATACTAATGTAAATAGACTATTAGCCTCAAGTGACACAGTGTTAATTATTGTATGTTTTAGTGCTCAAGGAAAAAAAAAAGAATCTTGGAAAAATATATGTACACACATATAATGTATATAGTATTGTGACAACTTTGTAAAAATATACACAACATGTAAAACTATAAATTTTTAAGATTTTATTTTTACTTATTTATTTTTTAAAGCATGTGTGTGTGTGTGTGTGTGAGTGTGTGCCAACAGAGACCTTAAGGGGACATTGGATCCCCTGGAGCTGGAGTTACAGGCACCTGTAAGCTGCCCCATGTGAGTTCTGGGAATCAAACTGGAGTCTTATTGCAAGAACAGTGCACACTCCCGCCTGCTGGGCCATTTCTCTTGTTCCTTGTTTATTTTTTGGAACAGTGTTTTGCTATTCAGTCTTAAAAAAAGAAAACGATACATGAAACTGTTGCAGTGTACGTGGAGTAGCGAGATCTTATAGCCCCCTCCCAGCTTCTTGCTAACTGTCCACGAAGAGCAGGCAAACCCTTTTATAATAATAACGGCAGTCAAGATCAGCAAGATATTCCAATACCACCCCAAGTAGAAAAGGCTCCCTGAGACCTAAGCCTACCTGCCCTGCCCCCCACACCTTTGGTTTCACTCTTCCTGCAGTGACACCTCAGAGCAACAATCTCTAGCATCATCAGCTGTGAGATGGTTGTGATCTCAAGGAATGCATGCTGGTCTTAACAACCATGGCAACAGACTTCAAAAAGCCAAATGGAATGCATCTGATTAACGATCTACCACAGCTCAATTCTATTTGAGTTCTGTTCTTTTAGGGCAGGTAGAGTTTTCTGTCGCTACATTTTGGGAAAGCTCTGTTGGGAGAACCCTGGCATTGCCTGTGTGACCTTTGCTGTCACTTGTTTTCTTGACACCCCCCCTCCCCTCGAATCTGTGTTTTTTTTTCTCTTTCAAAAAAGGATAGAAATGGTTACATGGGGGAGGCTACGCTCCTAGCCTTGACACTATATAAATGCAATCAGGAGCACTTCATGACAGGCAATGCACACTAGGAGCAATCCTCTGGATCCCAGTGTGCTCTCCCAGTACTATCCCATGATCCTTCCTTTTGGAGAACTTGCACTCTACAGTCCTGGTCAGCAAGTGCCTGCAGCTCAGTGGGCTTTGGCATCCCTAGAGTTAATTACAGAGATTCTAGGATTAGTGCTTTTCTTGATCTGACAAGCCAGCTTTAAAACTCTGCAGACAGCACTTGTCATGGAAGCGCTGCCCTTTGGCTTCTTTCCCCCACCCACACTTCCCCTTTCCCCATTTAAAAAAGTAATTCTCTGAGAATTTTATATGACATGTTTTTTGATCATATTTGGTCGCCTCCTCCAACCTCCAATTCCTCTCAAAGCCAGCTTGTATTTCCAGTCCACCCAAGTTTGATACCCCCTTTACTGAACATATTAAGAACCATTTGTACTGCCCATATGGTCTTGGATGTGTGGCCTTCCACTAAAGCAGTCGTGATGCTGCGACCCTCTAACACAGTTCTGCGGGTTCTGGTGACTTCCAACCATAAAATTACTTTTGTTGCTACTTCATAACTGCAATTATGCGGCTATTGTGAATTATAGCATAAATATCTGCTATGTAACTCCTTTGAGGGCCATGGCCCACAGGTTGAGAAACACTGCACAAAAGCATCATGAGCTCACCAAGGATCACACACACACAGAAACCCAACTCATCCTTTCTCAGCAGCTGTCCGCTGTGAAGAGCTCCTTAGTGAGGGTGGAGACTTCGTGCACACCTGTCCTCCCCAGGCTGGAATTTTGTCTTGTCTTGTACTTGCACAGGTCGTGTACACATTACCACAGCTCCCATGAGATCCTGTGTGCAGTTGCTTCTGTGTGTCCAGAAAAACACTGCTTCCTTGTAAAATCCATCACCTCTGGATCTTATACCATTTCCACATTCTCCTTTACAGTGCTTGTCTCTGAGTCTTGAGAGCCAAAGGTTTAATACAGATGGCCCATGTAGGGCTGAGCATTCATCTCTGCTCGATTTTTGGAGAAAGGCGCTGACATAGCTCCATGCCCAATCCTTCTGTTTCTGTCTCCATGGCTCTAAGGTTGTAGGCGTATACTATTATGCCAGGCTATATCTTTGATTTCTGAGATACTTAATCACATAGCCTTGTTGACAATGTTAATATTTTTTCCAGGGTCATTACAAACAACTACATTACTGCAATTAGATAGACCCTGACAGGAATTGGCCTAAGTGATCTTTGCAAACAGAATCATCTTTAATTGTGTACATTAATAACTCCACAAGTTTGCAGTCTTAAAGGAGAAGGGACATGTCTGTGATGCACACAGTTCTACAGTCTCCTGGAGATGCTAATTTTATTTGTAAAATGCTAAACGCTCAATAATGACTAATGGTTCAAAGAGAAATTCTGCTTTAGTAAGTTGTTCTTTTAATTTTTACTCCCAATTTGAGTAGGACAGGGTCTTTGAGAATTTGTACCGCAGCGCGAGGTCATCGCAGCCTTCCCGGAAGTTTTCCATCTGGCCAAGACAGATTGAGTGAAGGCATCCTTGAACACCAGTTAGGTGGAGGATGCCTGGTAAGAGTGTTTCAGGAGAACCCAGAGCAGCCCTTTGAACAGAGGACATACTCCAGTTCAGGATGCCAACATTACGTTAGGAAGAGAAGAGAGCAAAGACTTTGCAATGCATTTTATTCATTTTCTCATTTTAATAGGAACACTTTTTTTCTCCCTTAGAAGTGGAGGGATTGGAGAGACGGCTCAGCAGTTATGAGATTTTGCTGTACAAGTGTAAAGACCAGAGTTCGGACCTCAGAACTCACCTAACGAGCAGGATGTGCTTCTGTACGTGTCTGTATCCTCAGCGCTGCGTGGTGATGAGTGGAGGCAGGACGATTGTTTGCCAAGTCTAACCAAAAATCAAAAGCCCTTAGTTCACTGAGAAGGGAGTGACATATGGGTATACTGTTGGTCTCTGCATGCATACAAAGGTATGCACACCATAAACACCACACACACACACACACACACACACACACACACACACACACACACACACACACACGAACATACACACAGATAGACAGAGTCAGAAAGACAGAGACAGAGTGAGAGTTGAAGCTATGTTAAGAATCTCGAGATTATGATTCCAATATAGAGATATGCTATGTTCAAGAAGTGCATACTTTTTTTTGCACTCATCTGTAACATATGTAACACCCAGCCACCCACATTTCCTCTGGCACATCTTCTCCTTGTCTAACATACAAGTGATGGATTCCCAATAAGGCTTCTCATACAACTGAAAATATTTTCGGTTTGGAGCCTACCCTTTAACGTCTGAGCCATCTCTCCAGCCCCTCACACAACTGAAAATAAATGCTCCACTTTGAAGCTTGGATGCTAAGTTAGTTGTTGGTAAGAAAATGTGAATGAAAGAATGACATCAGCATCTTTGATGAGCAAGTACGACTTCTACTGTCCCAGACGGCATGACAGGCACGGCCCTCATCCAGAGCACTCTTACATCATGCTGAGTGTCTTTTAGTCATATACAATAGGAGAAATGCTACCACCCAACACACTTACAATACAACAAGAGGAACAACAACTGATCTTTGGTAAGTAAATTAGTGCTTGATGCATACTGCTATCTCAGCAAATACCATTATTGTTAGTATCATGGTGTCA
Organism: Acomys minous; assembly: GCF_964271855.1. Lineage (NCBI taxonomy): Eukaryota > Metazoa > Chordata > Mammalia > Rodentia > Muridae > Acomys > Acomys minous. Next base: position 149,535,356 of record NC_140483.1, on the reverse strand, counting down.
GTATTCCTGACGGCAATGTCATTCCTGCTTCTAATTGTTTACATATCTATCACATCCCGATATGGCATTCCACCAATTCCTACATGCAAAGTGGATAATACAGAAGTTAATGGGACAATGAAATTAGAACAAGGCTGGAGCAGTGTTGTCTAGGAGATCTTGACTGATTCAAGGTTAGGGTTTGCTTGACAGGAGTAGACGTGATCTGGCCGCACTAGAAAGGTTTTAACACCATAATATTAATGAGGATGGTAGTGATGTTCCATAACTGTTTCAATACTTACATCTTAAGTCCCTAGAATGGCCTAGAAACTGCACTGAGTGCTGGGGATGCAGCGGTAAGAAAAGTGGACAAAGTCTTTCTCTCACAGACTCAGCAAGGACATAAATATCTGCTATGGTACACAAAAGTTGAAGTGTCAAGAGCTGTAATTTTAAATATAATGGCCAAAGTAGGGGTCAGAGATATTTTAGCAGAGACCTGAAAAAGAACATCTCAAGGGAAATAAGTATAAGCATGCTTTGCAATTAGGGCGGTACAGCTGAGGCAGCCAGGGAGGAGAAAAGAGACCCAGTGGGAGGACAGCGGGCGGGCACGTCACTGCAGGGCATCCTGGTCCCTTGATCCTAAACGAAGAAGGATAATGCAGCATCCTGTGTGTGCTTGCTTAACCTGTGGACAGACAAGAGCAGCCCATAACTCACTGAACCAACTGAGCTTTGATACATAAGAAAGGAACGTGGGGACTGGGCATGTTGCTGTTTGGGACAGTGCTTATCTCCCAATGCATGAGGCCCTAAGATTGATTCCCTACAGTGTGCTAAATGGGTCATGGTGGTACGCTCCTCTCATGCCAGAATTTAGGAGGCGAATGCAGGAGGGTCAGAAGTTCAAAGTCACTCTCAACTGTATACTAGACTTGAGCCATGCTGGGTTAGATGAGGCCCTATCTCAAAATATTACTAAATAAGATAAGAAATTTGGTGATACCAATTATAATTGGGCAGCCGTAGTCAGCCAGCATTTATGTAGGTGCTGGGGATCTGAAATCCTCTCTGTGCGTTTACACCTCAAGCACTTTGTCCACTGAATCATCTCTGCAGCTCACCTGAGTTATAATATGATATTGATATTAAAGTAATGATATTATTGATAACCACAAACTTGGTCCCAGGAATAAACAGTTGATGACTGAAAAGAAAAAATGGAGACAATAAAGTATCCTGCCATTGTACCATAAAACTGGAAAAAATAACAAAACCGTAATAACAGAAATTTCCACCACAATGAAGATCTTTAGAAATCTCCTCTACCAAGCCCTTGACACAGTTTATTTTTGACTCTTGGTAGTAAATACACTTCCATGCAAGCCTCCCTCTTGCAAGAAAGATGTCATGTTTTACTGTTTAGTCCATTTAAAGTGACAGGAAACTTTACAACTGGGGCCCGTGTTTTGTTGGCTAGAGTGGTACTGTGCCCGGCCTTTGACTCCGTGGTTGTTAATTTATGTCCTCAATAACCCTATTAGAGAGGTGTTATCACTCCCATTGTGTAGGTAATATAATATGACTCAGAAAGATAATTTCCCCCCACACCACAGAATTCTCTGTGCTGTCCTGACCTGTGTCTTTACCATGTAAAAGAGGAGGACAGTGGTGTGCTGTTGCTGGAGTGTGAACTGACCCTGCATCGACTCACGCATTTGAATCCTTGGTCCCCACCCGGAGGTGTTGTTTGGAACATCATGGACTCTTTAGGATGAAGAGCAGTGCAGGAGAAAGTGGGTCATTGGGGCAGGCCATGAGGTGATATAACTTGGCCCTATTTCTGGCTAGCTCTCTCTTTCTGCACTGCAGATGCGATGTGGCCAGCCACGTTAGGCTATAGCAGCCACACCTTCTCCCCCATGATAGACGACTGTACCCTTAAGCTGTTAATCAAACCCTAAAAAACTAACCCCCCCAAAATTGTTTCTCTCTTGAATTGTTTCTTGTCAGGTGTTTGGTCACAGTGAGTCCCCTGGACAATCGCTGGATGACGAAGCATAAGACCTGGCCCTGAAACTAAGAAAGTATGAAAAGTTTCAGGATGTATTAGTCCTCAAGAGGATGGCTTCTGGGTACCTAGGGATGGCATAAGATAGCTTTATACTGTCTTGAAGTAACTAAAGTGTACGGATTTATTATGGCTACCTCACCCTTGAAAATATGCACTGAAAAAAAAAAACGAAAATACGCACTGGGCATGGTGGCAAATACGATCATAGCACTTGGTGGGTGAAGGTAGGAGACGGCAGGAAAATCAAGAGTTGAAGGCCATGGTACACTTAGATGGGAATTCCTAGGCACCTGAGCTACCTGGATCTTATCTAAAAGAAAAACCAAAGACACCCCAACACAATCAAACTCTCTCTCTCTCTCTCTCTCTCTCTCTCTCTCTCTCTCTCTCTCTCTCTCTCTCTCTCTCCCTATATATATATATGCGCCTTGATGGATTCTATTAGTAGTTTTCACACAACTGGTCCTGTGTTCAGAAAGACCATACATGTAGAGGCCCAGGAATGAATTGCGAATCCTGATTTTCATGCCAAAGCCTAAAAGCAAGACAAGGCCAGGGTGGTGACAGCACACTCAAGGGCACTGCTCTGATTTGTACTTCATGTAGGTAAGATTTCATCTTCCAAACTGGAGAAGGTACCTGACAAGAACTTGTTCAATCCCATTCACTGGAGGACATGACACATCTTCTTAGGGAATGTTTGCTTTTAAATAATAGGCTTTGTTGTCTAGCTTAGATTTCACTTAATCCTATTTCACAGGCTTCTTGGACCAAGAGATTGAAGGGGGACTTCCAGGAGTCTCTTCAGACATGGTAGGTCCAGATATGATTCTAGTCATTGCTGTGTTTTCAAATGACATTGGGACAGAGCTCTCTGAGACCTGCTGAGTGTTCACATGAGCAATTGGCTGATGCTGGTCCAGCCTAGAGATACACTCAGTATTTTGGAAGTGTTTTTCTGGTGTCTCTCTGATCTTCTGGCTGCCTCTTCCACCTTTCTCATGTGGCCCAGGGCTTGAGCTGGATGAGAATTCCTTTGGGGGTATTTGGATTCTTGATCTCTGTCGAGAGCACGTGGGGAAGGAGCACATGATATTTTTGGGGTGCTTACATGGTCAGGTCGACCTTCAGGCCCGCACATGTGATATGATAGTTCTCCAGGACTCAGGCTCAGTTTGATGTAGATCTCCAAGCTTTCAGGCTCAGTACCATCCACTCACAGTGCCAGCCTTGAACAGGCTTGCCCCCTTTGCTAAGGTCTCTTCCATACCAGGAGATGAACATATCATCTATGGCTGTCACTGTCATCTGTGTTCACGGGAACCATGTGAGCCTGTCTTGGTTTCCTGGTTTTATGCATCCCCTAACTTATGTGAGTCATGTCCTGGTCTTTGTGTTATTACCTGAGACTGTGTAACTTTCTAAAAACAGAAACTTACTTCTCACAGGTGTGGGGATAGGAAGCCCATGATCAAGGTGCCAGCAGAATTAGTGTTTACTGAGGGTTACCCTCTGCCACATGGAGCCTTGAATACTGCATCATGTGGAAAGAACAAAATCTATGGCTTCATAGACTAGAAGGTGGAAGGGAAAAAAGGCTCCATGCTATGTGAAGTCTATGCAGTTAATAGGAACTGATTATGTGAGGAGGTCTCTTCTATGGTTGATGGAATCCATAGGTACAGAGCACAAAGAGCCAACTATACTATTATTTGAACATGTAAGTAATATAAAAAAGGCAATTGGGATAATTTATTCTTTTTTTCCCAACTCTTAGAAACCTGAAGTGGATTTTACACTCTGTATCTCAGCATGGCCCAGCTTGCTAGTGACATGTAGCTAGTAGCTACCCTGCTGGATGATGCAGACCCTGACCCAACATTAGTGCATCTAGGCATGATCACACTGGGAAGAACCCAGAGCCTGGGAGGCGGGATTCTCTGTGAAAGGGGACACCATTGCGCAGCCGAGCACTCTCTACCAGCCCAGCCTCTGTCCTCTCTTAGGGACACAAATCAGCCCACAAAGAACAGTAGTGATAATTTACCCCGAGTCACGAGCTGTGCTGAGAGTGTCACCAGCATCATGCACTCTGTCCAAGGACAGGTATTGACTAAGTGGTAATTGCAGGATTCCAACAAATTCTTTCCAGTCCCAACTCTTAAGTGCCATGGCTCCTTTCTCTAGCCTCTATGGACACTGGGACTTGGATGGCTGCCCTTTCTCTTATCAGCTCCTTTCTTCCAGCTGTTTACTTACTCGTCTTGGCTGACTCCGAGTGGGAATCTCAGGGGCTGGGGTAGCTAAGTCTTCCTGACTATGGAGGGAACACGCTTCTGTGGCGTGAGGTCCTTGGAAAGGCAGACTTAAGGGAAGCAGTTTCCTTTTCTGTTTCTAAGAGCTGGAGCTCTGAGATGCTGGCAGGCTGGCAGCTAATGAACACTGGACTGTGGGACTAGAAAGCACACCCACAACTGGCTGCTTGGCTAATGGAGACGTATTACACATCTCAGGAGCTCGTCCCAGGTCTCTGGGGAACAGGGAACCTCTCTTGTTAAACAGCTGGTTTAGCACATTGTCTGCCCTATGAGGGGTGCAGTGGAAAGCCCTTCGGAGGGATCCTTAGGGACCGGAAGGATGCTGGATACAGGAGGGATTTTTATGGGTGCAAGCTCTCCCCGCTGATCTGGTTTTCTCCTGGGACTGAAGAAAGGTTGGAGGAAGGTTCACTGAGATGCTGAGTTATGAGTGAGCTCAAGGACCTCCTGAAGCCCTGTGGGCAATCATTGCAACAGAACACTCCTCCACGCTCTAACAGCGTTTACGCTACAGTAGTAAATACGACCCCCCGTCTTCATCAACGTCCCCTGAGACCAGAGGAAGCAGAAGCATAGGATGGTCCTGAGGCTCTTGAGCATGGAAATCCATGCCCTGCAGTGTGACGGGAACGGGCTGCGTAGGCTCTGCGTCCTCTTGGTTAAGTCACTTAATTCTGAGTTGCAGTTTTTCTACCTCTGAATCCCAGGTTACAAAATTTAATAGGGGAGGGTGAGGGTTTGGGTCAACAAAGGTGTAAACTGGGCAGAAATAGTAAAGAGGAAGCAGTGACTAATTCTGACCGATACTTTGAGGAAGGCTTTACAGAGGGCTAGCCTAGGGACAGGCCCAGCAAACAGGAAACTAGAGTAAGAGTTTACGAGCTACAGACGCGTGCCTCCGGGGAAGACAAGGTGAAGTTCTCTTCCAAGTGACTTTGTTTAAGCACTCACCAACTGTTCCTGGATTCTGAACTTGACTCCCTAGATTCTCACTTCAATTAGGTCTCAATCCGTGTGCTCATATCACTCCCATATGCCCCCATATGCCCCCATACGGCGTTTGTTGAATTTAGCTAATGTATTTGTACTGGCTTGAACGGTATACAGATCCCCATCCCCCACCATTCATGTCCATCAGGGAACTCTGAATGTGATATTTAAAAATAGGACTCTGCTAATATAATTAGTAAAGAATGAGTCATAAGGACTTGAGATGGATTCCATCCAATGACTAGGGTTCTTATAAGAAAGTCACGTGAGAACACAGAGAGGAGACGATGTAGAGACACAGAGGAAAAAATTGGATAGAGAGAGAGGGAAAGGGAGAGGGAGAAGAAGGAGGGAGGGAGGGAGGGTGGGAAAGAGAGAGAGAGAGAGAGAGAGAGAGAGAGAGAGAGAGAGAGAGAGAATCACTGCCTTCATTTTTTAGACTTCTGGTGTTCCAGAACAGTGAGAGAATATGTTTATTGTTTTTCGTCATACCTTGTGGTAATTTGTTATAATAGCCTGAACACATGAACACTGTGAGAAACTGCTTTTTTTTTTTCAGACTCTCTCTTTCTTTGTCCTTCATGGGGCTTGGTCTTTTTTGCTAGCAGAGTTTCTAATGCAGAAAAGATACTCAATTTCTACCATGAAATAAGTGAATGAAAGTCACTTGGCCATTTAAGATATGACTGCCAAGGTTGGTCATCACAGCCGCTGTGTGAATGGGTGTACACGGCTTGTCACCATATCTTCAGTGTTGTGTTTGTCTTGGGTAGCATTCTACCTGTGATTTGTGTTTACTTCTTGATTTATTTATTTTGCCATGAAGATGGCGGAACCTGGGGCCTGTCCAATGCTAGGCAAGCACTCTCCTGACTGAGCTATCCCCCAGCCCGCGCTGTTTGACTCTCTTATTTGGTATAGCGATGGCTTTAACTCATGTCCCTTCTGCCATGACCTCCTCTGAGTGCTGACATCACAGGTGTGCTTTATCTCCATTTAGGGTTCCTTGAGGGTGCATCTGGGCTCTGCCATACGACCTAATGCAGTGTATCATCCTGGGTCATGCTTCCTTGGGCTGTCCATAATTCTACGGTTTCAGAGGGTGCTCTGAAAAAGACTGTGAGTGGATGAGCTTCGCTGTGCAAAGATACTGTTTCCTACCCAGAATTCTTCTGCCATTATAAAAGGAACCAAGTATGAGGGCTTGTAAGTGGTTGTTCCTCAATAGATAAGGATGAGAGTATGAGCCAAATCTGTGCTCTCTATAAAATCCAAAAATGTCGGGATCCACCTGGAAGCCGGAGGGAGTGCACTCACCTGTACTCCTTTTTGCATGGAGCACAGACTCCCTCATATGAGAACGCATTCGAAATCTGACCGTGGCTGTCTTGAGCATTGTAGGTGAGGAAAGCCTTCTTCATTCGCAGTATTTGCTGTCCAGAGTTCTCCTCTAGACCAGCAGCCCTTCTGCAGATTCATGTTGAGGTGCCGGAGACAAAGATAGCCATAAACTATCATAAACACAGCCTCATTACAGATGTCACAACAGTGCTTCCAATTACAGGGACGGGACTCACTCCCACTTGTGCCTAGGGATGGGACAACTTTAGCCCATGCACATTGTGAAAAGCAACTGCTGCTTTGATGACTCCAGAGCTCTAATGGACTAGCTGCACCTGTGAATGCTAAGAGAGGTATTTCAACATGGTTCCAGAAACAGCCAGGCCACATTCCACAGCTTTGAAAATGGCAGGCACTCTAGGGGTGGGTTTTTTTTTTTGGAGGGGGGCGGTTAATACGGAAAGGCAGAAACAGATCCTATGAGAAAGTTAAATACATGTATGGCATACCCCCACTGGGGCAGCCTTCCCACTTCACCCAAGGAAAAGGGCACGCTAATAGGGCGACACCTACTGAAACATCAGTTCTGTGAAGAACCATTTGCATTATGAACTTGGCTTGTCTTTGGAGCCGCACAGCCTGTGCTGCTCACAGGGAGCCAGGTAACTGTATTCAGCCTGAGGAACCTACAGGGGAAATTTAGAGCAAATGGTTTGAAATAAGAGGGACAGTACTTTGTCTAGAAGTCATTGGGTTCCTGTCACTCGAGCCAGGACCACTTTCTCACTTGTGGTAGAACTCTGAAGGGTTTTCCCCTCCTCTTAAATTAAGAGAGTAATAGCCCATGAAAGTGTCATAGTTAACCATGGCTGTCAATGTGACTGGGTTGAGAATTACCATGAGAACACACAGCTCTGGGTGGGTCTATGAAGATGTTTCTAGAAAAGTTTGACTGAGCAGGGAAGACCCATGGTATCATAAGTTAGGGACCCACCTGGGGCATGGGTGACGCCATTTTATGGGCTAGGCTCTTGCACTTGACCCTTAAGCTGAGCATCAGTGTCCATGCCCCTGCTTCCTGGCTGCAGATGTAATGTGACCTGCCGCCTCCCACTCCTGCTGACGAGCCTTGCCCACCACAGTGGCCTGCATCATCAAACTAGGGGCCAAAATAAAGTTTTCCCTCTTAAGTTTTGTTCTTGTTGTATTAACAACGATATGCGAAATAATTAATAAAGAAGCACATTTTGTTCAGTTTTTTGATAACAACAAGTGATGTCGACAAGACACTGAAGTCATGCTTGAGGGCTCTTCCATGGTGGAAACCTGGACACCAGTTCCCACATGGATGCAGCAGCCCTTACATACACCTAAGGCATTTTATTTTGTGTTTAAATGTGTTTATTTATTTTACCTGACACACAGTAATTGTCCCTGTTTTGGGCATACAGTGTGATAGATAATTCAGTATATATGTGCATATAATGATCAGATCGGGCTAGTTAGCATGTTAATTTTAAAACATGTTTGGATGTGAGTTGTGGACTTTCTCTTTTCTATGTTTTTATAGAGTATATAAGAATATAATAAGTTGTTATGTATTCTTATCACAGTACAGGTTCTGTTGGAGCTGTTTTTCCTATGATTGTATGCAATGTCCTTGCATCCTCTTTCTTCTCTGTTCATCTTAGCCTCTAGTGACCTTTGTTACACTTTCCAATTCCAGGAAATCAGTTCTGTAAGCTCGTGCATTAGAACGAGAATACATGGTATGTCTGTCCTCTGCTTCCTCCACAAAACACAGTGTTTCTCCTAGATGCCAGGCTTTCATCATTTTACACCCCTGAATAATATTCCATTGCATATGCATAGCAGCTTTTCTTTATCCAGTCATCCATTTATTTTATTTTATTTTTATTAATTTATTCATATTACATCTAAATTGTTATCCCACCCCTTGTATCCTCCCATTTCTCCCTCCCTCCTGCATTCACCTTATTTGCCTCCTCTATGTCTGTGACTGAGGGGGACCTCCTCCCCTTCTATATGATCATAGTGTATCAAGTCTCTTCTTGATAGCCTGTTATCCTTCCTCTGAGTGCCACCGGGCTTCCCCATCAAGGGGATATGGTCAAATATGGGGAACCAGAGTTTGTGTGAATGTCAGTCCCCACTCTCCACTCAACTGTGGAGAATGTCCTGTCCATTGGCTATATCTGGGTAGGGGTTCGATGTTTACTGCATGTATTGTCCTTGGTTGGTGCCATAGTTTGAGCAGGACCCCTGGACCCAAATTTGCCTATCATAATGTTCTTCTTGTAGGTTTCTAGGACCCTCTGGATCCTTCTATTTCCTCATTCTTCCGTACTTCTCTTACCTAGAGTCCCAATATGATGTCCTCACATCTATCCCAATTTCCTGGTAAGTGAAGACTTTCATGGCACATGCCCTTTGGACTAGTGTCCAATTATAAGTGAGTATATACGATTTAAGTCTTTCTGCTTCTGGGTTACCTTACACATTATGATCCTTTCTAGTTCTATCCATTTGTCCACAAATTTTGGAAATTTCTTGTTTTTAATAGTAGTATTGCATAGTGTAAATGTACCACAGTTTCTTTATCCATTCTTCTCCTGAGGGACACTTAGGCTGTTTCCATGTTCTGGCTATTATGAATAAGGCCACTATGAACATGGTTGAGCATATGTCCTTGTGTGCTGGAGCATCTTCTGGGTATATTCCAAGGAGTGGAATAGCTGGGTCTTGAGCAAGCCCTATTCCCAGTTTTCTGAGATAGTACCAGATAGATTTCCAAAGTGGTTGTACTAGTTTGCATTCCCACCAGCAATGAAGGAGTGTTCCTCTTTCTCCACATCCTTGCCAGCATGTGGTGTCACTTGAATTTTTGATCTTAGCCATTCTGATGTGTGTAACATGGAATCTCAGAGTCATTTTGATTTGCATTTCCCTGATGACTAAGGACATTGAGCATTTCTTTAAGTGGTTCTCAGCCATTTGACATTCCTTTGTTGATAATTCTGTTTAAGTTCTGATCCCCATTTCTCAATTGGGTTATTTGGTTTGGTGGTGTTTAATTTCTTGAGTTCTTTATATATTTTTGATATTAGACCTTTGTCAGATGTAGAGTTTGTGAAGATCTTTTCCCAGTCTCTAGGCTATCACTTTGTTCTATTGACAATGTCTCCTGCCGTACAGAAGCTTAAAAATATGGAATGCTTTACGAATTTGCATATCATCCTTTTGTAGGGGCCATGATGATCTTCTCTGTATCTTTCCATGCTGCGAAAGTGAGCACCGTTCATCCATTTATGAACTCCTGCTTTGAATGTGTTTTTATTAGTTTATTCTCTCAAGTATTACATCCTGACAGCAGTTCCCTTCTTTCCCTCCCCACCAGCTCCTCTATCCCTTCCAACCTCCTCCCTCCCCATCCACATAGAATCCTTTTTTAATTTATATATTGGCCATGGCTGGTAGTGTTATAGCAAACAGGGCACTGCAGATATCTTTTTAATATATGGATTTAATTTTCTTTCAATATATACTCAATATTGAATCACATGAGATTTCTTTCTTCCCTCTTCATTAAATATTTTAGTTAGCATGCAAATAATGGGTATTTTATTCATACACATCATTGCATTTTTTTTGGTATCATGGTAGTACTTTTTTGTCTTGTTTTTATGAAAACTTCATATTGTTCTCCATCATGAACATGCTAATTTACGTTTCACAGGGTCTCAAAATTCTAAATAGTAGAGGGGATCTTTAGGAGGCCCAAAGGATGGCAACTTTAGCCTCTGCCTTAGTTTTCAGTGTTTCAGAAGGTCCATTGTTCACAGAGAGTACAGAAGAGTCCTGCAGAGACTGTGGGGATGCCCAGTGAATACGGTGGGCTGCCAGCTACAGCACACCCCACCACTCACACACGCTTCAGTGTAATTCCTTGGCACTGAAGGCAAGTGAAATGCCACTGACTTCAGTACCCTTCTTCCCTGAGTAGAATCAAGGTGGAAAGAGCTGGAATGACATCAGTTTAGATTAGAATGGAAACAGACAAATTTATGTACATGAAAACCTCAAAATATGCTTACCTCTTAGATATTTTTTTCCCTGGGAGCTACTAAAGGAGATGGCTTAGCAAAAGAAAGACTGTGTTGGAAAAAAATGAAAGTCAAATGTTTAGGATTAAAAACACAAACACTGCAGAGTGACAAAGAGAATTGTTTTATGTGCACCTAGCCTGAACTATCACACTCTAAAAATGAATTCTCCAGGAAAAAAGAGAAAAAATAAATAGAGACAAGTTCTCATGTAGTATAAGCTGGCCTTGAACTTGCCCTGAAGAGGATGGCCTTGAACCCACGATCTTCCTGTTTTCACTTCTTTTTTTTTTCCTTTAAAAAATTATTAATTTATTCAGATTACAACTCAATTGTTATCCCATCACTTGTATCCTCCCATTCCTCCCTCCCTCCCACTTTCACCCTATTCCCCTCTCTTAGGTCTATGACTGAGGGGGACCTCCTCCCCCACTATATGATCATAGGCTATCAAGTCTCATCTTGGTAGCCTGCTTATTCTTTCTTTGAGTGCCACCAGGCCTCTGTTTTCACATCCTAACGATAAAATTACAGACTTGGCTTGACTCTTACATTATGAATTTTCTCACAAATATCAAGACTGTGCTCCACTGACTGGGCAATCAGTGTTGCTGTTGGGAGGCCTCATCCTTGTATGTGCCTCCCTGCTCTGCCTCCTGTAATCTTCTTACAGAGGGTGCTGTACTTTATATTGCCTCCAGCACCTTGAGATCTCAGCATAGTCAGCACTGGATGAGCTCCTTCCATGTTTGTCCCAGTTGTACACTGCCTCTTCTTTTTCCAGGGTTTGCTCCCTCTCTCCCATACCTTTTCTTGGTTTTAGTTGTCTTTGTTAGAACCTTCTTCCTGGTTGATCTTCTTTTCATATTTTTGTGTGTTTTTTTTCTTTATGTGAAGATTTTATTCATTTATTTATTTTGAAATAGGCTCTCACTATACAACTGTGCCTGGCCTAGAACTTGTTGTGTAGATCGGACAAGACTCGAACTCATGGAATTCCAGCTGTCCCTGTCTCCAGAGTGCACCATGTACTTGCTATGTAGTTTTTCTTCATGAGCACTTCTGATTTTCGTTACTCAGCTACTTATAATAAACACTAAGATATATTAAATATAGAAAACTTTTTCCTCTATTTCTTCTTACAGCTTTTTTTTTTCAGTTTTATGAGTGCAACAGTTTACCCCTCTATAGCTACTAAGCAGGGCTCTTTATTACATTTATTTATTTATTTATTTGTGACAAGTTCTCTCCATGTCTTGGCTGTCCTGGAACTTACTATATATATCAAGGTAGCCTCACCTCAAATTCACTGCAATCAACCTGTCTCTGTCTCTTGAGCACTGGGATTAAAGACGTGTGCCATCACACCGAGGACCAGGGTTCTTTAAACAAATGCTCGACCTTTTATGCCAGCAAGATGGCCCATTGTGCAAAGGCGTTGTGGTGGTTTGAACAGGTGTGACCCTCATAGACAGACTCGTGTGTTTGAGTGCTTGGACCATAGGGATTGGTACTCTAAGGAGGTGTGGCCTTGTTGGAGTGCGTGTGACCTTGTTGGAGGAAATGAGTCACTGTGTAGGCAGGGTTTGAGGTCTGATACACTCAAACTAGGCCCAATGTGGCACAGTCTCCTGCTACTTGGGATCAAGATTTAGAACTCTCGGCTCCTTCTGCAGCACCATGTCTGTCTGCTTGCCAGCATGTTTCCCACTATGATGATAGTGGATTGAACTTCTGAAACTGTAAGCCAGCCCCAGTTAAATGTTGTCCTTTAAAAGCATTACTATGGTCTGGTCATGGTGTCTCTTCAGACCAACAAAACTCAAACTTTGATAGACATTTTCCACCAAGCCTGCTGTCCTGAGTCTGATTCCTAGTATCGACGTGGTAGAAGAGCACCAGCTCCTCCCTCAAGTTGTTTTCTAGTCTTTAGATGCTTCTCATGCACCCTCCCACACAATAAATTAACATGAAAAAAGTTAGTTACTTTTCTCTTACGTTTTCTACAACCTTATTTCAGTTTCCTACAATTAAGGAAAAAAAAATGCTTGTTTCAATTCTTTTATAAAAGTCATGATGATTTCTCCTGGCCCTTCAGTGATTCTCAACTATCCTTTATTTTGAAATGGTGCCACATTTGGAAGCCGCTCACCTCCTGTGTGTGTGTGTGTGTGTGTGTGTGTGTGTGTGTGTGTGTGTGTGTGTGCGCGCAAACTGCTTACAAATCAGTGGGCTTTAGCCCAGAAGCCCAAAACAGCCTGACCTCTGGAAGTCATGGAGTTTGTGTGCATGGCTTTCCTAGAAGGCTGTGGTGTGAAGTGGGTGGAAGTCAGCTACTCAGGAGCTAAATGGAATGGCTTGGGCTGGTTGTCTCAACCGGTTTTCCGTTGTGTCTTGTGTTTCTGAGTCTGGGACACCTCTGCAATGAACTCTGTTGCATCAGATGAAGGATGGAGAAGGAATGATTACCGGGGAGTCCACATGAAAGAGGACTGTAGTCCCAGTCCTTGCCAAAGAAACCACCAGCTAACCTTCCATTTATTTCTGCACTTCATCCTGCCTCCGGTGCTAAGTGTCTCTCTCATACTCAAGAGTTCTGTGAGGAAAGCCCCCAGTAACCTTCTCCTGTCTGCCGGCACCAGGTTTGTGGCTTGTCTGGTCTACTGGATTCTAAGACCTGTGAAATCCTCTTCTGAGCTCTTCCCTGGTCTTCTCATCTTTGTCTGTCTTTTCTTCACACTTTCCTCTAACTTCAGGGATGTTATGGGAAGGAGAAAGGTGAAATAAACCCAGCGCATTTATCTGTGAATATACTTTAAACTTCCCAGTGAAAATATCACCTTTTAGTTTTTCAAATAAAAATTATTGAAGTATAATATTAATATAATGATGTGTTAAGGTTTAATATACACATGTATACATATAAAGACTATGTGTGCATTTTAAATATACATGGAAATACATACAGCTAAGCCAAAAATATCAATATAGAAATCAAAGCCATCTAGCCACTAATATCAATATACACAGTATTTTTATTACTCTTGAGACCTTTATCACCCCAAAGAATCAATCTCCCAGTTCTTGGTTCCCAGCACCCTTAATCTGTATTTTGTAACTATAGATTATAAATGTACTGTTTTTGCTTAAGCAATGAATAATAAGAGAGTTTATATGGGCTATGGGATTATAAAGGACTCAGAAGCCTTTTGCTTTGTTTTGTTTTGTTTTAAAAAAAACTAATAGGTTTTGGAAGAAATATACAAAATGGTGCTTTATTTATATAAACCAAAATGTCCTTGCCAAACATTACTGATTTTTAAACCAATACACACATTATTAGAAGTTGAGTCGGGAACAGATATTTTGCTGAGAGTGGGACGATGGAAGACAGATAGCTATGGAGAAGGGCATGGGTGTGTCAGGAGAACATACTGGAAGCCCACTGTATAGCCTCCTCTTGGCAGAAGTTGGCACCTACAGAATAGTGATCATACACTCTGAAGTAGGCTGCTGGTTTCATGTCTGTGAGCCCTTTTCTAGTAAGGGCAGATATGGACTGTGTTTTCCAGGAACGCATGAAGAACAGACCGGTGGCTCTTCCAGATGCTGTTTCTCTGACATGTAAGCAATACCAATCCAAGACCAGCTAGTTGCTCAGTAGCAGTAGACACATGCAATCATACACAGATCTGAACTTGCAAAACTTTTGAGTGTTCGCCATTTCTCTTTTTTATAAACACTTAGGGGCTGAACTGTCTCTAGAGTGAAAGCTTTGGAATTTAAAACTGTGACATCTTATATATTTACCTTTACATTTATTTTAGTTTGTGTGAATAGTGGAAGATCATCGGGGGTGTGTACCTGCTACACTGAGCTTGTGGAGGTCAGAGGACCTGGGATCAAACTCAGGTTGCCAGTCTTGCCAGCAAGCGTCCTTCAGCATTGAGCCATCTTTCTGCCCCCATCCTTAAAGCTTGACTTTTGATAGCACAGATGCCCTTTAGAGTTAGCCTTATATTCTTAATGGATATGAGGTATGAAGACACTTAGTGGAAACAGGAGAAGAGAAACCATTTCCATCATTCTACACACTTAAACCTGGTTTAAGGAAGATCAATAACCATATCCAGGTTGTCCTGGAAAAAGTGGAGCAATTAAAATCCACTTTATGCATCCTGATTTTTCCCTCTTAATGCTGAAAGGGAAACATAATTGGAAATTTAATATTTTAATTTATTGCAAGTATTTCCTAGCTAGGATTTCTGATGACTTTGAATAGCAACAAGAAAAGCATCAAGGTGCCTACTGAGAGGAATACCATAGAGCGCAGGGCAGAAGGAGAACACGTACTGAGAATGAGTTGGTTGGAGGTGGTGACGTCAATTTTGCTGTAGTGAATTATGACATCACTGGGTCCTGGAGCTTTTTACCTGGTTTTATCTTATTTTTGTGAAAAATTTATAAGTGTGTTTGATGAAGTCTGAGGTTTGGCTATTCTCCTAGCTAGAGTAGAGGCCTTGGTACCCGTAGAAAAATGTGCTCTTGCTCCATTCTCAGGGCCATGAGAGTGGATATCCCCTTTGCCACTGTCATCCCCACCAACTATGTGTTTTAAGTGTGTGTTTCTGCTTTCACGGGAGAGGGTAGTGACAAATGATGAGCTTGATGCATCTTGTTCAAGCCACTTGGTCCAAGAGACAAGCTACTGTGTGCACTCTCTACGCACTGTTTATGAGTTCACAACAAGCATGGGATTAGCACTAGGGGAGGCTGCAGGAACCCGGCAATTCTAGTGCAGGCTGGACCAGGAACATTCTCAGTGTGTGAGCTGAGGCAGAAGTTGCTCAGTTTGAACTTTCTGGAGGCTATATAACATGGGACCATTTTAGCTCTTTTCATGCATTCTTGTCGTGCATTCTTGGGGCTGCAGAAATGGCTCAATGGGTAAAGACACTTGCCACCAAGCCTGAGCTCAACATGCAGAATCCACATAATGGAAGTGAGGAACTGACTCCTCTGCGTTGTCTTCTACACTCGACATGAATCTGTACATGTGTATACAAACAGACAGACAAATACATATAAAATGTTTTTTTTAAAAAGCCCACCACTCAGTAACATTATATTCATTCACATTATTTTTTTTAAAGAAGTAGCAACAAAATATCTTTATTGTTGGGGTCACCACAACATGAGCAACTATATTAAAAGGCCGATGCATTAGGAAGGTGGGTAACCACTGACTTAATAGATCTTGACCTTCCCACTTCAAAACAAACAAACAAACAAACAAATCCTACTCACACACAACTCCCGTTCATATCCATTCACATTACCATGTAGCTATTATCAGCCTACACATCCAAATGTTTCACTATCTAGAACTGGAATTCTAAATCTTAGTCAGTGTTCTATTGTTGTGAAGAGACACCGTGACCACAACAACTCTTTTTTTTTTTAAGATTTATTTATTATGTATACAGTGCTCTGCCTGCTTGTACCCCTGCAGGTCAGAAGAGGGCATCAAATCTCATTATAGATGGTTGTGAACCACCATGTGGTTCCTGGGAATTGAACTCAAGGACCTCTGGAAGAGCAGTCAGTGCTCTTAACTGCTGAGCCAACTCTCCAGCCCCACAACTCTTTTTTTTTTATACACATTTTTATTGAAAATTAAAAATAATTCCTATTACATCTCATTTTCTATCCCATCCCATGCATCCTCCCATTCCTCCCTCCCTCCCACTTTCACCCCAATCCCCCTTCCCTATGACTGTGGCTGTGGGGGACCTCCTCCCCCTGAATATGGTGCTAGGGTATCAAGTCTTTTCTTGGTAGTCCTCTATCCTTCTTCCGAGTGCCATTGGGCCTCCCCCACAAAGGGACATGGCCAAATATGGGGCACCAGAGATCCTGTGAAAGTCAGTCCCCAGTCTCCACTTAGCTGTGGAGAATGTTCTGTCCCTTGGCTAGATCTGGGTAGGGGTTTGATGATGACTGCCCGTTTTGTCCATGGTTGGTGCCTTAGATCAAGCAGGACCCCTGGGCTCAGATCTAGCCATCATAATGTTCTTCTTGTAGATTTCTAGGACCCTCTGGGTCCCCCTACTTGCCTATCCTCTATATTTTCCTCATCTAGAGTCTCAATAGGATGTCCTCACCTCTATCCCCGTTTCCTGGTAGGTGCAGACTTTCATGGGACCTGTCCCTTGCCAGCCCCACAACTCTTGTAAAGGAAACATTCAGTTGGGGCTGGCTTGTACTTCAGGAGTTTTAGTTCATCATCATCATAGTGGAAGGCATGGTGGCTCTCAGGCAGATGTGATGCTGGAGGCGTAGCTGAGATGTCTACATCAACAGACAATAGGAAGAGAGAGCCACTGGGTCTGCCTTGAGTGTCTGACACCTCAAAGGCCACCCCCCAGTGACACACTTCCTCCAACAAGGCCACACCTACTCTAACAAGGTCATAAGTCTTACCCCTTCCCAATAGTGCCACTTCTTATGAACCTGTGGGGGGCCATTGTCATTCAAACCACCGGGCTCTGAGTCTATTAACCAATAGGCTTCTGCTTACTTCTCCTGCCAGCTCCCAGCTTTCAACACTTCACTTCTTGTCCTAGGAGTCTGGCTACTCTAGGTACTTCATTTAGGCAGACTCATACAGTACTTGCTCTTTCCTCCTCTCAGTTCACTGAGCATAGCACCTTCGTAGTTCAGCCACATGGTAGCACCGTCCAGGCTCTCAAGCTGTCTTAAGGCTGAATAATGTCTCTTTGAATGAAAGTACTGCTCATCTTTCATGGACCGTTGGGTTGGTTCCACATTCTTTACACTCTGAACAAAGCTGCTATATGCACGGTGTACAGAAGCCAGCCTGACACCTCACTTCTTTGGGGTTGATGCCACAGCTAATGCCACATTCCTCTGCCATTTACGTTTGCAGCACACACACAGTGGTTGCATTTTCTCCAACACTCGTCATTTTTGTTGCTGCTTTGATGTAATGGGTGTGAAGCCATATCTCACTCTGATGTTGATATGCATTTCCTAAATGATTGCTGGCATTATGCATCTGCTTATGTGATTATTATAAATCTGTATGTATCCAATAGAAAAAAAATATAACTCAAGTCCATTTGAGCTGGCTCTTCTTGTTAAATTGTAGGAGCTCTTTATATGTTCTGAACCACAATGCCTGGCCTCTTGCGAATGGTTTCTTCTATTCTGTGACTTTCTTCACTCCTTCCATGGTATCCTTTGATGAACTGAAGTTACTTTGTTTGCTTGTTTGTTGGTTTGTTTTAACTTTGTTGCAGTGTCATTTACACAGTTTCAGGCTGTTGCCTATGCTTTTGGCAACAGCCTAGTCCTCAGGATTTTGTCCTTTGGATGCTATTGTTGATGGGATTGTCTTCTTAATTTCCTCTCTGGTTTGTGCATGGTTGATGAGTAGACATGGAACCAATTTTTGTCTTTCCCTTTTTGATGTCTGAGGGTAATAAAACCTTGTAGAAATTTGTGAAGATCAAACTCATGAGTAGGAAACTTTCCAAGTCACAGATGCCAATAAATGGGAAGTACTACTATTGTTATTGTTATTAATTCTGATTGACTTTCTATTGCATTCTGTGCTAGGTAACCATTTAACACAGACCAAGGCCAAACTTTAAGGCCAGGGAATGGGAGCCCAGCTGTTAGAAAAAGCTTGACTCAAAGAGTTAAGCCAGGCTCTGATATTTAATATCCTTGTGACCTTCATAACTCTAGGCTGCATTTTATCCATTTAAAAACTGGGAATCTTAATGTCTGACCTTGCCATCTCTGCACAGACAGAAGCTTGAGTGGTGGTACCTATCTCAGTGCTAGGGATTAAGGTTAGGAGCACTAAAGACAGTTGGCTGGACTCAAGGCTTAGCTTCTACAGTTACTCGTTACCCAAACTGCTTCTCCTCTGTGCCTAAGTCTCTTCACTTACAAAAGGGTGATTACAGAGGCACCTTACAAGAAGTGCCATTTGAGGATGCAGTGAATTAAGATATGTAAAACGCTCCATGCCTCCCACCCTGAAGCCTGAGAAGTCAATTGTTATTGTCATGATCATTCTAGCTACAATAATTGTGCTGCCGGTCTGCGATGGGAAGTCTACTGGCCGCCTCAGAAAACCATGTATAATTCCCTCTCCTATGAAGTGAATGAAGTCTTTGAAAAACAAAAAGGAGGCGTCTTCATCTCCAGTCTCCAATCCCCCGCCTGGGAGTGCTTCTTCTGTCTCCTGCCTGCAGTGACACCACCTGGAGGGGAGCCCCCTCCCTGCTCCAGCAACAGGCCTGCTGGAGAGCTAAGCAGATGTTTCTGCTCTGCAGACCCAGGCATTTCCTCTCCTCAAGCAGCACATGCCAGTGCAGTCAATATCTGGAAACCCGCTGCTTCACAGTAGGGCTGAGGACTAAACTGGTACTTTACTACAAAATCGTAATAAAGCAATTTGAATTGCTTTTCATCCTCCCTGCTCTTAACGGCTTTTAGGTTCATATGAGACCAATCAATTAATCCTGCTTCGGAGTTACAGGGATGGGGTGTTTTCCAGCTCCTGACTAGGAGATGGGCCCATAAGAGACATTTTTCCAGCCCCTTGCCTGAGGATTTCTCAGTCTGGCATCCGGGGCAGTAGTGTCCGGAGGTGTCCTCTTGGCTGGCTCCATCTTTTCACAGCCTGGCAAGCTCCCCAGGTGCTAACAAATGGCTTCTTACCCCAAAGACAAAGTCCGATTGTGATTCTGCCTGGAGAGAGCCATTCTTCTGCCTGTGAACTTCCTTCCTTCAGTCTCGGCTTTCTGTCTGGAAGAGTTAATCAGGTAGAAATGGTGATTCGCTTGGATGGAAACTATAGGTAAATCTTGAAAAGGAGCCACTTCGTTCTTCCTAGCCAAGAGCAAGCGAGTTCCCTGGAAGCTTTCTCCCTCCACCTAGGGAGTTTCTCATGGACCCTGGAATCTCCAGAACAGCGAGTGGCCCATGCAGTAGCCAGGTCTTAAGAGAATGCAAACAGAAATAGAATAGCCTTTGGAAAGTGTTCTGGCTCTTAGGACATGGTTTGTTACTTTTCTTTTCATGGATCATTTCACTTTTACAATTTAATTGCTTTATTAACAACAACAACCACCACCACCACCACCAACAATAACAACAGAGTCTTAGGACCAAAACACAAATGACTAATCCATAGCAAGAGCACAGCAGACTGAAAGTGGGTAAGGCAAGTGTCTTGACAGGACTCTATCTAAACAAATTGGTAATGGGACACATGAACGTGCCCTCCCAGTCACCGAAGCTGCTTAGGGAATTCTCCATCTTTTCACAGATTTCCTCCAGCTGTCTCAAGATTGCAAGTACAACTTGTTTAGATATTTTCTGATTGTTAAAAAAAAAAAAAAGGCTGTTAAAAATATTGACTTTGACAGTTTTAAAATGATGGCCTCAAAAATTGGAATAATTTCCATCCTGGAATTAAGATAATGTAGGCATTTCTGCTGGCAATGACAAGGACAGGAGAGGGTTACATAAATCCCAGATTTGAGGGAGCAGGAACATTAGCATAGACTGGTCTGCTGAAGATATCCAGAGCGGTCACCTTCCCCTGTAAATGAATCTTTATGTCTCTCCCAGGCAGGCCCAGAGTCTGAGCTATTTTGAGAACTCTTCTTGGATGCAGTAATCTGGACCAGGGTTGGTGAAGGCCTCAGACTCCGGCCACACTTGTGCAAGAGACATGAGGAGCCCGAGGAAAAAATCAGCCACTGTCTGGCTGTTGTGTATTTACCCCCAGAGCTCTCCCCTTACTCTCCCTCCTAGGTCTCAGTCCCAGCGAGTCAACACAGAAGGCATTCAGGTCTGCTCAGTGCTTCTGGCGCAGGCCCAGAGCACTCTGCCAGATTCCAAACACACCTGCTAAAGTGATTCCTTTCTTCTGGGGCTCTGCTGATATTTTCAGCTAGACCCGAAGTCACAATTCTGGTTCATGGTATTTCTCTGGTGCCTAGCTGGATCACCTGTTCACCTCATTCTTCCATAGACACTGCATGGTTCTGGCTGGGAAGATCTGACTTAAAAGAAAGCTTGGCCCAAGCCCTGAGGTGATGGCTGAGAAGTGATTCAGTGGCAATCACATGCCACAGGGACAAGTAAAAGCAACAACTTCCTATTTGGCGTCCTTCTTCCTCCTTGGTAAATACTACATGAACAGTAGTAATATTCAATCACTCTTAAATGATTTTGGGGTATCATCCATGTTTCATATAGGAAGCAGAAACTGAACAGCGTCAGATAGACCCTAAGTCTGTGGTTTGTCACTTTCATGTGACAGGTGAAAACATAGCATAAGTGTAAGGGACTGAGTCAGTCATTCCAATGGAATTAAGAAGTTGGAAGATTCTAGAAATGATCAATGGCTTTCATGTAAGTAACCAAGGTGGGCATAAGATCACATGAGGCTCAGCACTGGGGACCTTTGGAATTTTGAGACCAAAAGGGACATAAAAGGGTATTTAGCTCTTTAATAAACAGTAAGTGACTGTACGCTTTAAGGACACAGCGACATGTGCAGGGTAGTCTTTATTAACATGTTGACAAAAGCCTATAGTCCCTCGGGAAGAACGAACCTCAACTGAAGAATTGCCTAGAGTAGACTGGCCAATGGACAGACACATCGAGGGAGCAGTATCTTGATGGATAAGTGATGTGGGATGACTCAGTCCACTGTGCTGTTGTTTTGGCCTGTATAGTAAAGTTAGCTGGCATGAGAAAGCCAGGGAGCAGGCCAGAATGCTAGCCAGCAAACAGTGTCCTTCTATGGTTCTTGCCTCCAGATTCCTGCCTCGAGTTCCTTTCCCCAAGGATGAACTATGACCTGAAAGTATAAGTTATAGAAGCCCAATCTTTCTCATGTTCCTTTTGGTCAGTGCTCTGCCATAGCCATAGAATGAAACTAGAGTACACAGGATTCTCATCCAAGGATGACTTTGATTTTAGGGATCCTTGGCGTTGGGCAGATATATTTTCACGTGTAACAGTTGCAGTAGGACATCAGTGTGTAGTAGAGGCTGGAGAAGCTGTCGAATATCCTATGATGTTCAGAATAGTGGCCCTCTCTCCACATCAGCACAAAAGAATTATCTGGTTCTGTATTAGCAGAAACTCTAGTACCTTGGAAGAGATGGAGGCAGGAGGGTCAGCCATTCAAGGTTATCCTTGGCTATATAAGGATTCCCAGGCCAGTCTGAACTACTTGTGACTTCTCTAATTTTTTTTTAGGATGAGAAGTACTGGTTTTAAGGTACCTATTGGAGTAAAGTGCTCCCTGGCAGGCCTGATGACCTTGGTTTCAGCGTTGGGAGCCTCATGTGGGAGAAGAGAACCAACTGCCACAAATTGTCTCCTGACTTCCATGTGTAAAAATGCACGCGCACGCGCGCGCGTGCACGCGCGCACACACACACACACACACACACACACACACACACACACACAAATAAATAATAATAATGACGAAGTATCTACCATTACCTGTGAGCTACTCTTGTCAGCTGTTGAAACACTTTCATCGCCTCACCTGCAGGTACACTTACCGTGTCTCTCGAGTCCATTGCCATAAAGGATGAAGCACTCGATCCTGCTGATTCTGTGTTGGATATATAAACTGCTTGACAATTTCTGGAGGGATAATTAAGCATTATGTATGAAGAGTCACCCTTTGATACAGTGATTTTACCCATTGGCATCTGTCCTAAGAAAACAATCAGAGCTGCAGATAGATTTATGCACAGCGATATTATGGTAATAATAATGGCTGGGATTTATGGAGCTCCTGCCATATGCCAGACTCCATGTTAAGTGCTTTTTGCATGCAGCATCTTATTTACCCTCATAACAATGCAATGAGGTACATATGACTCTCATGTCCATGTAGACATGAAGAGGCCAACGTTTATTTTTGGTGGTTTAACTGGGGCCACACAGCTTTATGATATTAGGGATATAAAGTCAGGCCAACTCATTTCCAGGGTTTTTTTTCATTGTAAACCTCATACATTCCAACTTTTTGTGAAAAGTCAGGAGGAACCTAGAGATAGCTTTAGTTGATTAACTGTGACTCATTTGTTTTCTGCCTGAAGTTAAATTAGAACATGCTTTGCTTGAGTGAAAGAAGACACTGAATTACCTTAGTGGCTTTCCAGCTGGTTCACACTCATGCAGAACATTATTTAGCTCTTGTCATTGAAGGAGAATGCAATGGACTAGAAACCAGACAGACCTCAGGTTGAGTCCTGGTTGGACCACTACCTAGTCCAACCTTTAATGTAGCACCAAACCTCATTCTTGGCATCATTAAGGTGGAGAAGTGATGTTCACCTTGTGGTGTTGCTGTGGGAAGGCTGGGACTCTCAGATGTGTTTGCTAGTACACTGTAGGGGAAGAGGCAGAGCTTGAGCCCTTTATAGGCGAAGACCTCAAGGGGTACATCTTGCTGCTGTATGCGGATCATGGGTCTTGACCACACTCAGGGCAGCAGGCAGTAAGGAAACCTTTGCTGCTGTGTGATACTGTCTTTGGATACTATCAGTAGGCACATTGGCCATGTGAACTGAAGCAAACAGAAAAGGCAGGAATTTCAGAGACTCAGGCCGGGGGTGGGGGGAGGGGGAGGGTAGGTGAGGGGGCATTTCTTCTGACGAAAAGGGCCTGGTCTACGGGCCCTTGAGAAAGTGGGAGCCAATCTTCTGCACCAGCCATGCTGAGCACTGGAGAAGAGCTGCCTCTGATATCTGTCCCAGTTTCAGGCACAACCTACTCATTCTTGCCTCCTGAGAATGAAACTGGGGATATGACTTCAGCAACTCTGCATTTCCTGCTTGGCTCCAAAGAAACCCTGCCTCAGAGGTGACTCCGCTGGGGGACGGACAGGGTTGGTGGCCACCAATCCCAAGTGTTTGACACACAGAATGTGAGGATTGAGGAACCTTAGTGACAGATCATTTGAGTCAGCATGCCTCTTGGGAGGAGAAGAAGGAACAAGGGGAAGGAAGGTGTGTGTAGCTCCATTCCTTAGCAGAGGTAGCGTGCCACCCCACACAAATAAAAAAGCAAAGTCCAGAGAGGCTGTCTCTCTTCTACCACCTCACTGTGGCTCATTAGAAATCACTGATAATAATTTTATTTAATTGTGTGTCTTTATTCACATATTGGGGAGCATATTGACCATATATTGGCCCAAAATATGTATGGTTAACACAAGGAGGTGAATACCCAATCTGTTGACACATGCCATAAATTTTTACCCCCAAACATCTTTTCAGGGCACATTCATCTCTAGAGCTCTGTTCCGGGTGTTGGACATATTTAACTGGTTGTCCCATCTTTAACAACGGCTGCTCTTCCCAGATCTTTTCATCCCTGCAGCCAGATCATTTTGCAATGAAATCTTTTCACAGTTCCATTGCTTACTGGGTGAAAATATACTTTTTAGAAGCCTGTTTAAGGTCTTTTATGATCTGAGCCCAACTCCCCTTGCCAGCCTAATATCTAAGAGCTCTGCCCACTCATGAGTGATAGACTCTTAGCACATTGGAAGGCCTGGCCAGAAGCATCACCATACTTCTAGACTTTTCCATAGAGTTCCTTCCTACTAGATGACCTGCGTCCAATACTCCAGCCTGGGATGTTGCTCATTTTTTCAGTACCTCTGAAGCATCACCTTCTCTCTGAAGCTGACCACCATACTCCTACAGGAAACATGCATCACTGGTCCTCTCTGTCTCCATGTTCTTTACAGACTCATGTTATGGCTCCTGTATGGAATGGAGGTGAGTTATGCATCTACCTGTCCCCAAGGAAGCTGAGCGTGGACATTTCACAGCAGGGACTGTATCATCTGCTCTCAAGTCCTAACATACAGCCTGACATAGAATAGGGGCTTAGGAATACTTTATGAGTTAATTAATGCATAAATTATTGAATTAGCATACATATTTATTGCCTATGGGTCGTTCCATCAAGAAAATGGCTGGATGGATGTTCACTAAGCCTGCAGGGTATATTCGGGAATGTCTGAATTAAACTGCAGCCTATGTAGGACACAGAAATGAGCATGAGTAGAGAAAATACATGTAGTTTTAAAGTACAGCCCTAAATACAAATTATTAGGAGTGGAAGTGAGGAATCTATGGGAAACAGTGTCTTAAGTTGGCATTAGATTTATAGTGAGAAGAAGCTGACTTCTAGATGCTCTCCCAGGGAGGCTATATGGAAGACAGTGTTTGGGTGGGTCTGAAGAGTATTGACATGCTGCTGTGGCAGTGTGCTTCTGTCAGTGGGGATGGGGAAGCTGGTCTGCTATCATTATTATTATTATTATTATTATTATTATTATTATTATTATTATTATTATTAAAGACTGTTTTAGGGCTTGAGAGATGGCTCAGTGGGTAAGAGCACTTGCTGCTCTGGTAGTGACATGGGTTCTGATCCAGCACTGACATGGTACCTCCCAGCATATAACTCCAGTTCCATGGGCTCCAATGCCATCTTCTGATCTCTGAAGGCAACTGAGAAGTGGAAAGTGGAGTGTAATCACAAAGTGCTTTTCTTCAACTTCCTCACCACAAAGCAGTTTTAATTTGCATTTCTCTGATGTTGAAAAAAAACTATTAGATATTTGTACTTCTTTGGAGAAATTTGCTCCTTCTATAACTCATTCATTCATTCATTCCTCTGTACATTAATTTATTTTGGATTGAGTTGAGTTGTTTTCTTAATGTTCGGTTTTTGAGCTGTTGTATATTCTAGGTACAAAGTCTTTGTCAGATGAGAGATAGATAGATAGATAGATAGATAGATAGATAGATAGATAGATAGATACTAAAGATCTGTCCCCTTTCTCTTGGACACCTTTTTACTTGACAAATTTCTCTGCAGTGCAGAAGCTTTTTGATTTCACAAGCTCTCATTTGATGACCATTGGTCTTATTTCCCAGTGATATAGTCATACTAACAAGATTCCTTTTTATGTTTTGAAGTGTGTTCTTCGGTTTTCCTTCTGCAGTTTCAGAGTTCCTGGACTTACGATCAAATACTTAGTCCATTTGAAGTTGGCTTTCATGGAGGGTGGGAGATAAGGAGTTAACTTTATTGCATGGCATATAGACGCCCATTTTCCCCAGCATCATTGGTGGAAGATGCTGTCTTTCCCCCAGTGAATGGTGGTGCAGCCTTAGATCTGGGTCCTCCATCCTGTTTCATGGATCTATGTGCCTGGTTTTGTGCAAGCTTCATAAGGATTTTATTACTATGCCTTTGTAGTATAACTTAAAATCTGGTATGAAGATATTTCTAGAAGTATTATTATTTTTTGCTCAGAATTTTTGTGCATTTAAGGATTTTTTTTTTGCCATTTATGTGAAGAACGTCACTGAACTTTTGACCAGATTGCATTGAATCTTGTTGGGGATGGGCTATGTGGCCAATGTTCAGCCATCTTGTCAGAACCTAGGTTCCTATTTCTCCAGAAATCTGCCATTTACCAGAAACTAGCTGACCTTGTCGTAGGTCATCAGTTAGACACCTGTTGTGGTTTATTGTGGGGGCTGGTCATTCTAGACCCCCGAGCTACTCCTTTCCTGGTGGGACTTCTGATAAGATCAGATTAAAGGCCAGCTGCCTGTGGGCAGCAGTTCCGGGAGCTTTTTTCTGACTAATCAGATCCTTCATGACTTTCCTGGAATTTCTCTCCTGCAATTATAGCAGCTGTAAAGGTAGATACCTACCTGCTGGTGCATTCCAGAGTTAGGTATCCACAGCAACCCTTGCTTACGCAAATACCCATGCCTCTGTGCCTATATAAACTCTGTAAAAATTCTCAATAAACGGGGTTTGATCAGAATGCAGACTTGCCCCCTTCTTTGTGTCTGGTGTTCTGTCTCCATACAGGAAAATTCTCCTCCCGAGCATTAGTCGAACCCCGGCGGGCCGGGGCAGAGTCTGTAAATTGTCTTTGTTATATTAGACATTTTCATAGCGTTGATTCTTCCAATCCATGACCATGGGAGGCCTTTCCACATAATGTCTTTCTCAGTTTCTTCAGTGTTTAAAAGTTTTCATTTGGAGGTTTTTCACACCCTTGATTAAGTTCATTCCAAGGGTTTGTTTTGCTTGTTTTGTTTCCCATTGTGAATGGAATTTCCCTGATTTCTTTTTCAGTAAATATAACAGGCATATAGTAAGATAACTGATTTCTGTATGTTAATGCCGCATGTTGCAACATTGCTGAAACTGCTTATTAGTGTTATGGGTGTTCTTGTAGGGCCTGTAATCCCATATCATAGAACCATGACATCAGCCTATGGGGTACTTTAACTTCTTTCCTTTCTACATTCCTTTACTTGTTTGTTTTGTCTCATTGTTTCGGCTAAGATGAGCAGAGGAAGTGGACAGCTTTATCTTAGTCCCAAGTTTAGTGAAAATGCCTGGAGTGTTTCTCACATATAGCCTTTATTATGTTGCAGACCAGACTGGTCTCAAACTCAGAGATTCTTAGAGGCCTACCTGCCTGTGCATCCAAGTGCTGGGATTAAAGGCATGTACCACCATTGCTTAGCTTTCGTTAGGACTTTTAACATGCAAGGATGTTGGATTTGTCAAAGCCTTTTTTTGTATCTATTAGAATGATCATGTGATTTCTGTCCTTGGATCCATAAGATTTGTAGCATTATTAATTTTTCGATGTTGAATTATCTTGTATCTCTAGAGCAAACTCAGCTTCATGGTAATGATCAACATTGTGATGAGTGATTTTTTTTGATGCACTCTTGTATTTGGTTTGCAAGAATTTTCTTAATTTTTGTGTTCATGTTCATCATGGAAATTAATTTATATAATTCTCATTTTGTGATAGTATTTTTGGTCATCCTAAATATTAGGGTAATAGTACTATATAAAATGATTTTGGTAATCTTTCCTTTTTTATTTTGTGGAATAATTTGTAAAACATTGATCTTAGTCCTTCGAAATTCTGGTAAAATCCACTGATGAATCCATGTGGGCCTAGACCTTTTTTCACATAGGAGATTTTGCTTTTGATGTCATCAGTTTTATTACTTGCACCCTCCCTGACCCCGTACACATTAAATATTTCCTCTGTTGTCCAGTTTTCTCTGTCACACTCTCATGGCTCCCGGGTGTGTTCATCTTTACTTATGCCAGGGTCAGATGCTTGACTCTCCAGCTGCAGCACAGGATGAAGTAGCCAGAGAAGAGCATTGCGAGCCCCCAACCCTAGTCCTCTTTATGGTGGTGTTGCACCTCACCCAGCCTTTGTGCACAGCTCCTAAGAGGCTCACTAGAGAGCAGCTGGAGGTATAAGTGCCAAGGGTTCCAAACTCCTGCTATCAGCTGAGCTTCGTCCCTACCAAGGAACTTTCCAGACACTCCTGCCCTGGGAAGCAGCTTTACTACTTCAATGTCACTATTATAGCTCTCTTCAAATTATTTATCTCATCTTGACTTAATTCCAGCTATTCATATACACATACAAATCCATACATTTCTTTTAGATATCCTAAGTTAAGTGAAATATATGTTTTAAAAGTAAAAACTAATGATTTTCTAAATTTCACTGTACATATCTATTATTTTCATCTCTAATTTTATTAATTTGGTCTTTTTCTTTTGGTTAGTTTGACTAAGGGTTTGTCAGTCTTAACTTATCTTTTCAAAGAACCAACTCTTTATTACATTGAGCCCTTGTATTTTTTATTTTATTGATTTCCTCATTGATCTTAATGAATTTTTTATCTACTGATTTTGTATGTATGTATGTATGTATGTATGTATGTATGTATGTATGTATGTATGTATGTATCAGCATGAGTATGGGCATGAGTTCATGAAGCATGGATGTTGGAGGACAATTTGCAGAAGCCTGTTCTTCCTTCTCTCCAGTGATTTCTAGGGATCACACTCAGTCTTGATAGTAAGTGCCCTTATTCACTGAGCCATATAGCCATTTCCCTATTTATTGGTTTAGGGGTTGTCTTGTTGTCATTTTTCCAAGTCATTAATATGTTCCAAGTTATTTATTTGAGTACTCTCTAGTTTCTTTTCCTTCCTTCTTTTCTTCCTTCTACCCTTCCTTCTCATCCTCCTTGATCTTTTTCTGAGAAATGGTTTCTATGTGTAGTCCTGTTTGGTTGTCCTGGAACTTGCTCTGTAGATCATCCAGAGATCTCCCTGAGTGCTGGGATTAAAAGTGTGCATTACTACCTCTTGGCTCACTCTCTAATTTCTTAGTGTGTGGACTTAGAGCGATAAACTTTTCTTAGAGCTATAAATGTTTCCCATAAATTTATGGAAACAATGTGTTCCACAAATACAGGTATGTTGTGTCTTCATTTTAATTTTATTCTAGGAAGTTTTAAAATTTTCTTCTTGATTTCTTCAAGGACAACTTATCTAGTAGTGTGCCATTTAATCTCCATGACTTAGTGTATGTTCTAGAATGTCTCTGTTGTTGGTGGTCTGTAGTTTTCTTATTTTTATTTTCATTTATTTATTTATTTATTTTGGTCTGTAATTTTATTACAGATAAAATAAAAGGAATCATATCAAATTTCTCTATTCGTTGGGGTTTGCTTTGCTTTTCAATATTTAATATATATTAATGAAAATTCTATGGGATGTTGAGAAAAATGTACAGGTGTGTTTGGGGGCATATATATGTAGAATCATAAAGTATCTTTTCTGATGTATTGTTCCTTTAATCAATATGAGATGACTTTTTAAAAATTTTTTCTCACTAGTATTGGTTTGAAATGTGTTTTTGTCAGACAGTGACCCACTTGTTTCTAAGTGAATCTTCTTGGAACTCTTTCCCCCATATTTTTACCCTAAGGTAGTATCTGTCTTTTTTCAATATATCATTGGAGTCAGTAAATAGATTGTTCCTGATTTCTGACCACTTGACTAGTCTGTATCTTTTGATTGAGGAATAGAGACAATTAATATTCAGCTATTACTGAAGGTTGTATATTGATTCCTTCCATATTGTTCCTTTTATATTATTGAATTTTTTCTGTTTAGTTATTGTTTTGGTGTATTTGTTTTTCCTATCACCTTGTAGATTGTGGTGGTTTGAGTAGGTATGTCCCCCATAGATGCACATGTTTGAATGCTTGGCCCAGAGGGAGTGGTACTATTAGGAGGTGTGGCCTTGTTGGATGAAGTGTGTCATGGGCTTTGAGGTCTTCTATGCTCAAGCTATGCCTAGTATGACACATAGTCTCCTTCTGTTGCTTGCAGATCAAGATGTAGAACTCTCAGACCCTCCAGCACCATGCCTGCCTACATGCTGCCATGCTTCCCACCATGATGATAATGGACTAAACCTCTGAAATTGTCAGCCAGCCCTAATTAAATGCTGTCCTTTATAAGAGTTACTATGGCCATGGTGTCTCTTCACAATAATGAAACCTTAACTAAGACAGGTGCATTAATTGTTTTCTTTTAAGTCAGAATAATTCTTTCAAGTATCTTCTGTAGAGCTGATTTAGTGGTGATAATTGTCTTTTGTTTATTCTTTTTTCTTTTTAAAATATATTTTATTAATTTATTCATATTACATCTCAGTTGTTATCCCATCCCTTGTATCTTCCCATTCTTCCCTCCCTCCCATTTTCCCCTTACTCCCCTCCCCTATGACTGTGACTGAGGAGGATCTCCTCCCCCTGTATATGCTCATAGGGTATCAAGTCTCTTCTTGGTAGCCTGCTATCCTTCCTCTGAGTGCCACCAGGCCTCCCTATCCAGGGAACGTGGTCAAATATGGGGCACCAGAGTTTGTGTGAAAGTCAGACTCATTTATTCTTATCATGGAAAGCTTTTGTGTTTTTATCAAAAGGTACCTTTGCTGGGTATAGTAATTCAGGTTTGCACTTATTATATTTCAGAATTTGAAATACAATAATCTTTCTGCCTTTTAAATGTTCAGTTGAATAATTTGCTGTCATTGTATAGGCCTGACTAGTGCTTCATGCTTGTGACTTTTTAAATTTAATTAATTTATTCAGATTACATCTCAATTGTTATCCCCTCACTTGTATCCCCCTGTTCCTTCCTCCCTCCCTCTTTCACTGTATTCCCCTTCCTTAAGTCTGTGACAGAAGGGGACCTCCTCCTCCACCATATGGTCACAGCTTATCATGTCTCCTCCTGGTACCCTGCTTATCCTTTCTCTCAGTGCCACCAGGCCTCTCCACCAAGGGGAAATGGTAAATTACGGGACACCAGAGTTCATGTCAGAGTCAGTCCCCACTCTCTACACAGCTGTGGAGAATGTCCTGTCCATTGGCTAGATCTAAGTAGGGGTTCAATGTTTATTGCATGTGTTGTCCTTGGCTAGTGCACTAGTTTGAGCAGACTGCCCTGGGTCCAGATCTCCCTGTCATGATGCTCTTCTGGATCCTTCTATTTCCCCATTCTTCCATACTTCTCTCACCTAGAGTCCCAGTAGGAAGTCCTGGCATCTATCCCAATATCCTGGTAAATGAAAACTCTCAGGGGACATCCCTTTTGGGCTAGTGCCTAATTATAAGTGAGTGTCTACCATATGAGTCTTTCTGCATCTGGGTTAGCTTACTCAGGATGATCATTTCTAACTTCATCCATTTGTCCACAAATTTCAGGATTTCCTTGTTTTTAATAGCTGAGTAGTATTCCATGGTGTAAATACCACAGTTTCTTTATCCATTTTTCAACTGAGGGACATCTAGGGTTGTTTCCAGGTTCTGGCTACTACGAATAAGGCTGCCATGAACATGGTTGAGCATATGTCCTTGTTGTGTGGTGGACCATCTTTTGGGTATATTCCAAGGAGTGGAATAGCTAGGTCTGGAGGTAGCCTTATTCCCAATTTTCTGAGAAAGTGCCACATTGATTTCCAAAGTGATTGTACAAGTTTTCTCTCCTACCAGCAATGAAGGAATGTTCCCCTTTCTCCACATCCTCACCAGCATATGTTGTCACTTGAGTTTTTGATCTTAGCCATTCTGATGGGTGTAACATGGAATTTCAGAGTCATTTCGATTTGCATTTCTCTGATGACTAAGGATGTTGAGCATTTCTTTCAGTTTCTCAGCCATTTGATATTCCTCTGTTGAGAATTCTCTGTTTAATTCTGAGCCTCATTTCTTAATTGAGTCATTTGGTTTGGTGGTATTTAATTTCTTGAGCTCTTTATATATTTTGAATATTAGACCTTTGTCAGATGTAGGGTTGGTGAAGATCTTTTCCCAGTCTGTAGTCTGTCACTTTGTTCTATCGACAGTGTCTTCTGCCTTACAGAAGCTTCTCAGCCTCATGAGGTCCTTTTTATTAATTGTTGACTATAAGGCCTGGGCTGTTGGTGTTCTGTTCAGGAAGTTGTCTCCTGTGCCAATGAGTTCTAGGCTCTTTCCTACTTTTTTTTCTAACAGATTTCATGTCTCTGGTTTTATGTTGAGGCCTTTAATACACTTGGACTTTTGTTTTTTGCATGGTGATAAATATGTGTCTACTTGCATTTTTCTACATGTAGACATCCAGTTAGACCAGTACCATTTGTTGAAGATGTTATCCTTTTCCCATTTAATAGATTTGGTTTCTTTGTAAAAAATCAAGTGTCCATATGTGTATGGATTCATTTCTGGGTCTTCGATTTGATTCCATTGATCAACCAACCTATTCATGTGCCAGTACAATTCTGTTTTAATCACTGTTGCTCTATAGTACAGCTTGAGATCAGGTATGGAGGTTCCTCTGGAGGATCTTTAATTGTATAGGATTGTTTTGGCTATTCTGGGTTTTTTGTTTTTCCATATGAAATTGAGAATTGATTTTTCAATGTCTTTAAAAAATTATGTAGATATTTTGATAGGGATTGCATTGAATCTGTAAATTGCTTTTGGTAAGATGGCCATTTTTTATTATGTCAAGTCTCCTAATCCACAGACAAGGGAGATCTTTCCATCTTCTGATGTCATCTTCAATCTCCTTCTTCAGAGATTTGAAGTTTTTTTTCAAACGAGTCTTTCTCTTGCTTGGTTAAAGTTACTCCTAGATATTTTATATTGCTTGTGGTTATTGTGAAGGGTGTAGTTACCCTAATTTCTTCCTCTTTATTATTGTCCTTTATATATAGGAAGGCTACTGACTTTTTTAAAATTAATTTTGTATCCACCCATTTTGCTGAAGGTGTTTATCAGCTGTAGGAGTTCTCTGATGGAATTTTGGAGGTCACTTATGTACACTATCAAACGTGTGAATAGAGATAATTTGACTTCCTCCTTTCCCATTTCAATCCCCTTACTCTCCTTTTGTTGTCTTATTGCTCTGGCTAAAACTTCAAGAACTATATTGAAGAGATATGGAGAAAGTAGGCAGCCTTGCCTGGTCCCCAATTTTAGAGGAATTTCCTTGAGTATCTCTCTATTTAATTTGATGTTGGCTATTGGCTTGCTGTATATGGCCTTTATCATATTTAGGTATGTGGCTTGTATCCCTGCTGTCTCCAAAACTTTAAATATGAATGGGTGTTGGATTTTGTCAAGTGCTTTTTTTGTGTCTAAGGAGAGGATCACGTGTTTTTTCTTTCAGTTTGTTTATATGGTGGATTGCATTGATGGATTTCCATATATTAAACCATCCATGCATGCCTGGAATGAAGCCTACCTGGTAATGGTGAATGATATCTTTGATATGTTCTTGTATTTGGTTTGAGAGTATTTTAATGAGTATTTTTGCACCAATGTTCATAAAAGAAATTGGTCTTAAGTTGTCTTTGTTGGGTCTTCATGAGGTTTAGGTATCAAGGTGACTGTGGCCTTATAGAAGGAGTTTGGTAATGTTCCATCCATTCCTGTGTGGTAGCTTGAAGAGTATTGGCATTAGCTCTTCTTTGAAGGTCTGGTAGAATTCTGGGCTGAAACCATCTGGCCCCGGGCTTTTTTTTTGCTTGGGAGACATTTAATGACTGCTTCTCTTTCTGTAGGAGAAATGGGACTATTTAATTTGTTTATCTTATCTTGATTCAACTTTGGCAAGTAGAATTGATCAAGAAAATTGTCCATTTCCCTTACATTTTCAAATTTTGTTTTATATATGCCTTTGAAGTAGGATCTTATGATTCTTTGTATTTCTTCAGTGTCTGTTGTTATATATCCCTTTTCATTTCTAATTTTGTTAATTTGGATAATGTATCTCTGCCTTTGAGTTAGTTTGGCTAATGTTTGTCTATCTTGTTGATTTTCTCAAAGAACCAGCTTCTGGTTTTGTTGTTTCTTTGAATAGTTCTCTTTGTTTCTAATTTATTAATTTCAGCCCTGAGTTTGATTATTTCCAGATGTCTACTCCTTTTGGGTGATTCTGCTTCTTTTTCTTCCAGGGCTTCCAGATGTGTCATTAAGTTGCTTATATGGGATGTTTCCAATTTCTTTATAAAGGCACTTAATGCTATGAATTTTCCCTCTTAGCACTGCTTTCAATGTGTCCCACAAATTTGAGTGTGTTGTTCCTTCATTTTCATTGGATTTCAAGCAGTCTCTAATTTCTTTCTTTCTTTCTTTTTTATGAGTATTACCTGAACATTTATTATTTTTTAATTAATTATTTTATCAATTCAGTCATATTACATCTCACTTGTTATCCCATCCCTTATATCCTTCCATTTCTCCCTCCATCCCACTTTCATCCTATTCCCCTCCCCTATGACTGTGACTGAGGGGGACCTCCTCTCCCTGTATATGATCATAGGGTATCAAGTCTCTTCTTGGTAGCCTGCTATCCCTCTTCTGAGTGTCACTGGGCCTCCCTATCAAAGGAACTTTCTTTATTTCTTCTATGACCCAGGTGTCCTTAAGTAGAGAGTTGTTTAGTTTCCAAGTGTTTGTAGGATTTTTGTTACTTCTATTGTTGTTGTTGTTGTTGTTGTTGAAGTCCAGCTTTAGACCATGGTAGTCTGATAGCATACAAGGAATTATTTCAATCTTCTTGTATATGTTGAGGCTTGCTTTGTGGCCTACTATATGATCAATTTTGGAAAAGGTTCCATGAGGTTCTGAGAAGAAGGTATAATTCTTTGTGTTTGGGTGAAAAGATCTGTAGATATCTGTTAAAGCCATTTGTTTCATGACATTCTTTAGTGTCATTATTTCTTGGTTTAGTTTCTGTTTCAGTGACCTATCCTTTGGTGAAAGTGGGGTGTTGAAGTCTCCAACTACTAATGTGTGGGGATTGATGTGTGGTTTAAGCTTTTTAAATAGTTCTTTCACAAATATGGACGCCCTTGTATTGGGTGCATAGATGTTCAGAATTGTGATGTCATCTTGGCTGACCTTATCTTTCATGAGTATGAAGTGTCCTTCCTCATCTCTTTTGATTAATTTTGCTTGAAAGTCTATTTTATTAGATATTAAAATGGCTACACCAGCTTGCTTCTTGTGTCCCTTTGCTTGAATACCTTTTTCTAGCCTTTTACCCTGATGTAATGTCTATCCTTGTGCCTGAAATGTGTTTCTTGAATGTAGAAGAATGTTGAGTCTTGTTTATGCATCCATTCAGTTAGTCTGTGTCTTTTTATTGGAGAATTGAGACCATTGATGTTGAGAGATATTAATAACCACTGACTGTTAAGTCCCTTGATTTTAATCCTGGTTGTAGTATAGTGTTTGTGTTTTATGTTTTCGTGATGGTGTAGTTATCTATTTCCCGTTTAATTTTGGTTGTAGTTTGTCCCTTTGAGGTGGAGTTTTCCTTCTAGTAACTTCTGTAATGCCAGATTTATGGATAGATACTGTTTGGATTTGTTTTTGTCATGGAATGTTTTGCTTTCTCCATTAATGGTTATTGATAGTTTTGTTGTTTATCATAGTCTGGTCTG
The DNA here is from genome assembly GCF_964271855.1 of Acomys minous. Classification (NCBI taxonomy): domain Eukaryota; kingdom Metazoa; phylum Chordata; class Mammalia; order Rodentia; family Muridae; genus Acomys; species Acomys minous. Next base: position 149,499,560 of record NC_140483.1, on the reverse strand, counting down.
GGATCTGTAGTCTCTTAGGGCTTGCAGGACCTCTGCCCAGGCCTGTCTGGTGTTTATGGTATCTGCTGAGAAGTTTGGTATTATTCTGATAGGCTTGCCATTATACATTACTTGGCACTTTTCCCTTGCCTCTTTTAATATTTTTTCTTTGTTCTGTATGTTTTGTGTTTTGATTATTATGTGATGGGAAGATTTTCTTTTCTGGTCTATTCTATTTGGTGTTCTGTAGGCCTCTTGTACGTTTATATGCATCTCCTTCTTTAAATTGGGGAAATTTTCTTCTCTGATTTTGTTGAAGATATTTTCTGGGCCTTGGAGTCAGGTGTCTTCTCTTTCCTCAGTGCCTATTATCCTCAGGTTTCATCTTTTCATGGTGTCCTTGATTTCTTGGACGTTTTGTGTCAGGAATTTTTCAGATTTAGCATGTTCTTTGCTAGTTGCTTCTAGTTCTATGGTTGTATCTTCTAGTCCCAAGATTCGTTCCTCCATCTCTTGAATTGTGTTAGAGATTCTTAGCTCTGCATTGTTTGTTTTCTTCTCAAGTTCTCTCATTCCTGTTTTTCTTCTATATGTGCCTTCATCATTGTTTCCATTTTCATCTTCAGCTCTTGAACTGTTTATTGATTTCCTTCATTTGATTGTTTGTATCTTCCTGAATTTCTTCCAGTGAGTCTGTATAGGTCTCTTTTATGTCTTCAACCTGTTTGACTGCATCTTCCTGCATTTGTTTATAGATTTTATTCATTTCCTCCATTATCATCTTCATTACTAAGGATATGAGGTCATTTTCTTGTATTTAAATTGTATTTGAGTTCTCAGGGTTGCTTTCTTTGGGATAGCTGGGATCTGGAGATGCCATATTGTTTTGGTTTTTGTTGTTTGCGTTTTCACAGTGGCCTTTAGTCATCTCACTGTCTCTGATGTTGGGAGGTAGCTTCTGGTGTCTTTCACTGGTTGCTGAGAGTGGATTATTGGTGAGTGATTATTGATCGAGGGCCCTTGCCTCTGGGGATCAGGGAGTTCTTCCCAAAACAGTCATGTGACCTGGTTTCAGCTACAGGAGACTTTGCTCCATACCCTGGGCTCTCCACTAGGTCAGCAGAGGTAGGTACTGGTGCTCCGCAGCCCCAGGATCAGTTTGAGTTAGTGTATGTAGAGCCGATTTTGTGTCTTTGGCTGGGCTTTGAATTCCCTTCCCTCAGGCCTTGGGGCTTTGGGTTGTAGGCTCAGATCATCCTAGAGTGCCTGAATCCCTGCTGGTTTCTAGTAGTTGTTTAGGTTTCTGCATGATCCATCCAGGCAGTGGGGCCTAGGTTCTGCCTGCCAGGTAGATTTCTGCTCTATCCCTTCAGGCCTGCCCAGCCTCTCCCAAGAGTGTGGGAAGCCATGCTGGGCTATGGAGCCTGGCTAGGCTGAGTTAGTTTTGCCCAACTGTGCAGGAACAGTCCGCTGAGGCCAGTAGCTAGGTTCCGGTTCAGACCGAGCCACTGTGGCAGCTCAGTCCCGTCTGATCGCACAGATACTCTTGCTGGTTTGGATGGCTGGTTAGTTTTTTGCTGTATCCCCTCAGACTTGCCCAGTCTCTCCTGAGAGCATGAGAGGCCCTGATGGAGCTTGATCAGGCTAGGCCAGATCAGTTCCTCCCAATTGTGCAGGAGGTCCATGGGGGCAGTTCTCTAGGTTTCTGCCCAGTCCCATTCAGACATGCAACTGTGGTGGTTCAGTCCTGCTGGGTTGGGACAGCTGGTTAGTTTTCTGCCCTAGCCACTCAGCCCTTCCCAGCCTCTCCAGAAAGCATGGGAGGCCCTGCTGTGTGTGCTATGGAACCTGGGTGGGCCCGGTTAGTTCTCTCCAATGTGCAGGACCAGTCTGCTGGAGCAGTTCACTAGGTTTCTGCCTGGTCCCGTTCAGACTGCACAGCTGGGCTTGGTAATGTGTCCACAGCTGCCTGGGCCCCATGTGGCACTTGGGGATTTCTGTGGATGGGCCCAGGGTGGGTGGGTGGGGGTCTGAGGGCAGATCCACCCATTTTCCTGAGATTTCCCCAGGTCAGGAGCTCTAGTGCTTCACTGTCCAGAGTTCAGTCCATATACCGAGTTCATGCTATAGAGCATGGCTACAATTCACAAGCCCCTTCTGGTCCAGATGCTGGGGACTGGGTCCCCATCCTCAGTGGGCCTTCGGATGACCTGAGGCTAGACCTGCTTGTGATTTGCACTGTGTGGACCCCTTTCACCTAGTGTTCTCCAGGTCTTGTGGTCTTTGGCTCCCAGTCATGTCACTCGTCTCCTTCCTGTAGATCAGATAAAGTGTGTGTTTGGCACTGCCATCTTGGAATGAGCTGCTTGTGACTTTTAATATGTTCTTTATTCTGTATATTTAATAATTTCATTATAAAATGATGAAAGGAATTATTTTTCTTATTTTGTCTGTTTGCTTTCTTCAGTACTCCCTGTACTTGGATTGGCATACCTTTTCTCAAACTGTAAATTGTTTTTAGGTAAGATTTATGTGAAAATTTTTTTTATGAATTTAGAATAATGATCTTATTCTTTTATGTCTATAACCTATACATTTGGTCTTTTCAGAGTACCATGTATAGTTTGGAATTCCCATGGGTACCTTCTTTTTCATCTCATCTTCATTTGGTTGCTCCAGTTTCCTCACCTTGTCTTCAAGTTCAGATATTTTGTTTTTACCTTGATCCAGTCTATTAGTGAGACTTTATATACAACTTTTAATTTGATATATTTTGTTGTTTATTTCCAGTATTACAGATAAACTTATCTTCAGTATTTTTTTTTAAATCTCCCTTTGTATCCTGGGCTGCTTTTCCTTATTTGTGTTCTCAGTCAGGAGCCTAATATTTATATTTTTGTTTTTCACGTCTCTGGTCATTTTATTAAACATTCTTTTGAGTTCTCTGTTTGGGATTTTATCTAATCCTTTCTTATTAGATGCCATTACTTTCAGGCTTGTAGATTTTGAAGGAATTATATGTTGCCTTTGTTTGTTTGTTTGTTTTGTGTGTGTGTTTCTTGTTACTTTGCTGAGATTTACATGGTTGGAGTTATTTCATCGCTAGGTAAATTTTAAAATCACCTATATTCTTTCAATTGAAGTATTTGTAATGGTAAACTGGGACTTGGATGTATTAGAGTTGAGGTGAATAGTTCTGAAAATAGTTTTTAGTCTAGAGGCTCAGGATGCTTGGTGTGGAATTCTATATACCCTAAGTAGAATGTCATTGTCCAGAATAAGTACAACTGTTAGACAATGGTAGTTCAAAAACTGTTGGAGGACAAAATAAACAAACAAATAAAACCCAAGCATAGTATGGAGTAGATGAGGCTGTTAATTACTAAAATTATAATTAGTTAATTATTAATATTACAATTAAGAGGGAAGAAGGTGGGTGAATATAGAGATTAGCATTAGACTGATATTTAAAAGAAAAATAATGGAGGTGCATAAAGTAGCTGGGAGGAGAATATTGATGTATTACTAGGCTCCATAGATTTTAGAGATTGTTAAAGCTATGGAAGATTATATTTAAGAGATTAAAAAAGGAAGTAAAGATAAGAAAAAGAGAAAATGACATAGGAGTAAGAGGGGGGAAATGTGAAATATAGGTGAAAGGTTTAGTAAAGATTGCTTTGTAGTAGACTGAGTGAAGAAACATACACAGCAAGCTGAAAACCTAACTGAACAACATACTGACAAAAGCAAAACCACTATAATATATATCTATATCTATCATATAAATCATATCCTATATATCTACATCTCTATCTCTATGTCTACCTATATCTATCTACCCACACACAAGAGTGGGCATTAAATGATATAAAATAGAAAATGAAAGAATACTTATATAATGAGCTACTGATCTTTGGTGAGCAGCTTAATTATGCCATGTATACCTATTTGAGAAAGTTTGCAACTGGGTTCTTACTGTCACATGTCCTACCTGTTTTCCTGCAGAGATCACTCCCCAAGGGTGGATTTGAAGGCAACGTCTTGAGATGGACTCCGCTCTAATATTACCCAAATATTTAATCCATCCTGGCTTTAGACACAGTGTTCTGACTTAATGTGTTTTGGGTATTAGCAGGACTTATGGACCATTTACTAGTGGCTACACAACTGAAGAAAATATCTGTCCATTTCGGAATAATCATTAATGACCTATAGATCCTCAGAAAGGTGTAGGGCTTCATAGGCCCTTTCCTATTCCATTCTTATTAGGGCCAATCTTGTGCAGGTCTTACATGAGTAATAACAGAATATGGGAATTCCAGATGCAACACCCATGTCCTGCTTAGAAAACAATGTTCCACAAACCTTGACTGCTTCTCTGGCTGCTGTATACACTCTGTTCCATCTTCTGTGATGTTCCTGAGGCTTAGGGTGTTATACAGATGTCCCATTTAGAGCTGAACATTCAACAATCATTTAATCTCAGAACTTTGTCCAATTATGAGTCCCTGAAGTACCTGCTGCTCACTGGGGTGGGGGGGGCTAGGCGGCTTCCCCGACCAAGGCTTTCATTAGCTGCTATCTGTGGGCACAAATACAAGTATTTAAAAGGCAATTTAGCAGGACTGTTACATCCACGAAGCAGCAGCAGCAGCAGCAACAACAACAACAACAGTTTCTTTTCATTAGGGTCTATGACATCTGAGGCATGAACTATTGACTAGATTTGCTGTGCCAGATGTGAATTACCTCTGTGGAACTAGCTTCAAATCCAATGATAAAGTGGTTGGTTTCTGTTGTAGCTCATGGCACTGTTGCACCAATGGCTACATCTTGCCGGGTATACTATTTTATTTTTTGGAGTTTTATAAAACAACAATTTTGGGGAGAACATGAGTCAGAGAAGGAAAATCAGGAAATTTAAACCAATATTTTCATAGATATTACTGTGACTCTCAGTTAATTGGACAATGATGTCTTTGTCCTATCATTTACTAGTATTTTGTATTTGCCAAGAAATATGGATATGGATTTGGAAGACTAGTTTGTATGTTATTCTATTGAATTAAAATTACAATATTGTTATGTTGCTAAAGGTTGGGTGTTTCAGCTAAAAAGATTTGGATTAGTCATTATTTTCATCTTCACATTTAAAGCTGTTTTTCCACTTTCACATATGTGTAGCAGCAGTGTGGGTTGAGCTGCATTTCCTTATGGTAATGAAGCAATGATGCTGTTACATTTGCCATCTTCCTGCATCTTGCTAAAATGCTGAGCTCTAGAGCATTAACACCCTCTTTGTACAGATGAGGAGTCTGAGTCTGAAGCATGGGAAGACCAAATAATTCGTGGCTCTGATGAGGACTGAGAATAGATTTCTTGATTTTCACTGCAATGTTCTTGTGTGGATCGTAGCTATTGGATCCTATCTATCTCCATCATTTCTACTAAAGATTCAGAGTAAGCTGTGTTCCATAGTCTCTCTTTGTGAGGATGATCTGAACTTGATTCTGGAAAGCATACAAAGTGGGAAAAAATAAGACTGGAAAATCTAACAAACGCAAATTATTTTCTTTGTGTGTCTGTACTGTGTGGTCAAAGCCTGGAGCCATGAGATCGAAGACCTCAATGTAGACATTAGTGAGATCATTCAAGATCTCAAGGTTGCATTTTATTCCCAGTGGGGAATCATTGAAGGTGTAAAAGTCACTTAAGAAAATAGGGAGGAGATGATATAATTGCCCAGTTGGTAAATTACTCACCTCATAAACACAAGGATCTGACTTTTATTCTAGAGAACTCACATTTCAAAACAAAGCAAAACAAAATTGGGTATGTCACTGCCTCCCATGTGGAGAAGGAAGGATAGATGCATCCTAGGTGTTTGCTGGCCATCTAGCCTAGACTGCTTAGTGGGATCCAGGCCATCTCAAAGAACAAGATGGATGGTGTCTAAGGAATGGCATCTAAGACTGTCCTCTGGCTCAATACTTGTTCCACATTGACACATATAGAAGTAGGGAGATTTGCGCTTTTTCATGAAGTCCTTCTGCTGTTGAAAGTGTTCATATTGGCCACCCATTGTGTATTTCCCTCTTCTCCAATAGAGCCTCTACACAGCCATCTCTCTCTCTCTCTCTCTCTCTCTCTCTCTCTCTCTCTCTCCCTCTCCCTCTCCCTCTCCCTCTCCCTTGCTCTCTTTTCCTCTCCTCCCCATCTCCCCTCTCTCAATACATACTGCCATCTCAACTTCTTATTTTCAAGTTTGAATTTCAGTGACCAAAACTGTATTTTGTTATAGTTTTACAAACTAAATCAAAAGCCTGTTGAAGGATGAAAACTATATAGGAGGAAAGTGCAAACTGAAATTCTGGGCTTTTCTCCCCGTTGCCACGGTTAATTTTTCTGCAGCTCCTTTGCCATGGTTCATGCTGATGCAAACGCTATGGTCATCAACAGCCATTTTTTTGCTTTTGTATACACTGTCTTCGTATCCTGCAAGATACAGAGTCTCAGAGATCAAAATGCTGAGAAGCCAGCACTGTTCTTCCTCACGGTGATGATGAGTTTGTCTTCTGCATCAACTGTGAACACCTTAAGAATAATGGAATGGCTGAGAATGTAGCTCAGGTTAGTACAGTACTTGGTTTGAGGTTGGTCCTTAGCATTACATAAACTGAGTGTGGTGGCTCATGCCTTTAATCCTGGCACACAGAAGACAGAGGCAGGTAGTTCTTTTTTAATTTTTTTACTTAAATAATTTATTCAGATTACATCCTGATTGTTATCCCCGCACCTGTATCTTCTTGTTTCTCCCTCCCTCCCTCTCTCTCTCTCATCCTATTTCCTTCCTCTAGGCCTGTGACAGAAGGGGACCTCCTCTTCCACCATATGATGACAACCTATCAGGTCTCATCCAGATAGCCTACTTCCCCTTCCTTTTAGTGCCACCAGTCATCCCCACCAACAGGAAGGGGTCAAATAGGAGCACCAGAGTTCATGTCAGAGTTAGTCCCTGCTCACTACACAACTGTGGAGAACACACTCTCTATTGGCTAGATGTCCCTCAATCGAAGAATGGATAAAGAAACTGTGGTACCAGATTCTCTGTGACTTATAATTAGAGTCCATGCCATTAGTATGGCATGAAGGAAGATGTGCAGATGTCTTTCTTCTGCTCATTGTATGAGCAGAGAACCAGTGTTAATTGCTCTGTACATCCTGAAAACCCCATACAATCACAATGTTAGAACTGCATAATACTTGTGAGAAATTATGTTTTCAGAACTAAAGAACTGGACACTGATGCTGGATTAGACCTGACAGTATTCATTCATCTCAGCAAGCTGGATACTGACATCCTGTGTCCTCCATGTTCCAGCCCCAGGCACCTCAGTTGCTGTTATCCATCAGAACAGGACAGCTTCCAGGATAGCATAGTAGAAGGCTTCTGATCCCAGTTGGTCCAGCATTTCAGAGTGTCCCACACAGGACTCTTTTTTAAAATTTTTATTAATTTATTCAGATTACAACTCAATTGTAATCCCATCACTTGTATCCTCCAGTTACTCCGTCCTTCCCGCTTTCACCCTATTCCCCTCCCCTAGGTCTATGACTGAGGGGGACCTCCTCCCCCACTGTATGGTCATAGGCTATCAAATTTCATCTTGGTAGCCTGCTTATTCTTTCTTTGAGTGCCATCAGGCCTCCCCACCAAGAGGAGGTGGTCAAATATGGGCACCAGAGTTCATGTCAGAGTGAGTCCCCACTCTCCACATAACTGTGGAGAATGTCTTGTTCATTGGTTAGATCAGAGCAGGGGTTTGATGTTTACTATTGTATTGTCCTTGGTTAGCCACACGGTACTCCTATTAAGCCTGGAATTTCACAGCATTTGGAAAATGAACCACAAATGGTATCTCTGGCTTACTTAACCATATTCCCCAATATTTTTTGGGGGGAGCCCCTTCAAAGGTATTGTTCTCCCTAAATCAGCCTGAAAAAACCTTAAGAGAATGAAATCCCATTTCCTCTAAGGGGGATTGGATAGGTTTCTGTTTACTTTTGTGGTCTACAGATGCTTATTTTCATTGGGCGTTGGTTATAAGTATTAATTGCCTGTTACAGAGAGGAAACTAGGTTTGATGCAGGGATGTATCTCTTTTCCTTTATCTTTCTTTTGTAGGTAAGGAGATAGGAGCTGAAAGGATAGAACCGGCATATAGAAATATACAGGGAGGATAGAACAAAAGGTAGAGTAGTGAATCTAATCTTCATCTCAAGGTCCTAATTGTTACTCACAAATAAGGTTATTTTTAAATTTAATGGTATTGAATTTTGTATATTGATGCAAATCATGTCAAAAACTAGTCTAAATTTATCACAAGAATACATATTCCAGATCTAATAGATAGATATGATTCTATAGATATTTAAGGTTAAATAGTTAAATAAGGTCTTTAAAAGCCTCAGAGACCTAGAGAATATGGCATTTAAAGATGTTTTTAGTATTCTAAAGACTCTTTGACAACAAGACAAGTTAACTCCTGGCAACACCCAGCCTACCTCAAAGAAGATGATGAGCATCAACGAATCTCCTTATGGAGATGGCTTCAAATGTGACAAACTAGCCACTGGGCAAAATTTGTTTCTGCCACAGACAGAATTCTGTCTAAAAAAGGCAAGTGTAGATGCAGGCAGAGTTGATGGCCAAACTCTGCCAAGACAAGGTAAGCAAGTCCTTAATAGTCCCTGCCTTACAAATATGTCTGTCAGATATAGTGGGTCAGAAGGCTGAAGATGATGCTCCAATGTTATAGAGAGTGGTGGGTTCAGGCAGTAAATTGTCTCAGTCATTTTTTCATTTTAGAGGCTGCTAACCTGCACTTCTGGTTCACTCAGATATTTAAGTTTTATTTTTTCTCAAATCTCTGATGGGGTTGAAGACCAGATAGTTTAGTTATTCAATTAAGCTTAGTAGGTTAGGGGTTAAGATGTTTTTAGATCAAGGTAGATGTTTTAAGTTAATAGAGATGAGATTTGGTAGATACTGACCTTCATTTAGAAATGTAGACCCAACAAGATAGGAAAGATGTTAACTTCAAGTTTACCAAATACAAATAATCAAATCACTATGAATGTAACATTTATATAATTCCTGGTTGTCTCATGGTTCTTCCTACTGTATGCAGTTTATTTATTCATGTGTAATAATATAAATGTATACATTAAAAAAGAAACATAATAGAAAGTTAAAAAAGAAACTGTGGTACATTTACAGTATGAAATGCCACTCAGCTATTAAAAAAAGGGAATCTTGAAAGTTGCAGGGAAATGGATGGAACTACAAATGATCATCTTGAGTGAGTTAACCCAGACCCAGGAAGATACACTTGGTTATAATTGGATACTAGCCCAATATGGATGTCTTCTGAGAGTCTTCACTCAGCAGGGGATTGGACAGATGCTGGGGCTGCTACTGGGACTCCAGATGAGAGAGGTATGGGAGAATGCGGAAATAGAAGGACCCAGAGGGTCCTGGAACCGTATAAGAAGACCATCAAGGCTGGCGGATCTGGACCCAGGTGGCATACACAAACTATTGTACAAACCAAGGACAATGCATGCAGTAAACCTAGACTCCCCTATTCAGATCTAGCCAATGGACAGGCAGTTCTTTGTGAGTTTGGAGCCAGCCTGGTCAACAAAGCAAGTCCAGGACAGCCAAGGCCACACAGAGAAACCCTATCATGAAAAACCAAGAAAAGGGCTGGGCAGTGGTGGCGTATGCCTTTATTCTCAGCACCTTGGAGGCAGAGGCAGGCAGATCACTGTGAGTTCGAGGCCAGCCTGGTCTACAAAGTGAGTCCAGCCCAGCCAAGGCTACACAGAGAAAACCTGAAACCCTGTATCGAAAAACAAAACAAAACAAAACAAAAAAAGAGAAAAAACAAACAAACCAAGAAAAAAAAAGCAAAATGTAAATAATATCCAGTTTATCATGCACCTTAAGATGCAGCATAGCACTAAGTATGGTGTAGGCACAGTACGTGCTATAAGCATCCAGGGGCTCCAGAGTAAGACTGCCTGGTTTCTAGGCTCAGTTCTGCTACTCACTAGGAGCAGAGGGGCCTCCAGTGTTCTTCATTTATAAAGTATACCTGCCCTTTGAGGCAAGCCAACTTATGGGTATATTTATTTATGTATGATTATATAGATGGATGGGATTAGTGTCCTTATACAAAATGACTAAGGGGCTGGGAAGGATCCAGCTAGAAGCTACCATCTTTAAAGCAAAGAGGAAGCTGCTTACTCTAGTGGTACCTTCATCTTAGACTTTCCATCCTTCAGAACTATAAGCAAGACATTCAGGCCACTTCGAAGTTGCCCACTCAAAGATATTTTATTATAGCAACCTGAATGGTCTAAGACAGAATTAATCAGTTTTGTGTGATTATAATGAAATTCCTGAAGCAAGCTAACTTTATAAAGAAAATAGGTTAATCTATCTTAACAGTTTTGTAAGTCTGAGAAGCAGAGTGCCAGTTCTGGAAAGGATCCTTGACTTGGTTATGTGATCTCAATGTAGATAGATGAAGCCACACTGGCAGAAATGAAGGCAGGGGCCTGGTGGTGTCATGCTCAGATTCTTGTGGCAAATCCCTCTGTGAGAATTACCAAAGGCTCGTTAAAAAAACCCAACAAAATATCCACTACCTTAATTTATTCCAAAGATAGCACCAACAGTTGTCCTTATGTGCTCCTTACAAGTCTCCACCTATGAAGGATCGCACCACCACCCAATACTGTGACTCTAAGATCAAGTTGGCAACAAATGAAACTTTGGAAGAGGCACTGAATGCAAAGCTAGACTCTGGCAGCACCCAGGCAGGGCAGACACACTGAGACCATGAGACATAAGCCTCCCAGGGCAGGGCCATTACTGGGCGCCTTAGTAACAGCCCTTTTTTTGAGGTTCTGGTGGCCTAACGCTTACACAGCAATGTCTAAAGGCCCCACAAATGACCATCAGTTTTCTATAGAATAGAGGGTACTCTCGTCTCTAGTTCTGCATTTGTTCAACCTTTTTGGAGGCCCATACATACAATGGATATCATGTAGACATGTGGAAAGATGCCTGGGAAAAGCACGGTGGGGATGGAGGTGGGAGCAGTGGGGAAGAAGGAAAGACCAGACAGAAGAACTAATAGAAGTCTCAAGGAAGATTCTTGCTGCTCCATTTGGCCAATTTCCATCTCAGAAAGAGCTCTGGCTGGCAAATAAAAGGAGAGCATGTATTGTATTATGAAACTAATGGCCCAATCTTTAATATATTGAATGATTGCCTTATAAATAATATATAACTTATAAAGCAAAAAATGTTGGTTCTGTAGAGCTGTTTATTCAGCTGCTAAAATACATTTTCCCATTAAAAAACCCTATTTCATTGAAAAAAAAATAGCATCCTTCAAACTCAGATTCTGATGTTTTTTCAGAAACGTGAAACTTGATGAAATATGGAATCTCCTGCACTGTGCTCACATCTGTGCACCTGGTTACTGTTTATCCTAAAGAACAACAGCCAAAAAACTAACATGGCACTGCTTGTCTGGGGCTGCCGACTCTCATGTGCTGCCTCCCATTAGCCAGCGTGCTAGCTGGGCAAGTCACTATTCAACTACTCAGACATAGACTGACCTCCGAAGGAGACTGTACTGTTTTGAGTGGAGGACCACTGAATTCTTTTCTTGTTCTTAGGGAAAGTGCAGAGTAGGCAGCAGGAGCTGCAGGGATCCTTATAACCTACCCTTTTATCCCCAAATGAACAATGAACACCAGCACACCCGGTCCCTCTTAGAGCTTTCCCAAAGATCTTCAGGAAAGGGAGTTAATAACTTTCTCCTAGAATCCAGTCCGCTGTTTTACAATCCCTACTCTCATCCTGGAGTTCTGTCCATTACAGTGAGCACTATGGAATGCTTTAAAAAGCATGTGCATGCATACACACACAGATACAGACACAGACACACACAGATACACACACACACACACACACACACACACACACACACACACACACACACACACACACCCTGACTTGCAGAGGACCTATTCAGACACAACAGGTGCAAGGAGTTATAGGTCTTACAAAGAGCACAAAGAAGAAGCCAGTCAGCAGGAACAGTGCTTGCCAAGATTTTAATTCATTAGTACAAATTCAAATTTACAAAGAACTAATCCCACATAATGGACAAGGGGGGGGGGAGGACTAATGGGGAAGGATGGAGTGTCTGAAAATTCTCATCTCACTTCCACTAAATTTCTCACTAAGATCCCTTTCTTTTCTTCCTTTTTCCAATAGATATTAATTTGTTTTTCTTGTGACCTAAGAACATGCATGTGTGCATGTATGCATGTGTGCATGTGTGCTCTACTGACAGGAAGCTTTTTTGGGGGAGGTGTAGAAGTACATTAGTGACTGGGATGTGGGAAGATGGCAGCTGAGAATAAGAAATCTTTTCCCCCATGCCTTGCTTTGCCCTTGCAGAGTCAAGGCAAACCTCTGTTTCTTCCTTGATGTAAATACTTTTCTCTCTCAGGCATGGAAAATATATTTTCCTGGTCACAACTCAAAATGAATGACTTAGCACACTAGCCATCAACATTGTCTTCAAGGGCTGGAGAGATGGCTCAGTGATTAAGAGCAGCTGAAGTTCTTGTAGAGGACTTGAGTCTTGGTTCCCTGCACACACATCAGTAGCTCACAACTGCCTATAACACACACACACACACACACACACACACACACACACACACACACACACACACACACACACACACAGTTAGCTCTGACAGGGTGGTAGTGCCTCTCTCAGCTGCTGCACCTTGAGAATGAGCCCAGTCAAGAGCAATGGAGGGAGAATACCTTCTCAGCAAACAGCTTGGCCTTAGGGGCTTGGGTCTGGTCTGTGTCTATCCCAATACCCTCTTTGTTCACTTCCTTGGGTTCTCTTTCTCTTACTTTGTCCCTAAACACTTGTCCCCCAGCATAAAAGTCCTGTTCTTTGCTATTCTCACTTTGCCCTCTTGCATTTGTTGAATTCATCCCCTCTGTACCTTTAACTAGTACAGTCCTGACGACAGCTCTCACGGCCTCATCTTTTAGTCTCATTCCCTGTAACTTAGTATCGTGAGTCCTTGGTACAGCTGGCCAGTGTTAATGCTTTGCTTCCCAGATATTTTATAGCTACCATGACTATTACCTGGTCAAAAGAGAATGGGTCTTATTGCTTCTCAAAGAAAACCTTTATCTAGTTGTCTTCAAGAGGGGACTCGCACTGCGTTCACTTTTGTTAGAGCATCACAAAGTTCCTCTTCTACTTTTATCACTATCTGTTCGCCTTCTTACCTGTTTTATTAATTTATTTTTGTTCATTATTATTTTTTATTTTTCTTTCTTACATATACATTTATATTATTAAACATATATGTATAATACACTCCCTACAGCAAGAAGAACCATGAAACAATCAGGAATTATGTAAAAGTTATATTCATAGGGTTTCGGCTCTTTGTGTTTGGCAGCCTTAAAGAAAACATCTTTCCTATCTTGTTCTTACCTGTTTTATATTCTTACCTTCTTGAGCCAGGTTCTATAGCACTTCCTTTGTACTCTTGTATATGTTAAGATCACATTTTAATGTTAAGTTGACCTGCCTTATCACCAGCTCATTACTGTTAACGACAACAACAACAACAACAACACAACTGAAATAATAGACCTCATCTCCCTAAGAAGAGCTCAGGGAGCATTGCAGAAGAGGAGGCTGAAAGGATGTAAGAGGTGGGTGATGGGGCGGGGGAGATTTCCCATCGCTGTATTCCCATTAGGTGTTGAACTCTTTACAGCAGCCTCGGAGATTCAGCTCAATTCCCTAATACCTACTGAGACTGCACACAACGTTCTGTGAGCACCCACTCCCTGCCTGCCCAGGCAGCTCAGCTCCACACAGGCAGGCTGAGGGCTCTAACGGCTGGAAGGACTTCCTTACACTAAGTTGAAATCTATTAGAGATGGCCGCAAGGTCACAGGACTGAGTGGCACAGTGGAGATGTTTAAATGCTGAGGGACTCTAGGAGCTGGAAGTCACACCAGTTTGGGAAGAGTCTAGGGGGGCTTGGGGGTTCCTTAAAAGAGTGACATTTAAAATGAGAATTGGAGGAAGATGAGGAGTTTATCAAAAAGGAATGTGGTGAAGGCTATTTCCAGGGAAGAAAACAAAGAACAGAGGTGTGGGGCTTGCTGAAGCTTCATTTTTCTTCTCACACCCAAGGCCTTGGTGCTCCCCTGGTCACCCCCGCCCAGGCGCTATGCTCTGTATAATGCATCTTGTATACTGGGGCCAGTGTGGTCCTCCTAAAGCTGCTTCTTGATTGGGTAGTAGATAGTCCTACCAAGGGAGCCTGCTTTTTGTCCTGTTTTGTTTCATTCATTTTAAATGTCATTCTCCACTCTCAGTGATATAAACCTGAGCTATCTGCGTGAGGTTGTACTTCATTAGTTTGGCCATCCTAACTCCTCTCTGTGGCTGAGCTGAACCACTTTCTTGTGAACATCTATATACATACAGGGAGGCACAGGCCCTCCTATCAGGAGACCTGGGTGCAAAACTTACCTCCACCTCTTGCCACATGAGTGGCCTTTAGTAAGTCCTTTTTATTGAGTCTGAATTTCTTTTTTTTTCCTTTATTAATTTATTCCTGTTACATCTCAATGGTTATCCCCTCCCTTGTATCCTCCCATTCTTCCCTCCCTCCCATTTTCCCCTTACTCCCCTCCCCTATGACTGTTCCTGAGGGGGATTACCTCCCCCTCTATATGATCATAGGGTATCAAGTCTCTTCTTGGTAACCTGCTGTCCTTCCTCTGAGTGCCATCAGGTCTCCCCCTCCAGGGGACATGGTCAAAGGTGAGGCACCAGAGTATGTGAGAAAGTAATATCCCACTCTCCACTCTACTGTGGAGAGTGTTCCGTCCATTGGCTAGATCTGGGTAGGGGTTTAAGGTTTACCGCCTGTATTGTCCTTGGCTGGTGCCTTAGTTTGAGCGGGACCCCTGTGCCCAAATCTGCCTATCATAATGTTCTACTTGTAGGCTTCTAGGACCCTCTGGGTCCTTCTACTTTGCTTTTCTCCCATGATTCTCTCATCTAGAATCCCACTAGAATGTCCTCTCCTCTGTCTCAGTTTCCTGGTAAGTGAAGGCTTTCGTGGGACATGCCCCGTGGGCTAATATGCAGATATAAGTGAGTATATACCATTTGAGTCTTTCTGCTTCTGGGTTAACTCACTCATTATGATCATTTCTAGCTCAATCCATTTATCCACAAATTTCGGGAATTCCTTGTTTTTAATAGCTGAATAGTATTCCATAGTGTATATGTACCACAGTTTCTTTATCCATTCTTCTATTGAGGGACACTTAGGCTGTTTCCATGTTCTGCCTATTATGAATAAGGCTGCTATGAACATGGTTGAGCAAATTTTCTTGTTGTGTGCTGGATCATCTTCTGGATATATTCCAAGGAGTGGAATAGCTGGATCTTGAGGAAGCCCTATTCCCATTTTTCTGAGATAGCACCAGATAGATTTCCAAAGTGGTTGTACTAGTTTGCATTCCCACCAGCAATGAAGGAGTGTTCCTCTCTCCCCACATCCTCGCCAGCATGTGGTGTCACTTGAATTTTTGATCTTAGCCATTCTGATGGGTGTAAGATGGGATCTCAGAGTCATTTTTATTTGCATTTCCCTGATGACTAAGGACATTGAGCATTTCTTTAAGTGTTTCTCAGCCATTTGACATTCCTCTGTTGAGAATTCTCTGTTTAGTTCTGAGCCCCATTTCTCAATTGGGTTATTTGGTTTGGTGGTGTTTAATTTCTTGAGTTCTTTATATATTTTGGATATTAGACCTTTGTCAGATGTGGGGTTGGTGAAGATCTTTTCCCAGTCTGTAGACTGTCACTTTGGAGTCTGAATTTCTTATCTATCTATCTATCTATCTATCTATCTATCTATCTATCTATCTATCTATCTATTTTTCATTTATTTATTATTTGAGACAGGGTCTCATGTAGTCTAGGCTGGCCTTGAACTTGTTATCTAGCTGAGGATGATTTTGAACTTCTGTATTCTGTATTCTTCTTCAGGAGTGCTAGGATTATAGGTGTGTGCCACCATATTCAGTTTACGAGGTTAAAACCGAGGGCTTCATGTATGCTGGGAGAACATTCTATCAACTGAGCTGTCTCCCCAGCTCCATTTTTCAAAATGATGAGTTAAGTTTGAAAACATTTTTAAAAACCAGGTCAAATGTTTCTAATTTTTGGAAATCTATTCTAATATTCCAGGCAATTGAGAATTCCTCTCATAACATGCATTTCCAGAACTCTAGTACACCGCTTAGCAGACAATAATGAGTAACTGGATTTCATGTGTCAGACACTGTGATATACAGAAGACTAGACCTACCTTTCCCTCTATTTCCTGTGTATAATCCTGGCTTTATGTGCTGCCTGGTTTTGACAGTCAACTCACCACAAATTGGAATCACCTGGGAAGGCAAGGCTTAGGAGGAATCATCAAGATCAGGTTGACCCATGCTCACATCTGTGCCTGGATTGCCTTTATTAATTGAGTCTGGAAGACCCAGTTTGAATGGGCAGCACCAGTTCATGGGCTGAGCCCCAGACTGTGCAAGAGTAGGAAAGGCTAGCTGAGCAGATGAACAAGCATCCTGCCATCAAGGATGTATTCATTTCTCTCAGTTCTTTACTCTGGCTGTGGTTACCTGAGTACCTGCCTTACCTTCCTCTCAGTAATGGACTGAAGCTTCGAATGGAAAAACTAGAATTTACATTGTCAGGATATTTGCTATAACAATAGAAATCAGATGTGCATTTACACTTATCATTGAATTTATAAATAATGACCCCCACCCGCCCGGTACCATTTTTGCCAAGTACGTGCTTGAAACATGATGGTTGAGTGTGTGAAGCAGACTATTAAGAAGATCCCCATGGGTTCTGCCCTGTACCCCATTGTAGACACCCTATACAATCTACAAAAGAATGTCACTTATGATTAAATTACACTATGTGGTTAAAGTGAAGTTTTTTGTTGTTGTTTTAGGTAGTCTTTACTGAAACCTTTAAAAGATAGAAAAGAACCTGTCGGAAAAAGTGAATTTTCTTAGTTGTTTAGAAAAGGAGGCTGCTATCCTGTGTAAGGGTCTATGGAGGATCCCTGTGTCAAGGCTTGAGGATGGACCCTAAGTTTGAGAGTGGTGCTTTGCTGATGGGTAGCAAGAACAGCAGAACCCATATAGTTGCCCCTAATGGATTGTGCCCTAAATCTGAGAGATGAGAAGTAGATTTTTTTCCAAGTCAAGCTTCAGGTTAGGATAGTGTCTTACCATTCTATTGCCATGCTAAGACACCATGAACAAAATAACTTATAGAAGAGTTTTATTTGGGGATTACAGTGTTAGAGGCTTAGAGTCTATGGCCATCACAGTGGTAAGCATGGCAGCAGGCAGGCATGGCACTGAGGCAGAGCTGAGAGCTCACATCTTGATCCACAAGGACAAGGCAAAGGGAGATAACTGGGAATAGCATAGACTTTTGAAACCTCTAGCCTGCTCCCAGTGACACACCTCCAACAAGGCTTCACCTCCTAATTCTTCACAAACAGTTCCATCAAATAGGAGACCAAATATTCAAATATATGATCTTCTGAGCGCCATTCTCATTCAAATAACCATAAGGTTCGCACCTTTATGATATCTCAAGACAAGGACTCAGATAAACTATAACCAGGCTCCTGACTCATAGAAACCATGAGATAATAAATACGTCTTGTTTTAAACTAGAAATGTTATGACAAATTAGTATGTCATCATTGGCAGAACGAATGAGTGAACCAAAGTCCTCTGGCGTATGGTTCTATGTACTACTATTATATGTTTTTAGGTGGTTTACCCATTTTCTTCCTCATTTTGCATGTCTCTTCTTTGTATTTACCCTTTCAAGCCCTGTACATTCTTTTTATGAATAAACACCGAGAAGAGGTGGACATGCAAAATGTGAACGTAATGAGCCATGATGGTACATCTTAAATGATCTATGTGCCAGGCATTGTGCAGCATGATTTACATTTGATTTCTGTAATAATCAAAATAATCAAAATTTAAAACACTTTCAATATTATCTCTATTCTGTAAACGAGAAATCTAAGCCTCAGAAGGGGTGAGCAACACAGCAGAGAACTGGGAGCTATGTAATCTCTGAGTTATAACTACCGACTCAATCACTGAAACACACAACTTCTGAGCTATAATGACCACAGAGCTATGTGAACACAAGGTTGTATAACGATGGAACTGTTAATGAGCATAGGGCTATCTCACTGCAGCTCTACATGACTACAGAACTGATAGGGACTTATATGACCATTAAGCGAGTTATGTTACCACTGAGAGATATGCCAAAATGTTGCTCCACACAGGTGGTTTTGGTTATAAAAGTTTCAACCTATTTCATTTGGTATCTAATTGTTGCTATCGCTAAGATGAATAACAATAAGTAAAAAACAGCTAGAACTTTGAAAAAATTTGCGATGTAGAGTCTGACATCTTGTCTCAGCACATAGTTGTGGTTATTTGGCTGATTCAGTCCATCACATGGTTATTGAACACATGAAACATAGAGGGAAAGATGGGTGTTTAATCGTTAGGCATGTGTGAGGGCTACAGATTGAGCCTGCTCTCATCACTTGATAGGCCAGTTGATCTTAATTTACAAATGTAAATAATGACAATGTAAGGCCTGCTGCTAATTTCATAAATGAGACATGAAGTATCATGTTAGATGGACTGTGAGAACGCAAATGATAACAAAGCTGTGTCCTAGAATTGCCATCGGGGAGAGCTACGGGCTTCTCTATGACTCACTAGCATCTCCATTGGCTATTCCTTGTTCGTACATATCATGACTCCTATTTGGACTTGACAGTTAACTTTTAGAGCCTATAATAATGTCAGCTGATGGATGCTGCGAGGAAGAACCATCAGTCATCTTTAAGGATGTGGCCCCTGGTAGGTAGATCAAGCTCTCCTGGCTGCTGAGTACATTTGTGAATATATGGGCAGCACAAATTGGAGTTGGTGGGTTGAAAATAAAAAGAAAATGTGAAGTCAGAAGGGGTCTCAGGGCTGGAGACAGGAGGAGTTAAGGATGGGAGTGAGAGGTGAAGGTGATTGAAAAAAAAAAACCTCTCATGAATGTATGGAAGTCTGAAAGAATTAAGAAAACTATTATTTTAAGAGAATCTCTAACTTTAGTGAAAAATATTAGGGTGTTCAGTAGTGAATGGGCTTCGGAATGATTGTGTGTTAAAAACAGTAGTGACAGATACATTAGTGTTTTGTACCTCCGACCATGGAAATGTTGAATGGTTGCTGAAGGTGGAAACGTATGAATTCATAATCTCCTTGCAGAGTCATTTGGAAGCTTGCAAGAAGAGGTAGTTGTGACACAGGTGATACATTTAGTGGGAACTTTCCCTTCATTTCTTTTGCCCCTTCTATTTCTTTCTAATTGTTCTGAGTGTTTGCCTCAAGAAAAGGAAATGGTTCTATTTCCCTAAACACATGCATTTCCCATCAAGTCTGCAGTCATGGTCTTGAAACGAAATCTCAAAACTGAATTTCCAAAGGATCAGTTGGAAACTGATTCTTGATGTAGAGAAGAAAAGCTTTTACTCAGTTATCTACAATAACAGCAGGGGAAACGCTGGGAATTACTGACATAGTAAATGGATTTTTTTTTTGCATAAACGTTTTCTGTTTTCAAGTTTACTTTAGTGTGAAAGACCTTTATTACAAAATGGTGCTTCTAGCACCTTCTCTTGTGTTTCAAAGAATGAAAAATGGGTGTTTTTATTTGTTTTTTTTCAGAGGCAATGGAATCACCATGGTAGATTGTTTAGACTTCTGTAGGTAACACCTGATACCTACTAAGATTTCATTTTCTGGAGCTAGATGGATGGTGTTTGGTGACCTGGTCTTGGATGTCGCCGTGGTTTGAATATGCGGTCTCCACAGGCTCACGTAAGATCTGGTCTCCAGTTAGTGATGCTATCGAGAGGCGATTTGATGATAAAGGAAATGTCATCAACAAATGAATCTATTGAACAATATGTAGCTGAAAGGGCTACTGGAAGGCGGAGCCTGATTGGAGGCTATAGCTTGCCTTTAGACACTCCTCTCTTTTCACTTCCTGGTGCCATAAGGTGAGCAGCTGTCTGTGTCTCCTCTCCTGCCATCACG